>NC_134954.1:10345605-10985605 GCF_965638725.1 Aptenodytes patagonicus | reverse complement strand
CAGCTCCCTGGACTCCTGGGGCCAGTTGTGGAGCAGGGGTGAGTCGTGTGCTCGGTTCAGCACACAGAGCAAGGACAAAACAGCGGCTGGCTCGGTAAGAGTGAGTCACTCCATTTCAAAATACGGAAAATTTAATGAGATGCTTCCTGAAACTTGAGTTTTGCTCCCACAAAGCACAGGAGCAAATGCAAACCAGAATAAAGCAAGAAGCTAAGGCAAGGGTGTAGATAGAGACTCGATCAGAGACGGGGCCCGGTCCCTTCCTGTTCCCCCTCCTTGTAACTTCAAAGTGGGTGTCGCACAAGCAGGTGCGGGCAGCACTGAGAGAAGCAACCGCTCCGGGTGAAACTTTGCTCTCTCCAGTGATGCCGGCTCCTCTCTAATGTGGAAAACGTGGCCTCACACTGGCGCTTTGGGCAACATGGCTCTGACACTAGCAGTGAGAATTCCCTCACTGAACACAAGGCTGCTTTTTGACTCTAGGCTTGATCCTATCTATTGCAAGAGGACTTTCTATGTGTAGAGAAACACACTAAGGGTTAAGAATGATGCAGGAGATTTCAGACTGCTCTGATTCTGCGTGAAGAAATGGCCGTGCAACTTCACGAGCAGCAATGAGATGGAGGAGGCTCTTGCAGCAGGCACCTTGCTGCCTTAGACTGTATTTGGTGTTGCCCTTTAGACAATGACCCCAGCCTAAGGCAGCAGTTAAGCTTGCTCTCAAATGCCTAAATCCTAGAGTGACTCCTTTGTCGAGTGTCTGATTCATCTGAGTCTGAAGTCACACCATGATTTAAGAGGTGCTCTGAGGAGTAAAGCTGAATGGGAGAGTTGGGCTGAGTCAGCCACCGAGACTGCTGATCGACTGGTCTCAGCTGGTGGGAATGGGCTGGGATTCCAGGCCATAGTTCCTCACTCAAGGGTGTCCACATACCCAGCAGGATCCCAAGCTTTCACCAAGCTGTGCCAAGGTGCTCAAGAGCTGAGGCCCTGCAAAGGAGCAGCTCAAGCTGGATGCCCTAAAGGAGAACTCACGGGCATTTCCCCAGCCTCTGCCCCAGGCGTGCTCAAAGCCAAAAATAGGGCCAGTTTGGGCAAAGGCAGCCTGTGCAGGTGCTGGCGGTTGGGGTGTCCACGTGAGAGGTGGAAGATTTAATTCATGTTCCTGCTCTGGTCAGTTTGGAGGCTGCAAATGTCCTCCCAAGGGAGTGCCCTAACCTCAGGCTGGTGGCTGTTCTGGGTGGCTCCCCGTCCCCCGCTCCGGTCAAGGTGTGCCTGGGTATGAAAACACTCATCAGGAAAGACAGGACTCGGACAAGACTCCCATGCTCCCGGTGAGTCAGTCTCACTCCGGACATCTGAGTCACTCAATATTTGTACCCAAAAGCCCGGCTCCAGCAGGTGCAATCCCCCCATTCCTGCTCCCCGCCTGGTGCTGCTGGGCCAACGCTGTCGCAGGAAAACGGCTCTGCGGCTTCTCTTTGGGTGGCTGGGTACAGGCGTACGAGGGGAGCGGGGATCGTTAAGGTTTCATCAGGCTTCTGAGACGCTGGCGTTGGAGCAAGCCTGAGCATGACTGAGCGAGGCAGTTGGGACAGCAAATTCCAGGGGAGGAGAAACTGCACCAGAACAAAGGAAGTTTGTCTGAGGACAGAAACACAAAGAAAAGTCCTCGTTGTTGCAGCTCTGAGAGGTGAAACTGTTTCTAAAGTTAGGCAAAGCTCCCTGCCTCCTAGCCATCCCAGCCACCCAAATTACACTGAGTCCTGGGGCAGCACCTACCTTTATTAAACTGAGTTATTTGCATCCGAAAAGAGTTGTTATTTTTAACAAGGTTCAGGCAATGCTACTGATCTTGTTCACCTGACCTCCTTTAAGATTACGTCCGACACTGGATTTTATTTACGCTCCTCCGGCATTTGATTGCAGTGGAGTTATATCCACCTTGCCACAGCGTAACTGAGCTGATAATCAGATTTATCGACGCAAAGAATATACTTCCCCGAGTGGTGCCAGCAAGGAGCTGTGACAGAGGCAGACGCAGGAAGCCTTCCTCCACCTGGACTCTGCTGCCGGTGCTGCCAGCTCAGCTTGGCGCTGTGACCAGGCAGCGTGCCCTGCCTGCTCCCTGCTGAAACTGCTTCTGACCTTAACGGAAAAGGGGAGAGTCTGTCTGGATGACTCACAACGTTGAATATTATGCTGGGAAATGAGCAGTTTAGATCAGTAAATTAGCTTGCTTTCGTTTTCGGGAGTGACTGTTCTGTTGGATGGGGATCAGGGAGGCAAAGGGTGGTTTGTTTATCCAAAAGGAGGAAGGGCTTAGTAGAACTTTTGGTGGCTGATGAGAGTCCAGAGTGGGTAGGCAAAGATTGCCGTGGGGCACTTCCAGATCTGAAAATCTGATGGCATTTTCAAATAGTAACAGTCTGGAGAGATTGGGATAATTTCTGCATTTGAACTGATGTGAGCGCCCAGGTGAAGCAGGGGCTCACCACTGGTATTGTCAGAAGCTCGTCAACCACATTTAGGACATTTTAGCTCAGAACTCAAGAGCTTTCTATTTGATCAGCTGCAGCCGGGAGTTTCTATCATCAGAACCAAGCGAGACCCTTTCCTAATGGGGTCCAATATACCCCTTCCTGCAGTAGTGTAAGGAAAGGTAAACGTGTTACATCTTTGATCTGCTGCTTGCTTAACTTAATCTAGATAAAAGCTGGCTGTAGCTTCTTAGTGTTTACTGAATGGTAGCTATGGACCAGATCTAGTTTGAATACAGATCTCAACCAGATGAGAAGAGGGATATGATGACAAAGGTAGCTGTAATAGCAGGATAAAAGGAAAATCTCTTCCCTTCCTGTGTTGTTACAACAAACAAATGGAATTAGCCTTTTTCCCAATGGGAACCCCATATAAAAATAACAGAAATTGCCCCACAAATGGCAGCAGTCCCAAGCTTTCATTACTCTTACGATGCCGCTAGAAGCCTTTTTCAAGCAGATGCTATGATCTTCTCTAATGTTCTGGCATTCGCCCTTGCAAAGTTAGTCCAGTGTGCATATGTCACCTACACGTGTGCGTATGTCACCTACACATGTGCGTATGTCACCTACACGTGTGCACACTTCGCACAAATACACTTTTACTCCTGCAGATCCTAGAACGGATACCCATCCTCCGCTGTACCGAGTAGTTAAACTTCACCCTGCTGGAAGGCTGTCTGTGTTGGGCTGTGCTATGTTACACTGACACAAATGCGCAGCGTTTCCAAAAGGCAGAATTATCCTGAGAGTCTAACTTCACCAGTCAGCTTAAAATTTGACTGATCATCTGTAACAGAATCTCGCTAACTGGTTTTCACAGATGAGTAAGAACAGATACTGCTGCTTTTTTTAATTGCTACCATCAAGCTTAATTGGATGTTCAAGCTGAATGAGTGTAAGTATACAGAGGCGGGCGTGGGAATGTGTCCCAGATCGCACCCACCACATTCTTCTGGTCTTCTCTGGAAGTAGATATCATCATTATAGTAACCATCCTTAGCCAGCCCACAGGTTTTGGGCTGGATGGAGCCCAGAGCCTCCCTTCCCCACCTGCCTTGGTCAACCGGAGATAATGTGTGGGAAGCTGACACTGCCCCCACCCCGTTCCTCTGGTCTGAACCTACAGCAGCCTCCACAAGCTTGAGTTCGCTGCCTTTTGCCAGAATTAAATCCACATGAGAAACACCCACCAGGAGAAAAGAAATCTATCTCTGACATGGAAGAGATTCTGCACGGCTGAGGGGGCTCCGAGGAGCACAGGGAGGAAGGGAGCTGGTGCTGAGTTAGCGGTGTTAGGAGCAGACCCGTGTGCCGTGCTTGCAGGGAGGGACACCTTGTCCCATCCCTGGTTGGGCGTGATGGCACATCCACCAGCAAGTGCACTGGTGGTCTCCACAAATATGTGTGGCCACCTATCCTGAGAAGAAAAACACCGCTACAAAAGCTGAAAGAAACAGCCTTTCATAGGAAATCACCTCAATTGCTCTTGAGAGGAAAAGGCACGACTCTGGGAGGAACCTTTCTGGTCTCTATTAGCTGCATTGTGAGTTGTTTTGTAGATGAATTCTAGGAGGAGAAGGAAGAGTGTTTGTTTAGCTTTTATCAGCGTTTCTTCTGAACTTCTTTCAGTTCTACAAAAAAGTGAAAACTCAAATATCCTGCAAGAGTCTCCTGTGGGAAGTCATGGATGTTGTAATCACTGCTTTTAGCTCCCATTTGTCCAGGAGATGTGAATCAAAATCACCCATGTCACAAGGGAGCCCCGAACAAGCCTTTCTCTAAATCTCTTCATGGAAATACTCGCACTGCTTTACTTGCACATCTCCCCTCTGGCAGGAAGGGAGCAGGGCATGCCCTGCACTTCATGTGTCATCTGCAGCTATTCTGTAAGAAGCGCTCAACTGACCAAAACAGGGGTGGGACTGTGGTCAGTCCTGGGACCTTATGTGCTTTATTTGTTCTATCATTTCCATAGGTATCCCTTCTTTAAAATCAGTAGGAACAGCCAAGTTGCATCCTGAAGGAGAGTCCAGGTGCTGCAACTCCCGGTGTAGGCTCAGGGACACTGAAGGCAATACTGCCTGCTTCACTAGAGCTATTACTGCACTTCAGTCATGCATGAGCAAGTTGATGTAAGTGTATATATTTGGTTCTGTCCCACCCTCAATACATTATTTTTTAAGCTCTGAGCTGTTTGTACAGCACTTGGCAGCAGCTAAACTGAAGCCACTGCTCAGAGGGGCTGGGGAACGATATCATTTATATAATACTGAAGGAATTGGGGTTAGCAGAGCACCGATGGAAACCTCTGCCAGTTCGCGTGCAGAGTGTATCACTGCTCCTTTCACACAGCACGGATTTCATTATCCAGGTGAATAATAGGAGGAAAGGGAGGGCTAATTTCTGAAAGCCAGGACATAGATAAGCAAGTTTGCCAATATTAGGAGGGGGTAAGCTGGCTTAGAGCAGGTACTTTACGAATCAGCTTGAATTCCCTCCAAAGCCCTTGTGTTTTTGGGTCCAAGAAGACAAAGCAATGCAATCCTTCAAGTGTTCTCAGTGTTGACACACACTGCTGAGCTCCGTGTATGCCAAGATAAAAAGAGGCAGCCTCCACTACTCCATTATTCAGCGCTAGACAACTTGATTATGAAGGAAACAAACTACACTTTTGCAATATTGACATTGTGATCTACTGTAACAAACAAGTTATAAAAGGCCTGTCACCTTTTGAACTACTGCTATGGCTGTAATTAATGTTTTTAACTTGCTCTGAGACACCTGATCTGTCTAGTTTGGAAAAAGGTTCATGCAAAGTGCGATTCTATAAGAGCAATTTTCATCTGCTCCTAACTTGGGTCATGATGTCATCACCTTTCAAAGCTGGCCTGAGCCTGGTTCTGGGGAAAAATTGTAAGGAAATTCCTATTAAAGCATGGTCTTGTGGTGATAAGAGCTGCTGTGCGTCAGGACTAATTCATGCCTTCAGCAGAATTAGGTGTGTGGAAGGAAAGCTTGGTCATTTCTCTGCAGCATAAAACACCGGACAGTCTTACTTATTTTATATTCCAGTTTCTGAGAAATTCTGCAGAAAGCCTGGGAGCTTTGCTGGCCTGCCATGCCCCGGGGCTCACCAGTGCCAAAAGCATGGTCCTACCCCACTGCTCTGCTTTTCTCCCCTGCCTCTGAGCTGAAGGGTCTCAGCCCTGCTCCCTGCCTTCTGCTGGTCTGACCACCACATGTCAAACCTGGCAGAGAACTATTTCCTCAGCTCAGTGTGCTCCAGAAATGGCAAAAAGAAGGAGGCAAGAGCACATGGCCAGCGAGGATGGAGCAAAGGATACTTCCCCCTTTCCAGGGCAGCTTGAGGATGAGGACAAAGTGGTCCATCTTTATTCTGTGCCTGCACCCAGAGCCGAATAACTCATCACAGCTGGTCAGTCCCAAACCAACACACACGGAGCTCCCTGAGTGCATGGTGGATTTGTGGAGGAGGAGAAGGAAGGTTAGAGCACCAGCACAGAAGACGGGAGACTCAAGTTCAAAGCCTCATAGATCTGTAGGCACTTCCCTTGATTTCAGGGATTTAAGGTTCAGGGCTATAGTTTGCCTGCTGCCCATCTGTAAGCAGAATGAACACACTGTCTTAATCCACCAGGCTGCTCTGAGGATGATGAAGACTTTAGGCGTGCAGATAAAACTGTAAAGAGCCATGTAAGTCCTGTGGAGATAAATACCCATTCCGGAGTTGGCTTGAATTTCAGACAAGTACTCTCTCTATCTGCAGGGCTTAGTCCTGCAGACTTACTTACCCTGAAACATGAAGCAGACAGCCTGGAGCAGTCCCATATGCTCAAGTGCTGCATAGGTGTAATAAGCAATTATTGATGACAAATCTGCTAGGCAAATGGGGAGGTGTGTTTGAGCCATGACAATGTTGTATCCCAAAGTAGGACCAGCTCATGGAGCAGTTATTAGCTGCTCTCGGTGCAAGTCTGTCTGTTCAGTGTATGTGCAGGGTATATCACCCTCGCACCCCGGTCTGTGCCCTGAGATCATTCGTGTTGTTTCTGCTATCATTGTTGGTACTAACAGCAACATCCTCACCATCGTTGTCTGGACTCAAAAAGCAGCAGTTAGAGGAAAGGTTGTAGATGGGGAATGGAGCTTTGGTTTTTGACACCGTCATCAGTGATTTGGGGCCAGTTCCAAAGCTTTAGGGACATATTGCTTGATCCAGTGCTAACACTTTGAGTCTAATTAACCTGGGCAATAGCTCTTAACGAAGAGCCAGCATTACTGCAGCAGATGCTGGGCTGGCACATCCTAATTGGCTCTGGAGGGGGTTCAGGGGGCTGCTCTCACCTCATGGAAGCCCCAACAGCTCAGTCCCAGCCAAGCTACTGCCCCGTTATTTTCACAAGGGTGGTCCAGCCACAGCCCAGTGTGGTGTTGTTTTTCATGTGGATGGAACATACCGCAGCTCCAATGTGAGAGAACACGTTAACATCAACAGAGCCTTTTCCCCAAGCTAAACATATTACAGCATCAGCAAATTACAGGGCACTGTAAATTAGACTCCCTCTTGTGCAGACTCTGCTTGCTGGGTCAAGGCCACATCCCTCCCTTAAGGAAGGCAGCGGCAGAGGATTTCGTTACTCCTCGGTCTCTCCTGCTCCTTGCATAGGGCTGTGTGCTTGGGCATGGGCATGGTCGCATTTCTGCTCATGCTTCCAGAGCATCCATCCCATGCATACTCCCCAAAGGATGCTTTTGTCATGTTACACCATGCCAGTGACCAGTAAACCTCCACAAAAGAGACAACCCATAGGTCTGAGTTAGTGGTAGGGCATTTTTACTGATTAAAAAAAAAAAATGCACATAGGAAGGGACTGGCTTCCCCTTGCTGTCCCCAGTTTCTGAGCATCCAAAATGAGGAAGGGTTCAAACAACTCCCCAGAGCACCTGCTTTAAAATCCTGGAGTCAGGTAAACAAGCAGACCTGGCTCGCTGACAGATAGATGTGTTTTGGCCGATGTGTTTTTACCAGACCTTTTCTAGAGAACTGCAGTGTGGAGAAATGCTATTGCAGGTCTGGGAAAAACAATAATTAAAATGAACCGTTGAGCTCTTTTCTCTGGAAAAACAACAAATGCAGCCCACACTCTCCCATCCCCCTTACTGCAGCTGGCAGCTTTGCTCACAGGAGTAACCCGGGGCCACCGGCCCCAGCTCCAGTCGCATGTGGGAGAGCTCTGCCAGCTCTGGCACCAATGCTGTGCCACGCACACCTCAGTGTAGCCACCCCTTCAGGAGCTGCATTTAAGAAGAAAGTCCCTAAAAAAAAGCAGCAAAAGAGGAGCACACACAGGTAAATGCTTATTTACAGCTGCTGCGTGGGGAGCGTTACACAAGGGGAGGGTGGAGCACGTTCCACCACCCTTCCACGGCTTGTGGGCAGAAAAGCCTATCACCACCGTGGTGTTTCTACTCCCCCAAGATGGAGTTAATGCTGTTTACCTTGTAATAAGAATGCTATTTCTTGCTTTTTTTCCCTTGGCTGAGCTTGTTTTCATGGCTCCCCTGCTGCTCTCCTGCTGGGGGAGCTGGCTCTGAAGGCAGCCAGGAGTGCTGGGCTGGGAGTACCAGCATCCCACCCCTCCCGCCTGCTGAACGTTGCTGTGTGGTTCCCAAATTAAAAATCAAAGCCCTTGACTGCAGCAGGAGGTGAATCCGTGGCAGGAAAGAGCGCTACTACTAGCACTGAGCAGCTCTCACATAGCTCGGTCTTTCTTAGGAGCCAGGGAAGTAGGAAAGCTTGGCACTTGCTAGTCCATGTTGTTCTTTCCTCCCTGCCTCCTGCAGGATAGTCTTTCTCACCTCCCCCCCCCCCCCCCCCCTTAAAAGCCACCTGCAACTGTAGGGCATTGGCAAAGGCTGTCTTTGTACCCCTCAGTCCTGGGGATCCTTTCTGGGAATGCAGATGGAGGTCCTTAACTGTGATGAGATCGTTTGTCCTCAGCCCTGATGTGAAAACGCAGTTCTTGTCTTATGTCAGTCACATCCTTCACCTTCCTGGACAAAAGTCAGTGATGTACCTTTCACAGGTATGGTATTCTGTGATGTGGTAGGTAAAGTACAAAAATACCATGGTAAGAACAGGACTTGGGCAATGTCCCAGACAGAATGTGCCACCAGCTCATCTAACCCAGCCTGGCTGTGCCAGTCAGGAACAGCCTGGTATGGTCAGATGGACCTGGTGATGCAAGGACTTTGGAAAAGTCCTTCCTCAGGGAGGAGGATCTGGACAACTGTAGAGAAGAAGGGCAGGAGGGGAGCAGAGCCCAGTTTCAGAGCAAGGCAAAAACCAAACACACAAAAATACCTAAATATGGGAAACTTAACATCAAAATTTAGGTTCCTAACATGAAACCTGCACCTGGGCCTGGCTGATGAACCAGACAGGAGTGGAGGGCAGTTTCTGTGCCTCGAGGCAAACCTGGCAGATGGGTTGCCCGGTGCTCAGCCCCCAGCCCGGGCAGGACCCACCAGCTGGCGCCTGCTTGCAGCCCCTGTGGCAGCAAAGCAGAAGCACCCACAGGTTCCCATAGCCAGGGGTTCCTGTTGTCTCCGGCAGATCTCTGTAGGAAATGTAGACCCTAGAAACACCAAGTCCCTGATGCAGTATGCTAGGAATCCAGGCAGGGCTTTTCTGGAAAAGCTGTAGGAGTTGGCATATTTTCCAATCGAGCACATGAGGCTCAACAAAGGAGTGTTTTTCCCTTTCTGCTCAGTGATGCAGATGCCATAGCGTGCAGGACTTCGCGGGAACTGCAGACAGGGTCAAAAGCAACGTGCTATAGAAGAGCAAACTCCTTATCACAGGCTGGACTTCTAGAAGCAGGGAAACAGCAACCAGGCAAATTGAAGAGCCAGTGGGATTGGAGGAATGAAGAGTCTAATGAAGGGGGATAATGAGAAAATCCTTGCAACGCTGTTTGTGTTGCAATCAATGGGCCAGTTTGGAAAGTCCAGGTCAGTTGCCCAGTTGGATGCAAAGCCCCGACTGAAACACGTGGTGGTTGTGAGTCTGTGACTGGTGGAGTAGACTGTGGCACTTTCTGAAAAATGAGTGCACCTGGAGCAGGTCTGCAAAGAGCAATCCTATTCCTCTGCAGAGAGAAGACATCTGAACAGAGTAGCTGAGAAGGGGAATTTTTCTTTAATATAGTGGTGGGGCTCATGGAAAGTTTAGAGGGACTTTGTGAGAGGCAAACCCTTCATAGGTGGGGTATAAGTAATAAGACTCATGCAGGTTGAAGGGGAAGGAGGAATGAAAAAGCCTCAAGAAGAGCAGACAGAAATGCAGTCACAGGCAGCAATAAGCTCCCTCTGTTGATGCAGGTAAAGAGATCTGAGTTCCTGAGGGGGCAAGGTCTGCTGTCCTCTATCTTATCTCACAGCAGCCGTTCCTGTGGGCAAGGAGGAAGGGAGCCCACTTGCACCCCCTCTGCTCTGCATGACAACAGCGATCTCCTCTGCCAGTTGGTGGGTGCTAAGGTGGTGGGCAAACAACATCGTGGGGGAGAAATCCTGATGGCATACACGCGCACATAGGTGCTACTTGCTGGCAGGACTTTGGCCACTTGCGAGGTCTTACATTGCAAGATTTGACTGCAGCCCTGCCACTGTGCAAAGAGCTGACTCTGCGGGATGCCTTTTCACGTAGACACAGGCCCAAGACCCTGGAAGAGATGCTGCTACTGTTGGCATCTTTTAGATGTCCTTTGTGAAAACACTGAGACAATTTTACATGACTGTCAATTCACTGGCTGCCCCAGAGTTGTTCTATATGTCTCCATGCTCAGGACAAAGTCTCGAGCTCTTTCAGTCTGGTTACTTATCTAGATTTGTAAATCCGCTACATTTGAGCAACTTCAGGAAGTTACTGGCATTTCTGGGGTTTGCTCTTAAGCAGAAGTGCTGCATTAACTTCTTTCCCTCAATAATACCATTAGTTCTTCTTCTGCCTTATATTAAAAAGATTCTGAGCTTGTATTTCACAAACATTTCTTATCACCAGCTGTCACCAGCTCTATTGGTTATTTCTGGGATGTCCATTGTCAGAGAGTTCAGTGCCTCAATACACTGTATCTATGTGCTCAGAGAAGTACAGAAAACAAAGGCAGATTTATTATAAGAAGCTCGTGTAAATCAGAAGCTGAATCTGATAAAGGCATTAGCATGGACAGTTTCTTAAAATTATTGAGTTGAAACCAAGAAATCCAACAGGCTGATGCTATTCCAAAACCATCTTGAGATCTCTTATTACTTTGAAGTATCTAAGCAATATAAATGAGCATGTAATTCCCACTGACAGTGAAGTTCCCTGCACAGTATACACAGCTCTGGCACCATGTGAATAATAAATATGGTGTGGAAGAAGATGCCAAGAAGCAGTCAAAGTTCCCATTGTCTGTACAGACAAATGCCATCACTTCATTGCAAGATGGTTTTAGCAGCAGGAATGTCAGTCACATGCAAGAATTGAAATCCAGTGAGAAACTCTCCCCCAACTTTCAACCCGTGTTACTCCTTTTCTATGCAACCTACAGCAGAAATGGCTGAAGGGCTGTAGAAAACATGGCCAAGCGGAATTGCACGATCATGTATGAAAGGCAGAGGAAAAGGGTTGGAAAGCTCCCTCCCAAGCAGGGTCAGGGTTGTCTCTTGAGACATCAGCCCTCCGAGAGATGCTGCCCCTTGTCACCATTGGACAGGAATTAGGATCACGAGCCATATGAAATTATGTTTACCCCCAAACTTCATCCTTGGCTTTCCAGCCAGCCTGCTGGCAATCCACAAACCATATCCAAATGAAAGTTTGGCTGTGAATTTTGTCACATTAAAGTATAGCAAACAAACAAGCTAGCCTCTGGCTCCTTCCTCTGTGCTGGTCTCACACATAGATGTGTCTCCCACAGTGGCCTATTTTTACTGGCAGCTGAGAAGTCCTACTGACCATTTTAAAGGTGGGATTGCTTTCCTTCCCTGTTCTCCTGCCTAGGACCTTACTTCTGCACAGGAAACTTCAGAGTGGAACTTGCAAGAATCCTTGGAGAGGGAGTGAGCATGAAAACATGGGAAAAAATTAATCTCAATGGAAATCCTTTACTAATTGACAGGTTGGAATAAGAATGACCGTAGACCCCAAACTATGCCAGGCAACCAGTCTGCTCCAGGCACTGCAAGCTCACTCAGCCAGCCACATGCCTGGCTGTTTTGCTCTGCCAGCTTTACAAAGCCTAATTAGTACTATTCCTTTTGTTTGTAATTACAAAAGCAAACAGCCCTTGGAGAGTAAGGGAATAGAGGCAGCTCCTTGACTGAGCTTAAGAAAATGTTCTAAATAAAGTTTGCCTCTCATCATGTGTACTTGATAATATGAAAGGGATGAACACAAGAGCCCTGGTAAATGGAAAAAGGTTTCCAGGCCAGGTAGAAGCAAGGGGGATAGAGCCTTGCTACGCTGGGGAGGTATCAGTGCAGGTTAGAAGAGACCAACCCCAGCTGGAACCATTCTCTACCCATCCTGCAAAAATAGTACATTTGACTGTCTGTGCTCATGGTCACAGCTGGGAGAAGCACAGTACACTCCCAAAGGGGCTTTAGAGTGAGATGGATCCTCCCACAGCCCATCTCCTCATGAACCTGTTAACCCAGAAACATCAAGGAATTACACAAAAGAGTTTAAGAGACAGATACAGATCAGCAGGTCTCTTCTTGCTCTGGAGGCAGAGCATCTTGTGCAGATAGCCACAGCCTGCATATACCCTACCCCAGATAAAGCTACAGAGCGCTAAACACTGCCAAAACACAGAGCACCTCTCTCGGGAGCGCCTCAGCTCCACACCCCATCCCTTCCCCATTCCTGCAGCTCTCACTCCCCTGCAAGGGAGCCATCTGCCTTCCTCCTGCCCCTTCCTGCTCCACCCAGGGTGCAGCTGGCCTTGCCGAGGAGCAGACCTTCTGGTTCCTGGGCTGCAATCGTAGCAGATTACTGGGTGAGTTTCTGCCAGAGGCCGCAACTGCCTGACTCACTGCGTAAGATCTGTCCCCACCTATGTCTGCTGTAGATATACACAGCTAAACGAGCTCCATCCTGGCAGGCAGGCTCCCAAAGGCCCAAGCCCCCCTCTTTTCCATGCACACTGTCCAAGTTCTGCTCAAAACTAAGAAATGAAGTAATGCAGTCCGATTTTCCTTAAAAAAGTCCATTTATTGAAATTGTTTAAACACTTTATACAAGTTCCCAATACAAGCGTCTGCTCCCTGGCTCAGGGTTAATGCAAATACAAAAGCACAGACTTCAGCAGCTCTTTAATGTGACCTGAGCTGCCAGCTCCTAAGACAAGGTCTCGTGAGGCAGCTGCTGTGCACGGGCAATTCCCCATGGAGAAGTGGAAGCCACATGACCCAGCTCCAAGTACAGGCCAACATCAACTCAAGCCTGAAACAAATGCTCTGTTTGGTTGTGTTTTTTTTTTTTTTTTTTTTTTTTAGTAACTTTATGTTGCAGAGAGTCAGGTCAAACAGAGGTACAAGGCTTATACAAACCACCAATACCATGGTTGTATGCCACTCAGTCCCAGAGGCTCCCCCTGTCTATGGAAGGAAATCCAAGATATCTGATGCCTCTGAACACATACACAATTATAGAGCCTGGTCAGAAGCAACCAGTTTCCTTCTCTAGAAAAAGCAAGGTTGAGCTTTGGAGAACTGTTACCATCCTTCTAGGAATTACAAGACTTCACTCCGGACAGCCTCAGCCAGCGTTAGTCAAACACCAAGTGACTGACTGGGTGTTTCAGAGGACAAGTTGGGAACCTTTGATGAGCTGCATTTTTTTTTTTTTTTTTTAAAGATATGACTTAATATGCAAGGGTGGTTTTATCTTTAAAATGCTAGTTTCTTTCTCTTTGGTGAGCTTGGATTAAAAGAAAATGCCATAACTTTTGGGTCAGTTTCCTTGGAATTTGCCTTCATATTACTGAAAGCGATTAGAAGAAAAAAGACAGGATCAAATGGCAGCATGTGAGGTATCCTTGGGGAAACATCAGGGAGCGGCAGTGCATTCAGTTTGGTTTAACATTTAGCTGCATAAGGCAAACTGAGATCGGTAACTAAGCCCAAATGAAAGAAACTCAAGGAAATAGGAGAGTTTGTTAAAAAGTGGCCTGTAACACACACAAGGGGATAAAGCTTCAAACCCAGTTAGGTACGAGGGTGGGAACATGGAGAAACAATCACTGGCAGCACTCAGTGTCTAAGGAACAGCAGCAAGAGCCCCACCAGAGACACGGAAGGCAATCATTTTCCTTTAGCTCTTCCCTGGCACCAGGGAAACCTGCAGCTGCTTTGGGAGTTTCCTAACCTCTGTAGTTACGATTTTGCAGCCAAAGGCTGCAAGTTGACACAATCAACTTAAAAGATCTTGTCAAAAGAGTGATGACATACAGTTAAGCCAAGCCACCTTACACTGCATCTTCTGTTGGCCAACAGTGCATGCATGGACAGTTACAGGTTTCAATTTGTTAAGTCACAGCAATTTAATTGTGTCTGACCCTTTGTCATGCCAATCTGCACAGAAAGGAGGGTGTGAAGATGATGCCAAGAAGACAGTACAAGAGCACTTTAGATCTCTTCAAACATTCCTACATGTAAAGTCTTTTCCCGAAAATTATGTTTCCCCTTAAGCTATTGGTTTCATCACTTTGTATATAATATATGTTCCTTTAATTTCTACACACACCACACTGGGCTCTAACTTAATGGGATATGGGACTGAATTGTTACCATCTATTTTTAAAAAAAAAACTAAAAAAAAGCACCAACATCCATCTAAAAAAAGTATCATTTTCCCTTTTACTCCCAAATACTAAACTTAACCCAAGCTTGGAGGTTTCATCTTTCCAGTGGCAATACCTATGAACCTAGGCTAGCCTTCCTCCATGGGCTGGGAGAGAAAGGAGAAGTTATGTCCAGTAGCAAAGAGGATTACAAAAATATACACATTTTTGGGAGAAGAGGAAGGCAGAACCTAGAGTCTGAACTCTGCTCAGGACAGCGGCATTGTAGTGTCCTCTCCAAAATGCTTTCACTACCAGTGCTGGCGGTTCTTCTTTGTTTCATTATACATAATCCTTCCCTGTGGAGGGGGCATTTTTTGGATAGCCTCGGGTGGGTGGATACGAAGTTTCTCTCCGTGGACAGGAGCAGCAGAGGAAGGCTCCCCCCAGCATGGCCAGAGAAGCAGCTGCCCAGCCAATGAAGAGAGCTGATCCAAACTCAAATCTGGGGGAGAAACAAGGAAGAAAGTGAATACCTCAAGAGTAATGCCTCTGGATTACAGTGTTAGCACGTCCACACAAAGCAGAAGGGAGCTGAAATTGGGATGGAAGTGGCTTTTGGCAAGACAGCAGCCTGAGAGTCAGCAGAGTCTCGGGCTGTTCCAAAGCCCAGAACTTTTGCATGCTGGGTTAGTCCAGTCTGCCAGATCACCCTGCACAGCTGCAGCAGGGCCAAGCTCTGTGCAAACCAGGCTTTAAGCATTTAGTGGAGGAAAAAATGCAGAAGTCACAGCAGTTAGGTCTCTGGCAGTGATGCTGCCTTAAATCTTGGCTTTGTTTTAAAAGCCACGTGGATGATGAGATCTGGTCCTAATGCTCCTTCTGCGCAGTATGAAGCCAACCCAGCTAGCTCAGGAAATTCCCTTCTTTGTTTTGAACCACTGCTACTCAAAACTAAGCCCTGTGAGCATTTGTCATGCTATACTATAGTGCTAATCAAATGGGTCAGTACCTGGTGTTGACAGGAGTGAAAGGGTCGTAAAAGGCCCGAGCCACTCTGTTGCCGTACCATGACGTGGCCACCAGCGCTGCCAAACCTGTACGTGAAGGGAAGACAGTGTCATGCCTTATTAAGAAGAAACCCAAAATAAACAAAATCACTGCAAAAACTGCATGTACCAGAACCAGCATCCGGAGTGATGCTGAGCTGCTGCTACCCTGGGAAGATCTGAGCTGTTACTTAGTGCTGGTTGGGAGAGGAATTAAGAACGGATTTGAGGTCACCCACAGTTACATTGCACCAGAAGCAGGACTATTGACAGCCTTTCACTGAAGCAGGGCATACAGGTCAAACTCAGCTCTGCTAATAGAGATGGAAGGTATGCAGTCCATATAGAAAGCATAATGCTAGTGCCAAGAGACCTGTCCGATGCCTCAGATAGCCAGCAGCTACTGCGCCAAAGTCCGATAGGGAATTCCCAGCCCAAAATGCTCTTGGAGCAATGACAGCAAGCCCTCCCCATCCTCTCACATCCTACGCAGGACAAATACCGTTTAGGAAATGGCACATTTAATATTAACACATCTGTATGTTACCAACCTGCAATGATGAAGATCACCCCACCGAAGACAGCCATCCGCATCTTCTTCACCTGGTCATCTTCCATGCACTTCATGCATTTCATGCCAGTCACAGCAACAAATACAGCGACAAGGCCCAGGAGTATTGCAGCCACCATCAAAGCCCGAGTGGCCTGCAGACTGCCTAGAAGACATTAGGATTTGAGTTACCACAAAGAAAACTCAAGATACAAATAGAAATTCAAATTACTGGGCTCAGTAACCACGTGTCAAAATACTCTGCTCCATGTTACACAGGATACAACCAAGCAAGACATTCCTTTTTAGCTTTAAGCTCCAAGAGACTGTCATGCATCAGGATCAGAGGACTCTCAGCCTCTTCTAAAATGCATGGCAAACAAGGGCATGCAGCTCTTTGCAGGAAATGACCTGGGAATTGCCCTCAAACATCTTTTGTTCCTTGATCACTTGAATCCCAATTAGAAGGACATATCTGTTTATCAAAAGAAGTATTCAGATTTAGGCTCTATCTTGACAAAGCTTTTAGGCACATGTTTTAATATGAATAGCACCATACATATGAATAGTCCCGCAACGGACAGTAAGGCCCCTTTATTGCTCAACACTTCCAAAACCTGTCTCTTACTCAAATACCTCAGTGCTGATTTAGATATTTTTGTGTTAAATCCTCAGTTTGAGTCCCAGAGGGTACAAAAATATAGTTGCAACAGAAACAGGATTTTCCCAGCCAAGTGAAAAATAGGGGGTTCCCTGCCTAAAACATTCTATTTATTAGACTCAAAGATATTAAAAATGTTTTAAGTGCCTCTTGTGCTTTTGAAGGATTGGAGCATGGACTGATGCCTCCCATAGGCAAGGGTTGTATTTGCCTGGGTTCTCAGACAGACTTGATGTACTTTATCCAAGATTTGGCTTTATATTGACTCATCTGAAGGCACAGACACACTAACCCTACGTACGTGAGCTACTGAATTCAGATTTTCTTGATACCAAAGGAGAGAGAAAATAACAATATACAAAACCACCTGAATAGCAGTGAAATAAGAGCCCGAGCTTTATTGACTGGCAAATCAGGTTTGTTTGAACAGCATGGATTTTTATATACAATCCTGTTAAGATCTGGGATCAAACAGGGCTGGTTAATCAACGGAACAAGCTCCCAGGAGCATGCTGTAACCAAGGCAAAGTGTCCCCTGACAGAAGGTTATCTAGCAGTGACACATGTACAGTTTTAGCAAAGTATCACCAGAATCTGTTCCCAAGTCTGAAGCTCACCCCTCAGAAAGCACACTGACTGCATTCTGCTGGAGCTCTGCAAAGCACTTCAAGCTTGGACAACTGCAGCTGCAAGATTTAAGCCTCCAACAGAGCACCTGCAAACTCAGTCAGCACTGGTATGGTGAACCCATCAGAGCCTGTGCTACAACAATGGGCTCTTTGGTTCAACCTGAAACGCAGACAGGAGGTTCAAATCTGATACTGGCCAGGAGGGGTAGCACAGCCACACAACTATCCTCTGCAGCTTCTTTACTACACTTTGCCCCACGGCACTGCCTGTGCAGGAAAATTCTTGTGACCCACACCAACAACAAGCTACCAGGCTCTAGTTCTGCTTTCAAACAGATCTGGACCAGCTTCTATATACACAACCTTGTTGTTCTGTAAATAGATTATGAAACCAATTAAAAACAATAAAAAGGCAATATTCAGAGCAATAGGAAGCAACACTTTCATAAGAGAGTCTTGGCTTTCCTGGGAAAAATCCCAGGATCAGCTTGGCTAAATGTCATCTCTCACTTCCTTCAAAGGGGAAGGGTGACACACCTCTGCACAACCCAGGTGTTCAAAACCCATCCGATGTATTGATTGTAGAAACCCATTTACAAGGCCATTTATCACTTTAGCATAAACCACAACAGCAGTATCCAAACACATTTTTAAGCGATTTACCTCCAATGTCAGAGATTACACTCTAAAAATAATTTCTAGCTTACAAAAGTTACGCCAATCTTCAGAAAGACTTCAGCTGACAGGTTACCACCCAGACAACCAATTCAGCCGCCATAAATTTAAGGCTAAATTGTACATTACAGCAGCAGCTCTGGAGAGGCCAATGGCTGAGCACTAGTTCATACTTTGCATGGGAAAGGACATTTTATGTAGAGGTACCAAATCTGTTTCATCAAGTCTACAGTAAGTTGGGCTTAGTCATGCTGCAGAAGAAATTACTCTATAGGAGAGAGTTTTGAAAAAGTTCTTTCATGAGGCTGAAAATATGAAATGTTATCTTGAACAACTAGGAAACTAGTTATACGGGTGGGAAGAGACCTCTCACCTTCAAACACGGTATAAGGGACAAACACAGGAAGATGCTTGAAAGTTTCTATGACCTCAGAAGACCTAGCTATGAAACCTGCTAAAATCTCAAGATGTACAAGTATTAACTGGATGCATGCCATGACAGCTTTGCAGAAGCAGCTGAACGAAAAGCAGCACTGTGAGCATTTCCCAGGGCTGCCCGCTTTCAGCAGCAGACCCTGGAGGGACATCTCCTGGTGTCCTCACCCCTCCCTTACGCATGGCTCCATGGCATAAGAGGACAGAAGCATTTAGGAAGCTTGCGGTAGGACAGAAAAACAGGTTGGAGCATTTGCAGAACAGATTGCCCCTTTATCCCAATAAGTTTTAGTGTGACATGACTGTATTAGCCAGCCATCCTCCCCTCTGCCCAGCCTGGCTGCCCTGTGCTCATAGCACATGCTGGGAGACAGCGCTTTTGTCTTCCTACCGCTTTTGCAAGGTGTGCAGTACATTGCAGTTAATAATCATACAAGATGTCAGTTATTATGTACACATTAACAACCGCATTGTCAATGGAAGCTGCACATCCAGAGGCTGAGAAAGCAAGTTTAATATTAGTTTTATTGTTCACATGGGCCTTTCCAGGTGCTTTAAAAATCCCAAGTGATATAATATTGTCTTAACCTGTGAAACAGGACTGGCTACTGACAACAAGCAGAAGTACTCTACAGCAATTTAACTTTACAACTTCTATCATATTAGAGAGAAACAGGATTTCCCCCACACTCCTTGCTGCTGCAACTGTCTCACCAACAGGAACAGGTAGCGCAATGCTTGTAGCCTCCCATGCCATATGCCACAGCTGTTGGAAAGCCCAGGCGGTCTCAGGAGCCCTTGGGGGAAAAAAAACAAAACCAGTCCTGCACAAGGACAAACTGGCCTGGCACCCAACAGCAGCTGTCAGCTAGCAACAGTATTTTGTCAATATAAACCACTATTGACTCAGAAGCCAAGCCTTTTTATTGCTGGTTAGTAATGAGAGACCTGGCCTGAAAAGCCTATAGCAAGAAAGCAAGTACTGAAGGACAGAGGCTTAAAACTACTGAGGATGGTTATTAACAAACGTGAATTCTGCAAGCCATAAAATACTGTGTAAGACCACAAAAATGACATAGCAGCTCACACCTGTTTCACATAATGAAACCCACTTTTTTAAAACATGCTAACAAACAGCTCTGACTTATCCTTAGTGGGTTTGGACACAAGCTACATGATGCAGTTTATCTGAAGCCTACGTAAGACTTTTTCCTTCCCACAGCTATCATTACCTGACAGAAGTAATTACTGGTAACTGCTTAGATACAAAAAAGGACTTCACCAGCATATGTTTGATGTTATTTTTCTGTCATCACATTTCCTTATTTATTCTGTTTATATCACCTACATTACAGAAAAGCTGTTGGGCAAGTGCCATGAGATTTTTGTAATGCCTGTTTGTAATGCAAAATTGCTGTAATAGCTCTGTGCGCAGATTATTTTCTGATAGCGATGCTCATTGTGATAGGGATGCTCATTGACTGTCTTGTTTGTATTTAAACTATGGACTTTTTCTTTCCTTCCCGTGGGCCTCCATGAACCAAGTGATGACAGAATACAGGTGAAACATGCTGTGCAGCTCCCTCTAATCTCTGCAAGGGAAGTGCCCTAGGAATTACAAGCACCCCTGTAGCATAGGAAGCATGCTGCACCATCCACCTCCAAGAGAAGTCAGCAGCCTTCAAAGCCTTCCCACTGGGGTTTCATGAAAGCTGAATCTCCTTGAAGGAGCAGGATCCGAGATCTGTTCTGCCCTGCCAGCATGTGAAAGTGACTTTTGTGTAGCAGGCAAGGGAATGAAGATCTGAACAAGCAGTAACAGCTTCAGAGGTAGCCAGCAAACCTATATCACACTTCGCAGTCATTCTGGCCAGACCCAAAAGCCTGCTAACAGCTTGGAGGCTTTCAACCCCCTTACCAGCCCCTGCAGAGACCCTGCACACCCATCACCATCAGATATTGCAGCCTGGACTCCTTCAAAGCACCTCCCGACAAGTCTAGAAGACTATACAGAGGAATCTGGGCAGCATGCAGACTCAGACAGGGCCATGTTTCTTGCCAAAATAGGAAGGCTAGGAAGTCCTCACTGCATGTCCAGTGCAAAAGAGGCAACTTCAGTAGGTGACAGTGGCCTTGTACTCTGCCTACCCCAAAGCAAATAAGGTTCAATGCCCTCCTGCAGTCACTCAAAGAGGAGAGAAAGCTGCCTGGTAATACAGGCAACACATAGTACCACCATTTCCAGGTTCCTGGTCAGATAAGACCTGGGCAGCCTGTTTTCCCACGAAGCCTAGAAATTCTCTTACCAAGAGGTTTAGTAACACTAGCTACTAAAGCTGCTTAGAAGCTGCTTGTAGAGCAATAAAGCCAGTGTATTGCAACAGACTCCCATCCCCTCTTGCAGCCACAACAGGGCACTGCACAGGAACAGCCTCGGTGGCATTCCAAGTAACCTAACCGTCTACCTTCTCAAAGTGCACAGCACAAGTGAGACTTGCTTTATCACTCGATCATGATTTTTTCATGAGGAAGGAACAGGGATTGAGAAACATGGGAACAAATTAACCCTTAAGCCACATGAAAGCACAGATACCAGCAGGTTCTACCTGCTTACTCCAGACCTAAAAATGGAGAGAGGTGACCAACTATTTGGACACATTTGTCTCCTGCTATAGCTTTGTCCCTCCCTGGGCCACCCTCCCAATTCCCCCACTATCAGGACAGAGCAGCAGTAACCTGAGCATGAACCCTTCCTTCCCCCCACCCATCCTCTTCCCCAACTCCTGGAACACACTCAGCCGGGGTGGTAAAGATGTAGGAGGGAAGATTTCACATTTCAGTGATGCTGTTTGTCCCAGAGGGCACCCAAACCCTTTTTTATTTTCTGGGCTAGGGCACAAAGGTTCATTGTGGATGTACTAGGTTTGGTGATGAAGTGGTAGATGAGTCTCAGCTTGTCTCAAGCACAGAACCTCTCCCAGCAAAACCAAACAGGGCAATGAGTATCTTCAGCTAAAACATCCTAGACAGGAGCCAGAACAACCTCTGCTCTGAACAGGAGAGTGTGGTTAGGTGGGGCTGAAAGCTTCCAGAGACAGGTACCAGAAGCCCTTCTCCCTCCTGTCTGAGACCATCCCCCTGAGACCCCGGAGGAGCACAAAGCCGAGCTAAGCTCCATGGACGATGCTGGAGGGCTACAAGAACAATGCTGAGGCTGTGCAACAAAGCCTTGTTGCAAGGGTGGCTTTTGTTGCCTCTATGTCTGCATGTGGCCACACACTGCTTTTCACGTAAGCCAGCAAAACACAGCCTTTCTATTGCCTGAATAGGAGCACTGACATAAGCCCTCAGCTGAACACAGCTGCGGGAGAAATGCCAGCATGGGTACACTCCAGCAGTGGGGCCACACGAGAAGCTGGAGGCCCCTCAGTTGGCTAACAGTGCTCATCAGCTTGTGCCAACCCCATCTCTGACATGCAGCATCAGTCCAAGCAGCCAAACACTGACACATCTAGAGGAATGGCAATAGCTACCAGATACTCAAAAGCTTGCTGGCAAAGCTCTCCAGCATTCCCACAACCATGAATTACTGCAGGTGTGAGGAGACTCTGTCCTTTCTACAGGGACAAAGTAATTGCAGATCTAAGCCTCTCCCATCAGTGCATGAGGCTCTGACACGTGGCTCAGAGCATTCAGGGCATGTGAAGCTCTGGCAGGAAAGCATGGCCAGGCAGGAGAAGTTTTTCTGCTCACATAGCTGTACCACCTTCACCATGACAAATGAATGCAGTAAGAGCACCTGTCCCAGGGTGCGGCTGTTGAATTGGGTATAAATGGGTTTTTTTTCACACCTCCACCCAAAACAGCACTGCTGGTCCCTGCCCAAGCCTATCGGGCTGTACGGCCTTGAAGAGAGACCAGGTGGGGAAAACAGCAGCGAAGGTGTATGTCCCTAGGCATGATCTCCTTTCAAGCAGGAAAGGCACAACCTAAGCAAGCTGGGGTACCGAAAGAACAAGCAATCCTTTAGCCAGCCCTCACTGACTTCCCCAACGAGGAAAACGTCCCCTGCGATTTCCCTATTTCTTGGGCTTCCTGGGAATTTTCAGGCAAGCACGCCCTGCAGGGCCAGGGGCTCTGCAGGAGCACAAAAGGCCATTAATAGCTCAGCCTTGGTCCCTGGCACCTCACACCTCCCTCCCCCGTAGCCCGGGAAGAGAAGAGCCCTTATTGTTTGCAGGACAAAGGTGAGGGGAGCAGCTGGTTTTCAGCACTCAGCCATGAATGGGGCAGGTCTGGAGGTCCTGAGGCAGGTTTTTAGGAGCCCGTTCAAGCCAGGCTCCGCATATGATTCTGCAGGCAGGTCTCATTTACAGCACAATGGGCCCACAGCCACACAGCCCCCGAGGCAAGTTTACCTTTTGCAACCCATCCAGGGGGTGGCTGAAGATTCCTCAGCCCTGCTGGCATCTTCCCCCCCCCCCCAAGTGCGAGATAAGAGGCTCGAAGCTGAGCTTATACATAATTACTATTCAAACCACCCCAGACCGCGTGCTTAGCCCAGCCCTGATTATCCACAGCCCTGCACCCTCTTAGTGCTAAGTGGGTGCACCGCAACTCCTGAAGGGAGTAATTTGCGCCTCTGCCAGCTGCAGGGCCCACGGGTGTTCGGGGCAAGGGAGCAGGAGCGATTGATGTGGGCTAGCAATGAAGGTGGGGCCCGGGGTGTCCGGCTTCACCGCGTGACACAGAGGAAGGGTTGGTGGCAATCTAATTTGGAGATACTCCCAGTGGTCCCTGGTTTATGTGAAACTGCCTGCCCCATTCCTTTGGGAAAGAGAAGGTGACCAACGTGATAATTATTATTTTATTAATTAGGGAGAGGGATGAAAGTGTTCCAGGACACTACTGGACTCGGAATGAGGGGAGGGATATTGAGAAAGTATGATTTTTTTTTTTTAACCCCTTTGGGTGTCAGCAGAAGTTACGTGCCCCAGCGCTCTAGAAACAGCCCTCACTGGGACTCCAGCTCGGCGTGACCACCCCGAGTCACACCCCAGCAAGCCAGGCTGCAGTTCCCGCATGCATGAGATGGCTTCGCCGTCCCAAGGCAACTTAAGAGACCTAGATATTGCCTTGACATACTGGTCTGCCTAAAAACTACAGGCAGTGCTACCTGGGCTAGAGTCCAGCTCACCTGCCAGCCCTTTACTTAAAAGCCCCACGGGAGTAGCAGCGACTTTCCCAGAGAACAAAAGACCAAAACAGTCAAACGCAAGAAGAAAAGCATCCGTGCTCGAAAAGACCACTTCAGCACCGCTAATGAACTTTGTTTCCTGCTGAGCCGTGCCCAGCGAAGGCAGTCCCTGCCTGAACTTCCACAGCCAAAAGCTCTTGCTCGCAATCACGGCGCTTTCCCGAACACACGTGGAGGATCTGACCCTTCCCCTCCCGGGGCGTTTTTTTTTGGGGGGACGGGCAGCTGGCGTGCGGGCAGGGGGCTGCGGGACGGCCCCGGCTCCCCCCCCCCGGGTACTGCCCCGCCGAGCCCCACCGGCCCCCGCCTGGGGAGGCAGTACCGCCGCGGGAATCGCTTCAGCAGCCGCCGCGGAGCCCCGGCTGTCCCGAAGGTCAGTCACTGGGGGAGTCACCCTCAGCCCCGGCGGAGAGAGCCACCGGGGGAACCCCAGGAGACACGCATCTGAGCCCCGACGGGACGATGGGTGACCTCGAGCCCTGCACCTTCAACCCCGAAGGGACAGGCGGCGTAGCTCCAACAGGACGGAGACCTTGAGATCCCACGGCACCGACACCCCCATCGGGACAGGCACAAGGCGAGGGAGGGCGACAGGACTGGCACCCCCAGTCCCAGAACTTCAGCCCGAGCCCCGACACGACCGGCACCGGCGTGGGACCGGTACCCTCAGCCCCGACCTCAGAGGTACTGGGGCGGAGGGAATGACCCCGACGGGACGGACACCCCCAGCCCCAACAGGACGGGCACCTCAACACCTCTACCCTCCAGCCCTGACTTACTCTCCAGCTTGAGCAGCGAGTCGTACACCTTGCACTGGATCTGCCCCGTGCTCTGCATGGCGCACGACATCCACAGCCCCTCGTAGAGCGCCTGGGCCGTGACGATGCTGTCCCCCGCGTAGGATGCCATCTTCCACTGGGGCATGGCGGTGCTGATGATGATGCCGATCCAGCCGAGGAAGGCCAGCACGAAGCCCAGGAGCTGCAGTCCCCCGCTGGCCATGTCTGCGCGGAGCCGGGCCGGGGGGAGGGGGGGGAAGGGGGGAGGGCTGCTCCGCGCCGGCGGAGGGTCGCTGCGAAGGGAGCGAGAGAACGCGACCACCTCCGCGCACCGCACTGCCGCCCGCGCACCGCCCCGCGCAGCTTTTAAAGCCGCGCAAAGGGCGCCCCCTGGCGGCCGGGGCCCCGCCCCGCCCCGCGGGGTTTTCCGCGGTGGGACGCGGCCCCTCGCACCCCCCCAGCTTTCTCCCGGTGAAGCTGCTGCCGCCCCCTCTCCCCCCCCCGCCCTGGGGCGCAGCGTCCGGGGGGATACCGACACCCCGGGGGTGAGGTGGGCAGCAAAATGCGCCCTCCCCCTCCCCCCCCCCCCCCCCCCGGGAGTGACTCCCTCCTTCAGGGTTTCGCCTTGACTCACAGCCCCTGGGGCCCACCCTCCCCCTCACTGCCTCTGGAGAAACGGCTGGTGGGACTGTCCTTTCTGTCCCCCCCGGGGCGTGCCAGGGGATGCTTTAGCACCCTTGGACGTTTTGGCACCTCCAAAGGGTGCTCTGGTTATGCTCGTGGATCTCTCCCCTTCTAGAGCTGGGGGCCCTGAGGGCACGAACCCACACTCACCTCCCTCGGTCTTGCTGCCTGTTGCTGTCCTTTAACGGCCGGAGCTATAAACCGCCCTCGTCGGTGAAGACACCCTCCTTGAGCCAGCACATCGGACGGGACAGGTGGAGATGAGGCTGTGCCAGTGCCGCTCGTCCTGCCGGTGTCTGTCTGTGCGACCCACCTTCCCCAGCCCACCCCAGTGCCGCCACTGCGAGGCATTTCCCACCTGGCAGGCTCGCTGCCCGGCTCCCCGGGCGCGCAGCACACGCGGGAATAAACTGCTGCTGAGGAAGCAATAGAGAAGTCATGGAAATTATCAGTACTATGATTTTAAAGGGCTTTCAAAGAGGCAGCTGAGCAAACACTCATCATCCATGTACAAATGCTGCCAGGACCGTAAATCCAAACTTTTGTATCTACCGTTTTAATAAGGACAATGTGCTGTAGATCTTTGCGTTACTGGGTCTCTCTTAAAGGAGAAATTTCAATTTTTGAATGCTTCGCTGATTTACTAAGGTTTATTGAACAAGGGGATTACAGACCAGGAAGGAGTGTCCTCTTTCTCGGGCGTGTATTTGTCCAGTTACTATAGTTTCCCTTTCTCCTAGGTGAATATTTGAATATTGACAGATCCGGACTCAGAATAGGCGGAGTGAGGAAATACCGTCTCCTTCAGAGGGCCCGGGGAGCACACGGCATGGTCTGGGTCATGCGGCTTGCCTTCACCATGGGCTGGATGGAGGGGACGTTCAGCCTGGACCTGCTGTACTCCCAGGCTGTGAGATAAACAGGTGATAATTACTGATAAAGGTCCTGCTGGAGGTAGGGATGGGGTTGTATTGTTTTGACACCGTGGTTTGCTGCATTCTGATGACTTAGGAGATTTTGCTGGAGCTGCTTCCTGAGATTTGCAAACAGACAAACAGACTCGTGATTACCTGACCAGTCCTGCGCAATGCCGGGAGGGTCAAAGGGGAGAAAAGCAACTGCAATCTCGCCACACCGGGCAGAGACAAAGCAAGGCTGGTTTGCTCTGAAAACACTTGCAGCTGTCGATGTCCCCAGTGTCCGGGCAGCAGCGCTGGTGTGACGACATCCATCCTAGTTACCTGGTAGCAAACTTTTCCAGTCGTATCCTTTTTCACTTGCAAAGGAATTAGGGAGCTGTGAATCTGCAGCTGAAGAAATGGTGTTTTCCTGGGTCTCTGTGGGCTCCGGTTTTATAGCTTTGGAAGTGAAGAAGAGGAAAGCAGCAAAGTTTTCTTTGGCAATGCAGAGATAAAGTAGATGCATCTCTCTGCGTATTTATCAAGAACTCTAGTACAGGGAGTAGAGAAACCAGGGTGGTGCTGGCTGTTGGAGCTGGTCCCTGGGAGGAACAATTCCTTGCCCGATGAAGAGGCAGAGCAGAAACCCACGCGAACCTGAGAGCAGGGTTAGGAGTGTCTGGATTTGATCGTTAATGTCTGGGTAATCATAGCGGTCCGATAATGTCCATCTGCAGTGTTCCCAGGAGCTTCAGAGCGCTGAACTGACTCACCCCTGTCCTGACCCTCCTGCCACCCACCCCCCAGACAGATCAGGCAGCTCCTTGCTGATTCCTGCAGTGTGAGGTCAGCTCTGGACAGGGATACAAGTTCCAAAGATGCTTTTAGCAGATTTAGATCCTTTTGCCACAGGCTCTGAGCAGCCAGGAGGGGAAACAGGGATGTTTTGTGTGGGAAGGACTTGGGCTTTCTACTGAACCTTCTAGGAAAGTACAGGGAGGAGTCCTGGGTGGCAACGATCCGACTGCACTTGCACTGGGAGGGACATCAAGAGTGGTCTTGAGGAGGTGCATGTAGCAGGCATGCAGGCATGTGCTGTATGTTGTAGCACTCTGGTCATGCTGCTGGCTCTTGGAAGGACTGCAAACCATGCGCACCCTGTACTTGGGAAAAGCTGGGCTTAGGGTGTGTTCCTGAGGGGCTGTGCAGCCATCCCATTGCTCCCCTGTCCCTGATGGGTGCTGCACTGGGCAGTGTTACTGGGTGAATACATGACAGAGTGGCTTTGGGTCAAACAAAGCCGATGAAAGGCAATGCTGACATACACCCATGTGCTCTCGGACCTCACATAGTCCACATAGGCTGCAGCACAGGCTCTTCCCTGTGCCTTTGTGCACACTTTCTAGGCACAAGTTCTGTGCCTGCATCTTGCTTTGTGGAAGTGAGAGCTTGTAGACAAGTTGCTCATGTCTCTTTGACCATTGAACACCCCTGACAACCCATACAGACACCTCATGCCCAGAGTCCCAGCTTCATGAACACCCTATTTATATTTTGCTTTCCAGGGACAATTTGAAGTTGATACTTATTAGTCACGTTTCATGAAAGATTTCAAAACCCAGCAAATCTTTCTGTGGACATCACAAGGAATTTACAGAGCACGATAAACACTGAAACTCCGCTTTTCCCCTTCATCACTCATCAGTGTTCTCAGCACTCTGGAATTTGCTGAGAATTTTACAGCATCCCTAAGATCATCAAGTCTCCTATTCTGGACTTCCTTCCTTTCTTTGAGACATGAAGTATCTTCTTTCTTTTCTTTAGATGATTTTCTGCACTGGTTCAATGGTCAAAAACCCCCTCTACTCAATAATCACTGCCTTTCCTCCTCTGCCTAAGATTCTTTTTTCACTGGAAGTCCCAAAGAGTTTTCACTCTATTTTTGCCTATTTTTTCTACCTGACTTTTGGGGAAATACCATTCCTTCAGATCATTAATCTCAGCTGAAAGACCTGGGTTTATCCAAGATGTTGCAATCTCCTCTGTATTCTCTAGGCTAAAGGTACTCCAGTACTGACAGTCCTTAGTGACTGGCCTGTTCTTAAGTAAACATGTGAGTCTTCATTTTTTGCCCTTCACAAAAGCAGGATCAGTGAGAAGAGGCATGTCTACAGACAGTTACTGAAATCAGACTGGGTTGTTTTAGTCTGCAGGTAGACAGACTCCTCTAATTGTTCATAGAGATTGTCCTCATGTGCAACAGCAAATGCTTAACACCTTGGTCATGTCGCTCCTTTGGCTGTTGTTACGCAGAGGAGCAGCCTCACCTCCGTACTCAGCAGAGATTTGTGCTCTGTGGGTAGTAAACGATACCTGTTTCCTTTTCTGGCAAAAACAAGCTTTAACGCTTGCCAGGACTTGCAGGTGAGCAGCCTGGTTTCCTCTTGTCTCAAACATTTCTCGGGGAAGATCTCACTGTGCAATGCCTGTGTTCGGAGAGCAGGGGGTTGTGTGTGATCCTCTGTCATGACATCCCCTAATGCTGGCCCCTGGGCTGCCCTGAATTAATCCTTGAGCTAAAACTGATGTATTAGGGGGAAACATCTCATTCTGATTATAAGTTATTATAAGGAGGGGCAGGTGCGCAGAGCAGGCACAGCTGCACAATCCTGGTTTCAGAGTGAAGACGCGAGCTCCACATCTGGACCAGAAAATGGGAACGGCCAGACAACATCAGCCCAGCCTGCCGTTTCTGGTGGCAGGCAGTTGTAGAGCCAGGGAGTAACACAAGCACATCGTGACACTAACCCAAAATGTGTTGCAGCCCACCCTGAATATATCCTGAGCCAGTACCGGTACTTTTAACTTTAATTTTGCTCACTGGATTTTTCGTCCATAAATTTGGCTGTTTGTTTTTTGAAACTTCTGGCACTTGCAGCATCCTGCAGCAAGGAGTTTTGCAGGTTTACTCTGTGTTTCACAGGGAAGTACAACAGCTTGTTTCTTTTGAACCTTATGACTTGCTGTTTCTTTTGATGTCTCCAAGGTTCTGGGAAAAAAAGGGCAGATTGCTGGGACCACATGCATTTAGCTCTGGTTTACATTGTCTAGAAAAAAACCTTAAAATTACTTTGTTGTTTATCTGCAGGCCGCTTTTTCTTCTCTCTCTCCCACTTACTCCCCCATCCATCCAGGAGAAACACCCCTGATGAACCTTAACTCCAAGCTCTGTTTTGCAGGCAGCGCCCAGATGTCTTTGCCCAGATGTCAGGAGGATCTAAGACGGCTGCAAATCTTCCCTGGGATTAGTCAGGGATTGTGTCCAACCCAGTCTGCAGTGCGGGGCAGACGTTGTGTTTGACCATGGTAGCAGCTGAAACAGCCAAAGATCACAGCTTGCAGGGCTGCAGAGCACAGCAGCACAAAGAAAGCTTAACCCTTCATCAGTTGCTCACTATTGCAGGACTGCCATTCAGCACAAAGTTTTAAAAAAGGTTGTTGGAGAAGACCTGCTCCAAATGACTCATTGCCTAGAAGGCAAGAGGATAGCAAATAGCACCAAAACTGGAGCTTTTCCCTGCACATCCAGACTGAAATCTCCATTTCCAGGAGGAAAGTTCAGATTTTCTCTTTGGAATTGAAATTTGTCGTTGATGGGGAGGCAGCATCAGTTAGAGGGACTGACTGGACTTATTTGATACTGACTACATGCAGGGAATATATTGTGAAAATGGGATTTAAAATGGGCTGTATGAATTGTTCCTTCTCAAATGTTGGGGGTCAGAAACACCATAAACCTCTGTGTGTTTGGTCAGCAGATATGACCTGGAATTCCTAATCTGCTGGAGATAAACCAAGCTAATAATCAACCCTCTTCTTGCAGTCTTTCAAACATTCATGTTTCCTCACCGGCTCTAATAAAGCTACAGTTTTGGGAGTAGTTTCACTCTACTCTTCACATGATGGATTTGATCTGGCTCTAGTTAAAATGTGCTTATATGTTACACACTGAAGTTGCATGAGGCTGGAGGCTGGCTGAACTCCTGGCTTCTCCTCCAAACCACCCTCTGGTGAGGGCTCTGGAAGGAATCGTGTCTCCTCCCTGGCTTCTCGGTTTTCACCTGTTGCCTTTGTTTTTCCTCCTCTCCTGAATCAGCAACCCACAAATGACCACAAGGCCTGAGACTGTCCCTCAGAATGCCCCAAAACACTGAAATCATTCCCATCTGTAAACAAGTGGGTTTGGCATGTATAAAGCTGCACCGTGTGTGTCATTACCGACAGCTCTCAGATCGCCGGGCTTGTCTGTGCAAGGCAACAAGCTGCTGAGAAATAAAGGTGGTCCTGCATTTGGCCACTCACGCATTGTTTTCCAAAGCAATACTGGAAGCTCTGATAGAGATTCCATGGCACAAAACCCATCCCATGGAGGCCAAGAGGTTTGACCCATACGGTAGGATTTATTTTGCTTTTGATTTTTCTATTTTAGGATTGTTCTTTCACTGGACATTCTGTACCAGAGGCCAGATAGAAAACAAGTCAGACACAATCAAATTAACGGAAACAATGAGTTTCACAGTACTAGAAAGGTAATGGTGGGAAAAGCAGGGAGTTATTAAACTTGCTTCTGCATGCTGTCAATAGAAAGTAGCTCTATGTCATATCATCAACAAATGTCTTTCTCAAAATGTATGAAACTAATCGTGGTGTCGGATGATGGGACAGGTGTGGTGGGGCATCTCGGGAAGAGGCTCAGCAGTGAAGTGGGAGGTGAAGACTGTGCCTTGTTGGAAGGGTCAACCACAAAGTGTGGCCACTTTCCCCACCATGTTCCACTAGGGCCAGGTGGAGCACAGCAGCTTCTGGTGTCGGAGTCCCAGAGCAGGAGAGGGGGAGCAATGAGAATAAGTGAGACCCGGGCCTGACTGAGAGGGAGAGGGAGGCAGATCCATGTGTGTGTGAGTGTCATACTTGGTGTATGAGCCACGAGAGATGTGCACCAAGGTCCTGACAAGATAAAATTCATCCCTGGTACCATCCATGGAAGAGTTTTCTCAGTGCAGTTAGGAAAACATCTCTCAGATCCTCCAGGAAATGGGCTCTGTGAAGACCTAACCCTTGGCATCCAGCCATCCTATTTGCTCTCACCATGTTCCTGATGCCTGCAAGGTCTTGGTCCTGATCCTTCAGAGACCAGTTATAGCAGGGATCACATTTCTACCCATATCTCACCAAGTCTCCACCAGGGACTCAGTGATGGGTGGTGTCTGTGCTCATGTATAAGCTTGATGGCCTAGTTATGGAATGCAGTTCCTGAGACTGGCAAGAGTCTGATCACCTTCAGGATCAAAAATGAAAAATTTTCCTCTTTGGAAGAACCTCAGGTCATTCTTCCTGAAATCAGATGAAGGAAGGATGGGGTATGGAATGATATAACAAACAGATAGAAGGAGGAAGAAGAGAAGATGCCTAATGACTAGATCTGAGTTCCTCCGCAGAAACTGCTGTTAAGCCAATACTGAAGACAGTTACCTCCACGAAGCCAGAGTTACCACCATTTATGTTGCTCACCCAGTGAGCAACTAAGCCATCAAGCTTAAGTACCTGTGAGTCTGGTTTTGGGGCAACCTTCATGTCAAGGAAAAGCCCAAGCTGTATTCAGCATTTTAGAGATTACTCAAAGATTCCCATCGGAGGGTATGGCTATGTCTCACCTTTTTGTGCCTGGACCACAACCTCTATCCATTTCCTCAGCCCTTATGACATGTCAGATAGTCGGTGCTGGGAAGATAAAGTGATCCAGGGTCCTTCCTAGAAAGGCACTGCCATAAACTGCTGCAAGATTTGTAGATCAGACTGTTCAGGGGCAATGTAAGGGCTAGGAGATGAGGTTTCAGGTCTTTTTTGGGGTTGCTGAACTTAGTCCCTTCCACATATTGCTAGGAATTCCTCTGGGGATCCATAAGACCTAACCTATTTGGGATGTACTTGGATATTGGAACAATTCAAGGCACACAGATTACTGTGCTGTAGGAAATCTTATGACAGGCCAGAACTGGTGAACAATTGCTCAGCATCCTCACAGATGTGCCGACCCTGTACAACAATCCTCCAACAAGTAGTTGTCTCTGGAAAGTGAGAGGAGCAGTAGGGTGAGATTTGTAAGTATTGATATCCAATATGCTTCAGTCCCCTTTAAGACACTGAAATCAGAGCCAGGTATTTCTGAAGCACTCAGTAGCTGCTGCTGTGACACACATGGTTGGATTTTCCAGTGGGGAGCAGGGTCAAACATTTAAAGAAGTCTTTAAATGTGGTCAGTTATTCTAGTGCCTACATGGGAATGAAACTCTTGAAAATCCTTTGCTAATTGCAAGACCCATCTGCACTGGAAGCAGAGCTTGTGCGTGCATGTGTGTGCAAGGCAGAGATGGACGGCAGGAGCTTCTCCCCTGGACTTTCTAACACACCCTTTATCGTTAGGACTGGGAGAGCACATTGGCAACCCAAGGTCATATTTCAATGCCTAGAGGGAGTTTGAAACCCCAGCTATCTGGCTGGAGGCCAGAGGCTGGAGGTGTTTCTCTCCCAGCTGTCTCTCTCTGCTCATGAAAACTCTTCCTTAAGCCCGATGTACACAGAGGCTTTGCTGATGGGTGATTCGGGAGCGCTGGGCTGAGCCCACACCCTGTGCTGTTGACAAAGAAGGCGTGAATGAAGCTGAAGCCAGAAGCAGGCGGAGGGATGGTCTCCTTTGGGAGAGCTTAGATGAAGAACAGCAAGTCTCCATAAGGAACAGAAAGGGAAACCGAGCCCTACGTGAACCACGACCACCGGGGCAGAATAGGGACAGAATAAGAGAAAGAGGGAAAGGACATGCCGTCCTCTCCTCTCCTAGTGCGCAGAGAGACTCCGATGTGGGGGAGAGCACAGGGCAGGAGAAGAGAAGAGGAGAGGAGGCTTCTGAAGACACACCCTATATAAATGCCTTGGGCGAGATGAGCACCGGAGGCTGGAGTCACCTGCTGTTGTCTCCTGTCCCAGGGCTGGGACTGCAACTCTGCCCATGTGTTCCCATTCCTCAGGGAGTTTCCGTCAAGGATTAGGCTGTCCTTCCGCTTCCTCCCTCCTCTTCCTCCATGATTTTGTCCTCCAGCCTACAGCACAGCTTGGCTGCAAGGTGAAGGCAGAGGGTGATGGGGTGTATGTGAGCCATGAGGGGGTCTGCTCACACTAGTTTGCTCAGTGGCAGGGGCAGAGGCATCCCTGCCCTGTCCCCTACCCACGCAAGGAGAGGCCTGGAGCGAGGGGGTGGCCTCGTGGGAGTCTTCGGGGCATTTGCAGTTGGCTTCTCCCCCTTGCCGGAGCCCGGCTGTGCACAGAAGGTACAGCGCCTCACAGAGGGGGGGCAGACCTGGGGGTCACTCTGCGTCAGCTCCGGGCAGCGTTCAATGTGCAGCTTGTAGCTGGGTATTAAACAGAAGGGGACAGCGAGCGTGTGGTGAGGGACTGGTGACAGGCAGGTGGGCAGACACTGATTTTAAGGAAGTCACAGACCCAGAGCTCTGCAGGGAAACTCCTTGCAGATCCCGTACCCAAACCTGACCCACGCTCACCTAACCAGGTCCCAAAACAGTCCCATGCTCATGGGCTGTGAATCACAGCAGCAACTGTTTTCTCCGAGCCTCAGCTTTTGCCCTTCTTGCCTTTTTATAGCAGATCAAACATCCTGTTACCAAACTGTGCATTTCTAACCCGGTAGTTACTTTTATCCCTTCCTCGATGAGTCTCCTAGAGGGTCTTTCATCACTCTCCGATAAGCAGGTTGGTGAATAGGAGCGAGGGGCACAGAGGTCTGAAGCGGATGTTTCTTGTGAAGTGAGTCACAAGAGGGGCTGGATTTCAGCCAGGAGAGCCTGCAGGGTGAAGCGCACGTAGGATGGGCCCCTCTCACTTAGCCTGAGGTGAGCCGAGTTTCTGAGAAGCAGCCACTGGAGCACAGACACAATGCAAACCCCTTCCACCACGGCACCTTTCTTCCTTTGCTTTTCTCTGCTGCTGTGGAAAGAGCTAAATATTCACCCTGCTCTCCCTTCCCTTCCTGCACGATTGCTATTAGTGGCACAGACCTTGTGCTTCACTCGCGTTTCATCACCTTTGCATCAGGGCACGGGAAAGTTCAGGCTCACGCTGGGAAACACACACTTAGATGAAGATGACGCCACCGGGACGTGGCAGGGCATCAACAGCCCCCGGGGTGCTTGGGGACGAGGGCTATTTGCTGGAACTACTGACATGCCGAGAAAAGGTGTGTCTAATCCACTGCCCAGCTCCTCTGCCTATACACGCCTGCGTGAAGCTGGTATGCAGCGACAGCACTGGGTGTTCTCGGTGGCTGCTTTCAGGAAACCCGAGTGGACACGCATGTTTTCACTGATAAGGATCTTACCACGCCCATGCAGAGAGTGCTGCCCCAGTGTTAAAGAGGAGCGGGGCTGTGACTCCTCGCTTTCGATCTAAGGCACTTAGTCAGTGCCTCGGTTTCCCCAGCTCTAAAATGGGGTTAGTAATACATCGTTGAGTTTATGTGTTTCTCAGGTGTGGGATTTTATAGGCAACTATAAAACAAAATGTATTGTATTGAAGAGAAGTTGCACGGTACTTTGAGAGCCTGAAAAGACTGTATTGAAATGCTTATTTTATTATTTATTGCATTGGAGTGATTGAAAAAACTGTTTTAAAAGAGTGTATGCAAGCATCATACCTGTGTGTATAGTATCTATATACACACACACACACAGAGTTTTTACTTACCAATACTTTAAGCTCATATCTACTAGAAAATGCCTTTGCTTTCCGATTTTCTTTTAATCCTATATATTGGCTGCTTGAAAAGTCACAGGTTGCACAGAAGTCTTACTGTTTTCTGTGGGGTTACCAACTAACTCCAAGCTAACTCCTAGGGTTTTGTGACTGTATGAGCGTGGCTGGAGTGGTACATTACAGCTGACACACACTGCCCTGTAATTCATGTGTGTATGCATCTCATGTCCAAGGAGCACTGCTCTGGAGATGAAGGCACTTAGAGGCCATGGATGGTGGTATATGAAGCAGAAAAATGGAGGGGGTACAACCAGGAGGGAGGAGTGGGAAGGGTTGGGCGGACAAGCCCGTGGAGTCTTCCACAGCAGCAGAAGAGCTCTTAGGGAAACCCCTTCTGAAGCTCCATCACCTCTGGCTCCTGAGCCGTGCCCGTTAGACAAGCCCCTGGCCCTGAACACGGCAGTCGCCTCACTGACTGCTTGCTTGCTTGCAGTTAGGTCCGTATTTCACGCATTGATGTGCAGCATCACCGCTTCCCTCTTGCTCAAGGCCCTCTGCTACACTCCATATTAGACACTGTGGAAGTAAAGGGAGGACACAACCCTTCCCGGCTCAAGGGACTGTGGCCTCATTGGGGTGTTGCTGCAAGAATGGTTTTGTAGGTAGACGGATGAAAACCAGCTATGATCCTCCCAGGATTGGCAGTAGTTTCTATCGCTCTCCGTAACATAATGGCTTGGCTTTAACGGAGAGCACAGACCACCTTGTGTTAATGAGTAATAAAAGCAATCGACCCGTAGTGCATTTGTCTCTTAGCTGGGAGTGCGTGTAGCCGAGGTGATAAGGCTGTTACATTAGCAAAGTTATGCTGCATTGATACCACGCAGTTTAAGAGCCCTACAAGGCCAAGCTCTGATAATTAAGTATTAGGATACCCTAATGCTTTTGTTAGTGTCAAAGTACTGTAAATGTTAAGTTAGCCAAGAGAGTAAGATACAGTTAGCATATATAGTACAGCCTACAAATCCATTTGAAAGCTACACTGAGTCATGTCAGCCAGGTTTTAGGCTATACAAAGGCATCTTGGGAGGTAATTTTGGGAGAGCTGTTTTCCGAAGCTGAGCGGGCATCTGTCGTGCTAAGCTAGGAAAGCAGAGTATGATGAGAAACTGCTACAGACTTTGCTTCATGAAGGTGCTGACTTGTTTTAAATAAAGAGTATTAAATATGTACCTTGCCAGTTTCTACTGAATAAGAATATTGTATTCTTTCTAGTAACTCCAGCAGTTTCCATGGGACTGTTTGGAGACATGGACCTAAAGAAGGACCAGATATTGGATTGCCCTCTCTGTCAGGTGAAAATCACAAACCATCTTGTGTTGGATGCTCTGGAGCAGTCTTACACCAGGGAAAACTGGAGGATCCTGACCTGCTCTGCTGCCGAGACCAGGATGCTCCCGAGCCCTGAGCTAGATGCAAATGGATGGTATGAAGCCACTTCCCATCCCCCTGGTGACTCATGGCCAGGGAAGCGCTGGCATCCTGCTCTAGGAAGGGTCACTCGCCTGCCCTGCCCTGCAGGAAGGGTGAACACAGGGAGGTGGATGGAGCTGGGACAGCAACACAAATTGCTGGGCATGTGGAAAATAAACAAGACTCTGCCAGGACTGCTGTGACAGCTATGGAGAGATGGAGCGAAGCACAGGTGGCACTGGCACCTGGACACGCTGCCTTCATCCCTTAGTGGAATTTGCTCCTTGGGATGACATGCGTGGACATCTGATGAGCTAAGCTGGAAGAACAGAGTATGATGTGCCCGTTACAAAAGCTTAGAAACACCACTCTGGCTATTACCATGGTCCTGCTGTTCCCCTGGGAGTTTTTTGTTTTCTACCTCAGTCATGCTTGTATTTGGCACACTTTCACCATGTGCCAAATGAGGAAAAATGGCCCATTCTCCCCAGCTGGGCTTATCCTGACTGAAAGAGGCTTGTATTTGGGTGCAAGACAGAATGAGAAGGCAGGGAGATCCATATGGCTATAATACATTTGCTGGCTAATTCTCTGCTACTGTAAAACTCTGCTTTTGCCGCCTCTTGTGGAAGGCGCTCTCAGAATTTCCAGGCCTTTTCTGAGCTCACCACACCACTTTTTCTGAGTTACTACTAATAACAACTGGCTAGGATACCTTGTTTTGAAAACTGGTGCAGCCACAGGTTAATTAACACAGTGCAAGACAAGCATAGGAAGATGATGCATATTATCAGTACCTGTCTCATATCAATGCCATCTATATCTATGTGGCTAACGAAAGTCATTATGCTTTATGGGACCTGCATGGCCAATGCCCTGTCCCTGTGGGTCAGAACTGTTGGAAACACAACTCTATCCTTGTCAAAGAAAGCCATGAAGTGAAGATCATGGGTGGTTTTACCTTGTATAGACCCTTGGATGCCAGAAAACTCAGCAGAAAGCATCATACCTGCATAACCATATCAAGACATGCATCTGGCAGAGACGGAAGAAGAAAAGTTCCTCACTTGTCAGCTTCTATGAATGGAATTAGAAAACAGAGAGCAGAAAAGCTAAAGCAGCGGAGTCCTGCAGACCCTGGCCTTTTGACTTCAGACTTTTGTTCTCTACCCAGTGTCTCCCAAAACACGTGCTGAGGACCTCTTCTGCAGTGTGACCTTTGAGGAACAGAGCGATCCCAGGATCAAGGCAAAAGATTGTTAACTCGGTCAGTAAAACTGCCTCATGAGGTTATGATGGCAATTATAGGGGTTATATATTGTAAGAATAATAAACTTCTTATTGCTATTGTATTTGGAGGGAAATCTTGGAGAAGAGAAAGCAAGCGTTGAGCAGTTCTGTAAAAGTACCGATTGGCTCCATCTGGAGGTGACAACTGAGATGACAGACACCATCAGTTTGGGAAAGCAGATTGTAAGCAGAGCTGAAAGCAGAGTGAGAATCTGCTCCTCAGCCCTGTGTTGAAGACTTTCCCACTAAAGGCAGGTCTCCAGTCTTTCATGGCTTCTCTTTTCAAAAATAAAGATCACTGAGGATGTGATGGTTTCTGTGCATTTGTACCTTTGGGGTGGGATGAATTTCTAGTCCCGCTCCCCCTTGGTTTTCCTGGAAGGTGCCCTGGATCCTTGCTGGGTTTCTCAGCACTGCATGAGAGGAGTGAGAAGCCTCTTTACAGAGGCCCCGTCATTCTGTCCCCGGCAGCCTGTGTGACCCCTGCTCGCCCAGGGAGTCCTGCAGGAAAACAGGAAGGTTGCAATGGCAGTAAGCAAGCAGGCAAAATCCAACCAAACAAAATCCCCCAAACTGGAACTGGCTTGAAAAGTTCAAGATTCCCACACGGGAGCTGGACTCAGGCCATGAAGAAATTGAAGTCCAGGGCATGAGAAATATCTAGGTTTGGCTTAAATGCAGAATACAGAGCTCCATATCTGAGCTAGGATGGTTGTTGGTGTTGGCTCTGAAGGCCCATGACTGTTAACCTTTTTCCTTCCCTTCCCTTCCCTTTCTGGTGACATTCCTGCGTTGAACTAGATAATCACTGCATCAGAGACCAACAGCGTAACCAAAGGGCCTGGGATCTACAGCAAGACACTTCATAGTTGCTCACTGCTAAGGCATGAACCAATGTACAGGAATAAACATGAGTGTGCACATGAGAGCTCTTCTGTGTGTCCCTTAGCGGTGCTCAAAACTTCTGCCCTGAAGAACAAGTTTTGATACTTTTTTTTGCTTCCTACTTTGCCAAAACCTGCAATGATATCTGTTTTCCTTGCAAGTCCAGGACTCCAGTTACCTGCGTGCCACTTCTGCACAGCCCCATTTCTCTTCAGCCAGGCATGACAAGAGCTTTAACCGTGCAGGGCGGATTGGCTGCAGCAGCTCCTGTGGGCACTCTCACCCTCCTCCCATCCCCACTGCGGGTGAACGTTGCTCCTGCGGCCATCACTAATGGATGGCATCTGCAGAAGTGAGAAGTTCCCGCTGTTCAAGGCCACTGGAAGAGGGTGGTGGTGACCTGGGACACTGAGGCTCTGCCTCTACCCCAGCTTTAAGAACAAGGGCTGGGCACTGTTTTTCTCACCCCCCCTGGATGTGCTGAGCACCTGCTGGCATGAGGTTTTTCCTCCAGTATGTGGGCTGTTTTTTTGCTTTTTTCTCTACTGGGTTTTTGATAGCATCTACCTGGACAGACTGCTGGATGGTGAACGCTGATGATTCCCTGGAGGTAAGATCGGGGTGAGGAGAGCCTGATCACCAAAACAAATGTGTCCTAGAGAGAGTTTGGTTCCCGGCATCATTGCTCCATTCTCATGTACTGTTTCCCTGTTGTGCTGGATGAAAATGAAATTAATGACTCTGGCAAGAGCAGGGGGAAAGTGGTATTTTGTGTAATTCTCTCCGCCAGACTTTATTATCCAGACTCTGCTCTCAGTAAGTTCAGGAAAGGTCTACAGGCTTTAGGTTTAAATGTGCATGAACTTGAGTACGGTTATCCTGCATCTCCAGCCTGCATGGATGTTTTGGAGATGTTTCTAATTCTGTAGGTCAGACTTCTTGGTGGAAAAGTCCAGCATGTACGCCTGTGCTTTTCAAATCTTTTTCATAACAGCCATTGAGCTATAGGGCTAGCAGAAATTTATGGGGAGCATGGAGACTCATGTTAGATCCAGCACTAAAAAATATCTTCTTGAACTTGTGCAGACATTAGCACTCTCATGTTAGAGAAGAGTATTGGCAAAAGTAAACTGCAAACAACAAGGAAGCAGAATGCTGCATACGTGCGAGCTGCACCCCAGAAACTCCAGACCCCAAACCATCGCCATTTCTCCAGCACTCGGTACTGCAAATTTGTATTGTTCTTCCCAGAGCAGCCAGCTAGCACTTTCTGTATATTTAAAGGCTGCAGGTCCACAGTGTGGGAATCTGCTCTCTGGTAAAGTAGATACTTTATGCAGTGAGGGTGAAACACCCTCCAAGACAGAGAGTTTGGCTGAATATATCAGGATGAAACTTTCTACCTGCTATCCAGCATAGGAAACCAGAAGAGCTCCTCTGCGCTCAGTGATTGCAACATTTAGCTGCATCACATCAAGTGATGAATTATCTGAAGAAAGAAGGCTAAAAGTGATGACAAGAAAAATACCTTTTTTCTCTATGCCACATGAAATCCCGACAATCTGACTGCCACCCTGGAAGGTGGTTGTAGATGCTGAGGTGGTCATAGATCCAGTGCTGTGAGGTTGCTGATGGTCAGTGCGTCTGCCCAGTGAGCCTCTTTTCAGGGAAAACAGTGTGCACCCACTGATGCTGGCTGGAATATCACTCTTCATTTATCATCTTAGTTTAGGAGATATTTTAGATTCATTTCAGGAAGCTGTGAATTGCCTGGAGTCAGCTGAAGATATCAGTATACTCAGAAAAGCCAAATGGATCCCACATTGTGCCGTCATTTCCAAGAAAATCAGAAGAGGGAAACCCAGCTCCTGAGTAAAGCCGAGTCCAGGAAAGAACCAGTCCATTACCCTGAGGCTGTGTAACCTTTTCTTCTTGGCACAAAGGCACCTGGGCTGGGCTGTCACAAAGTGCTCCATTAACACCCAGTTTGGTTATTAGCAGCCACTACTCTCACATTCCTGCTCTGAGTGTGAATACTAAATAATGGAGAAAAATGCCCCCAGCCTTAATACCTGACCGACTGATCTCCTTAATGGCCTTAATGACTCACTGCCTCTCTAAATACGGGCATGCAGGTAAACTGTCCATGGCCAGAAAGGGGTGGAGTCCACAGTGACTCCTGTTTTCAGCTGGAAAAAGGGTAATTCAGGCAACTTTTGATTTCAGGAGAAAGGAACTCCATCATCCAGCATAGAAAGTCGCCTGGCTTTGACCCTGGCCCCCAGCAGCTGGGGAGGAGGAAGCCCTGGCTGCGGTCCCGCTGGAGGAGCAGCCCAGGAGAAAGAGGCCAGGGAGCACCAGGAGCAGCAGCCTCCGGAGGGGCTGCAGGGGCCCCGGCCAGCGCTCAGCTCTCACAGCCCCTCGCCTCCAGGTTATGGCAACACAGAAAGTGGTTTAAGCTGGTGCACTCCGTGTGAGCATCAAGACAAACCTGGGTCAATTTTTGCAGTAGTCTGTGGTGGAAAAAGCCGTAATCTGCTTCCCAACAAGCACTGTATTTTGTACACAGTCCCTCCCTGTTGCAGGCGGATTAAAAATATTACCACTACTGTTAAATGTTGCCTGTTTTACTCTCGTGCTGGGCTTGTAATCATTGTATGTTGGCACCTTTTTACAGTGCGGTAAAACACTCTGACTAACATCCCTCACATGTTTGTCTTCTGCGCTTTCCTCAGAAGGGGAAGTGTGTGCTTGTTCTGTCATTTTTTTGTATTAGAATTATTTTAATATTAATTATACATTATGCATATGATATAATTATATATATTACAGTCATTATGCAATTTATGTTTTACATGCATACTTGTGTTAGCGAAAGCAGGTCGTGGCAATGTGTTTCGTAATCAAAGTGGGAGATGAGGAGTTTGGCCGTAACGCTTAGCTTCTCGGGGAGTCCTTGGTTGGGCCCAGGGAAGCTGGAGCAGATTTGCTACGGGGGGAAAGAAGTGATGGGGAATTAGTGCTACCAACATGGTGCATAGGTCCAGCCATGGGATGGAGAAATCCATGCCCCCCTTGTGTTGGCTTTGGCTGGGGTAGAGTTAATTTTCTTCACAGTAGCAAGTATGGGGCTCTGTTTTGGATTTGTGCTGGAAACAGCGTTGATAACACAGGGATGTTTTTGTTGTTGCTGAGCAGTGCTTACACAGAGTCAAGGCCTGTTCTGCCTCTCACCCCACCCCACCATGTGCCCATGATGCCCCAGCCAGACCTGACCCCTCTCCCGTTTACAGCAGCGAGTTGCCAGAGTTGCCATGTGCCCCAGGGTCTGTGCTGTCTGCGCAATGGCAGATGCCTAAGGGTGGTTTGGGAGCAGATTAACAACCAGAAGGACAAACGGTGCACAAAGCAGATGAGAGCAAGGGATGGCCGAGGAGGTTAAGAGGCAGATAACAGAAACCACAGTAGTTCAGCAGTGGCTCAGGCCAGCCACAGGTCCCCCCTCTGACGTCTGTTCCCATCACTCCTGCACAGGCAATGAGACATTTATCCCTGGCTGTGCATGTGCTGCATAGAGATCGGCTGATCCCTGATTTTGCCCATGTTCAGCGCTAGCAGGAGTAGGTGGCAATTGAAACATCCCAAGACACACAAAACATTAATCAAGTTTTTTCTAGTCTAGGAAGGGGGTTGTTTCACAAGCGAGACCATGATCACAAATGTTGCACCTTAAGACCTCTGTTTTGCTTGGAGGCTAATGAAGCCTGGAATCCTGTTAGTCTCTTTATAAATAATTTAAACGAAGATGCTGCATGTAAGACTTACTTAGAAAACAATATTAATGCGAGCAAGTGAGGAGTAACTGAGAGTATTAGCCGACTACAGAGTAATATGAATGAGCCTACGGTGGTTTGGGAGGAACATGAAATGGTATAAACACAAGTGGAACAAAATATAATTTAATAAAAAATATGCTAATTTCAAGCACAGCCTGAGTGGTGGTGAGTTAAGACAAAAGAGGAGTTGTAGCTGGGTTAAGAGGGCCATGGTAAAAACTTAAGTCTGATATAAACATGGCAAATTGTTTTACATGACACTGTTCTCTTGAAAAACACAGAATCAATGAAACCAGGTTTTTCCCGCATTGCTTCTTTTTTTCTGTGTGGTATTTTTCATTAAACCTGCCCTGAAATTCTGAGAAATTATAAGTAGTTTTCATCTTCACAAAACGAAACGTGTAGATTGTTTTCATTCAAACATAAATAGTATCTTTTTTGCCAGTCTGAAGTAGTGAATTGTTTTTACTCACCTTTAATCCACAGTGCACTATCACAAAGAATGTGTACAGTTTGGCTCAAACATTGCATTGTGGAGAAAATATTGCGGCTGGCTACGGGCTTCAATACATCCTGAATGAAGCTTTATTAAGTGGCTGAGATATGTTATTATCTGCTTTGTGATTTACACAGCACAAGAAAAATGAATTTGTTGCATCATCCAAACATGCCCCGTCCCCTTTCCCTGTGTGAAACCCATTTCTCGGGAGAGTTTCTCCTTCCATTAACTACAGCGGGTGTCGCTGGCAGCAGCGGGGCAGGCTGGAGTCCAAAGCTGCACTGACATTAACTCTGCTCCTTGTATGAGCAATTCCAGGAATGTTTTAGAGGTGCTTGTTGCCATATTTGCATTGGTAATGAAAATACCTCCCATATTAAAGTGATTTATGGAAGGCTGGGCTGAGAATGGTATCTACGGCTTCAGGACAACGGAGACGATTAGCCACGATGCTACTGCAACGTCTGCTGAGTCTGGATGTCTCAGCGATGACTGTGGCTCAGGCACGCGTTGTCCCATAGCCAGCAACGCACTGGGAGCCCCAGGGCCAGGATCAGCGCTAGCTGCCTCTCATTTTCCAGCCAGTGTTTATGACTGAGTCATCTGGGGGCAGCCCTCCACATGTGTCTGGAGAGGGGCTTACATCCACACCTCCGCTCTGCAGCAAAGCACTCCTTCACCACGCCACGGCCACCTCCCGTTGCGGGCGCCCGGCTCCTGGTGCAACGCTTGCCCCACCAGTCATGCTCCCCCCTGAGCTGCTCCTTCTCGTCAGGAAGATGATGTAAGGGGAGCACGGGCAGCAAAGGCTCAGGTTGTCTGGTCCACAGCCCTGCCCTGCTAAGCCTAGACAAGCATTTGGCAAGGAGTGATCAAACCTGCTCTTAGATCTCTCCCGTCAGCCACCCCTCAGCTCCTCCCAGAAATTTCCTTCAGAATTTTTATCCTTACCAATAGGAGGGGTTTTTTTCCTAATGTCTAGTCTGAATTTCTTTTGCTCTAATTTAAAACCATTAGTAGGGACACAGAAAACTTTGTCCTTCTTTTCCATCCTACTGCTTTTTTTCTTCTTTAAGCTAAACAACTCCGGTTTGCCATCAGTGTAACTGGACCAGGATTTCTGCTGAAGCTAGGATGGCCTAGCTGACCATCTGCTGTGTTGGTGGATATATTAACTTGTGGTCGTCTTTCTTTTCTCAACCCACAGGTGAGTACAAAATGCCGTGGCCTGTGGTGGGAATGTGTCACAAATGTTTTTGACGGGATCCAAACTTGCGATGAGTACGACTCCATCTTCGCCGAGCACCCTGGTATGTCAGAGTCAAAGATGTTTCTACAAGTGGTGGGGACACCTGAGTGTAGACAAAAAGAGCATCTGTTCTATTCAGTGACAGATAATTTGGTGCACATACATATTAAAGCCATGTTTCTTCTCTCTAGTATTAAGTGAGGTATTACTCCCAGGGGAAGCTGGAGAAAGCTTCACCCCAGAAAAAAATGTTCCCACAGGACCTGACCCCATTACCCACCCACATTTCCATGCCTTGTGCACTAGAATGATCTGCTTTTGTCCTGCAGTGAAGCTGGTGCTGACCCGAGCCATGATGATCACAGCAGATATCCTGGCAGGATTTGGATTTCTCTTCCTCGTCCTGGGACTGGACTGCGTGAAATTCCTTCCTGATGAGCCGCTCATCAAGCTGCGCATCTGCCTGGTGTCTGGAGTTATGCTGCTCATTGCAGGTATTCCCCCGCTACACCCCCATCCTGCAGGACACCCTTTAGCAAATGGGGGAAGCTTTAAAGCCTTCTCTTACTTTGGGGAGAGGAGCTGGTGATTTTCTAGAGGGTAAAAATGGGGGAAGGATCTTTATTTGCTTTATTTGTGCAATATAGCTTCCTCTGTTCACTGCCTGCCCCTAACAGCACATAGTTGAGTTCATCTGCTTTCATTTCATGTATTGACCAGGTGGCTTGGCTCCGAGTTGACTGACTTCCATTTACTGCTGTGTTACTGTGAAGAAGTCAGTGTTGTTGATAAGGCAGAGACCTAATTGCTGAAGGACTAGAAAGTCCCGGTATGCTGATTTGGTTCCTGGCTCTGCCACAGATTGTGTGACCTTGGGCAAGTCACTTAGCCAAAATCTCTGCAGCCGATCTCTAATAAAAGGATAATAACACATCTGTCCCTCCTAGGTGATAAATACCTGACTGACTGAGGTGCTTTGCTGTTACAGCCAGTGGGAGAATTTTAAATGCAAAAATAGACAGTCAGCTAGGTACCAAGTAACTTCCTTTGACCTTATGCCAATATTGAGCATCCACCTCTGCTTCAGCGTAAGCAGATTCAACACATAACTCACCTCAGCCACTGGGAGCACATGTAAAACACTTTGAGACGTTCTTTTAAACATCCTCCATTCACCTCCCAAAGTTTGTCTGAAAACCACTGTCAAAGATCTGAAAGTCAAAACTGATTAGAAAATTAAATTCTTGAAGCAACTTTACAACAAGTTGATAAACAAGCTGAGAAGGGAGGAGCTTTCTGCTTTTTACTGCAGAAACCTGAGTGCTGCCAGCCAGCGCTGATGGTGTGTGTGAGTGCCAAGCCGCGAGGCACAGCCTCTGCCTGACAGCGCTCCAGCTGATACCAGTAGGAGCCAGGGTGAATCCGCCAAAGTGACGGGGCTGAGGCTGAACGGGGGCCAAAACCTGCCGTTCCCATCCTAAAGTCTGACCCAGCAGACAGCAGGCTATAGCTCCAGATTTTATGTTTGTGATCTCCTCGTGGTCCACCTGGGAGCTCTGTGTGGCACCTCCCTCCTGTCCTGCAGGTCTCCCAGGCATTACCGGCTCGGTGTGGTATGCCGTTGATGTCTACGTGGAGCGCTCCTCTCTGGTCTTCCACAACGTGTTTCTGGGCATCCAGTACAAGTTTGGCTGGTCGTGCTGGCTCGGCATGGCAGGGTCACTTGGCTGTTTCTTATCCGGGGCCCTGCTCACCTGCTGCATGTATCTCTTCAGAGGTGAGGAACTGTGGCAGGGCTGAAACACAGTTCAGAGATAGAGCCATCGCTCGGGGCGTGCTACAGGCACACAGGGTGGGGAAAGTCCTTCAGGGACATCCTTCAGGATGGTTGCTCATCCCCAGTAGCGATATCTTCAGCTGTAAAATGGGAATAGTGTTATTTCAGCAGCTCTAGAAAGCACATCAAGGTCTTCAGGTGGGAGCGGAGGTGTAAGTACGACATAAAATGTGTTATTATGTCATATCTTGGAGTGCTGCTTTCTCTGCATTTCGAGGCTTTGCAGCTGAAAGTCACCAAGCACTCGTTAGCAGATCCTATTTCTCTCCCTGTGCCTCACAGAGACCAGCTCTGGAAGACTCCACTCTGCTTACTCCTTGAGGAAAGGCTATTCCTCAGCTGGCACAATCGTAACAAACGTGCATTTGCCATCCTCGCAAACAGCTACTGCCAAAATGTATGCAGTGGACACAAGAGTGTGAGGAGGAGGTAAGCGCTCCAGAAAGAGCTCTACTTTAATTTGTAGTGGATTGCACAGAGACCCAAGCTCCTGTGGTTGTGATACAGATGCAAAGTTAAATTTCAAGGATGTACTGTACACTACAATGTTTGCATTATGAGAGCTTCAAAAAAAACCTTCCTTCAAGAAAATAATCTCTGAGAAGATCTTGCTTTAGGGGATCCTGTTGTCTTGAGTGCTGAGGCCACTTGCATAAGCATGGACTGAAATAACCGACACAAACTCTTTCAGCATTTGGCTCAACACTATTGGTATGAATGAGATAAATCAGCTGCTCCTGGATCAGACCCCAGTGTTCCTCATGAAGATCCCCAAACTGTAAGATGGATCTCTTCTGTGTCTGGCAATGTGTTGACAGAATGTACAAAGCAGAAAAAATGGGTGAAGAGAGGGCCTGATCATCTGGCCAACATCTGGACCCTGTGTACCCAGCATGGGGGTCTGCTCCTCTTAAAAGCAGCTGGAGAGTTCAGCAGAAGATAAAGAGCTGTGTTAAATGCCTGGCCCTCTCTTTGGCCCATGAACCTCTGCACTGAGGAAACACTGCAAATTCAGGTGCATTCTTCCCTGCAAAATACAGTCCTCTCAGTAAGGGTTAAAATGTACATTGCAGATGCTCTAGACTCACTGAGATCCAGAAATTGCCAGCTTCTTTCTGCTTAGTAAAAATTTTGCCTGGACAAAGACAAAGTGAGTGAAGATCCAAGATCTGACCTTCTGCATGACAATATGTCTATACCAGCTAGAAACTAGGATAAAGGATAGTAAAATCTGTTGTCCCTTTCTATCAAAAGGTATTTAAATCCAGTTCAGGACTGCTGTCCCCTGCTGCAATCCAGGCTGCCATAGGCTGGATGAGGCTAGAGCATCAGCCGTGTCTTCACTAGGGCTGGTGAAAAAACCCAGCGTGGTTTAACACATTCGCTAAGGATGGATGCAAACGTGCCGACAGCCCTTCCATGCCTTTGAAGGAAAGAGAAGCTGAGACACAGTTTTCTTAGGCTTGTCAGGAACTGCCCAAATCCAGTCCTTTCTACCATGGGCACCACATCATATGGTCATGGGCACCAGGGGTTGAGAAAAGGCTCTCAGCACAGAGATATACCTGTTCAGGGGGAGTGAAGAAACAACAGCGGAGTCTCAGGAGGGTGTGCACAGCCATGGGTACTGAGGGTCCACTAGAGGTAGGCCTCCTCCACTGACTGCTTGGTGGGGACACTGGGTGGAGAAACTCCCTTCCTCCCCACAGGCAATACGAAGTGACGCCTTATGTTATGAGGGCCAGAGGGAGATGGGATGGCTGTGGATGGAGTGGGCTATGTCCCAAAGAACACCTCTGATAGCCCCTACGATGGAAGATGAGGGGGGCTGAGTCTTCTCATGGATTATCCTGGAAGCAGCATCTTGTGCTGCAGCACAGAACTGACCAGCAACGTTAAAACATAACCCAATCCTGACGTGGCTCCTAATCAAATAACACTCAGGCCCTGGGACAGATGGGACAACAGCAGGTCCATATGGCTTTGCTACAGGCTCAAGCACCTCCACAAGGCTCAGATCATAATGCAACCACCTCAGCAAGAGCCCCTGTGGCAGCGCTGCTGCCCAGGCAAGGGAGGCTTCATGCCTGCAGAGTCCATGTTGCTTTGGTTGGCGGACATCTATGTTAGCCAAACTGAAAGCAACTTGTTGCCAACAGATGAGCTATACTGAACAGGTGTAAACACAGTAGGAGAAGTGATGGAGGCTTTTTTACAAAGTCCTGAGAGACGAGGAGTACAAGAGTTATAAGCAATGTGATGAATTCATGAATTATACCAAGAATGCACAAAGAGATCTGGAGGTGATAGGAATTTCTGCCTATTATTGCAGAAAACTGGAGAGGCAAGGCCACATCCAGAGCTTTTTTTTTTTTTAAAACTTTTTCACAGTCACGTCAGAAACATGCATTTGCTGTGGGGCTTTTGGGGTGGAAGAGCTGGAGCTGGTACGTTGTGCCGGGGGAGGGAAGCTCCGGGGATGTTTGTGGGTCTGGTTCCTGGGCTGTGCCTCTGCTCCCCTGCTCCTTCAGGGACACGCCAAGAAGGAGAGGGCAGATGAACCCACTGCTCTGATGCCTGCATCCCTGCTATTCCCCAGGGAGGCCAATGCTGCCTCAGCCTCCCTGAGGGAGGAGAGATGCCCCGACGCCCCGGGCTGCCCCAGCCTGATTCACCCAGTGCAGAGATGCTCCTCGGGAGGAGGTACTGAGCAAAGACATCATCGCTTGGACCAAAATTCTGAATCAAATCCTTCCCAGACTATGCAGCCAGCGCGTTAGCCCTCACCACTAACACTCAGGGACACCCGCCAGCCTCTTGTTGCTGTTTTCTACAGCTCTTTCTGAGGCATGAAGATTATCTCTTGCTGGGAAGATTTATTTCTTGTTTAGCAGAGGAGAAATAGTCTGGGATCGCCTCCTAACGCGGATGTAATTGCAGATCTCAGACCATTGATTTCTCCTGTTCTTTTCTTCTATAAGCTGTAGTTGAGGAGATTTCTGGGCCTTTGTCCTAATGGTCTTCAGCATGTTTTAAGGTGGGGGAGGTGTTTTGTGACTTGCAACACGTGGGTGACACCAAGCAGCGGCTCAGTGGACACTTTGGGATTAAATGTGTATGTCCTGGTCAGGGGTGAATATAGCAGACTGGTCTCATTAGTACCTCCAGCCCTGTGCTCCCCCTGGGGGTACACAAATAAGGCACACGCATACCCCAAATACTACCTTAACTCAGGGTGCATCATCCTTAAATATACATGTATACAAAGAATGTTGCATAAACATTTGTGAACCTTTCTCTTCAGTATCTATGTAGAATAAGGGTTAATTCTTTAACCATGCTCCTGTTCTAGCCACACTCTACCATAGCTTTTGAGGATCTACGAAAAGATCTATGAAAAGACTAGGAAAAGGTCACAGCAAGCCTTAGGTTTGGCAGGTTAATGTTTTGTAACAACCAGTCCAATGCTGCATTGCTTCATTATTCAAATCCTGCTGACAGTCTATCTGATGTTTTGATCAGTTGTTAATATTTAATTGTTAATTCACTGTTTGATTTAATTCTGACTCTGATTTCATGACTGCAGTATTCACTCCTCATTAGCTCATTACCATGCCACAATGCAGATCTATTTTAGTTTGGTTGTTTATTCATTAGCAAGAAACCTCCCAGAAAGTACACAGGACTTATTTTTTCTTTCAAAATCACAACCAGTCCCTAAGGCTAAAGACATTGCAGGTGAGGTCAGATATTAAGATATTTCCTTAATACCTACCTACATCCCATTCAGCAGCAGCTTGCTAGGAATGCCAATAGACTGACTTTGCCTTCCTGATGACTGTTCATGGCTTACCAAGGCTCTTTGCTCAGTTGCAATTTCCAGCTGAGGCCCAACATTTAAGCCTTCAGTGCCAACCGCCTTTCAGGCTTCTCCAGATTTTCACTTAACTTCCAAGGAGTATTTTTGTACGTTTGGGCATCTCAGTCTCGTTGCTTCGTTTCCCAGGGTATAGGCAGAGTCAGGGACTTAGCTGAGAGCTGGGACTCCCACGTTTCCTCCCTGCTCTACCCGCCCCATGGTGTCTCCTTGAACCTGGGGCTCCCCATTGCCCTCTCCACTGACAGCACACAGTTCGGTGCAGTCTGCCACGGATCCGGCTGTTTGCAAGTTATGGAAAATAGCAAAGTCTTGTAGGTAAGCTCTTTGCTAAGTTGATTTCATGCCTTACAGATAGGTATTGATTTCCCATTTTGATCCAGGCAATTGTGAGAGATAATAAAACAATGACATCTGCAATGGCTGTCCTTTTCTGCATGCAATATTTTGTCCTCTCACTACCTCGATCAACCTTGTTCATACGGGCTTTTAATAACTCCATCTGTAATGAGGACTCACTCTTACTGTGACCTTGTGAACTACACTATCTCCTACTGCAGCTGCATGAATATTTCCCAAAATATGGATTTCCTGCCTTTTCACACACATTGTAATGTGATTCTGGTGTGAATTCAGTAGATCTGAACAATTATTTTCAGTAGGTAAGAATGTTACTTCAGAATTCTGTTTTCCTTACATATTGTAACATTAGTGAGATACAATAAATGCAGTTGCCTTTGAGCGTTGTGTTTCTCTAACCCACGTCCAAATTTTGCCCAGAAAGGTGCTTTGCCAGGTGACCTGCTCGGACTCCTGTGAGGGAAATCACTGGTCTCCTGCAAGGACACACAAAAGGCAGCAGCACAAACAGGACCCGCTGTGGGAAAGTGGGGTGTGATTTCGGAGGCTGCCCAGAGCTTTGCCAGTAGCTACAGACCCCAGATCCCAGTACAGCAATGGCTCTTCAACAGCTGTAGACTTTATCCCCAGCTTAGACACATCTACTTATAGTCATTTTATAAACTTTCCAAGAGAGAAAAGTAAAATCCCACCAAGAAAGCGAGGTTTTCTCTCTCAGCTGGGTCTGGACCCCCACAGTTTGCTCTTCTGCATGTGTTAAATATTGTGGGCAAGCGATTAATGACCGAAATACTCTGTCCAAGCACTGTTACAGGGAGCGGAGAACAATTTTCTCTCAGGTCTTGGGTCCCTGCTGCAAGATGCCTTGGAGCGAGAAAGGAAAGAGCCAGAATTGTGCCATCTAGTGACCCGAAGAGAGCGAGCATCTGTCCCCGGCCCCATCCTCTTCCTCCCTGCGCAAAAGCCTTTAGCCTATAATCCAGAGTCTTCAGATGACAATAAAAAACAGATTAATGAGCATTTCTATTATTTTCCCATCTTTCGTGTGCAACCCTCCTGGCAGCCCTGACCGATCCCCTGTTACGACTCAGCTGTCTTTGGTTTTGCTCTATTTTGCCTGAGAGCCAGTTTATGACTTTATTATTCAGCTCTTGATGTGCAGAGGTGAAAGTCCAGCCGTGTGCCTCACTACATTCTCTTCGTCTTTTGCTTCCAGATGGTCCCCAAGCAATTAGCTCCTCTGCACTGCTCCCGTTTCCCCCTCTCAAGGCTTACTGACGAGTTCCCCCCCAAATACATCTGCCTTCTAGTGTTTTCTGGGTTTTTCTAGAGCAGTTTGCCATTTCTTCTCAAAGTCAGTAAGAAGTATAAGTCAGAGGATGAGTGGCAGCCAGAGGTCCACAGCAGAACAAGTGCTTTTCCAATGCATGGAATTAAGAACAAGTGCTAAGGTGATGAATTATAAAGAAATGGCTCATCTTTCCTTATACTCTGGAAACATCAGCCAAACAGCGTTAACTGCCCTCATTAAGGGCTGAGTGCTTACGAAAGCATAACATGCCAGGCAAAATCTCTGCTTTTGTAAGAATGGGAACACAGGTCTGGAGAAACCTTGCCATTCTGCTGGAGCACCTGGGAATAAGGGGGCAGGCTGGGAGAAGCAGCTTTCGTAGGCAGCGGTAGGTCGGTGGGGCCATCCCAAATACATTTGTAGAAGGAAGGAACCCATCCTTTTCTCCATTTCAATGATCAGGAAGCCAAGGACCAGGGCAGTGCCCACTGAGTCCCCACTCAGGGTACTCTCCTTCCCCACCCCAAGCCAACAGCAAGGTCAGTTTACGCCCCCCCCAAAGCAACCCTACACAAACTCTGTTTGCAGATGGATCCAGCTGGAGCCTAATTTTGTGACAGTAGCTTTCTTTACTATAAGCCACTTGACGCAGTTTTCATGGAATAATTTCATTCCTTTTGTGAATAATTAAAGCACCCCAAACATGAAGCTGAATGCACTTGAATGCACACTAGTAGCACGGAAACACAAACCTGTTTCCCACAAATGTTTCTGCAAGAGCAGCAGCCTCCTGGGTGCATTGCTGAAAGCCACGCTTGCCCTCTGTTGGGTGGCTGGGGAAGGATTTATTGCCTCGGTAATGAGTGCCGCTTACTGGACCTTGTGAAATAGGGATGCAGAGTGATGGAGGCATTGAAACCAGAGCAGTCCTTGCTTGTTAGCCTCTCCAGCCATCTGATTAGAAGGTGACATTCAATGAAATTAAAGGCAGCAATTTATTTAGAGCCAAGCAATTAATAAGCAGGAGATGGTAATGTTTTATGCAGCTTATAATGCAGACAACCTGCGGAGTTCACTTCCACGAAGGGGTCACTGAACCAAATGCAGTGTGTAGGTGGGAAGGAAGTGATGGCTGATTTAATGCCCACTAGCAGGCTACGCAAGCTGAAGTGACAAACATAATCAAATCTCATGCTTCGGGGCATAAATTGAAGGGGTTGAGTAGTGGAAGCAGTTATGTATATAAGAGGTCTGATCCTGAGAGGTGCTGATTACCTGCAATTCTTACTAAGTTCAGCCAGCGAAAGGACACTCAGGAATTGCTTGACTTCTCCGCTGGCTGAGACTGTACTTGCTAATTTTCCTTATTAATAAACCCTGTAATATTTTACCCTGCTGGCACAAACATTCATTTTGCTACAGTAACATTTATTTCCCTTCACACAGGAGTCAAACATTAAAGCTGCCTCTAAAATAAGATTTTATGGAGATAATTTGTGGTGGTGCTGGCAGAGAATTTGTCTCTCAAAATTTGCTATAATTCTTTACCTAGCGAAGGTACTTATATAGCCTCATTATGAGAATATGTGAGCACTTCATAACCTTTAGTGGATTTCTCTTCCTAGCTTCCTTCCTGAGCAGGAGAACTGGTACTAACCCCACTCTACCGGTGGGGAGCTGCTCCACGAGGCAGGCTGGGGGCTTCCATTAATCTTTTGGGGTACCTAAGATGGACGCAGCTGCCCACTTTGACTGTGAGCTCGTGGCTCCGCAGGCACATGATGCACAGCACTAGGTGTGACATTTACCTTCTGCACCAAGAGGCGTCTGATTGCAGCGCTCAGCCCTTGCCATTGAGAGAGCAGAGGTAGAGAGGGCAGGCAGGCTGAATCCAGCCTTCAGTGACCTGCCCGTGACAAACAAAGGAAATCTTTGCTTTCATCTGGAATCCAGCTAAGGGGAAAATTCGGCATCTTTCCTCTGTAATTTGAGAACTAGGCAGGCTAATACCTCCTGCGAATGGCTTAGGCAGAGCTGATCCTGCTTGGGTATAAGGCAGTCTTCTTGAAGTGTCTTCCCATCCTGTCTGCAGTGGTCACCTCAAAGAAAATGGCATTCTTTATCCTAATAAATTTCTGTAGCTAAGCACCAAATACCTAAGCCCATAATTCATGTCTGTGGGGAGCTGCCATGTGGGTCCTGGGCCATTCAAAGCCTGTAGGTTTGCAGTGCTAGGGCAAGAGTAGCTGGGGACAGTCACCATGAAATTAAGAACAGCTTAAATGAGCAAACTCACTTTTTTTCATGTTCTGTAGCCAGCTGCTCCTGCCACTGCCTACTCCCCCCATAATCCCCATCTCTTGCTTTCCCTCCCTGACCATAAATTTGCTGCCTTTTGCACTAGACAAATCTGATATGCTGTGCTAAATATTTTAAATGTGGCAAACAATCCTTCATCGCAGAGTGGCATGATTGCATTACAATGTATTAGAACAACATGACTTTGCCAGAGGGTGTTTGTTGGCACCGTGCCGAGTGAAGAAGGGAGCACAAGTTTGAGAAGTAACTATCAAGTCATTTATCAACATTCAGTCCTAAAACACACAGGGTTGCACCAGCTGAAGCAGCCTTAGAGAGATAAATCTGGAGGCTGAGCCAGAAACCCCGAATATAGACAGACCTTTGAAGGAACTTCTTGAAATCCAGAGCCCTAACAAAATGCCAAGCTGAGCTCCTGTGACAGATTCAACACGTGCTTTTGGCATTTATTCTGTTGCATTTTGTCTCCCCTTTTAGGTTCAGACAAAATATGTGCTGCTTTTCAGTCTCTCGGCCAACCTGTGGAAAGGGCTGATTTGATCTCACACTACTGTAGCATAATGCAAGATCTCCGATGAACCAAGTGGAATCGCAGAAAGCCAACACATGGCATCTAGAGCTTGTTTTCCTTCATAATATCCTCATAGGATGGAGGCAACTCAGTTCCCCCATGGCTGAACCGTGGGGCAGGAGAAGAGGACATCTCTGCAGTCATGCAGGGGCTTGGAGATCCAGAGAATGGGCACTGAGGCGCTTCACTTGCTGGAAAAAAGCAAAGCCATAACCGTTCAGTAGACAGGTGTGAAGAGTGAGCATGGGAGTGAGAGAGGTGAGCCTGGGAGGAGCTGTCAAACCACTTGGAAACAAGAAAGGCATGGATGTAATTTTTGAAGCATGGCATCACAAAGCTTCTCACCACACACTCCAGATGCAAGAAGTGAGAACAGAGGAATTTGGGTGGGTTTAGGGTGGGTCCTCCCTGTGGAGACACTGTTCATGACCACCCAGAAAGCAGGCAATACCTCCTCTGGGAAGGGCTTACTCTAATGACAGAATTAACTTTATTCTTCTTGGAGGGACTGCTGTCTGGCCCAGCCTGCTGATGCTGCTGGCAATACCCCGGGTCAGTGCTGGGTGCTACGCATAGTCATTATAGACCAGTCCCCAAAAGCCTGGGTGCTCCTGGGGGAATGCTGAGGGCGGCTACCGTGATGAACAGCACCCACCAAGACAACTTTTTGACAGACCCCAGGGTGCATCAGCCAGTCGAGCTGCCTGCTGGGGTTGCTCAAGTAGACTGGTGCGGTCTTGCCTGAGTGAGAAATTCAGGTCACGTGTTGGAAAGAGCTGCCTGACCCCAGGCAGTGCCCGTGGCTGAGTACGTTGGGTAGCTGAGTATGTCGGGTGGCTGAGTGCCCCAGCACCAAGGAGAAGGTCCCACACATCTCCACTGTTAGCACGGCCAAGCCCCGTGACAGGGACAGGCGGACACAGGGAGAGCACTGAGTTCAGCTGAAGGTACAGCTGGGGAAAAGAGGACGTGGCTTGCTTAAGCCCTCCAGTCCATAGTCTGAACATCCCCCGAGGATGCCTGAGCCGGGCACCCCACTGTTCGCCAGAAACACAGAACCCGGCTGCAGCCCAGCTCCCACTCAAGCCTGGCTGCCTCTTACTGGGCTATGGACGGGTGACGGAGAAGCCCGCCGGGGCCAGCGGGACCTTGCAGCAGGTAGGGAGAGGACTAACCGGAAAAGGCATCCGAGCTGCTGAGCGCAAAGACGGCCAGAGTGCGTCGGTGGGGGAGGCAGCTCCGCCATTTCAGCCAGCACTGCAGGCAGCAGCAGATCCCGCAGGACAGGAGCAAGGCCAGGAAAAACAACATCAGGAACCTGAGGCAGAGGCAGCAGGGGAGGAACAGTACCATCACCATCTGCGGGCAGCACCGACAGATGGCTGCATGTCTTCAAATTAACATATTCATTAACATCTTTTGCAAATAGCCGTTAAATGTTGTGGTTTCCTCGTCAGTGTACTGGATATGATCAAAGTCCCCAGAAACCAATGTCTCAGTGCTGAGTGCTCAGTGCCGAGTGCTGGCTGGAAATTCAAACATTTCTCCCCAAAAGCACTCGTCAGTTTTGCCCAGCTCAGTTGCCAGCGTACAGTGAGGAGGATATGGATAAATGATTCCCATTAGTCAGTAAAGACAGAACAAAGGGACAGCCCAGGAGCAATGCTTTCTAGCTATCAGTCTCTCTTATATGCCTTTCTCTCTATATATCCATCAAAGAATATTATTTGCCAGTTTTTCCTTCTAAAACAGATTGGAAACTTACCACACATACCAGCTGCTAAAGTTTTCATCGCTCTGCCCGACACACCTAACAAGGGAAAAATAAAAGGAACTTTCAGTCCAGCATGAGGGGACCGTACCAGCTCCAACACACGTCTACCAACACAAAGAAAAGCACCATCAGTAAGTAGAGGACTGAGAAGTTCTCCTCCATCAAGTGAACCCTATTAAAATTTTCTCTATGTAGATGGGAGCAGATGCAGATGATGTATGAAGCAGCGTGCAACTGGTTTGCCTTTGAACACTGGCACCTGCCACCAGTGTTTTTGCTCAAAACCCGAAGGGTTGCCAGCCTCCCTTTCCTCTTTTGGAAGAAAAACTGAACGGCCTTTTCCTGGAAGCCCTTGTTCCTCTTCCATGTCAGTGTGCCAGGCAGGAGCACAGCGTCCCCCAAAGAGCCCAGGGTGGGAGCAGCCGCGGGTGAGAAAACGGAGAGCCACACTCACCTCTCGCCAAGCTCACAGTCCGACTCAGAGTCTGCTAACTGAAAACACACGTGTAAATCAGAGAGGGCAGACATGTGTTGGTTTTTTATAATTTACCTGTATAATTACTGAACTTAGAGCGGGAAGTCGGAGAGGAAGAGCCATGCAGGTGCTGGCTCCTGCAGGGATGAAAACCAGACCTCTGCCTAGAGACCACAGGGCCGAGCTCTCGTCTCTGCGCGCCTCTGGTCTGAGCTAGCCCGTATCGAAACCAGTGAATAACCTTGCAGAGAGCTCAATAAATTCAATAGTTTGCAGATGAAAGCTAGGCCAAGGGGAAAGCATTTCTTTTGATGTGAAAGAGGGAAGGATGAGAGCAGAGAGACACAAGGAGATGTCAGAGACCTGTTTACAGAACTGGGCTTTGCTATTCAGAAATGTCTGCTGAAAATATCCTGTGACCAAATTCTTGGTCTGTAGCTCATTTTCCAGTAGCTAATTGTGAATGTAGCTGTAAACTGGAGCTGTTTTGACCAGATGTGTGCTCTACCCAGCATTTTCCTGTTTTCGGATACTAGCGGTGCATCATTCCCAGAGTTGGGTTTCAGGTATTGCAAATATGTGAACCTGAAACTTGTTTTTCAGGTATATTTTCTACTCTCTGCTCAAGCAAGTTTATTTTTGCAAGCCTTGTTGATCTTAGCCTCAGTTTCAGATTATCTGGGAAAAAAGCAACCAGAGTGGTTCATCAGTACGGTTGAACCAAATACAATACAATTTTTGGCTGACTCACATTAGGTGTGTTATAGCATTTGCCCAAATTTGCTACAAAAAACTTCAGATCAGGTATAGAATTGCAGTAACACTGGGAAGCAGAATGAGCAAGATGAAAGAATTCAGATTTATTTCTTGGAGAAAACTATTAGAATGTAATTTATAAATCATTACTTTGAATTTCCTTCTGCATCTATCCAAAACACGTAGAGATTTCTGACTTTCTTTGAGTCAAACTGGAAAGCTCTGTTCTGTGTCAGAAATTTGTATCAAATATGTATAATTGAGAGATCTTATATTACATCGCTAATTAACAGGACTTCTTTGTAAGTATTTTGTTGTGCAAAGCTTGCGTCACTGTAAACAGCAAGAAATCACCCCACAAATCTCTATAACGTGTCTGATCCTGTGCACACCCTGCCTTTCAATCCCTAGTTTCACCAGAGATCTTTAGGTATAAGTCGTCTTTCATACAAAACATTATCTATGAAACTTCATGAGTGGTTGAAACCCAAATGAGGACTAGAGAAAAAGACAGAAGCTTCAACTCTTCCAGATGTGTCCTTTTAAAACTGAGCTAATTTGCCATGTCACACATGCACCCTGGTGCAGAATATTTTAATTTTGTTTTTGCACTTCAACTGATTATTAGAATAACAGGTCAAAACCAGACAGCCGATTGCTGTGATTATGTGTACCCTGAGTATTCTTCATGGCTGAATGACAGCCTCTGGACTCTCTTTTATCATCCTTCAAACTACCTCAGCGGAGCTACCTTAGTGTAGTTAAACTGAAGCAAAGTGCATCTGCTCTGAGGCAGTAATCTATCAATGCAGGCAAACACCCACCCGTGCTGCTGAAGACCCATGCTCTTCCATTTCAATAGCCATAAACAGAATAAAAGATTAAGGTGGTCATGTTTTCTCTGCATTAATTGGAATTGTTGCAAACATTAAATCCTCCCCAAATTAATCAGATCCTCAAAAAATTCTTCCCAAAAAAATAAAAAGGGCTGATAAGTAAATTCTATAAAAGTTGAAATCTTTCCCCCACAAAATCCCTAAAATCAGCCTGGTCCCAGTGAAGGGTTTGGTTACCTGGAAGAAGGTTAAACACAGAACTCCAGTTCCTGTGATCCATGAAGCAAAACACAAAACTCCAGGTCTCTGCATCACTAGCAGGAGAAACGTGGGAAGAGCTTTGTTTGCAACAGTGTTTTACCCTATGTAATTTGGAGCTTTTAAAACTTCTCTGCGCATTGTGCCTTCAGCCAGAGAACACGTTACCCAATGGCTTCCTGCGCTTCAGAAATTACCGCTAGCCAGGGAACAAATTCAGATTTGCATGGACACACTCAAACACCTGCTACAAGTTAAAGGAACACTAGTTTAAGGTCAGCACCTTGCAGTTGTTTCGGTATTTTTATAGCTGTTCACAAATTCCTGTTGCTGAAGCTTAGTTCCATATTAACCCATGGCTGTATTTAACAGGACCTGCTACAAATAAAGAATCACTGGAGACCATATTGTGAGGCCATGCTTTCATCACGTTGCCTTCAGCTGCAGTTCTGGCATTACAGAAAAAGCAGAGCTACCTCCAGCCATCTCCTATGCACTGTGCCTACCACCTCAAACGTGCACCAAGGATGAAGGAAACCCTTCCCAGCCTGAGACATCCACCACTGGCACCTCTCCGGCTGTTATGCAGCTGCCAGGGCTTGGTTTGCTAGGAAAATGCATCCAAAACCCACACATCCCCAATGGTTCTCGTAAGGGATACAAAATTTCATTGCATGATATAAGGACCAATTTGATCCCAACAGATACATCCAGGTGCTGTAGTTAAACAGGGGTGGAAGATGGTTTGCACCGTAGCTCTGATCACTGCAGAACGGACGATCCTGGTTTGTTCGACAGTCAGTAATAGATTGTCACTGAAGTTTACAGCCTGTGGCTGAAACGCACCATTAACTACGGTTCTTACAGATTTAACACAAAGGGTGTTGCCATGAATATGTTTAGCCATCACTCCAGAAGTTAAGCATTATGTTGTGATGCCATTACTTTAGTAATGATTGACAAAGCTAAGCTGCTCCTGAGATATACCTCTGTGGCTTTGCTTCAACTAAAAGGTCAAGAAGTCTAATCAACTCTGATACACATACTCAACCCAGGTTTGTTATTTATTGTTAAGTTTTGTATAAACCCAGTCCAAACCCTGGTGTTCTTAAATGTTTACTTTCAGCTCAGTGCTAATTAAAGGCAAGCCTCTGAAACGATGCCCTCTGAGGAAGCATCTCTCATCATGGTGCTGAGTGCATGTGCTACACAATATAAATGATCTGAACATGTTGGTGTCCTGGTTCAGACCAATCCTTTTCAATTTTGTTCAACAGTAAATTGCCAAACCAATTTCTTAGCTGTTTTCTTAAAAGAAAAAGCTCCTGCAGTATAAAACTGTGCACAGCCTTGCTGGGAACCTTGTGACTCTTACAATTTCAGGCTTCAAAGAGATCATCCATCAGTGAACTAATTTCAGATTTCTTCCTCTCACAATTACTTCCCTCTCGCCAGCACCCAGGGTACTTCCAATTTAGAGCCACCGAATGGATCATCCCCCATATTTCAGGGGGCAGGTACCAAAATGAACTCCTGGTACTGAAAAATAATGCATAGCATCTGTTCTGAGTCTATTTCTAGAAGAAAAAGGGAAGAATTGAATTCTACCACTGCTCAGCTTCCTGGCCTAAAGGCAAACTTCGACATTTTCTGCTGGTTGGTCCCATACAGAGGTTTCAAGTGGTAGTGGCAATTTGTGGAGCCTGTCCCTGTATTCTCATTAACAACGTTGGGAAGAGAGAGAGTTGGCTAAGAGGGGGTCAACAAACAGCCCTGTCGTTTGCTTGAGGGGTGATCCCGATACTGAAAAGAGCTGCTGCTTCAGCAGGAAAACTCTCCCTGTCTGTGATCTGCTGAGCAGCTTGAATACATGAATATCATAAAGAGCCCCAGGACTTGCTCTAAGCCAGACAGGACCTGACACTGAAAGCCCAGAGGAGCTCTGCATTGAAACCCACAGTGGGCTGCGACTCCTCCTGCCCGCTCACTGCCTGCTGTGACATTGCTGCCTTCGGGGTTTTGCAATACCGAGAGACTCATCTTCTGGGTAGCCTTGTGTCCGAGGGTTATCTCCAGTCTGAGGGATTTTTCTAGGCTTTTTGTCATCCCCCCCATGAGGAGATATATACGCACATATGTATATACATACGTAAGAGGTAATCCCTACTCCCTCCTCCTCGTCCACTTACTGATGAAAAGTTTGGTATCTCTTGCCGCCTCAATCAATTATACCCACCTCATCAGTGGGCTTGGGAGGCTGCTCTCTGACAGATGTTAACTCATGGCCATTAGATTAAAAATCTGTTATTTCCTCATCACCTTATGTCGTTGCTAGGTGACAAATGCATTTCCCAGGCAGCGACAGGGACTACTGCAACATACAGCAATTTATGATTGTCCATTATCTCTTTGCTTAAAGTGCCCGGTCCTTTCGATGTGAGGAAGATGTGCAGTTCTAGGATCATCCAAAGGGTGACTTTTAGAGTTGCCACAGAAACCACCTCCGCTGGGGGCTGGCTCTTGTTGGCCTTCATGAGAAGGGATGCAAGACTGGGAGACAGGAGGAATTTGGGAGAAGCTGATTTAACTTGTCAAGTCTGATGGGGCCAAGTTTGGATTAGGGGTCTGAATTTCAGGAACTGAGCTCGTTCTTGTATGTATGTGCGCTGGAAGAGATGGCCTTTGCTTGCTTGAGTGTAATACAGTAATTTTCAGTCATGCTTTTGGTTTGAGCCAAAGTTTCAGGGAACGCCCTGGGGACCTCTGGATTCTGGTGAGAGTGGGAAGGAATTTACTGGCAAACAGGAGCCCACACAAAGCCCCTGGCAGCTCATAAGCACAGCTAGTGGTTTAAACCTGTTTAAAGCTCTTCCTTAGCTGCCTTCAGAGCATTTGGTGGCTGCTGGGGATGACTTTTGGGAAAGCAACCACCTTGCTAAGCTCCGACCAGCCTCCCAGTGCAGTCCAGAATGGGACTGTGAAAGACTTTTCCAGAAAGAAAGAAGGGAGAGAGCGGCAGGAGGAGAGGTGGGACAGACACAGGGAAGGACAAAGGACAGGATAGAGAACACAGAGATGTGCTGTTGAAGGGAGACGAGGAAAGGCAGAGCAGCCCTGCTCTCTACATTAAGGTTGACCGACAAGAGTTAATTAAGCATGTGTTGGCTTTTTTATGTTGCAGTGTTTTCACATCACCACCACAATCAATTTTTCCTCCAGCCCAAGTCTACTGGGAGCTCTCCCCTCCCTACTCAGTTTCACCGCTGTGGCTGGCTCCGTCTTTGCTTTTGCAGCTGTATCCTCAGCATCTGGGCTCAGCCAGGCTGCAATCACCCCTCCTGGCCTGTCCCAGCAAGACTCAGGGCTGGTAAATTCAGTTTAGCCCAAGAGCAGGGTAACAGGGAAGACTGAGGATTGAGCATTGCCTCTCTGCAAGAGGAGAACTAAAGCAGCTTTGGTCTCGTCCTCATGAAATGAAAGCTGCAAGGAGCTGCTTGCTCCCTACAAACACACTGAGATGAATAAATCCAGTGCCAGGGAGAGCTATTTAAGCTAATGGCCAGTGCTGGCATGGGAACAAGTGGGAGCAAACCGGCCATGAATAAACCAAGGCTGGAAATGCAAAGAAGGTTCGCCCTATCCAGAGCAGCGAGGTTGTGCAGCAGCTTGTCCGTGGGAGGAATGTGGGCACAAAACCAAACAGCTCCCAGGATGGAAGTCATCGAGCTCCAACAGGGGATGTAACCACTTCAGCAGGACTTGCTGACCCAGGGAGTCCTTTCCCACCCCATGGAACCCACCCCAATTGGTCCTTAGACCCTCAAACCCATCTGCATGCACAAGAGTCAGCCAAGACAGCCCTAGGCTTGCATGAGCAAGGAAGGATGAACTCTTTAAGACAAGCCTTGGTAGAGCTGGCACAGCCTGTTGTCTTTCAAAAGGATTATAACTAGTTGCTTCTCAGTGATGAATACAGCCCTTTGTGAGCCTGTGCGAGGGATGTGCTGCACAGGGGGAAGGAAAGACTGCGGGCACTGATTTAAATGAGTGCAAACAAGGATGACATTGTTCTGCTGCATCCTCCCCAGGAGCAAGGCTTTGCAGGTCACCCTCAGATCTGAGACAACTGCAGCTACCTCTGCTGTTTTGGATGGTCCAGAGAGCCCTTTTGTTTGTCTTGGTGTATCAGTAGGGAAAAATCCAGCAGAGCATGGGGTCAGTGAAGCCTTTTGTCCAGCAGAAAGCTAAAGGAAAAGGAATCTCCTTTCAGGTTAGTTATTTGTAAAAGGGATTTCCCCTATACTTGCGTGTGTATCCCAGATGAGAAGTACAGAAAACTGTCTTCAATACCTAGGTGTTCATGGCATCCTCAAATCCTTAAATCACACATTCATGGGAAGTCAAAACTTTAAAACTATCCAAAGTATAAAGTCCACTGAACTGTTGTGAGAAATTGCTGTGAACTATCCAAATACCCCTGTTCCAATCCTACAATGAACACCTGAAATAGATACTGCAACAACTAAAATATATAGGCATATATGAAAGGATTTGGCAGGAGCTTTCTTGCTCTCAAATTCACAGGGGGAAGCAACTTTGAGAAGTGCACCTTTCCAGCAAGCATCTTGTGTATGCCTACAACAGGTACTGACTCTGCTCTCACCATTAAAAACAGAAAACAGCGTGCAATGTTTTAGAGGGAGCTGTGTTGGGGCAATGGGAAGCTGAAAGAATTTAGAAGAGTGGTTTGCTTCCCCCCCTCCCCCAAAATTGAGTTTTGTTTTGAAATCTTAAGTTGGATCCTAAAAAAAGTGCCAAAATAACAGGATTTAGGCTAAGCCTAGCAGTTGTCTAGTTTTATGGGAGAATTCAGAGCTCAGAATTACATTTTGAGATCTACTGCACTTGAGGAGTAAATGGTAGTTTGGCTTCTCTTATTTCTGGCTTGGACATTAGGACTTGAGATAATTCCCAGCTCTGTCACTGACTTCTCACATAGCCATGAACTTCTGTGTATTACAGCCTACCTGGAAAAAGGGCATAGGAGACCTTTCATCTCACAAGCTCTCCAGATAGGCACTGTACCTCCCACAGAGCATGTCAGAAATCAGTTCAAAGGGCTGGATAACTCTTGAGACTTGAGGAACAGAAAAGCAGAATTAAGGACAAAGCTGATAAAATTAAAAGCAGCTTGAATAAAGAGAAAGATGAAGTATACCAGAAATACAGACAAAGTAATCACCAGCAGAAATTTTCCCCTTTGGTTTTTTAATGTAAAATTGAAGTTGATTATGGCTACTTGAATCCTGAAGCCTGCTGCTGTTTCTTTGTGCTCAAACAGGTCCTCTTACTTTTAATCAGTTAAAACTGTATTTGTATTTTAAGCATTAGAAATTATATTTGGGTTTTAATTCTTTTTTCTTAATTTCTCTTCTTTTTTTCATTACTCTGTTTCCAGGAGCTAAGAAATTACAGTTAAAAAATTAAATATCGTTTATATTTTAATCCCTGTAATTTACTTAGCTGCTGGATGTAAAAAGACAAAAGGAGAATAAATTGCTTGAAAGCAGATAGAGGCTTCATTTTCCCCCGCTTTTGAGTTACTGATATCACATTGGACACCACATGGGAGGTTTTGGCTGAGAAATTAGCATGAGAATATCTGGCACATCCTGAAACACATTTTCAAGTCAATTTTCCAGGCAGAACCACTTAGCAATGAATGCTGAAATACATCACCCTGCTGGTCATTATCAGCTGGCACACGTGCTACTTAGCCAAGAAACCCCCCAGTCCGGGGGTTAGCTCTGCAAGAGGGGCCACATGGGCACAGGGACACATACATGTCTCTTGGTGCCTCCTGCAACAGCCAGACCCAAGGCACCAAAGGCTCGATGTGCTGTGCCTTTATGTGAAGACACCTGCTAACACTTCAGGTAAGGCTTCCCCAGATTTTCCAAATACCTAGTGACTGTTGCCACAGTTGATTGCTTATAGCCTTACCTTGCATCTTGAATCCTTGCCAGTTGCCCTTTATGGGCTTATTTTGAATTGTTGGGGACCTCAGGTGCAGCCTGTCCCCTGCCAAGGACCCCCAGCCCATCTGGGCTCCAGGCAGGGAATAGCGGTGCTCTCAGACCCTCCTTTCTTGCAGACAGAGTCAGCTCCGGACAGGCTGCAGCCAAATGCCTGCGCACCCAGAATTAGGGAGGGCTCACGTCAACGTTTATGGATTCACAAAACAGGCTGATCTTTAGCTTTCCTTTCGTGACAGGTAAAAATTCAAATGCTTTACCTCAGAACATGGCGAGTTGATGCTTGGGGTGAGATGCTGGGTACCCACCTGTCTTGTGCTCCCCGAGCATGCTGCAGCAGCATAGGTGGGATCAGGGTAGGGATGAGATGATGAGGCTCCTCTAAGTTTGCTCCCGCCACATCAGCCTCCAGAGCCCTGTAGCATGGCCAGGCTGCCCTCCGGCCACCCAGCTCAGCTCACCTCCTCTCCAGGCTGGTGCCAGGGTGAGAAATGTTGTCTGGAAGACCAGATGGAGAGCTTGCACCTTCCTCCCTGCTCTGCAAGAGTTTGCTGCGTGTATAAACAGAGAGAGAGGGAGATGGGGGATTCTTTCAGGGCAATTAAGACCACAGAAGAGACACGCTTAGCACAGCCCTTTCTCCCCCTCACCTTGCAAATCCCCCACCAGCTTTACTGTTTCACTTAATCTCCCAGTTTTATATCTTCCCCTAGTAATATGTCCGACGAACACACTCCTGTTTTTAAATTCAACACATTCAAACAGCAAGGCTCTGCACACTAATTTAATCTGTCCCTTAAAACTCACCCTTTGATTTCCCCACCGACTCCTGCTTCTGCTCCCTCAATTTCCCTCTGGCCACGCAGCATCATCCTAACAATGTGAATCTTCCCAAGCTCATCTCTCCTCCCTAGGGATCTGGCTTAAATTCACCAGACAGCTTTAGCTTGCCCTGAAGCAGGTTTTTATAATCCCCCATATCCCAGCCTTTGCAGCTCTGGAAGAAAAGGTGCAAACGCTCAGAGCTGCCCTTAAAACAAGTGAGGGTGGTTGCGTAGGACCTATTCAATAGGAGGGGAAAATAATCTCTCCCGCCTTTGCTCTGATGATAATCTCTCTCTTCTAGAGCAAACAAATTCCAGCTGGCCACTTTTGTAAACACCTTCCTTGTATTTGCAGGGGCTTTTTTGTGCTGTAATAGCACTTAGATGTGCAGGGTGACAGGGGCTGTATAAACGTAAGTCTCCTGATACATATGAGAGTCTGGATGTCAGAGAAGTTCTTCTCACCTCTATCTGGACAGCAATCAGCTTTAGATATGGATCTATTTTTCATACCTCCCCATTCTCACAAGGTATTACTCCTGCACCACCTCTCCCTGAGTCTCTCCAGTATGCTACAGACATTGATTAGCCACAATCCTGTGAGACAAGAAAATACTTAGCTTACGTTGCCCCTTGGGATGCTTGGGCACAGTGTTTGAGTGACAGAACAGAGAATTCCAGGGACACAGTGGCAGCGCTGGGGATGGAGCCCAGGAGTGTTGAGGTTCAGCTGCATTGTGTTAATTATCATAGCTTGCACACCTAAAAGGTATGCCTGGGGAAGGCTTTCTAGAGGAACATCCTTGGAGCAACCGAGCAACACCAGTGTGAACACTGAAAATCACAGCTCAGACACCCACCTCATCTCCTGTGCACAGACCTCATCTTCCTTGAGGTTCCCATCCATGCTCTCATGCTCTCCTTACTCTTGTAGGCTCTGGTGTCAGGGCCAGAAAGAATAGGCCTAATCCTGCAAGATGCAGAGTTCCCGCTGCCTGCAGGCAGGGCGGATGGTGCTGGGTCATCCTTGGGGTGAAACCTGGGCAGTTGGCTCCTGCCAGGGAGGATGTTGCACCAGGGACCCAACACTGCATTGGCTACAGCCAGTGCGAGCAGAGTGGGCCCTGAATGGAGCACAACCATCTGTGAATTTACTATTCCTTCTCAAATGCTAATTAGTTATTTACATAAAACTTTGGAACATTTTAATTAGTTGCGTTAATTTAGAATTCACAGAAAGAGAGCTATAAAAGTCTATTATATGGGACGCTTATTCAAATGAAGCTTGAAATGGCACATGGTGATGTACTCACAAATCTCCTGCCAACACAGTGAGAAAAAAGAGAGGGTGGCCAGGCTTTGAGTGAGGCAGCAGGGAGATTGGCATTTCTGCTGCACCGGGTGAAGTTGAAAAGCTGGTCCTGGTTAGGGAGATGGTCACTTGAGGTCGCAGCTTAACAGCCCCAGGCTCATATTGTCCCAACATCGTCATATTTGACATGTCCTCCTCCTCAGGGGACCATTAACACTTCTCTCTTTTCTTCTGGTGAGCTGTTTTTCCTAAACTTGTAGGAAGTCACTATTATGTTTGAGTTGATTCAAACAAGACTAAAAATGGTCAGCAGTTTGTGGAGCCACAGGAATGAGGTGGATGGACATCAGTCTGTCAGTCATATGATCGCGCTGCCCTGTTTCTTTAGGAGATTCGGTGATGCAAACAAATGCACCTCCAGTATGGACTTGCCAGGTGGGCTATAAGCTCCCCTTGGACTGCTTCACGAGTCTTTGCCATTCAGCTCAAGCCCTGCGATGGGCACCACAAGGCAGCAAACCTCCCTCCTGCTCTGTGCAACCTGTGACAGCATGTCCAGACATCGTTCCTCTGCCATCCCACCTGCAGTTATTGCCTGCACTGGCAATAAAGACAAAGTGTGCTGGTCCTGCCTCAGCTGGACCTTTATTCTCAAGGCAGGTGGAGAAGGACTTTCTTTCATAAAGTTCTTCCTTTCCTCAGCACTAAATTCAATTAAAGCAAAGCCACCTGTATGTGGCTAGACTGATAATTCTGTAAATCCATCTGTCTCAAGTTGTTACAGAATCTAAATTACACTGTCACCATTAATCCCAAGAAAGAGAAATGCCCAAGCAGCTATATAAAATAAGAGACACTCTGCCCTAAGATTTCATCTGGCAGGGAAAATTGTTTTCTGTATAAAATACAGCTCACGTTACCTCTTGAGGTTAAAGACTTGATTCAATAAATCTAGAATTACCCCAAGTATACTTCTACTTGGAAACCATCTTCCTTGAAGGAAGGTAAGTTCCAGCATCACACCCAGTGTGATAGAGCTGCTGTTTGCCTGAAGAGCTTGAGGACAGCATGGAGCGAGGGAAACACAATGCTATATCCAAAACATTACAAACAGAATTCATGGGTGGTGAAATCAAAAGTGAGAGGGAGCCACAAACTCTTCTCTGCTCCATGACAAAACACCTGGTCTCTTGGGGCTCACAAGAGGTCTAGGAATATTTTTACGTAATTTTCTAAGAATCAACCGAATAGTAGGAACATTGCACTGAAACAGATCCACTCCACTAAAATCAGTGGGTCAGCTGGGCTTCCTGGGCATCCTTCTTTGATGACCCATAGTCTGGTGTTTTGCAGGCTGTTGGGCAAATAATGCTAGAAAGACTGTGTTTTCAAACCAGAAAGAAGGTTTTGGCTGCATAGACTCCATGGGCATCTATTACTCTGCACAGATACTGGAAAATGTAAGTCATTGTTCACAGCAGGGAAAGACGACAGAGGACCGTCATGAGAGGCAAGAGGTGACTATCAGGAGCAAATGACCTGTTCATTAGTCTATGGGTTACGCTTGCAGAATAAGAAGCAGGGATAAGTCCTGCCATAAAACCTGTTAAGAAGGGGAGTGGAGAACATGTTATAAAGTTCAGCTTTATGTTGTCTGGGAAAGCAGGTGGACCACTTAACCTAAGGATGGACTAGTACACCTGGAGATGGAATAACTAACCCGGAGGTGGCTGCTTCCATCTCTAATGTCTTTGGCTTCAGGGGGAAGGATTGGGACATAGCTCAAGACTTTGATGGAAGCCAGCCTGGGACTGTTATTTCAGTCTTTATCAAAGATGAAGAGCCTGAAGATACTTTGAGAATCACTGCCACCATCAAGGCAAATTGGAAATATTCTCTGGGTAAGAATTTGCTTGGTAGCAACAACAGAAGGAAATGAAGCTAGCAGGCACTAGCAGCCAACTGGCAGGTAGTCCATGGGTGTCAAATCTTTTAATCCAACCTTTTGAAGCCCATCAAAAGATTTTACAGCCAGTATATAAATGCCCCCTGAAATACAAGGCTGCTGGAAATTATTGAGGACAAGAGCCAAGCACAATTCAAGAAGATGTCCAAAGAAATTGGACATCACCACGGAAAAGAAGGATTTGCAGAACAGTGAAGTATTTTTTGGAAAGCCTTTCCATTTTGATACATAAACTAGATTCACACTAACAGAGGTGCAGAAGAAACATAACTCATAATTACTCTCTTACTTTCCTCTGGCCATTGTAGGAGCCAGGACACCAGAACTGTGCTCAGCAGAGCAATCCCTATTTCCAGTTTTGGGCTCTTGCTGTTTATTCAGAGCTTGCCCATTGACCCATCCTCCTGTCACAAACTGATGAAGTGCACATCAGAAGGACTGCCTGCAATATAAAGCAATCAGTGAAAGGGAAAAGGGAACTGGAGGGTATAAAACAAGTAGCTTTTTACTAGCGACTTCACTGTGAAGGAGCTGGAAGTCACGGCAGGGCAGTGGCACATGTCAGGATAGTCCAGAGGAAAGCCATGGAAATGGTTGGGGAGCTCAGCCCAGAAAAGCACCTGCAGTCTTGCGTTGGCCTGAGCGTTGATCCCCTTCTCCAGGTATATAAAGGCAGGCTCCCAGGGTGGGCTTGGAAAGGCAGGCACAGCATCACCTCACTGTGCACACAAGGTCCACCCCAAACCTCATTTGTACCATCCCCACCCCTCGCTGGTCTGTCTCAGCATTGCCCTGCATGAAAGCCTCTGGAGGACCAGCTCGTAGGAGGCAGGGACACACCGTGTGGCCCCTGTGAGTGGAGCAAGCAGGCCTTCTCTCATCACCAAAAATGAATAGGCTTGGTCTCAAAGTCTTCCACATGCTGGATTCAAACGATGGTTTTAATTAAACTGAGGAGGAAAGGACAGAGGAGGAAGGATAAATTGGGGTTTGGGGTGTGGAGGCTGTGGTTTTGTTTTGTTTATAAGTTTATAAGTATCTCGTGAACGAAGAGAAGTGGAACAGCATGGCAGAAACCAGTGTTGGAGAACGTTGGTCCATAGCATCAGGGCTGGGGGCATTAGGAGACAATGTCCCAGTGCCCAACGGCTGGCCGGTTCCTTGAGCGACAGCCTTGCCATCCCCCAGGCTGGCCAGGTCTCCCCAGAGCCGCAGCCAGGGTGAGAGGAAGAGCTTTAATGAAGGGGTAGATCTTTCCTCACCAGCTGGGAAGGGTGAGTAGATCTAACTTTACACTTCATCAGAAAACATTTTCACAAAGCTTGTGTACTCAGGTGATGAAGAATTGCACTTGGCAGATAGCAAATGCACATCACATCCCGTAAATCTTTCCTAAAAGGGCATCACAAATTAATCTCTCTGCTGGAGTTCTTAATTTTTTTTTAGAGCATCATTTATCAATTTAATTTAACATTACTTCAGTTGCTAAGGAGCCATGATTGGAAACCTGTACCAAACAGGTCTGAATGCTAATGCCTGGTCATCTAATTGGAAAATATTAAAAAAATCAAGCTGAAGTCTATTGTCTCCAGCCACACTGCACAAAGAGACATGGAAATGTTCCCTATTATATATAATAACACTGTTTATTAGTCAAGACTTGTAATTGTTGGACAGAATAGCAAAATCACAAAAGGTTCAATAAAAGTGACTCGCAAATAATCTCATTACGCTTGAAATTGAACTGCTTACCATGCTCCTAGCAGAGATACCTCAAGGATACTGAAATTGCCTGTGCCTCGCGTATTGCATTTCATATCATGATCCTTCTGCTTTACACAGTAGTGCAGTAAGTCTCCATCAGGCCAGTGACAGGAAGGGGGATGTTTACTTAGTGATGTGTGAAATGATGAATAATTCAGGAAATTTTCTGGGGAGAGGGCAGTGAGGGGAGAGCTTTATTACATTATTGGGTCACCATTGATTCCAGAAATCCAGAAATTTTGCACATCTTTCAAATAATGAGCATCAAATGGGGGAAAAAAAGAAAAGTTCAATGCTGGTTCAAATTTCTGCACATCCAAAAATGTATCTTCGTTTCAATTAAATCTTGACCTATTTTTAATCAAAAGAGCCCTCTGTGTCTTGCTACCTCAGAAGACTGGCATTGCTAGCAGGGTGCTCAAATCTCAGGTCCCAGCTCACCAGGGAGCGATGGAGGCTTTCCCCGGGGCAGCACGGTGCCGGTGCAGCACGCAGGGGGGCACCGTGGGGGGCACGCAGTGCCTCCGTGGGGCCGCGGACTGCATCCCACGTGTGTCCAAGTGCCTCTCTTCATTGCCATCACTGCAGAGGAGGGCTAGAGCAGACACAAGGAGTGAAACAACTTATCTGGTGTCGTACAGCAGGTCTCAGAGGTACCAGCAACTGGAACCACGAGAACGAATCAGGCCCTCCAGCTCCCAGCACATGCATGGCAGAGGCTAGGGCATGGCACTGAAGCCCACCGTGGGATCACAAAAAGGGACCTGAGCTGTCACTGAAAGGAACAAGATGGAGAGACAGGCTAGTAATTTTTCTAGATGAGTATTTTCAAAGAAAAAGGTAGAGCAATGTTTTGAATAAGCTCCTGCAACATAAATAATAAATAAGCAATATAATATCTATATACAGACATACACACATATACACATGCATTACGAACAGCTCTTCTTTACTCATTAATTCCCTCGGGAGTTAGAAAATCACAGCTGAAAACAATCGTTTGTATGCAGAGAGAGACAGAATTTTCTGTTTTTTACTAAGACAATACTTTTTGGCAAAAACCCCCCAAATTAATGTGGACCATACTCAATAATTTTGTCTAACAAAAATAATGAAAGAGATATTTTCAAAAAGTAAGGAAATAAAAAAGCTGATTGATTTTTATATTTGCAGTTTTGTAAGTTTTAATTTTATAACACTATTCTTAAGACCTGACCAATTCAACCCTCGCATAAGGCTTCTAAAAAAAGATGTATTGCACTGGGAGTGGTTCAGCATGAAACAGAGGCGGGGGTTACTCACCAGAAAAAAGGCAAAACCCCTCAAATTCGATTTTAAGTGGTCTTAGACCAATGCTTCCACTTTTCTGATTCATCTTCAAAGCCAAAAAATTCCCAGTTGTCCCAGGCATACTCGTGTGTCTGACAGCTGGGCAGGTGGGCCACAAGCCAGCAGCTCTGCTTGCTCCTGCCAGTCCCTGCTCTCACCACCGGCAACGGTGGACACAGGTGGTTCCAATTCTGCCCCAGCACTTCCACTTGTGTGTTGCATCTTTGAACCACAAGGCACGAATCCTTGAGCAATAATATTTGATCTGATATTGCATAATCTGCTGAGCATATAAAAATTGGGAAGACCAGAATAATGTCTACCAGCAGAATGAGTTTGATGATACCGATTGATAAAAAAAAAAAATTATAAAAAAAAATTAAACGTTTTCCTTGGGTGTGGGAGGACGCGATGGTCCCTAACACTTGAAGCGACTTTCACTGATATTTCCTGCAGTTTTCCTGGCCTTTTGCAGCATCCCCCGACTTTATTTCTGATCTTAAACACTGAAGATTTAATCAATCATTGCTCCCCCTGCTCTTGGAATCAAAGCAGTTCAAAGCACTTGTATGTACTGAATGTCATTAGGTCACGGTGATGAAGTAGCTGTGCTTGTATCCTTAATCCACTGCTTTTTTTACAAGGCAACATAAGATAGAGCTGTCTTTGCCCGATAGCACTTTACCAAGTAAAGCCCCGGACACTGTACCAAACACAGTGATGGGAGGAGGAAAGGACAGACCTTCCATATTTCTCTAGGCTAGTCTTAAAGGTTAATGGAAAGAGGACAACAGATTTCTTGTGAGCTTTTTCTCTGCATATTAAACCTTCTTTCTTGTGTTGAATGCAAGGCTGAGTGTTCCTTATTTTGTTACAGAAACTAGCAGTGGTTGATTTTATCCATAGTGCCACCAAATTTTATCTACCTCACGCCTGGAGAGTTGTTTCAGGAGGAGATGACAGATGCTACCAGCGATGAGAAAAGCACATGCCCTTTGGATATAAAACTGAAATGCAAAGGACTCTCCTAGCTACTTCCAGCAGTACAAGCACACCTGGCTACGGCGGAAGAGAAAAATGGAGAGCTGCTCCCTGGGGACTTGCACCAGCTCCTCCTGCCTGCAGGCAGGCACATGAGGAGGCCCGCGGGATTCACCAGCTCTGCTACGCTGGGTGCACATACTGCTGCTTTAGGCAAGTCTCTAGCAATCCACCTTGCTCGGGTTTTCACAATCTAGAACAAGCCCCAGCGAGGACTTGGGTGATGGTTGTTCCAGAGACTCCGTTCCACGGAGCCGCAAAACTTCACGATGCCAAACAACCCCTTGTTAGGGCTCATCAGGAGTTAAACTAACGATAATATCTGTCATAAATACTTTCAGAAATGACAAAACTTCACCCTGCATTGCAGTTGTTGAGTTGTTGGCTGTGCCTCATTGTTCGTAAATACACGCTGAATATTTTGAACAAATAATTCTTAAACTTCAGACTCTTCCCTTCAAGATATTCCCTAGTGACAATTTGTGCTTCACACTGAAAGGAACTGATTCTTCATTCAACAAATGAAATGTTTGCCAGAATGGAATATTAAGAAACCAAACTCCCTGCCCCTCTACCACCAGGCAGGACCCGACTTTACCAGCCTGCAGAAGGGACTGTGCTGCTGCTCAGCCATCAGTGCATCATGCAGAAACACCCCTGAGCCCTCCTTGCTGTGCGCTCCTCACCTGCATCGCCAAAAAGTACCTCTAGAATCAACAATTCTGAGGTAGCCATGGCCCTTGGGGACTGGACCTGAGATACACAGAGCAGAGGTGTCTGCTCAGAGTCACTTAGAGCCCAAACCACACGAATTCTTTCACAAGCAGATGCAACATCTCTGAACCGTTTTGCCTCAAACATCTGGAACATTTCTTTTGCTTGGGCAAGTAATCAAATAGGTGTTACCCTCGCTAAATGTAAAAGAGCACTTAAGCTTGTCCTTAATTTGTAGGATAGTATTTAAGGTTAAACTCATGTTTAAACAACAAGTGATTTTTTTTCTTTTAATTAAGATTTATACAGGTCCCCATCTGTAGACTAAGCAATGAAGTTCTAATGAGCAGAGAGCCTAATTATGATCATTCTGTAATTGAAATAATGGCGTGTCTCAGAATAAGACTATTATGTTGCCAGAGAATGGACTAATGAGCTCCGAAGAAGGACTAACAAAGGTCTGTAAAAGACTCTTGCAGTTCTTATGAGGACATGCCTACTTGCAAACACCTCCATGCAGTATTCAAACATGTATAATGTGATATATAGCATGGCATGTCCAAAGATGTATATCAAGGTGTTGGTAATGGCTGAAGTTCAAGGGCATTCCTAAAAGCAATAGAATTATTAATGCAAGATAGAAGAAAATAAGCCAGAGAAGGCTGCATGAAGTGATGTAGGAGACAGATTAAAAGTATAAGAAGGGAAGTCAGTGGGCGTCAGCACCAGGAAAACAATCAACATCCGCCACAATATTGGTCCCATCGGCTGAAACCAGCTCCCTCCACACTCTGATTGATGAAATACACTTGAATCCAATATTTTTTCTTGCCTAAATGACCAGCTTTAATCACGAGCTCCATACATTGCCGCTTTCTTCATCATTCAGCTGGTCAGGAAAGAAAAGATAATTACGGAATGTTTTGTTTAGTAATTGTCTGGTTCTATTTTGGAGTTTGCTTCTGGTGCTAACGAATGCGACTCCATTATGTCATTTATCATGTGAACAGTCAGGTTGAGGAACATTTTAAACCAGGAACTATTTTGGTTTGCATGAGAAATAACCCCACAGAACAACTGACAGCGTGTGTGAGCAAAAAAATTCCATGCCTGAAAATGATAGGTTAGGTGATTTCACCAGATAAAGCCTTAAGGAAATCTCTTTTCACCAGCAGAGCAGAGCATTCATGGGGAAGGGAAGAGTTGCAGTCCCGTATTTATCCTCACAGGGAAGTCCAGATTGCAAGTTATTTAACTGGCTTGCTAGGAGACATTTGTTTTCTGTTACCTTTTCTACTATCAACCATTGCAAGGCAGAACTTTCATTTAGATCTTGAACGTGCTAAAAATTATACTCTAAACCTGACTTAAGTACAGACAAAATAGGTTGTAATTATATCTCAGGTGTGGCAAGAGCAGGAAAGCGGAGGCACCAGCCAGACATTATGCAGAGATACATCTGGAAAGCAACGGGGCGTCACAGCTCTTGTCCAAACAGCTCCCTCCCATTAAACCCATGTTTGTATCAGAAACATTAAATTCCCCACGTTATACTGTAGCACCAGGTACACGACTTTTTCCTGACTTGATATGGCCCAACGCAACGCACCTCTCCATTGGGGTGGGATGTCACAGGTATTCCCTCTCCTATGGACGGGCGTCATTCTTGGTGAACCCAAACATGGTGATTTGGGCTCAGCTGAGAGAAAGGCGGCTGGGAGCACACAACCATGTGAGAACAAACTGGAAATTTCCTCTAAAGGTATTTTCAACCTCAAAATAATTTGCTAACTGATTGCACAACTGTGGGTTGAGAAACCTGTCTGAAGTGACTGGTCAACGAAAAAACATCCATTTAATAGGGTGCCCTCCCAGTAATAGTGGGACAGAAGTTGTTTGACCATACTCTGGGTAATATCTTGAAGACTGTAGGTGACTAATAATAGCAGCGCCTTTTTTCCAGAAATATGAAAGTCATAAAAATGATGGTTTAGAGGACCAAAACTATTTATAAACTGAAGAAGAATTTAGTGAAGAGTTTTGACTAAAAAGGAGTAGAGGGGAGAATTTTAATGTGCTTGAAATAGAAGTAAAATCTTAAAGAAAAAAATGCAAATTTAAAGCATTTTAAATGGTGTTTAAAAAAGTTGGGTGGCTCAAACATGAAAGGACACCTTTTGTTTCAGGTCAGATGAAGATTTTATGTTTACCAGGATGAGCAACCTTGCTTTGAAACGTCCTCTAGCTTCAGCCTGCTGAGGATGGGCAGAGGACTTCAGTTCACCCAGGATCTTTCATCCATGCTATACACAGAGAAATAATAATACAAAGAAATTTAACTGAAAAAATAATAAAAGTTTCCAGGAGCATTGACTTCCATCAAAGGGTTTATTGTTCATTTCCTTTTGGCCAATTACTCTCTTCAGAAGTGTCTCTGGCATATTACGAAGACTAAGTGCTAAACCTGGGAGGTCGTTTAACTTGCCGCCTGTCGAGCACATCTTTACATCGCTGGTTAACGACTTGTGAACTTCATTGTCAGATGCTGCTTTGTGACTTTGCATCTCCAATTTGATGGCTCTCTGCCATGAGCCGAGCAACTGCCGGGGTTCGAGGGTGCCTCTCGCCCTTGTGAAATTCAAGTTCATTCTTTTTCTGCTCCCCTCGCTTTCTCCCTGCAAATTTATGACTTGCTAACAAATGCGTTGCTCTTGATTCCCTCCTCTTCAGTGATCTTTAAGATCTCTCATTTCATAAGGAAGAGGCAGGTGGGTGATCTGCTTCCAAAAAAAAAAAGTTTCCATAAGCGTGGCTTGTGTCTTAAGGCTGCTTATAAATCTATCCAATTTCCATTGACTTAATTCAGTCTTTTTTTGTCAAATTACATAGCAGTAATTAACTGCCCTAACCAAAGCGTTTTCTTCAAGGTGCCCACATTCTTGTGAGAGCTGTAGGTTGTTGTACCCACACACGCAGGCAGCATCCTTTCATCATTCTTTGTACAAATTGAATACTTCCTCTGCTGATCTTTACAGCTGTTCTCCAAATACCATCCGCAATTAATGAAATATTCCTGTGGCTCACCCATTCCTTCAAAAACCCTTTCCAAACTTGTTATGCCCTAGGGGGCTAATAACATTTATTGCACCTTTGCAAATTTTGGCTCAATCCTTCTTCCTGCTACAGGAAAGAAAATAGTCTTAAGGGCTACTGATTTTCCCTTGAAGATAGATGTGGAAACCCAGGACTAGAAGCTACCAGGAGCATCCCTGAGTCCTGCCCTCTGCTTTCACAGAGCTCATGAGGACATTTATAATCATACTGATTTCCATTTAAAAATTGATCGATCTGTTTGTTAGACTATTTTACCCTTCCTGCGTCTGCCAGCAGGCTGCTCCAGAAACTTTCCTCCCTGGTGCTTCAGGAGGTAACGATAAAGGGGTGGGGTGGGCCTTTAGCAGAAGCCACCCACGGTCCAAGCAGCACCATCACTGCGACACAGTGCCAGCAAGGCCAGCTCATCCCCCTGCTCCTGCCACTGGAGCTGGTCCACTGCAGCTGCACGGGGCTGCATTGCGCTGATCTGTCACCCGGGAAATCAATAGCAGTCAGGGTGGGAGGAATTACAACACGTTCCTAGCAATTGTGCAAATGCAAATTTATTACTCCAAAGTCTTCTCTAATGTAAATCCAGTGAGGTCAATAGAGTTAGAGCAAAACCGGCCACTCTGCTTCGTCTGTTATGCTCATTTTTATAATGATGGATAGCACCTATTAAGAGAAAGGAACTTTCAAATGCCTGGAAATACACTAACCTGGGTAATGAGCTGCAAGGATGCCAGGAATCACTCTTTGTGCAGATGGGTATTCTGCCTAACCACAGCTCTCAACATTGCCAAAAACCTCCACCAGCGTGAACTGCTACAGCTCCATCAGCGCCGCGCTGATTAACAGGAGCAGAGGGTCCTGCCCTTTGGTTAAAACACGCCAGCCTGTTACGGAGGAATTGCCAATTTTGGCAAGTAACAGCATCTCCCTACATCAAGGCCTTGCTAACCTGCAGCTGCCCTCTCCAGGGACTGTGTAAGGTTTTCTGCAGTTTCTTGAGTTTGCTCCTAAAATCTTCTGTTGCTTGTGTAACCTTTCTAAGAGTTACACAAAAGGATTGTTTTCCTTAAGAAATCCTTAACTTACGCACAGATAAACCGAGAGTCTAAAGGTTAATGTTGCTTCATCACTGCTGAAGTGAAATCAAAGATTTAAAAGGCCATTCTGCAGAATGATCTTGCATTTTCAGGGGAAAAAGTAAACTGTTATTGATTATAATAATAAGCTTTTGGATTGTGGTAATGGAATTTTTTTCATTCACCAGACCTGATGTTCTCTTTTTTTCCATAACCATTGCAGTTCATCATGGGACGGATACTCAGAAAAGCTGGGTTTTGTTCAGAAAAAAAGACTATTTAAAAGACTATTAAAGCATCAAAACACCTGTATAAACTTATGTCAAGACAGGAAGAGCTTTTACAGTTGGGTAGGATAAAACCAGGACGTATTAAGGCTTTTCCTACTTTCTTAAGATCTTTTAATTGGCTCCATTTACCCAGGAAAGACTGTGTGCTACTTCAGTGCCTTTTCCCTTTTGCAATGGTGTCAGCGCACCATCAGCCAGAGAAGCAAGGTGTCTGAAAACAACTCCAGATACCACTCCGTGTAGAAATACCCAGCAGCAGGGAATTGCCTAGACGACCAAGGCCGTATTCAGACTATCCAGCTTTATTAATTTGCTGACAGCCTGCCGCTTCTCACTGGCATCAGTGAGCAAGCAAGGTAAGCTGCAGCTAATTAATGCCCAGGCTAGATGCTTTCTTCAAAGACTGTTTAAGACAGATGCTGGTCTTGCCCAACTGAAACGCCAGCCCAGTTTGAGTGTCCCTGCAAAGTCCATGGTCAGGCAATTTATACAAATTTGGTATGTTTGAATGCATTGTGCAGAAAGATGTTCAGGCATCCCCAACACAAACCGTGTCCAACATATGTGTAGTTGTGGGTCAGATACGTGCCAAAAGTTGAAGGCTTTGGCAGAATGAGAAGATATTCTTCTCCATCACTGATTTGAAATAGTTTTAGCTTGTATGAAACGCAGACTCATAGGCCTGGAAAATATCTCCGGCTTTAGGCTGTGTCAAAACATTTGTGACAGAGATCTGAACAGACTTAGGTGCAAGTCACGTAAGGTCAAGTTTCCATTTGAGAACCGTTTGCATTAGCAGTCCTACCACCACGGTAACACAGAGGAAGAGACACTAATGATATTTAGCACATGAACATGGACATCAGCTATTTGCTACATCCTCAGGAATAAACGTAGATGAACTCATAACGAAGCTGTGCTTCCAATCCCTCTTCGCTGTGCAGGGTTTTTATAGAGGTTCACACAACATGCCTCACCGGGGAGTGAGATGATTTGCGATCTAGTTTGGATATAGTCAGTATGGCAATGAATACATGACCTGTGTTAGTCAGGCTCACCTGACACAGATACAATTGCAACTCCTCGTGCAGTTTGGTGAATGAGCAGTGAATACCTGTCTGAAAGCCAGGCGTGCTTGCACAGCCAGGCAGAGGTTCCTCGCTGGAAAATGGTCTCAGCAGAAAATATTCAGCCCTTACACCCATGTGTGGGTAACCTCAGCTTCCTTGACAGCAGCAGATGGGAGGTCCATGTGCTGCTATGTTAGAAATGTCTGTCATTCTCCGGTTTCTTCTATGTCCTGTATCTTAGGTTATCAGGCGTGCTCTTCTCAATGCCGGTTAAAATGTAGGTGTAAAACACAGAAGGCACATTCATTTATAACTACACAGACTATAATTATGTGTAGTCTAGGGCTTGTTTCCTGAACTAGGAAGGAGGAAAAATGGGTTAGGTGGGTGTGAGTAAAGTAACAAGCGGGAACGTGTCTTTTAGAGGTTATGAAACTACCTTGATATTCCAGTATCAGAAATGCTGGTTAAGAACAAACAAATCAGAAAACTGCCTGCAGGCTGAGAGTTGGGACAAATACAAGAGATTTGGGAACTGACAAGGGAATAGTAGCAAGTTTCTGATCCAGCCTGGGAACTTACCATTGCAAGCAAAAATGGAGGAGAAATATGAGGTCACTGCTACAGCTTAGTTGCAGAAAGATAAATACAATCTTGGGATTACCAGGTGAGATATTTCAGTGAGAAACGGGGACTTTAATGTTATTGTATGAAGCATCAGTGAGACCTCCTCCCATTTAATACTGTAACTACTTTTGGTCATCCATATGCTCTTTAAGATTAATTGAAACCAGAGTAGATGGAGGGAAGAGGTCTGAGGTGAACTCAGAGTCATTTAAGAAAGAAGATTGAAAAGCCAATTCTGTGTAGCTCGGGGGGAAAAGGAGGCAAGAACCATCTCCATAAAAATACCTGAGTAAGGAGCAGTGAGCAAAACAGCTACTGAAATGAGAGCTGATGCTGGTGCCTGAACATGTGGGAATAAACTGGTGATGAAAATGACACAAAGGTTCCTGACCATCAGGGACGTGGACAGTCTAGGAGAATCTCCCAGAAGGAGTAACAGGCAGAAAACACAAACTTGTTTTAAGTTGGAGCATGGAAGGACCATAAACAACATTGTGCCTGACATGGCAGAGAATTGGGCTGTATGATCCAGGCTCCTCCTGTGCTTCTAGCTATGAATTGACTAACGGGAACAGAACAGCAGCAAACCGAGGCCTTTGGCCACTTGTTACTGGAGATCTGCAGAATATTTTCGCAGCAGTTGCAATGCCAGCAGCTCCAGTGTCCTGGCTAAACACCAACACATTCCTCTGCTATTTAAGTCCCCCCCGTGGTTTCACTTAGTAATGCTACTCTTTGCTCCCTCCCCAAAAATTGTGGCACAATGCTGCTTTTTTGTGCTTAAAAAATGTTTTCTATTTACTGAATTGCTCTTCAAACTGTAGTATAATTCACTCTAGGGCGTAACCGTGTTGCATTAACCTGCACAGAAATAGCATGCGCAAGTGTGGAGAGAGGATGGGAGAAAAAATAGCAATACAAAAATAATCCTTATGGCAGCACTGAGCCCAAGTGAGCAATATTACCCTTATTTTACAGTAGGGAATTGCTGATTCTTTTAGTCTATGAGCAAAAAGAGTCTGAAACCTTTCCCATGAGAACACAATAAGCAGGTGTCGTTTGCAGCTTTGCTGTCAGCTGTAGCCTTAAAACAATCTCGGGAAACTTGGTCTTGAACTTTAATTCATGAGCCTTTCAATGAAGTCTAAAGTTGAATTCTGGCTTTCCGTCAAAATCAGAGAAAACTAATGACACTGGCCTAAAGACCCTAATTTGCACTGGTGGAGGCAGGCTAGGATTTTGGTACGGTATGAATTTCCCAGGGTGTATGTGTCAATGACTGTTAACCTGCATTCCTAGTATTGCAACAGTGCCTGGATCCTCCCAAACAAGAATAATGACATGTCCTATCCCAGATCTGTATCTATGGGTGGCAGATATTATGTAGAACAAGGTATCATTATTATTATTATTTAATTCTTGTAACAATCACCGGAGCAGCTGAGCTACTCCCACAGCTGCATTAACTATCACGACTAAAATATGCAATCCTTTTGTTATTTCGTCTTCTGTAAGAAAAGTGGACTGCGTGTTTCAACAGAAGATTTTAAGGACATATTTCTCTGTAAGTATGTTGGAAAATACAGCTCAGAAAATCTGCCTTGCTAGTCCAGTTTTGCCTATATTCAGTAATGCAGCCAAGTGCACGGATACCTAAAGTAGCTCCAGACAAGGTAGCTTGGCTCCTGGAGCTGTGCAGGTAGCATGGAGCAAAACACGGACTAATCTGCCCTAAGACTGGGGTAAATTAGTCTACATAGAGCTCTGCTTTGACAAGTTACTTGCAATACTTGGAGAGATTTGGGTTAGAGATGGCTTGAGTGGAGCTGATTCTAAGCACAAGCCAAGTAGGCAGATTTGCAAGGGCATTCACCACCAGGACAAGAAAGCTGCTGAGATAAGAAGCTTTCTGCCTAATTTTGCTGTGCCAGGGCCCTGGGAAGGGAAGGGGAGAGAGGTGCGGGAGGAAGAGCTATTCCTGCCAGAGCAGCAGGAACAGCGCTGGCCTCCCATCGCAGCTCCTTCACACCTTGTGGCACAGCCAGGCCACAGCTGCTCTTCCTCAGGATGGGGAGAATTTCAGGTGTGCCCACCTTGCTGAACTGGGGTGGGCTGATGAGGACAAGGACCTCCTTTCCCAGCAGCAGCGTGTGTGCAGTGGTACCTCACGCAGCCTTGCAGAGAAGATGGGGAGATATGTTCTAGTGGTGGCTGTGAGAGGTTGCGCCAGGTGCAACTGGCCAGGCCCTGCTCTCCAGGACAGGTTTGTTGCAGAGGAGCTTCGCGGTGTGGAGTGAAATTTGGTCTCCTAAATATCCTGGAGCCACCTCCTGGGGATAATGACTGAAAGCTTGAACTCAGTCCAATGCAGATGCAGCGTTGTAGCAAGTAGTGCTAAGAAGTGCTGCAGCACTTTGAATGGATAGGAGTTCCCTTAGCACTAAAGGCTTCGTGTCCAGTCATATCGCTTTGCTGTCAGACTGCCAAGAGGTGACAAAGGCACGGATAAGGCCAGGTCACTTGTTTGCCAGAGCCTCCTGGCCAACCTGAGAGGAGACAGAGCTTTCCTCCCTGCCTGGGGCGAGGGCACTCCTCACTAGGGGCTGCACTGATCATCGCTGGCCACATTCTCCAGAAGGTGCCAGCCCAAATTTCTGCAGATTCTTCTTCAGCTCCTCAGACTCACTATTACTTCTCTTGGAGTCCATTTCAGGTGCCCGCTCCTCATCCATCAACAAATTCAGTCTCACCTGGGCTGCATCCATGGCAGTGGTACAGCAAAAGGTGTTGGTGTTGCTGACGCAGAGAGGTGTGCCAGGTGTGTCGGGCAGCCCCCGTGGATGTCAAAAAGGGGCAGCAGGAAGGGCCAGCTGTTGGCAGAGCAGTGCCCCCAGCACCTCCGGGCACGTCCCGCCACAGCAGATACGCGTTTTATTTACCACGTTGCATCGAGCAGGTGCCGCTTCTCCGGGACGAGGTGGCATCGCAGCGCCCAGGGTGCTGTGCAGCGCCACGGCTCTCGCCGACGAGCCCTTCCCTCCCAGCACACAGGGGAGAAGGGGAAACTTTGCTTTCCCGGGGGACAAGCGACCCGCAGAGAGCGGAGGGGGCTGCAGCAGCATTAGGGCTGTGCACGCCAGCCTGCTTTACCGAAACAGGCAGCGGGCTGGCGCCAAGGGCTCCAGGTGTCCCTTGGCCGCCCGGGGGACGGGGCGCTGACTTCAGGCGGCCGCCTGCCTGCCTGCCTGCCCCTCCACCGCCAGCGGCTTCAAGCCGGCAGGACAGCTCAGGCCAGGAGAGGGAGCCGTGGCCCTCGCACGGCCGCGTAACCCGCCTCCTCCCGGCAGGACCCCGCAAACTGCGAGAGGGACATCGCGGCCGCCTTCCGCCTCACAAACCCGCCTTTGCTCGCTCCCCGCCCGCCGGCTCGGATTTCCTCCCCCCCCCCCCCCCGCCCCGGCTGCCGCCCGTTCCCCGAAGTGACACCCCCCCCCCCCCCCGCGCAGGGCTCAGGGCCGCGCTGCAGCCGGGGGCGCCCCCGCGGCACGGCCGGCGGGCGGGGGAGCCCTCCCCGTGCGCGGGAGGAGCGCAGCCGGCGGGGAAAGGGGGGGCCGGTGAGCGCGGGGCGGGGCGGAGCCGGGGTGGGGAGCGGACCGGGGAAGAGGAGGAGGAGGAGGAGAAGAAGAGGGAGAGCGCGAGCGCGAGCGCGGCGTGCGGGACGTGGCCGCGCGCGCCCTCCGCCTCCTCAGGTGAGCCGCGGGGGCGGGAGAGGTGCGGGCGTGTTGCTGTAGGCGTGGGCGGCGGGAGGGAGGAGCGGCCCCGCGGCGTCGCCGGGACCGGGACCGGGACCGGGACCGGGACGGGGACCGGGACCGGGACCGGGAAGGCCCGGCCCGGCCCGGCTGTGAACTTCCCCGCACTCGGAGGGAAAGTTTCTGCCGGAGGAAGCGGTTTCCAGCCCCGGCGGTGCGCGGGGGCGGGCGGTGGCGGCGCGCAGCTGGCGGCAGCCCCCGCTCGTCGGCCGGCGGGGGAAAAAAAGGAAAGAGAGGAGAAGAGACGCTCGGGAGAGCCCGAGGAGGCTTCGCGGCGCCGCGGCAGCAGCGCGGGGCGTCCCCCGGACGGAGACGCCTCTGCACGGTGAGAGCGAACGTGCGCGGCCGCGTCCAGCCCCGCCGGGCCGGGGGTAACGGGGGGGGAGGAGGAGGCGAGCGGGCGCTGTGGCGCCTGTGCTGCTGCCGGAGTCGGGGGACCCCTCCGCTGTCCCTCGGTAAAGGACGCGGCCGGTGTGAAGGCGAGTCTGAGCCGAGCTGCAGGACCGCAGATGCGTGTCTCCGCCGCTTCTGCAGCCGGGCTTGGCCGTGCCTCCGGTACCCGAAATGCGGAGTGGTTTGCTTAAATTCCCTCCTTCGGGCCAGGGAAATTGGGCTATTCCTAGCTAAAGCGCTACATGCACTGACGAATGCAACTTCAGTTTTCATCCGCATTGCAAATGCGGGAGCCTCTAATACCTGTTCTCTTCTGCTGTCAAACAGATCTTTGAAATGGAAGGGGGGAGAGGAAGGGGTCAGACTTAAGTCACAGCAGGAAAATGAAGTGGAAGAGACACGTCCAAGAAAACAGCCTGAAAGCGATTAGATGCTGGCAGCAAGATGCCTTTTGCTGTGTGTTTGCTGGGGACAGCAGCCCCCTTATGCGAAGCATTTGGGGGGGGGGGGGGCATCTGGATGGAAACTGGGTGGAGGGAATGCTTTCCTGAAAAGGAAGGGGCCGAAAAAAAGAGACTGTCAGGGCTCCAGTGCTTCAGGTGGCTCTTTTCTGTGCCAGTGTCACTTCCCTTCATTACAGTGGCAGTGCTTGTTCCTTAGCCTGGGCTGGTTTCTTGGAGTGTGTCTGTACGGTGCTTGGCACAATGGGATCCTGATCTCAGGGCCTGAGGATGTTACTGTAAGCTGGATTATAAATACACTCTCGTGTGCACGCTCTCTCTTTCCATCCTAGCCTCTGCTTTGTGAATAGCTGGCTATAATGCTTGGATAAAATTCTGTTTTCTTTTCTTATAAAACGATGGCTTTTGTTCCATGCATTTAGTTTTGTTGTCCTAGGAAAGGCTTTTTACTTTTGGATTTGGGAGATTGCAGCAAGCTCCTTATCTTTTTTTTTAAAAAAATATTTGCTATGTAATTAAAAAGTACTATTTTTCTGACACTCCATTTTTAACTGAGGCCCCTCTTGGATAAGCAGAACTGTCACCGAACTTACACTTCCATACACAGAAGTATCGTGGGGTATTATTTATTAACTGTGCTGTGGAGAGTCCATATCTCAAAACTTAGGGGGCCATTTATAACAGGTTGCTTTTGGCAGCTCTGGAAGATTTACTTGCTGTCTTGTGTTCCTTGCAGAAAAAGCCTCTCCTGTTTGCATGGAGAGCATCGCTCCGGCCCCAGGGCTTTCTGGTGGGAGGGCTCAGTGCTGGGAAGGGTCCTGCTTTCTGTTCCCATTGCCTGCCTGGCTGTGGCGAGCAGGGAAGGACAAGTGGAGAGGATTAAGCTCTTGAAGTAGGTGCGGAGTTGTTCCTATCAGTGGGAACACCTTCTCTGTAGGAGCTCTTAAGGATGCAGAATAACACGGGATGTGGAGAGTAAGGCTGTGAGGACTTTGGATGGTGGAAGTGTGCAGGGCACCGAAATGATCAGGAAACGCTAAGCTGGGAAGGTAGGAGATGCTGCGTGGAGGTGAAGCAGGGAGCCATGGGGTGAGAGGTTAAGTTTCTAACACAGTGCCTCTGTGCAAGGCAGAGGGCAGGTCTACATGCACGCAGCCCTGTGACTTTCTTTCCATGTCTCTGGATGTAGCTTGAGTTCAGAGTGTCTATGTATTACATAGGAAGAGCTGTGCTTGCTCCAGTCTGCCCATGCCTTGTCCCTTCAGGGTCTGTGAAGGAAAGCTTGTGTTTGAACACCTCAGGGCTCTCTCCTTCCAGACCTCTGGGGCTCTGTGCAGGTATCCTGCATCTGAGCATTAGCTAGCGTGCAGCGGGGATGCTGCAGTGGTCCGGGCTTGAGCAGGCTCATACCCTGGATCAGGTAGCGCTACCTCAAAGTGCCTCGCAGGAGCACATAGGTAAAAGAGACTTCAGAGGGTTGGGAGTGTGGTGTGGCGGGAGGTTGGATGGTGCCTGGATATGTGGAGGGATAGGGAATGCCTCCTTGCTGGCCCCGGTGCTGTAATTTTGTGCTCTGAAATATGCATTTAGGAAGGAGGAAGCAGAGAGAGCTTGTCCCAGCTTTATTCCTTCAATACCTGCATGTGCCAGATGCACCAGGGAAGAAGCATTTCACTCCTTCGGAATAAGAGGCCAGCACATGTTCTTTTATTCCTTCTTCTCACTTATGTTTGGATTTTTATGTTGATTATTTTGGCAGGCACATGATTTGTATTCCTTTCCACGTCTGTCCTGGGTCCCCCACTGTTGTCAAATGTCCTACCATTTCAGCAAGACTCTGACTTGCAAAAACTTGCCACGAAGATAACCCTTGCAGCTAGTGGTGTGGGAGAGGAGGTGTCCCAGCTTGGCTCTCGGAGCACAGGTTGCATTGGCAAGGTGGACAGTTAGGAAGATTATAACCAGCGTGTGAATGCGCTCACGTATCTGTGAGCATCTCTGCTGTCCGGTCTTTCTTTTCATCGTACAGCAATGGGGAATGCTTCGGGAATAAAAATAGATATATGGAAAAGCCTATATAAGCTGAAATCTGTGAATAGCGCCACGTTATCTGGGAACTGAAACACTTTCTACAGTGGAGCTCACAGTTCAGACATTGCCTGCTCTTCTCCTTCCTCCCCTGCCTTTCTCTTGACACAGCTCATGGATTTCACTGTCCCCATAAGCAGAGCCAAGAGCTGTCTCCTCTGTGCTGCCAGGCTGATGCAGCCCGGCTGGTAGCATCTCTGTACCCAGTGGGTGAGAGCTGGTGCTCCTCCGGCTGCGCGAGGTGGGCCAGATGCAGAGCAGAAGGAAGGCAAAGCTGGCTGTCGTGTTTGCCACGCTTGAGCTGACCCCTTCTCTCATGCCAGCTCTGCAGCCTGGGTGTAGCTTGTGGGCCCACGTGCAGGTGGGTTTCTTGCCCTCCATGGTTTGTAACCGCTTTGTTCTGCTCTGCTGTCAGCAAAATGTATGGCTGAGATTTGGTCACTGCTAATCTGGAACAAAACAGCTTCTTCTTTTGGGAGGTATTTTAGGATTTCTCCCCCCCCCCCCCAATGTTTTCGCAAGGCAGAAGGCTAATATCACGTTTCTCAGCTGCAGTGTTGTTACGTGTAGGGCTTTTGCATGCGACTGAGCCACATGTATGCTCAGAAAGAGTGCAAAAAGGAAACTGATTTGGGGAAATTAGTTCAAATGGTGCCTATGCTTTTGGGAATTTCAGCGTTAGCCAGCGCGCTTGCTACCTTCACCCTCAGAGGTCCCAATGAGACACATGCACAGATCATGATATTCATAAATTCGGAGTCTTACTTGACAGAAAATACAATACAGGAACATGAATGTACAAGCATACATATTTTGTTATAAGGTTCCTTAAAAATAGTTGCTGGTAAAACAGGATTTCTACTACAAGTGAAGACTTATATCTTTAGTTAGTCCTCTGTAATTTAGCAACTCTGTTTCATCAAATGGGGGCTATATCCCCAGGAATTCCTCTGACATAGGTTTCCCCTGAGTCTGGATGACTATCCAATTACAATTTTAAGAAAATTACAGCAAGGATAACTGGCTAAAGGTAGAAGTCTCTGAGAGTGTTAGGAAAAGAGCAGGAAAGAGTGCGAGAGCTTCACGTTCTCGTGTGAGTAAAATGCGGAGAATTATACTGGTCCTTAACTTCTATGGTGGGTGGAGTCACAGTCCCTGGTGTCGGGGCTGGCCCTACTTGCTTTCCTTCCTTCCTTCTTTCTTTCCTTCTACTTCTCTCTCTCTTTTGTTATGTGCCAAGTCCATATTTCATAGAATATCTCAAGTTGGAAGGGATAAGGATCATCAAGTCCAACTCCCTAAATATTTATATGAAAAACGTTGATTCTTATGGAGTCTTTTTAGATTTACATGTGTTAACAAAAAGGGACCGTTAACTTAAAAGCTCTGTTTGGGGCACAGAGTAAGAGATTGCTGTGAGTCCTGGGCTGAGTCAGGGGAGTGGTAGGTGGCTCATTCTCCTGGGAACACCGGGGAGGTCCCAGAGAGCCATTACCTTGGAAATCCCACCCAGAGCAGGGTCATCGACAGCTACCAGCTCTTCCCGGCTCTCTAGGTGTCCACAGAAGGAGACTGTATTATCATGCCTGGAAGGAGAACTGGATGATCATGCACTCGCATCCCATGTCCATCATGGGTATTGGGATCCCTGAGCTGGTATGGAAGAGTGTCCAGTTGATGCAGAAGCATTTGGGACTGCCCTCAAGCCCGCTTACTCTTCTTTATTGCTAACAGCTTGCTTAGGTACGGTTGGGCAAGCTTTGCTATTTAACCCTTGCAGCTTCGGATCTGGCCCTTGGCTTCAGCCAGCGTGGCCGTGGGTCAGCGGGGCTGTCTGGGCGCAAGCTGGGAGCTCTGTGTTGCAGCCTGGAAGTACCACGGTAAAAGGCTGGTCGTTAGCTTGGCATGAAGCTCCTTGGACAGTTTTCTTGTGTGACTGAAAGGGAAAGACACAACATGAACCATGCACTTGCACAAATACTTTAGAAGCCTCTGCAGCTTTACTAAGGCATGGTGTTACCAGAATTAGAAGAGGACTTGGAAAAAAAAAAAGAAAAAGAAAGTTTTAATACCTCTCTGTCTCTTTAACTAGAAAAGCTGCTGTGTTGGTTTTTTGTGTGGTTTTTTTGGTGGTGGTTTCTTTTTTTTCCTCCTGGTTTCGCTTAATCCCTTGCATGACTGAAATAAAAGTGTAATGGAATATCTTGACTCTCTTAGGCCTGATCCTGTCCACTTACAGGGATGCGATATTTTTAGATGTTCAGAGGATGATTCTTATATATTCGATCAACTTGTGTGTAAAAGCTTGCAAAACTGTGACCTAAATGTTTATCCTTAGTGCTGACAGGATGCTGTGGAGCTGTTTAACTATATATTTATAACAATTATGCTGCTTGGCGAGAAGGACATGACGTTTTCTTCTCAGAATGAATTTTTGCTTTTTTTTTTTTTGCCTTTTTCTGCCTGTGATTTGTGTGTATAGTTGCCTTTCTTTATCATTTTACCTTTTGTCCTGGATGTAAATAAAGAGCTAATTACAGTTAATCTCAGTGCAAGGGAATGAAATTTTTAAAGAGTGAAAAATAACTCCCATCTGTTAGATTTTCAGTAGCGTTTTGGGGTTTGCCTTCTACTCGGAAGGAAGCCAAAACTTATCTTGCTCAATTTAAAGTTTTCCTTGCAATATTTAAACTGGATTTTTAATCATTTAAAAAACAAACAGAAATGGAAATAGCTTTTCAAATTATGTTTGGCCATGTTCTTAACGTGCTGGTTGCTAAAACCTGAACAGCTCTGTCATATTCCTACTGAAATGAGTTGAAATCCCACTACCAAATTCTATAAGAACAGGTTTGAGACCTTATTCTGGAAAAACATCTGTTTTTCATAATAGTATATTGCATTTCTGTATTTCCTGCCTGCTGGGGCTCCATGTGCCCAGCCAACCAGCCCCAAAATGACTTGTTCCAAGGCAACTGCTGCTTAAGTAGTTACTATTTAAGACAGGCTCAGAACCCAAGTTTTCCGTGGTGGGTATGTGGTATGTTTAGCCCCATCAGCTCCAGTGACTGCTGAGCTCAGGGAATTAATCTGTACTTTGCACTCATATGTTATCTTTCATCTCAGCATCTCTAAGCACTTTAGAGACATTAAGATGCACAGCTGTGGTGCGAGGTGGGGAGAGGCTGTTATAAAAGTGGTTAGGGAAACAGAGGCACAGATTTCAGAAGCCTCTACTAATGTGCTCAGTTCAGGGGACAGCCGTTTATAAGCTCTCTGATGCCTGATTATCAGGGAGGCACTGCAATTTTTCATGCATTACAATTGGTGGTTGATGCCTCTGTAGGTTTCATGTAGATTAACCAGAAACTCATATTGCTACCCTAAACTAGTAGACTGTCTTAAAATCTTCAATCTTAGAGACTTACAGGAACATAGTAAATGGCAGTGGCAGGAGCCCAAATTTCTAGTTATATTTTTCTGAGGCTAGCCCTATTGCAAAAAGCAAATCTCACAAGGAACCAAAAGTAAAACAACCTCACCTCCATCCCACCATAGTAACATCCAGGGCCCCACCTACATAAATTTATCAGCAATCTGTTGATTCAAAGCTCTGGGATCTGTAGAAAATACTTATTTGGACAGTAAGAGCCGTACAAATTCACTCTAATACAAATAATTGGATTTGTTCTGTTGAGAAATAGCAGCCTCCCCCCTCTTCCTTCAAGCACAGACTTCCCTCAGCCCTTGTTTATAAGGAGGCACCCGCATAATGGGAGGAGGATGTACGTGTTGCTGCCCAGTGTGATAACGCTGGCAGGCCGTGAAGGGTTTGTAGGGCACCCGGCCTCTTTGAACCAGCACAAATGTGCTGTTGGATCCCAAAATGTGTTGCTCTAGCAAACTGTGCTGGTTTCAGTTGAGTCAGACAGGGGTGATGTGCTGGGGTGACTGAAGGATGTGGCAAAACTCAGACTCCACTGGACTAACGTCCCCATGGTCTGGGTTGTCTTTCCCTCTCCTCTGTCCTCCTGTAAAAATAGCTTCAGCCTCAGTGCATTTACCTTTCTCCACCTTCCTTGTTCTCTCTCATGTTGCTGTGTGGACTTTAGGGAGACTCTTTAATTCTGGCTCCTTGGGAGGTTGTGCACACACAGACACCCCTGACCCGTGGCCACAGAGAGGTGGGAATGCTTTTCTCCAGGCTTATTGTGTCCTTCCCTTCTCCCTTTGCACAGGGGAGCTGCATCTTGGCATTTCAGACCTGCTGAATAGCCCTGGGTTGTGGCTACCCAGGAAGGCAATGTTTTCCCCTTTCTAAGCTTTTTTTTTCCCCCCCCCTTGTCTGTCAGGTGTAATGACTCTGTAGTTGTTGACAAGAAGTGTCAAAGAACAAAAGGGAAACTCAACCCAACTTCCCAAAGACACTCAGTGATTGTTTCTTCTCAATGCAAAGAGGTGAGCCAGCCCAGGGCTAGGGTCAGTGCAGATTTGAGAATATGAAGGCATCCGCTTCCTGGCGTTGAAAGTGCTCAGAAATGAAAATTTTGGAGACTTTTCAGATTTTTGGCCCTTTGCAGAAGGGTTTTAACACATAGCAGTATTTCTTCCTGTCGCTGCTCCTTGTAGCCTTTGGAAATGTCAGCAGCACATATATTGCCTTTTGTTTGTCATTCAGCTGGAGAAATGAATTCATTGCCCTCGTGAGATCAATCATATTCTCCCCAAATAATTAATATTGATGACAGTCACAGCATACTGCTGCCTGCAGCTCCCTCTCAGCCTTCCCTGTGTAGGTGCTGTGGGTCACAGAGCAGACTTTCTCGCAGGAGGTTTCTGGACTTGAAAATTCAGGGTGTCGTTGTTTGAAGGTTGAATTTAGAGCTGCACTGGTGGGGTCAGTGCAGGCAGAGCCCGAGCAAGTTCCCTGTGATGGCGCAACCTAATATTTGCAGAAGGAAATGTTAGAGACATGGGGAACAAATGTGATACACGTGGCACGGGAAGGATTGTCTCGTTCTGTTTCTCTTTTTCTCCTTTGTTTCTGTCTGTACCCAGATTTTTCTAGTCCCCTTTGCAGAATGCAGCTGTACTGCATGACCAGGAAGGGGCAGGCATGCAGAAGAAAGTTGCTCTGATAGTCACCAGGAGGACCAAGTGGGTGGGTTGGGAATGTGGAGGCCCATGGGAGGGCTGGAAGGACCTCTGGAGAACTGCTTGTAAGTGGGGTGTTGTCCTGGGAGAGGCAGGTAGCTCCTGGGCTTTCAGTGCCTTTGCTGTTCCTTTTTCTATTGCTTTAAATTTTGCTGTGGATTAATGTGTAAAGCACACTTACAGAGCAGCCTGTCTGAGCTGGGGGGGAGGGAATGAAGCATATTCATGTATTATTCTTGTTTGCTTTTTCTCATAAGGCTAAATGTGATTAAATGATTAATATAAGTGCCAGGTGTGGAAACACTGTGTGGCCCAAACTTGAAAAAGAACTCTGCTGACTTGCTTTTACCCTTGAATATGTTGCTCATCGCAGGATACCTGGGGTCACTTGAGGAAATCCTCCTCTTACGCCGCAGGGAGAGTTGGAGATCAGGTCTTCACCAGTGGCAGCAGCATGGGTAAACCTGCTAGCAGTGCTGGAGACATTGCAGTCTGCCTTGGGATTTTGTGGCAACAGCACAGTAAAAGAGGTGCTTGGAAAGGGGAGTGAAACACAGTGATGTTGTGCTCTGGAGCACGGTGATGCTTGGAGGCTTTTTGCCTGCTCTGTCCCTCTCTGGGGGAACAAGAAGGGGGGAAGATGTTGGCTGAATATAGAGCAGCCATCCTGGGAATCTGGTCTGAAAGCACTGAGGGCTATAAGGGGAGGAGATGAAGTGAAAGAGCAGGTATGTAGCTGGCAGCAAGGGCTTGAACCTAAGAAAAGAAACTCTTGGAGTATTTTTTTGAGTCTGAGAGCCAATTGCAGCTGGTGCTCAGCAGAGCTGGGTGCAGCCCCTGTTGTGAGGGTGGGGATGTGCACTGGGGCTGCAGAGCGCTCGCTGTGCCAGGCTGGGCTTGCGAGGAGACTCCTCTCCTGGGAAAGCTGCTCTGGGGTTCAAGAGTCCCAGGCCGGTCCTGCAAAAGGCAGTAAGCCCAGCTGATAAACCTGCTTGAGTCTGCATTGTATTCTCTGGATTTAGAGACACGGGCTGAGCTAGCTTGGGGTTGCTGCTGTGCAATCTGTTGCATAATGCGGATGTGCTGCTACGTCCACAGGGACAGTGGAATAACCTCTTAGGGAGGGCAGTGGAGTTGCTTACATCTAAAAGCCATTAAAAAGGTCAGGAGGCAGAACGTACAAATTAAATGCTTGTTCTCAAGTGTCTCCAGGTACTCCATGAGAACTAATCAGGACTCTTCCAGTGAGGGAGGAATCTCACTCTGGATTCCTTAAGTCTCTCCTCGGGTCTTTGAGCCATGTTGGTTGCGGATTTCTTTTTTTCTGTGCAAAGATTAGTTTGTCGGTTTATTTTCCGGTAGCGCAATACGTGGGTATTTCTCAGAGCTCTCCTTTCACTATAACATCGCCGTCCAAAATAGAAGCATTGTGTCTGCCTTCATGGAAGGTCTCATCTCTCTTTGAAGCTCTGTTGGAAGCTTTTCATTCCCTGGCTATTCAGACTTAAAAAATAGACTATCTTGGCTGGATACCTTTTGCCTGAGCACAGAAGTGCTCTTGTAGATTGGTGTTTGAACTGCTTGGTGGCCCGTGTGTATGCATTTGTAATCCATGCTGTTTGATTTCATAGCTGTGGCTCAACCTGCCCCTCTTCAGCCCACTCCACAGATCTCTCGCTGACAGTCCCAGCTGTTTATTTGTCTTGTCCAGGTGTGCGTATATTTCGGAGAGGTGACAGATTATTGAGCTAGTTTATTTTAAATGTATGAAATGCAGTGTGCTCTGCCTGTTAAGCAGCTGCCAGAGTATAATCAGTGGCACCCTGGGCTCCAGCAGAGCAGTGTGCAAGATCTGTAGCATTTCTGCTTTGCCAAGCCTTGATAGGACCCCCGGAGAACTGAAAAGGAAAGGAGGGGATACTGACTTCAGATAGTGGGGTGTTTTTTTGGTTTTTGGTTTTTTCCCCCAAGCCCCCCCCCACTTCTCTCCCCATGTCTAGATTGCACTTTTTTCCTTTTCTCTTGAGAGGGGGCAAAAAATAGCTTCTTCCTCTGAATTCTGACTATAACTGTTAAATCTGTTGAGCCAAAAGGATGCCAGGAGATGGTATCTAAATGCCAACAGCGGATCACAAATTCCCTGCCTGGCAATTGCCTCTGTGTCCCAAACACTGGCACTGGCAGAGGCAAATCTTGCACTACCAAGGTAGCCCCCAGAAATGACTCATTGTTAATGAATGTCCCAAGCCTCTGAGCTCGAGGTGGGGCTGCTGCCTGCTCTGCCCACCGGAGCTCTTGGTGCTCTTTGAAGGTCAGCCTTGCTCCTGCAGTTTGCGCTGCTGTGTTGAAGGAGGAATAGCTTGGGACAACCTCCTGGGGTAACCCCTGGAGTGACACGCTGCTGGGTTTGTTCATTCCCGTGTTGGGGATTTAGTAAAAAGTAATTAGTAAAAAGCCAGCAGACTGCAGCCCTTGGCCTGGATGTGCAGTACAGGAGGCCAGGGAGAGGCAGTGGTGGGTGACAGGCAATGGAGCCACCTCGGATGCCTGGTGTCTTGTCCTCAGCTGGCAAAGAGCTGGCTGAGCCACTGACTGAGAAGATTGTTTCCAGGTTTTCTTGTTTTTTGTGGTTGGGTTTTTTTTTTTTTTGGTTCCCCCCCCTGCCCCCCCTCTTCTCTCTCCTGGGTACTTGGTAGACCTGGTATAAAGCTGTGTGTGAACACCATGGTTCCCCAAAGCAGGGAGCCAGTGCTTCCAGGTCCTGTGTGACAGTGGCCAGCTCTGGCCAAGGAAGATAGAAGATGATTTGTGCTAGTGACGGGGGAGACCTCTCACCAGGGCAGCTTTCCATCTGACTCATACTAGTTTCATTTTTTTTCCCCTCTGCAAAGCAAGTGGTTAATATTTGCTGTGACTCTAGCTAGTGACAAAGTTTCAGTCTGCTCAAATCTAAATGTTTCCTTTGGTTTTAATGATATAAATTGCTTTTATAATAGAAACATCACAGAACAAAATCCTTTCAGCCCACTCTGTTGTCAGGTATGTGATAGCCTGGTGAGTGCAGCTGCCCTGGGAAAAGTGAGACCTCAGCATCCATCTCGCAGGTCCCTGCCTTGGATGTGTCACCATTAGATGTGCTGATTCGGTCGCACTGACTGCTCCGCGGTATCCCTGACTGCGGGCCAGGCTTCAGCCCTGGCTGATTCCTGCTGAAATGTGCCTGGCTGTTAGGGAGCTGCTGCCAAGACAAACTGGGCTCTCTGCCCTTAAGAGAGATGCGAATGTTTTTCCGAGGACAGTGTTGGGGGCCCTTTGTTGGTCAGTGTGCCTGCGTTTGAAGTGATGAGCATGGCATAGCGTGCACGAGAGCAGGGAAAGTGCTCTGAGCTGCTTATGGCGTTCATCATCAGATTGCTGCTGGTTTCCTCCCTATTCTGTTCCTGAAAGCTGTCTGGAAAGGAAAATTTTAATGAATGTGCTAATTCCTCCTGGGGAGAAAAGGCTGGACTTCTGAAACCTGTCGCCTGTCTTTCTACCCACATCTCCAGAGATTTCAGTGTAACATTAGGTTGCTCAAGAGGGCTGTCCGCAGGACTGGCCAGCTCGCTGCAGGAGTGGCCCTGCTTTGGGCAGGGGCACGGTGGAAACGCTGATGCTGCAGCAGCGGGTGGTGCGGTGCAGTGCCCAAATGGCCTCCAGAGGAGAGGCAGGGTCAGAGAGATGCTGCGCAAATCCTGGCTAAGTGGCACCAAGATGGTTTTTGCTACAGTAATTCCTCCCTTTGTCTGACTCACTCCTGCACGTACTGAAAAGCAAAAGTGTTTCCTGGAGGGCCGAAGGGCCTTTTCCCACTTTCCATTAGTGTTTTTGCTATTACTTTTCTGCAGCTGCTTTTGCAGGCTGCCCTTTGTCTGCCTTTTGGATTCTTTGAATTTACTTGGACTGTACATCTATTTTTCCCCATAAGAAAACGCAGCAAATTCATCGAGCAGCCTTCTCCAATGCTGCTGCGTGATGATGCAGGGACCCAGGGCTTGTGGGTGCACAGTGATGTGGGAGCAGAGGAGCTGTGCCCCTCTTCTGAGCGCCAGCCCTGCTCTGCAGCCCATCAGCCTTCAGCCCCAAGTCCACGTGGTGTAGAAGCAAAGCATTTCCTAAGCTAGCCCACCCTGGTTTTTGCTAGCCTTCCTGTGTCTGCATCCCTTTTCCTGGGGCCAGTCCTGTGCTCTCGAATGCTTTTGACTCAAGGGGCTTGGGACAGAATTAAAGAAAGAAAATAATGTGTAAAACCTGCTCTGGCCGGTGTTATTTTTTCCTCTTTCTGAAACAGCTTTATTTTAAATGCCCTTTCAGCCAGAGCACTTAGTAGCAAGGTTTTGAAGGGTGCTTTTGTTCTGTGTGCCGTAGTGTGACTTCTCAGTGAAAAGCAAAAGACCTGTCAGCTCTCCCTAGGTGCCTGTGGTTAGGAAGGACAAAGGCATTTTCTTGGAAAATGCGGCATTGTTCTGTAGAATTGGTACAGTGTCTTTGAGAATAGGTGTACAGTAGTTGCTTTGAGTGCAGCTCTCTCATTAATTATTTGACATCTGTCTTGCGTTTCATAATTGTTTGGAAGGTGCGTAGGCTTTGCGGGGTCCATGCTGCTAAAGGCAGGAGTGAACGATTCCTTGTCTAGGTCTGTTTGGGAAGGGTGTCTTATTAAAAGGTGTTTTATATGAAAATATTCTTTTTTTTTTTTTTCCTGACATAAAGGCCACTTCTGGCCAGTATCAAATGAAAAACCAAACCTTTCCACCACCTCTGTTTTTGAGAACAGGAGACACTTCCATGACTGTGTTTCCCCCTACCCTGCTTTTCTTTACTCCCCAGTAGACAGAAGGTAAAAGTTTGAAGAAGAAAATGCTCAGGAACGTAAAGGAAACAATTTCTGATTTGAAACAAAATGAACATTTCAAGTAAGTTCCTTTAAAAAAAAAATCTAGCAACAGCAGTGATGGATTGTTTTCCCCAACCACTCTATGATTTATTATTATTAAAGTGTTAGTTTATGGAGACGTTAAGAACACCTCAGAGTATACTGGTCTCATGAGAAGTTCCTGGAGCACTGAGGATGTATCAGAACTCTCCAGCCTTCTTCTGACTGCTCTGATCGCCTGCTTTCTAGCTGTCGTGTGATTTCTGAGCTGGCATGCTCTTCTGCTCACTGATTTTATTCCTGGCTCCTTTTAGTGTTTGCTTTTTATCTTATTTGGTTGCATATTAGAGGTGAGGTCTGTGACCTTTTTGGGTGGACGCAGTTGGGTGAACCCCGCCGCTGCAGCCTGGGGTTTGCGCACTCTGACTTCTGGCTTGTTTGGTTGCAGCCAGAGGTGCTGGTGTTTCAGTGTAGCATTGGCAAATTGTGCAAGAAGTTAATCAGCCACCACTGGAATTGCATTATATACAGGCAAAATGGCAACATGCTTTCTGATGTCATGAAACAAAGAAGCAGGTTGCTGGAAAAGGCTGAGAAAATTCTTCCGTTCCTGGCAAGAGCGGGGTGGGTTGTAGTCCTGTGGCGTCGCATTCTTGGGGCATTGCAAAACCCATCCTCTCTCTTCGCGACTGAATGGACGCAATGCTCTCTTCCTGGTATCACTGGCAGAATTGTGTTATTCTCCCTGAAATGGGGGGCGATGACAATACTCTGTGACTACAGGACTGTCGTGGGAAGACCTTTCTCTTTGGGGCATATCACAGATTTCAGGCCATTTAAAGCAAAACATCACAGTGCTAGCAGCGCTAGTACGTAAGAATTGGTCCCTGCGCTGTGTTAGTAGTACAAACCATCAGATCCTGTGGCATGAATTGGATTTTTTGGAATAATCATATGCCACAGGAAAGGAGCTGGACTGCAGAAACCATCCTGCCCTACAGTCCCCTCCTTCTTCATTGTTTTTGTGAGCTCTCCATTTCTTTATCAAAGGGGGAGAATCCTCATCCTTCATCTCAGCAGGCAAATGCTGGCATGGTCAGGGCATCCAGGAGGTTGTGATGACTCCCCTCGACCAAGCCTTGACTCTGTACACGTGCTTTCCACGGCCCCTTGTATTTTGTATAGTGTGAGAGCAGCCAGGGCTGTGGTCAACAGGCTCTGTGTCCGTCTGTCTCCGCTGATAAGATCTCTGGAGAGCCTGGAATGAACCAGAAGTGAATCACGCTGTGCAGGGCTTCTTGCTCTACCCAGCTATAAAATCAGAATTTTCCTGCTAGGAAGCAGAGCATGGAAATACCTTGCTCGTGGGAACAGAGACCTGGTGGCTCTTTGAGACAGTTGAAAGGAGCATGTTCCCATGAGCATAGTTAATGGCTGCAAATATTAGCTCACTGCAGAGTTCATGTATCACTGGGTGAAACGTAGTAGTTTATTTTGGCCTCAGGCCATGTAAATGGCCTTGCTCGAAACGAGAGAAACTCATCCAAAGTCAGTAGTTGTCCCTGCTTGCTTCAGGGCTGAATGCAGTCTGATTTGTGCAAAGTGCAGGAGAGCATCACTGGAAAGTAAGGGTGAGATAGGACACGCTGTGCATTTATCTAATGACAAATGGAGAGGGAACCATGAAGGATATTTATTATGGAAACGACCCCCCACCCATTGTTTACACTCCCTCTCTTCCAGCATCTGAATTCCTAAAAGTCCCTAAATTCCCACCAAAAGTGCAGCATGTTGGTTCCGTCTGTCTAATCTGATGGTGTAAAGATGTTTTATCTTTCTTCAGCATTTCCAGAGGGTAGGAGTACTTAATTTTGTTTCCTCCTTATGGAGTCTTCTTAAGTGGCATTGGGAGCTGGTTGTAGATGGCAGTAGAGAAGGGTTTGATTAGCAACTGGCATTTCAGTTTGGATGAAGGAGGTAGGGGACCACCAGCTCTCTCAGCTGGACCCCAGGGAAGAAAACTCACCTTCTTCCCGGCTTCTTGCCTGTATCTGAAGGCCTTATGGCTTCCGAGGCAGTCTGCAGCCCTTTGCATGGACCATGCAGGGAAGAGCAGGCTTGCTCCGGATTTCCTTTATCTCTTAGAGATGAGTCCAGCAGAGGGAAAGCATTGTACAAAGGCTTTTCAGATGCCAGCATTGAAAAGGAAGGATTCAATATCCGCTGCTGGATTTTGAGTAGTACAGTTCACACATCCCATTCTTGTTAATCTCTGCAATCTTTGCAATCTTAGGTGCTCTCTGCTTATGCTTGAAGCCGTTCTGCCTAATGCATATATTATAGACAGGTTTATGAGGGACATGTTTAAGAGAGCTCTGTGGCTTCTCTCCCCAACCTTTTAGCATACCTCGATGGAGCAGATTTCCCTGTCATCTCATGAGCATGCTCCTGACAATATCACCATGCTCATTACCGCATCTGCCCGGCGGAATGGAGATGCTTTGATGAAGTTCAGCCTTTTAACCATCTCTTCTCCCTTTGTGATCTGACAGCACCCAGGAATATCAAATGCAACCTTTGCCCCATTAATGAGAGCATCTAGTAAATGTCAGCTTTTGTGACTACCAGCTTATAAGTTGCATCCTGTAAAACCTAGAAACACAGGGAAATTTAATTCTAGTGCGTGAGCAGCTCTGAGAGCTGAGTGCCATACTGGAGTGGGCAGCAAGTGAAACTCTGGCAGTGTACGTTTATCTCAAATTACAGGAAATTGTGCTCTGTAGCGGGAATGGAGGAGTCTGGGATTGTTTTCTGCCTATCAGTGCTGCTCTGAAAGTATAAACCTTTGTTCAGATCACTTCCGAAATGCATACAAACCTGGCAGTTGTTTACTCCTGCAAAGTGGCCGTTCCAAGGAGGGTTTGACTGGAAAGAGCTGGTGGAGCCTTGACCTGCCTGCAGGAACAGGGTGGAGCAGTCAGGACTCTGGCAGCCGGCCTCTTTGCAGGTCACCAGCAGAGCTTGCAAATTCGGACTGCACCGGCGTGGTTGTCACACTGAACTGTCAGATGCGTGTTCAGTGCAAATGTGCTTCAACCGCCGCTCGCCATCACGAGTGCTTTCCGCACTCGTTCTTAGAAACAAGTGTGTGCGCTGGCAGAATGAGGTCTCGGCAAAGGACCTTGGTGTTTTGGGAGTCAAAGCTTGGGATTTCTAGCCTGTAAGCATCTACTTTACTCCTTGTGCTCATGGACATGGACTATTCCAGTGACTTAAGTCAATGAGCTCGGCTGTCGTCTTCTAAGCCATCACCTCCCAGGCTTGGAGAGCTCGTGCAGCTGCCTGCAGGCAGGACAATGCTGCCATACAGATGCTTTTCTTAAGGAATCTTAATGAAGAGATGAAAAAAGAACATACCATAATAAAAGGATCATTGGGTGGGCAGAGGAATAAACACATACGCTCAGAATTAAAAAACTGTCTGCAGTGATGAAATATTGTAAAATAACCAGAAGCTCTGTGTGTGCTTTGTCTCAGCAGGATGAAGATGGTCGGTGCCCTGCTGGTTACGCTCTGGCTGTGCATGGTCACCCTCAGCAGCGGCTCTGGTAAGGACGTGGCATGCCATGGGTCTGCCTGCTTATCACGGGGAAGAGCTGATCTGAGGCCGGAGGAAGAAAACTGGCTGCAGGGATTTTTAAGCATTTACAGTATTCCTGGATGAAATGGTCGTGTGTAAAATACTTTAGCAAAATGCATGAACACGATGTTAGTTCTGTGCGGGTATTGTATAATGCTCACATATAGAGGCTACGAGCATGGTGTAAACGGGTGCATAAGCAAATAGCAATAAGCACCATCTCAACCTAAAAGTGCTTTGCAAATTCAAGCTGCCCACTTGGTCAGTGTTGTTATTCCCCTTCTGTGAGGGGTGAAACAAGGGCTCGGCACGTGGTGCTGACTTGTTACTGAGTTGTAAGCAGGATCTGGGCTTGAACCTGAACTCCACTATTCCTGGTTGGGTCCGGAGGGGGTTGAAATTCTGGCTCTCGGATTCTGACTCATGCCTCAGCAACGCAAGGGGAGAGGGGAACTTCTTGAGTAAGAGGAGCTCTCATACCCATCTCACTGAGTCACTTTCCTGACAGGAAATATGTTGTCATCCTCGCAGCTCCTCTGGCACACATTCAGCCCGGCTCTTGTGAAGAGGCAGATTGTGTGCGTCTTGGCTCTGGACTTCCTATTTGGGGGTGGAAGGAGATAGCATGATTTGCAGGAGGCGAGTGGAAGGGGGAGGGAGGAAAGAACAGGCACGGGCTTTATAGGGGGAAATGTTCAGAAATAAGGGCTGTGCAGGGGATTGACAAGCTCCCCCACGAGCCCTTGCCCTTCTGCAGCGCTGGCAAACAAACAGTTATAATACTCTGAGCAGACGAACAGCTCTTGTATCATTATCTCTTGGACCACACTGAATTATTGGGGCCGGATTCACAACATGCACCTCAGCAAGGTTCGTCTCAGCGCAGGGTTCATCACAAAATCTGAAGGCTGGGAGGCTTTTCTCCTTGGGATGCCCAAGGGCTGCAGGTTTTCACAGTAGGCTGTAGTCTTCAGTAGGGGATGTCCCATCCTGGCTAACGGGGGCCTGGAGGAAGTGGTGAGCAATGGGGAAACAGCAAATATACGGCCCAGGTCTCCTCTGCTAAGCCCTAGGTAATAGGAGTGCCTGAGGAAGGAGGGACCCAGCGATGCGGATCGCTGATGCTCGCTGGGAAAGTCCCTGCTTTGTGTGTGCGTCTGGATGTGCTGTTCTGCTCTCCACCAACGCAATATCCTCCTCCTGCTGAGGCAGTGTTCCGACACCCTACGTGCAGTCATCTTGGGCTTTTTCAGAAATGGGAAGTAGGTGCAATTGAATCAGGATTGCCCAGGAAATGTTAGAGCAACTCTAAAAGCTGAGACTGTCAGCTGGGAGCTGTGAAATGAGCACCCTGGCGTTTGGGTCACACAGGCTTGTGCCAATTGATCTGGCAGAACCCTCCATGCATTTCTGCGAGGTATTTAGTGCTTTTTAAATATTCCTCCTGTAGCACAGGTTTTCTGTACAGGATGGTTAGAGCTTTTGTGGAGTGCTGCAAGAACATAAGTGTCAAAGGGTGATGCGTGGGGCATGTGATCAGTTGAAATACATTTCTTCTGCAAATCCACTGTAGTGTATGAGTTCAATTTTCTGCAGGTCTGTGGGTGACAGACCCACTCTTCAGTTCAGTGCTCCCTTTTTGTTCCACAGACATCATAAACCACTTCGGGCTGTCAAAATGTCTTTTGTTATTCATGACGGGCTTGTAGGCTGTTTGTACTTGGATGGAGGGGCAGCCGTCTGTGCAACCCTCTGTTACACTGTGGGGTTTCCTGGGACTGGCACCAAAAGGCAACTGGAGCTCGTTTCACCCTTGCAAAGTCGTAAACACAGATCAGTGTGGGAGACCGGACATGCTCTGATAATGTTACAGCATTTGGGCTTGCTTTTTCTTCTTGGAGCAGGGAGCGTAGGTGAGAGGAGCAGAGTGGAGGTTATCTGGAGTGAATGCAGAAGGGTTGTGCGCAGTCTGCAGCTGCCCCAGTGGTCTCCTAACAGTAAGCGAGGCCATGGAGATGGGCAGCTCTCAACGGGGAACCTTGCTCCTGGGATATTTAAGGTGTATAACTTGGTAGGGATTTGTCATTTCAGCTGGATCTCTTTCTGTGCTTTGCTATAATGGTCATGGATATGCTGTATTGTCAGGACCAGCCCAGCTCTCTCCAGCCCAGGCTGGCCGGGGGCAGGAGTCCTGTCGTGGTTTGCTGCCGCTTTTCTTGCCTGCCTTGGTGGCCCTTCCCAGGGGAGCGGCGGCATCAGCGGCACTGACCAGACTGCCCCAAGCCAGGGGTACCGGCTCTGCTGAGTCCTGAGCTCTCTCAGCTTACAGAGGGGATGAAGAGCAAATATTTACTAAATTTCAGCACTGCTCTGGCTATAATGCAGACTGCCTTTCCATCCAGTTCAGCCAGTATGGCTGACAGTCTCCCTGGCAGTGTGTCAGAAAGCTTCAGTGTTGTACTTCACCCTACTTCTTACTGGAGAGACAAATTTGCAAACTTTTTTGTTTTCTCTAAAACTTTTGCCAACAGCACTGTGGCTCTAAATGCCCATTCTTTGGGCTCTGCTGTTTCTGCTGTGTATGGAGGCTGGTGCTAAAACAAAATCATTTGCTGAAAGGGAGCTGGAAGAGGAAAGGAATGTGATCTGAGTAGTGTAGAGTAAAAGACTTGGAGTCTGAGACTGAATTTGTGCCTGAGTCTGCTACTCACTCATGCCGTATGCGTGGGCAAATCTCTTCTGGTCTTGAGAATATACATGATCTGCAGTGCCTGGGATTGAATCCCTTACTTGTGACCTTTGGGACGTTGTTTGCAATGGTACTCGGGGTCTTCTGCTTTCCTTGCCTCAGCTAAGCCATCCTTAAGATGGAAATAAGGCTTAGATCTGTGCACTTCTGTTGTAGGGTGCTTAATGAACCCAGATATTCTGATATCCAGAGAAGGATAGCAAAAACTGATTAACCCAGTTTTGGTCCTACAATGACTTCTTTGGCACTACTGAAGTCATATAAATATACAGTGGCTTAAAAGAGATGAAAAACCGGTCAGACAAAGAACATAACAGCCAGTATGAATACAGAATAATGTTATCTTCTGATTTCCAAACAAAGCTGGCCTATGTTAGATATCGACTTATTTAGAAGATGTAGCTGTAGTTGTGCTCCTTGTTCCATTTTTCTCTCTCTGCTAACCAGGCTGCTCTCATTCTCCAAGAACTCCCAGCTTTCGCAGGGCAAGGGCTGTGGAGAGGATCACGGTTAGGAGTATTGTCTTGGAGAATTAGAAAAGCAGAAGAATATTGCTGCCAGGAAAGGAAGGAGGAGCAGCCTCATGCTGATTATCTAAAGGACCCATCTAGTGTAAACAGGTAACTGCTGTGCATAAATAGTCCTTTGGTGGGAGGAAGCATCGTGTTTGCATAGGAAACTCCTCTGACAGCTCCCTGGGGGCTATCAGGTGGGCTGTGTGGTAGGATGAGCCCAGGACTGAGGCCAGCTTCTGCCCAGAGTGACACCCCAGCATGGCAGGCAGTGGCTGTAAGGCAGCCAGGAGCCTGTCCTGGGAGTTTTATTTTGGGCTTTGCTGTTATTTCCTGGGTTCTGAGCATGTCTCTTACTCCCCCATACCAGAGGCTCTCGGGTACCAGTTGGCTCCAAAGTGTCAGACATCACCAGTGCTTCTGGATTCAGGTGGTGGCTGGGGCAGCGAAGGTCTGACCTCAGAGAGCCAGAAACAGAGGTCCGGCTCCGGAGGTCAGAGCTGCCACCTGCGCCATCTCTCCCGAGTGCCAATCTGTGCTGCGTGTGTCTCGCGCTTAGCAGAGAGGCAGAGTAGTTACTTATGGCCAGGGGAAATTTTCAGATTAATAAATGACTGTCTGTAAAACACTTTGAAGATGGAAAGCCCTGCACAACTCCTCAGGATTATTACTATATAGCTCTTATTCTACTGATGGGGTTCCAGTGGCCTTATTTTCCTTATGATTTGTGACAGCCCCAGAAGCTGAGAAGCTTATTTTAGTGTGTAAAGTCAAAAGAAAAATAGATTAAACTGCATTATTGTTTTCTAAAGAGACTAAATCCCTCCCCCATCACTTTCTCCTGGGATTTCCTGACTTCCTCCTACTCTTCCAATCTCAGCTTCTTGCTGTCCTAATTTAGGACATGATTTTATAACCATCCATACCCATCTGTGAGTTTCTGTGGTTGTAGAAGTTTATGGTGCTTGGGGACATGAAGTTATTCAACACCGAGGGTGTTGAAAGGTGCATAGCTCTGAAGTGGATGGAGATAAAACCTGCAGAGCAGAGCTGGCCTGGGTGCAGATGTGTAACCACAGCCTCCAGCCTCCCTCCACACCAGCCAGAATCGTGCCTGCTGAGGAGATAAGACCTCGCTTCTGCTTCTTGTCAGCTGAGGAAATAGGTTGTGAGGGGTGAGTTTTGTGCAGGTTGTCAATGTGATGTGAGCTGTCTGCACAGAAGCACAGAAATGTATGGAAGAAAGCAGCCTGTTTTGGGTGTGTTGCTGATGTGATATTGGACGGTCACTTTTGCCCCTCTGTATGTATCAAATAGGGCGTGAGGGGACATCAGGGACCTGTCCCCTACCCTTCTTATCCATCACGTCCCCTGCTGCAGCTGCACAGTTGTGAGCTCAGTCTCATACATTTTGTTGCACACAAGTGACTTCTGCCAGGCTCGTAGACCCTTACGGTGCATTTTACTGCCTGCTGCATTTTTTCGGTTTCTGTCCTCATCCAAGAACAACTGCTGCAGCATTTTTTTTTTTTAATGCAGACATTCCTGTGGATGTTTGTGGTGGGCAGTGCAGAGTCGTTGATTGTATTTTAAAGCGGGCAACAGAGACCCTGGCTAAGTGCAATAACTAGGCTGTGTGGGTTTAACTAAGCAAGCCTGTGGCAGAGCCAGGAGTTGAGCCTGGAACCTTGTCAAGTCCCAGTCTGATGTCCCAGGCACACAGAAGAGCCCCTGCCAGCTTGAGCACAGCTCTATGGTGGTGCTAATCAGGTAAACCTCCTTTTCATGCTGCCTCTCCTACAGATGATTTTGCAACAGGCCATTCAGTTTCCTCTCTCTCTTCTTCCCGTGCTGCTCTGCTTTGCTTCACGCAGCAATTTCGCCAATGAAGTGGGATGGAAAGTAGCTATTTGCTCCTTTTCTCCTTCAGGCTTTGAAGCAGTTCATACCCCTACCTTTATCGTTTTGATCTTAATTTTAAAAAAAGCCTCCAGGAAAACATGTCAAGCTTGCTAGAGAAAAACGAATACTTCCCCCGCCCCCCCCCCCCCCCCCCCCCGTTGCTGGAGGTAACCAAAATACTCAGTGCCACATACAGTAAACACAGCTTTACACACAGAGAGTGAAGGCATGGAGCTGACTGTGGAGGAGTTTTAAAAGACACCAATAACAACTACCCCTCCCCATGTCACAGGCTGTGCTTGATTACATAAGGAAACTCGGAGTCAGGAGCTACGGGCTCCATTACAGAATCATCATTTTTTGTATGTCATGCCTTGGCTGCTGCTTCTGAAGTTCTGGCTGTGCTGAAGTCAATAGAAGTTTACGCAGTCAGCTTGTTTTTCGTGAAGTTGGCAGAGAGGCAGACCGTCACACCTGTTTAAACTAGACTTTCAGGATCTAAAGTTAAACAACCACAATGTATAAGTGCTTTTGGAAATGATGAGCTGTTCTGCAAATGAAAGTCCTTTTCCTTCTTCCTTTCGCGGCTGTCCTATCTATTTAAATGATAAAAGCGGCTGGGGGGGAGAGGGATAGAGGAGGAGACAGACTCCATCCTCTTGTGCGGCATCCAGTGGAGCTGCTTGCATGGGGGCATCACAGCTCAGCGGCAGCACGGGATGAATATGGTGAGACTTGGGAGAAGCGTAAAACCACGTCGCCAGTGCCATTGCAGCAGAACCGTGTGGATGGCGCTGGACGGTGTGCTGTGTGTTGGAGCCGGTCATGGGGAGGTTTGTGCCAGGACCACTTCTATTTACTTCCTCTGGAGAGGCTGTGGGAAGAAGGCAGTGAGGTTACGACAGGCCCTTTTTGATGTGTTTCCACTGGAAGTCAGATTATAAATTCCTGCAGAGTTTGTGCAGCTTCCAGGCTGAGCCTCCAAGGCAGCGTTGAGCTATGACCAGTTTTTAGGCATCCTCTGACCACTATCGCTGCTGCGGAGATAGTGGGAGCAAATGGTGAGAGCTAGCTGATCTTGTCTAGGGTTAACCCAAGTTCTCTGTCATTCCCATCGATTTCAGCATGGCTGGGTCTGTGCCTCTTCTCCCAGTTCAGGGAAGATGTTCTCATTTGTTTTGTTCCATGCTACCCTCTCTCCTCCCAGCTTTATATGCTGAGCATGACGTCACATGGTATGGAACATCCCTTTGGCCAGTTTGGGTCAGCTGTCCTGGCTATACTCCCTCCCAGCTTCTTGTGCACCTCCTTGCTGGCAGAGTGTGGGAAGCTGAAAAGTCCTTGACTTAGTGTAAGCACTGCTTAGCAACAACTAAAACATCAGTGTGTTATCACATTACTCTCATGCTAAATCCAAAACACAGCACTGCACCAGCTACTAGGAAGAAAACTAACTCTATCCCAGCTGAAACCAGGACGTATGGTCAGATGGGACACAGACCGCATGGGAAACGCTGCCCTGCCATGCTGCCTTACTGCTCAGCCGCTGAGCAAAGCACGCGGCTGGGGAGCATGCTGCTGTGGGGTGGTCTTGTGCAGGATGCACGTGTGAAAGGAAAAACGCAGATGCAGTGGAAGAGTGGGTGCTCCTGGCACTGGCGTAAAAGGAAAGAGCACCCACGCGTGGCTGCTGGCCACAGCTGGTACCTCCTATGCTCACAGTGCTACTCCTTCATTCAGACCGACTTCCTCTGCTTCCTTCTCACTGACTGCTGTGAGCTTGAAAGAGGGTGGGGGGAAAAAATTTTTTTAAGGTAGTAATGAATAATTCTCACTTAATCGCTTTGCGTGACCGGCTTTTTCTGCCTTATTGATGCTGATTCTTGTATCAAGCTAACCGCTGGCCTGGCTGTGCTCCCCGGGTGAAGGCTGACTCATATCAGCTTTGCTTTAAGATAATGCAGCAGGGGTGGCCGAAGAAAGTAGGAAGCTGTTGAGATAGTGCAGCCCCACCTGATGCTAGTGCTGAAATGACGTGAGGAAAAGGGGTCTGCCGTGTCACTCAAGCAGCAGCATTTATGGCTTCGTGTCCTGCTGCTGCTGCACGGTCCCAGTCTGCATGCAAGGCGGGCCCCCTGCCAAGATTAGAGACGATTAAGAAGGGCGCATCAGTTTGGCAAATGGCAGGGTAATTTATGCTGGCATGATAGGTGGCATCTCATAAGAATGGCTCTTTATTATTTCTTCACAGAAATTTTAACTAGGGGAAGCCTTTGTTTGTAGCCCCAGGGGAGGGCCAGGGAGGGAAGGGGTAGAGGCGGTGTGGAGCTGGTAGAATTTTGGTGGTTGAGAATTTTTTTTAAATGGAGGTACTTAAAATGACTGCATAGAAATGCCAAACCGTGGAGAAAAAATGGGATAGTGTTTCTTGATGTGTCCTTAGTCTGGTTTTCTTTTTTGATCCACGGGTTAAGTAGTTTGTCTCTTCTTGAAAAACCCAAATAATTGCACCAATTTCATCTCTGTTTTGACTGTGTGGGTGCTTGTAATGGGTGCTGCAGATGCATCTCAGGAGCATTTCAAGTGTGTATTCAGAGGTCTGTTCCCAAGGGGGTAAATCAGCACAATAAGCGAAAGGTTGGGAAAGGTTTCCAGAAATGTCTGTTTTCACCTTTATGTGGCTGAACAATATCATTTTTTTTTTTTTTTTCTGTCCTTTCATTTTCTACTTTGCATGTGGAGAAGCCACTTTATTCAGCTTTGTTTGGCTTCTGAGAAGGAGTCTGTTTTGGGATACCTGGTGTTTAAGGGCGTTGTAGCACCAGATTCAGAAATGGGACAGATCTGACTAGTCCTGTAACAGGAGAGGTTTCTGTCCCTTGTATCAGTAGTAGATACCCCTATGAACATGGATTGCAACTTGCAGTCCAAGCAAGGAAGACGTTTGGAGTTAACTTTGCCAGTTCACCTAGTTCTCAGCGTGCATCAGGGAGGAGTAGTAGCGCAGCAGCCCGCTCTTATCTTTATCTCAAGGCACATGAAATCAAGATGGGCATCCTGACCTTTCTGTCTGCACTTTCTCTTCCAGTGCTGGAGGTGGGTGTTTCCTTCTACCATGCAGCTTCCCTCCAGCCTGTATAATCCTCATCCCTTTTCCCAAGCAGGGCTGCGGAAACAGGACCGTTTCTTGCCTTTTTCCTGCATTGTCTGTCACGGGTAGGTATTACGGGTCACAGACTGCCCTGCTGTGTGATTACAGAGCACCCAGCAGTAAGAGGGGTCGGTTGAGGCATCTGCAGTACACCTCATCAGTAATGAGAAAAAGATGGCTTCTTTCAAAAGTGTTTTGCAGAGGCATTTCTAGGAAGATGCATTTGTGGGATGGTGGATTTTTAGAGAATTTTACTGTATCCCTGTTATGTGTGTAGTGCTTCGTTCGCTGCAGCATGGAAGGGACCATGGAGTTGCATATAACTCCATCTCTTCATTGGTTTCCATTTGTTAGTGAACCTCTGAAGTCAGAGCGTGAACCTCTGAATTCAAAGCATGAATGCTGATCCCACTCGATTTAATCAGGAGCTGCTCTTAACTCCAGTGGCTGTTTTGTGCAGGAAACATTTCAAGAGAGAAGAAACGCACTTCTAGGCTTAGCCAGTGAAAACAAGTGTGAGTTGCTGCAAATAGGCACAGCACCATAGAGGTTAGTGCTGTTTCTCACAATTAGAACTGGGTTCTTGCATCTTCCTTCTGCAATGCCCCCTCAAATATTGTTACTGGAGTCAGATATATCAATATGTGTGCACGTGTGTGTGTATATATATATTTTTTTTTTTTCATAATGGGAGCTGCTTTATGCCAGTGAAGTTCAGTGTGAAGTCATGCCATTTTTTTCAGGCTATCTCCAGCTTAGACTGACATCCAAGTAGCTGCGTGCTGGTGTCAGCAGCAAATAGGCTCTGAATATTCAATAAAGGTTAAAACAGTGGAAGGGGCACAAAATGTTGCAGGGAGCTGTTGGATGCAAATAAAATTATAGCAATAATGCAAGCAACCCCTGTGCTTTACATGTGTGTGGGGAGTGCAGACGGCTGTCTGGACTTGATCCATCCTCTGGGGTCTGCTGCAAAAGTGCCACCACGGCAAAGGATGTTGTTGGCACAGGGAGAAGAGCCACATCATAGCCGAGGAGGAAGAGGCTCACAAGGGTGTGTTAGGGATGCCCTGCAGGCCCCTCGCATGCCATGTCAGGCAGAGCCCAGCTATCTCGGGCAAAAACCACCCAAAAAATCAAAATAGCAGTACTACTGTCAGCATGGCACGGGGAGGAGGGAAGCCACAACTTCTGTCCTCAGTGTTTTATGCGTGAAGGAGGTCTTACTCCAGCCCGTGGTGTTTCTGCCATCTCTGCTGTGAGCGATGGGTCATGGCTTTGCTCCCTGAGCCCTCGGAGCCGTGCTGGGCTAGCTTTGCCCTGGCAGCCAGGAGGAGTCATTGCCAGCAGGGTGGCAAGCACAGCCTGTGTGCTTGCCTCTCAAGCCTTATGGCCGCTGCTGCGGTCTGTGGTGTAGCTGCTCATTACCACCACGGTTGTGTGCTGTGTTTGGGGTTCAGCTCAGAGCACACAGCACCCCAAGGCAGGATGCATGTGGGGAGCCTTAGGACTAGCTGTTTGGTGTGACAGTGTTCCTGAAGTCAGGCGAATTAGCCAGCTCTGAGACAAAATCTCCAGGTACAGCTCTTATAGTAAACAACAATAACAATCGCCTCTTCCCCAGCCAAGGAGACAAGGCCCTTACATTGCTTTTGAGTAATCTAGGAAGAAAAAAAATAAGTGGTATTTATTTTCAGTTACTTATTCAGATAGCATGTGTAAGTAGTTTTACAATGCTGATTTGTAAGCTGTTGCAAAATGCAAGAGCCGTTCATGATTGCAAATTTCATTGATCTTGACTCCAAGAATTTCAGTACTGTAAAGTTTTATATAGTTTTCCTCCTCTCCAGTCCTACCATTTGAAGTAATAAGGACAATTTGCCTTTATGCAGCCCAAGAGGAGACAGCAAAGTCAGGTGCCGCGAAAAGAACCTGGGTGTCCTGATTTACAGACCCAGGTCTGCTCCTTTCAGAGGGAAAGCCTTTCTTTATAAAAACAAATGCCACCCCCCCTCCATGAATAGTAAACAGTGCTTTATCGTGCAATTAGCAGGCAGTCTCTGGCAGGCTCATTTGTCTCATTTACCACTCTATGGAAACTTGACCGTATCTAATCCAGTAGCTTGACTCCACCAGCACGAAGCAGTGTACTGGTTCCAGTTGGCCTTGACCGTGGTGGTGACTATGCATCTTCCCATGGTATAAGGCTTCCAACAGTGGTTTGGTCTTTCAAAATGAGCCTTGGTGCTGGCTGTGGTAGCAGCCATACTGGACGATGCTGTGCAGTTTTGAAAGAAATATCTATATGTTTCTTAGATGATGAGCGATGGCACTCTCCAGCCATTTGGGTTTGGGGTTCCTACTAGTGAATACTTGTACTCTGGGCTTCACTGCCTCTTCCTAGCCCAGATTGCTCTCTTCCTCCAGAAGTAGCACTCTGTCATGTGGGTGTTTGGCATACCACAGGAGGAGCAATGCAGTTTGCATTTACATTTACATGTAAACCTGCCGGAAAACATTTCTATTCATACTGGTCCAGGTTCCTGCTCACTGTGACTAACCATTGCTGAGCCACAGGAGTTAGTATTGCTGCCTTTAAGAGATGTGGGCCCATCTTCTCAAAGGTTTATCTCTTTGGTTTTTTTAATTAAGTGTGAATTTGGGGCCAAGCTACATCCCACTGTCTATTTAAGGAAGATAAAATGCCAGAAATCCTGCTTTGGGCCTGTGAAGTCAGTTCAGAAGAGTTGGGCTCAAAGAGCATTCTGTATTCTGTTTTTCCTCTTGGTCCGAGGAGTTCTAATCTGCAAACCGCAGAGGCTTTGCAGTGTCATCTCTGCTGTGCCTGTGATATGCTGAGACACCGTTCCTGGGCACTGCTGCAGGCAGCACACCCCTCTCCTGTTCGACTTATTTTGGGCTCTCAGACATCAGGCTGTCCTACCTAATGCCTCCTAGCAGCTACAACACATGCGCCGGGAAGCGTGCCGTGCCACACACTGCCTCGTCAGTGCGGGGAGACAGGAGATGCAGTGACAGCAGTTTCTCCATGTGTCTCCGTGTGCGCTGGCAGTGCAGGTTGCTCTCAGGTTTGCTGACGCCCTGGTACTGTGATTTGCTTGCACCAAGTCCCTTCGTGACTGGACGTCCTGATGGGTAGGAGGAACGAAGTGGAAAGGAGCACTCGCAAGAGAAATGGGTTTGTCCTGAAACTAGTCACTGATGACAAGAATAAAAAAAAAAAAGGCACCACACAGCTTTTTCTCATGCTGCCCAGTTTCTATGTCAGCCTGAGTCTGCCATGAGCCACGCTGAGCCTGTTGAACCGTGCTTGGGGCTGGCACCTGGGGGCTGCCTGGGGATCCCCAAGAGAACCTGCTGCCACCTCCTCCATATTGTCTCTTCTGCACCTCAGCCTCCCTTCCCAAACTTCGCTATAAACAGTTGCTGTGTGTCACTTATTAGTGCTTGTAGTCTTTGTGTTATCATAGCATGCCTAGGCGTCGCATGAATCCCTCACAGGAAAGACAGTCCTCGCTCCCAGAACCCACAGTCCAGCTTCTTCTGGCAGGGGCAATGGCCTATAGCTCTAAGGGAGGGTTGATGTTTGCATTGTTATTTTCTGTTCTCTTATTTCAACACCTCTATTTCCATCTTCACTGTTGCTGTGCATGGATGCACACACACCTCTAGCATTGTTTTCATCCAAATTTTATCTTCCCACACAAGACTTTAGGGTTGAATTTTCTTGGAGCTCTCTAGGAAGGCTGGTGTTATGCAGGAATATCTTATCCTATTGTCCTGATGGGGGATAAACGTAGGAGGTGTACAAATGAAAGGAGAGGTTTGCAGATTCTCTAGAAATGAACACAGTATTCTTGCTCTGCTTTATAAAAGCCCAGTTTGCTTCCACTGAAAACACTACATTTTTGACTCTGATTTTAATGGGGACAGGAACAAGGGCTGCGGGGAACATGGGCAGAACTGTTTTTCTCCTGCAGACTTGCAAGCTAAGGTACTTTGTTCTTCCTGGCTGCAGAACGCTGCGATGACTGGGGTGTGGACACCATGAAGCAGATCCAGATTTATGATGGCGAACCTGCCAAGATCAAATGCCCACTTTTCGAGACCTTCTTGAAGTACAACTACAGCACAGCCCATTCTGCTGGCTTAACCCTGATCTGGTACAGGATCGGGCAGGACCGGGATCTGGAGGAGCCCATTAATTTTCGCCTCCCGGACAATCACATTAGTAAGGAGAAAGACACCCTTTGGTTCTGGCCTGCCCTTCTCAATGACACTGGGAATTATACGTGCATGCTCAGGTAGGTTGTGCGGTGCAGCTTCTGTATGTCTTCAGCATAATTGAAGGACTTTCATGGAAGGGGGAAAATTATGCTGTTAGCACCAGACCTTTCTGTAGGGAGAAGACCATTCACATAAGCATTAATGGGAAAAGAATGTTACAATTATAAGACCGCTCAGTGCTGAGCCAATTTACGTTGTAATAATGCTTGGAGCCTTGAAAACATTAATGTGCACGCACCTCCTTGCTAGCTGCAAGTGTCCATGAAAATATTATTGCTGAGCCCGTGGCAAAATCCACAGGCGCTCACCATTAAGAAGAGATCTGTATGTCTAGAGTAAAAATAGCTTCAGATGCAGGGGTAATGTTTTGACTGCGTGCTAATTTGGCAAAGATTCATGAGATTCAGACTTCTAGGAAATTAAAGTGTCTCTAAGTGTGGTACAAAATGAACATAGCATCTGCTATGAACTGACCACAAGAGCTCTTTCTGATCTTCCTCACGTTGTCTCTTGTTCATCATGTCTTTGACCCTATTATCTGCTTTACCAGCAGGGGAGTGGATGTTGCTTGTTAGTCATCTTTGTAGGCTTTTCTGAGCTAGTGTGGCCATCTCTGGTGTTTTCTTTCCCATTTATAAATGAGTCAGCTAAAGCTGTATATACCTCATCAGCGCTATGATGCTCGTTACTGCAGATGTGACTTTTATTTCATTCCACTGCTATAGGAGTAAACAAGTTTCAACTAATCAGCCCTATCCTCCTCTGTCCTTAGAAATACAACCTACTGCAGCAAAGTTGCATTTCCCTTGGAGGTTGTTCCGAAAGACCAACACTCTTGTGTGAGCCATTCAATAAAACCCACTGAGGAGATGTTCTACTTGGAGTATGCCAATGAGAAGATCATATGTCCAGATATTGATGGGTTTTACCCTGCTAGTGTAACACCAACTGTCAAGTGGTACTTGGTAAGAAGGACTTATTTGGGCAGTGGGGGAATGCAGTGTTGTATCTGAAAAAGCAATAGTTGGCATGAGAACCATGGAGCTATGTTTCAGTCTCCCCAGTGATGAAGCTGTTAATGAAGCTTTACTAATTTTAAGAGCTTCGTTTCCATTGAGTTCAAGGGTAAAACTGCTCTTTGAAGGGAATTGAGAGCTAACACTGAAACTTTTTTGACCGGCATACACAAGTGGAGAATCTCTGGCAGGGATTTAGGAACCTCAGTTCAGCTGCGGGCAGTATACCTAACCTGCTGTGTGAGCCAGTCACTGTCTCTATAAAGGAAACTGTGATTCATATTCCTTCTTCTTTAAAAAACAAACAAACAAAAAACCCCCACCTGCTAACGAGAATAGCATCCCTTCCAAAATCCTTTGAGGTCAGGAAGTTGTACGTCAGGCCTCTGCAAGGACCATGGGTGCCCTGTTTGACACAATTCAGCAAACCTCTTTGCTGAAGATGGAGACATCCCCCTACCTCACCCTCCATACTGCTCTGATAATTACGCTGTCTCCAGCCATCCTCAGGCTCTTGCCTACAGAATTACTGCTCAATTTTATTAAATTTTGACCACAGTGTTCTTCTCTAGGTGGATGACTTTAGTCAAGAGAGAATAAGAATTCTCAGGGGATGTGCAGGCCCAGAGGGTTATGGGACTGAATTCTCTAACTGATTGTAAAGTGGTTTTGGATTTCTAGATAGAAGGTTCTGTATGAGTGAATTTAATAATAAAGAAAGTTGGCAACAAATATATCTGCTGATTTAAAAAAAAAAAAAAAAAACCCAAACCAACAAACCCACCCCAAAAGAAAAAGCCAACTCTAAAACCCTTCAGGAAAAACTTACTTTTGTATCCAAGAGGAGCAGTTTCACTCCAATAGTTGAAATGCTTTACTTGTACCATTCATTGAAATTCACTTATCAACAATCAATTAGCAGAATGAAACAAAAAGCCCCATGGAAGTAATTTTTCAGGCAGGAAGTCATCCCATGCCTAATAAAAATCATTAAAAATGGTATATGACCCCTGTCTTAAACCGCTCCATTAGGATGTATCTGATTTGGAAATGTACCATTCAGAAATAATCTCTTGGAAAATGTGCACGTCTTTGGGTTTTATGACAATCAAGATGTTATCTGCGTAACCCCTTTCTGAAAAGGGATCTCAAGCTTGGTACTTGGCAGAGGTTTCCTGCCTTGCCTGACAGAAAGAGAAGAGTTATTAAGGTTTCTGTACTACAGATTCTCATCTGCCAGTTGCCAATTTTGGGGCCTCATCCTCAGCTGAAGTCAGTCAGGGTAGCTTGATTAGTCCCGAAAGAGTTAGACGCATTGACATCAACAGGGGACATGTCCTTTAGTCTTAGTATCCATTTGTGAATGGATTTTCTTCCTGTCTCTTACTTTCACTCCTCACTGCTGAGGTGCTCACCTTGATTGCAAATGTACTTCTGGATCAGAGATCTCTCTTTTATAAAATTGTCTGTGTTTAAGGGGGATAAAATTATTAGGGTCATCTGCTTCATCACCTCATTTTCAAGGTGAACATACTAGTTTGTATTCCAATATGCTCAAAGTTCATGGTATTTAGGTCCTACCTACATCACAATCCCAAGTGTCATATTCATAGTTTAAAAACAGATCTTTGTAGCAGGATTTAAACCAACATCTTTACTTTTGAATCCTAAAACTCAAGTGTTTTTCTGCCTGACTCCAGAACTGCAACTTGGTGGATGGCTTCTATGAGCGATACCCCCAAGGGCCCAGGCTTGTCATCGGCATTGTCCGCAGTGTGTATAAAGGGAATTACACTTGTATTGTGACATTCAAGGACCATGGAAGAACATATAATCTCACCAGAACCATAAAGATGAAGGTGGTGGGTAAGAATGACTTTAAAATGTGTAAAATGCAGGTGGATAACTGCAGAAGTGGTGAAAACAGATCCTGTGACAGACTCTTCTAGCTATTTGTGGTTGTACTCAGTATGCATTACCCAACTGAGCTGGTATATTTTTGCTTGCTGGGGTCAGCCTCGTGTGACTGCCCAGGACATGTTGCACTGGAGGTCCTACCCACCACCATCTCAAATGCCCCAAACAACACAGAGGGTGACCAGGCTTAGGCTGGTGAGGTACAGCCCATGAGATGGCCAGGGGTACCCTCTGCTGGCATGTGAATGCATAACCCTGGCACTCTTGCTCATTTTTGTCTCCAGTGTCCTTTGCTTGTCACTGTTTGGGGGATTGTCCCACTATAGCCAACTTGCCTCAGTCTTCTTGCAATCTCAAAGCCTTGTGTGCTGAGGTTGAGATTGTTAATCGTTCAGGCAGGGCTCCAGTTACCCAGCCCAGTGCTTGGACAGGTCCGTCCCAGGCACAAGGGCTCAGCCTATCTGCCAGGGAATTGTAGACAGAGCTTAAAAACCTAGTGAACAGTAGAGCACATGCTGAGTCCCATGGCAACTCCTGCTTTAAGAGCTGAATTAAACACTTGTGACAGGAAATGATATTTGTATTTTGTTTTTTAGAAGCAGCAATAAAAAGAAACTGGTACACGTTGTGCCTTGTGGGAGATGTTGAGTGGGAGATGAGAGGGGTATGGAGCTCTTCTGATGTGAGAGGCCCAAAAATGTATCTAGACTTACCTAAAGTTTGGAGGAGCCTCAAAATCTGGGTCTGGCCCTGAGTTCGGGGACTAGGATTAGATTTCTCTTTGCATGGAACTCTGCAGCAGGATTGTATCACAAGTTAGATTGGGGCCCGTGCAGCAGGGCGCAAGGGCATCGTGAGCAAGGCTGCAAGGACCCCAGGTTCTCATGAAGTCCGGGTCCCCATGGGGGACTCTCTGTTCTCTCCTGCAGGATCTCCAAACAAGGCCTTGCCACCACAATTCACCTCTCCAAATGAGAACGTTGTCTACGAACTGGAAGCAGGTAAATTGCAACGCTTGCTGCCTGCTGTCTCTGCCCTGGCAGCCTGCATGCTGGGACGGGGAGACCCAGCCAGGCACAGAAGCTCTACCCTTCCACTGCATCCCCGGTGCTTTCCCTTGCAGAGCACGTGAGCTGCTGCAAGTTGCCTGGCAGACAGCGTGGGGTGCCAGTTCTCGGTGCCAGAATAGGCGAGCAGAGCTTTAAAAGTTTATTTTTGCAAGCACAAATATAGATAGATATTCAGGCATGGAGATGCAGGACTGCAGCTGCAGAAGCAGATGAAACAGGGACCCTCAGCTGCTTAGAGAAATTCCTGTAGGACCTTGTCTCAGCCGTGTCCCTGGCTGTGGTTTGCTCCAACCCTCCCTCATACAGCCCCTCAGTGGCTTCAGCCTTCTGGTCACTTCTTGCTCATCTCCTCTCCCTTTTTGGCTGATTACTTCCTAATTAATGACAGCTCTCCTTTTGCTGGCCTCACAGCATTGTGTAACAGGGTGCCACAACCCTTCCCCAACCCATCTGTTTAGACTGATAGCTCTTTGGAGCGATTCCCTATATTGAGTGGATCATGTCTCATTACATTGCTGTAATAAGTGTGGTGCCAATGATGATGATTAGCAGCAGAGTCTTCACTTTAAAGCACAGCTTTTTTGGCTCAGAAGGTCAGACTTCTTCCATAGTCACTCTACAAGATAAAATCACTTATGGGCTGATCACAAAGATATTCACACTCCCAAGCTGATCTTGAGGGGAAGTTAAATGCCTAAATAAGTGTTTCCACACCAAAATGCTTTTGTGGAGCTGGATCCTTTGCTTTATAGCATCTGTTCCCTGTGCAGAGGGGATGATTAACACTGTCTGGCTTTCCAAGGAAGTGGTTGGCATGGAGCATCTCCCTTTGGGTGGGTCACTTGATGCAGTCAAGGAATTTGTAACACATTTGAGAAGGCAGGATATTTTTTCCTATTTATTTTTATGTCATAAATCAACATGTCTGGGGTGTTAAACTGTTATCAGATGTCTGAAGGCAGATGCTGGCCTCATTCCCTCCTGAAGGGAGGCAGAACTCAGGCTGGTAGGATCACTGGAAAGCACAAAAGTCAGGGTGATGCTGTTCCTGCTTTGCAATACCTCACCGTGGCCCTTTCTTCCCAGGAAATGACCTTGTTCTGTTCTGTGAGGTCTTCTTCACCTTCCTGAAGGACTCCCGAACTGAGGTGTGGTGGACAATAGATGGGAAAAACACAGATGACATCATGGACCCCAAGATAAAAGTCACACAAAGGTAACATAATAATGTGAACCTTCATTTGTATCTAACCTTCTCTTGGGTCCTGCAGAGGGGGGTGGGTACAGACATGCGACAGTCCCTCACTTCCCTGTTAATCAGAAACTCCTGTGTCTGCACCATGCAGTGATGAGCACCGGGAGCTCCAGGGAGGAGGCCTCCAGACCGGGACAGTGTCTCCTCTTATAGAAGGATTTGCGGGAGCTTTGTTTACTGGTTCACGTTTTCACTTGTTCAGGTCCTGGTAGTGGTGCCAGCAGCTGGTGCTATTGTGGGACTTCTAAAACAGGGGCAGACACTATTTTATTTAGAGGAATGTTCCCAAATAGCATGTGATAAAAAAATGTTTCAAAAAACAGAGGCTGAAAGCAAAAATGTAGTTTTATACATAGTATTGCTTAGGAGGAATAGAGATTCAGTTACATGAAGAACCCAAATGAGGTTCAGAGTCTCATTTGCTGGATGCTGAATTACATATGGAAGGCAGTCACTGTCCTAATTGGTTTGCAAACCTACGTAGAAAAAGGAAAGGCAAAAGGAAATACTATTACCCCATTTTGCAGATGATCAATTCGGGCAGAGAGAGACAAAGTGACTCATCCAGGATTGCACAGGGAATGCGACGTGGGCTCTGAATCCCGAGTTCATGAGATCTTGTTGCTTTGTAGGCAAGAACTTCCTTTATCTCTAAAATGCAATGTGACACAGCTGCAATGAGAAAATTGAGTGACAAAATAAATATTAAGGAAAATCAGATAAAGGAACAGCTGCAGCTGTATTAAAATCTGAAGTGTGTATCGATTTTATGAATATCAGTTTAGGTGTTTTGGCTTTTTTAAAGAAAGAGCCGGGTTATATCAGGGAAAGGAGTATTTGTCACTAAGAACTTGCTGCAGTTTCACATATGTAATGCTCTAGTTTTTCTCTTACAGTGAAATTACTAGAGATTTTGAAGACAAAACTGTCATAAGGACTCTAACAGTTGCAAAAACCACACCAGAAGACTTGAAACGGAATTATACTTGCTATGCCAGAAACGCCAAAGGCGAGGACCATAGCCAGGCCATAGTGCACATGAAAGGTAAAATACTTGCAGAGCATGGGTGTGAAATGAGGCAAGCTCAGAGAGGGCTGTCGGTCCTGCCTTGACCCTTGCCCTGCAAAACAGTAGGGGAATGAATAATTCCATCAGGCCTTTTTCCCCAACACACGCTGTTCTGTAGGTACTGCTGTATTATTGCTGTCATACTGCACCACTTCTTGGAGGCAGGGAGCAAAGGACGCATGTCACACGTGCCCTACCACGGTCAAGTGCCTGGGGGGAGAGAGGGGTGGATAGACCTGTTGTTCTCATCCCATCTATGTACCACAACTGAAGCAGACCTGAGGGGACAGGCTGCTCGAAATGATTTCAGGTTACTTGATTGCGTGAGGGTTTTGCGTGACACAACAGCTACCAGTTGGCATCCTCCAGAAGGCAGATTGCACTTGCTGACATTGCTCAGGAAGTGAGACAGTCTAACCACGATGCTCTGTGGTTTTACTCCTTGCTGTGATGATGCTCTAGTCTAGATACAGCCATCTCAGCATGGATGGTATGGACTGATCCAGCTTTGTTCAGTGTGGGGTTTTTCCTACCTCTTTCTTTCATCACAGATTTTGTTCCTGTTTCCCAGACTCACCTCTCAGTAACAGGAACTGAGCCTTCACTATAGGTATGTGAGGCTTCCTGATTAAGGTGGATATTTCTGCCTCCTTATCAACCTCATCTAGAGCTTCAACACCTACTTGCTGTAGGTTGGACCTCCCCTCTCCCATAAGGGATGGTGCCCTGTCTTGTGCAGCTCATGCCAGACACCTTCTTTCCCCCACTCTGCCCTATTAGCATGGGAAGGCTCACAGAGCTCTTTACTGGAAGAGCTCTTTCTCTTCCTTCTTGGTACTTGTCCTCCTTCCTTTTTAGTCCCATTCCTTTAAGACAAACCTTTTCTGGATCATTAGGAAGGAACAATAGACCAAACACGCAACTGAGGCTGAAACCATCTGCCAGTGTGTTCATCCTACATACATAATTCTTCTGGGAAGATAATGGTTGTACATGTAGCAGAAGTGAATCTAAAATCTTCAGATTCTTTCCTATACAGCAGTGCCTAAATGATGTTTTCTAGTGGACTGATCTGTACTAGCCTCTCTTTTCCTCCCCTGTCTGCTCCTGGGCAGTTGAGTGGGTTTGCTCTGAGCACAGACCTGGTTACTCACTGCCCCTCCTTTCTGCTCTGTTCCACAGCAAAATCCAAGAACCATCCCTGACCACTGCTGGCAGAGCAACCTTAAGCTAAGGTCACTGCAGACCATTCCACTGCGCATAGGAACATCAAGCATGCCAGAACCTAACCCCTCAGCACTTGTCATCCAGTTTTTAGCAAGTACCTATATATCTTGGCTTCAGCTCTTTCATTACATTAGGTTATATACGTTTCCTGCTTTTTCTGGATGATTTCCCTCTCCTTCTCATATACTTCTGCTGCTCATCACCTAATGAAAGTTGTTAAATTCCTTCCATTTTCTTTTTTGTAATTCAGTTTCTAATAAAAGTTACTAAATCTTGGAATTTGGTGATGTTTCCACTCACTGCTGTTCTTTTATCGTGCAGTGTGCCAGTGTGCATGTCAGCTGCCACCTGAATAGCCATAAAAACGGAGTTGCCCAGGGATACAGTTAGAAGAGTTATTTTCTGTCCTTAATACAAAGCAGCAGCAGTGGTGTGACAGACACTGTATGAGTTAGAGGGGGGCCTGTGATATTCTGGCTCGATGTCCACAGGTTGTCCTATTTGTTTGCAAGCATTTCAGCTCTTCTATAATGAACTCTGATTCTTCTTTCCTGGTAGAAAACAACCAGGCCATGGCTAGTTATATCCTTGCTGTCAGTCTGGGACAAGCCACAAGAACTCTGTGTATTTGATGGGGAGGGAAAATGGTTGCCATTGCCTTTATTTTGCTGCAGGTGAGCTTTGACTGGCTTTCCTAGAAGTAAGTGCTGTTGTGTTGCCCAAGAATTTGCATATGCTGCTGAGAAGGTCATGTTCATGAGCTGGCTTTGGACTGTGCAGGTGGCTTCCATCAACAGGTCATTCTAACATCTGGCTGCTCCCAGGGTCTTGCTCAGAGACAGAAGTCCAGCCTGTGCTTTGACTTGCTCTGCCAGCCCAACCAGACCTAGTAATCCAGAATGGGGACTCCAGGCTGGCCAGCCGTCACGTGTCCTGCCAGAAAAGCCTTGGCTTGGCCACCTTCCTCTGAAGGGCCAGCTTGGCTCTTGGCTGGTCCTCTGTGGTGTTTGGCTGCATGTGACACAAGCTTGTTCCTGCTTAGCTGACAAAGGCCCAACCTGTTCTGTAAACCAGACCCCCTCTTTCTTTTCGAACCCAGTTGTAGCACCGAAGTACACCGTGGAGCTGGCCTGTGGACTGGGGGCAACCATCCTGCTCGTTGTGGTGCTGATAGTCATCTATCACGTTTATTGGCTTGAAATGGTCCTCTTCTATCGGGCTCATTTTGGAACAGATGAAACCATTCTAGGTAAGGAGTTAAAGGGCTTATATTTATTTTATCATGCTACAGGCCAGACCCTTTGTTTTCATATAGGAATTTTCATATAAGCTATTTTTAACCTTCTTCACAGCATAATGACATTTTGACCTTCCATTTCTATACCTGCATTCAGTTGTGTGGGTTACTTTAGAGAAAGAGGAGTCAGGCTTGGGTCAGGGGAAAGAAGAGAGAAGTCCTCTGTATTCTCTGCAGAGGTGAAACATGGACGTGTCAGTCTCCCTGGGGGACTGCTTTGCCGATGGCTAGCTGTTTCATCTGATCTAGATGGTCAAGATAAGTCACCAAGTTTCAGTAAGTCCCTGGTTTCTCTGGTGACTGTGTAAGGATTCACAAATCCAGGGTGATTTGCTTTAAAATGTGGGAAGGCATCCAAAAGGATGGATCTGGAAATCACCCTTCTGTCCTCAGTTCTTCCACAGCTTCCCTGTGCTACTGGGAGTTCATCTCTTGGGATTCTGAGCTGAGATCTCTTCCTCTGTAGGATGAGGAGGGTGTTCGAGCCCTCACAGCTTGTGGTGTGAACCTGCCAAGGGGGTGCGGCGGCTCTTGGAGGGTGTAGGCAGAGTGCAAGTCTCTGTCTGGTGGGACTGCTCATGTGGATAGACAGCAATGAGAGGAAGCGATGTCAGAGGTGTCAAAAGACAAAAGGACCCTGGACAGAATGGGTTGGTCGTCTTGCTGCGGTCTTGTGCCTTCAGCGACCCAGCAGTGTCTGGGTACCTGCACGTTCAGGCTGGGTAGTCAAAGAGGCAGCACTGCTGTCTTGTAACTATGGAAATCGATGTGTCTTAACCTGTGGTGCCCAGGCTCAAAGCAAGCCTTCATAGCTGCTTTTCCCGTGAAGCAAGTCAAAGGCTCAGCATGTGCAGTATCACAAGTGTCTCTTCTGCCGTTTGTGTTTCTCTGCGCTCCCAACGCTCAGACGGGAAGGAGTATGATGTGTACGTGTCCTACGCGCGCAATGCGGAGGAGGAGGAATTTGTGCTGCTGACACTGCGGGGAGTCTTGGAGAATGAGTTTGGGTACAAGCTGTGTATCTTCGACAGAGACAGCCTCCCTGGGGGAAGTGAGTATTTCACAGGGGGCTGTGCTCCCTGCGCATCCTCTCTTTGTTGTTCTTTGAGGTACTGATAATTGATAGGAACTGGCCTATCCAGATTAACTTTATCCTTTGTTTTTTTCCCCATCTACATTAACGATCTCTTGTTGGTATCTTCTAATGTTTTTGCTTCATGTGACAATGTCGCAGATGCTCCAGGCCACCAAAAGGGCTGCGGTGGGCAAGTGGTGGTTGTTGGTCGCTTCAGTTGCTCTCAGGAGTGATGTGCAGGAGCGATCGATCTATCAGCATGAGGGAACTAGACCACTGACCTTCATGCAAACCCTCTGAGCTGCCTTAAGAAAAGGGGATAAAGTTAAGGCTAGAAAGAAAAGAGGCAGGGGGAGTGCAATACTGGACCAGACTGGTAGCTCACAGAGGGTAATGGTGAGTGCCTGTGAAAACCTGGAGTGTCTGCCTCAGGGAGGTGTGGAGAGCACCATGCCAACATCAGTGAGAAGATAATGTGCCTTCCCAGAAGGCCTCCCACTCACCCTCATTAATTAGAGAGTCTGTGTCTAACATGGCATACAATTAAGTTGCTATGATTAAAAGTACTTTGTTGCAGGTAGTGAGACTCATCTCTTCAATAAAATGTAGATTTTTTTTTTTTTCACTGTTTCAAGCTAAATCATACAAGGTTCTGGACACGGCGTCTGCTGGAAGGGTGCAGGGAATCACCAAGAAGGGAGGTTTGTGAAACTCTCCAGATATGCATACAGTCACACAGGTGCCACAGCAAAGGCACAGATCCAGCCAACGCTCTCAATTTCCAGTGTCCTGGAGGCTCAGCTGGCTGTATGATCCCTGATGCCTACTAAAAGTTCAAAGCCTGAACTTTTGCCAGTGCAGATGTTCCCGCTTTGAATTCATGGGCTTTGGGTCAGGACCCCACTCATGACAGAACCTGTGCTGATAAAGTCCATTGGGGTCCCTTTTGGATAGGGCAGGAGGGACTGATGGAGTCCCAGCCCAGCTGGTGTGACAGAGGGAGCAGAATCAGTCTGGGATCTTTTATCTCTATCTCCTAGGTCGTTGCCAGGACACAGCACCTCTAAGTTTAAGGGCAGATAAAAACGTGTGCCTCAGGGGACAGGGAGGCAGCTGCAATCCTGATGCTGTTCCTTCTAGAGAGAGCCTGAATGACATGGCAGGGCACCCACCAGGCTCTATTTGCTTGATGCCAGTGCCAGGCTCAGAGCAGGTTTGCTCTGAGCTGTTCTCACCTGTTGTTCCTCAAGACATACATCTCCCTCCCGTTCCCTCTGCCGCTTCTCAACATCCTTCCCCTTTCCCTTTGGAAGGTCTCATTTTCTTCCCAGTGCAGCTCTCCTGGGTTCCCTGCCCTTCACCTTCACGCCCGGAGCACTCCTGCTCACCGTGGCAGTCACTGCCAGCCTCAATCCAGCACCAGCCCTCCGGAGCACTGCTGGTGTGGCTCGTCATTGCAACGCCATTTGCAACACTGCTGCGGCTTCCCTGTTGCTTCTTAGCTGGGATTTGACTAATCTCCTTCTTGGGGAAGCACGCAGGCCAGGAAAAAGCTTTTGGCAGCTGGTATCATGCCTCCAGAGTGTGCATCTGTGCCATGGGTGAAGGGTTCTATTGTCCTTGATGAAGAAACAGTGGGAGATGGATTATTCTGCAAGTTTCCTGACAGGAACTAATCAAATGTGCTTGACAGCTAGATGAAGTTGCCTGTCAGCGATATTTTGTTCTCCATTGTATTTTCTGACCAGTCAAGAGCATTCCCTTGTCAATGAAGTGTTGGAGATCCTGCAGCAGAGAGTGCAAGCACCAAGATTCACACTTAAAAGGAATTTTCACATTAATTACAGAAAGGTGCCTAAGAACAGTCTACCTGCAGATGTTAGAAAATCAAAGAGGATCCACAGTTACTATGACATGTCTCCACCACAAAGGGTGTCACTTTTGGGACACTTCATTAAAAGTCCTCAGAGCAGTTTACTTGTCACTTCTAGAAACACTCAAATCTGCTTTCACTGATGACAGCAACAGGAACAGCTGGATGAGTAGCAGGAGTTAGGATGGTAGTATTTCCAAAGCAAATTAACCCATGAGGACACTCAGGGAGGGTGTAGATACTTATTGTGTGTGTTTGGTGTGGGGAAACTGAGGCAAGAGGAGTGAAGGGACTACCCAGAGTCATTCTGGACATCTGCCAGAGGAGGATGTAAGTGTAGGCATTTGGGCTTCCCGACACCTCTTCAGGCTGAGTCTTTTCCTTGATGTCATGTCTTGTCCAGCTGGCAATTTTCCTGCTTTGCTCCAGAGAGACTCTTTTTCCACTCTCACTAGAAGGAAGCTAAACCTGAGCCTACCAGAGCAGCCCTCTTGGCCACATGGCATCCTCATAGCATTGGGTGGTGTCACTGCCACGTAGTACAGTGCCTTTTAGATGTAGCTACCTCGGGCATCTCTGTGTAGCGTGAGGAGGAAGAAACACATCTGTAGGCAGCCTGGGGCTGGGAGTAGAAGATGTCATTGTTTGGGGCAGTGGGTACCACCCATGGTGGAGGAGGCCCTACCTGGAATCACTTGCAGGATTGAGAAGCACCAGTATAGTCTCTAGAGAGGGCCTCCAAGGCCCTTCAAGAGACACCTGGTGTCATAGTAGCAGCTCAGCAGCATGTTCTTGGCCATCACTAACCACCTCAATGTTTCTTTCTCCCAGTTGTCACAGACGAAACCCTGAGCTTCATCCAGAAAAGCCGACGTCTGCTTGTTGTCCTGAGCCCCAACTACGTCTTGCAGGGGACACAGGCCCTGCTGGAGCTCAAGGCTGGTCTAGAGAATATGGCCTCCAAGGGCAAGATCAAAGTCATTCTAGTGCAGTACAAAGCCATCAGGAAGAGCAAAGTGAAGGAGCTGAAGCAGGCTAAGGCGGCCTTGACTGTCATTAAATGGAAAGGCGAGAAATCCAAGTTCCCAAAGGGCAGGTTCTGGAAGCAGCTGCAGGTGGAAATGCCAGTGAAAAAAATTAGCAGGCGTTTAAGCCTTGATGGGCTCATACGTATCCCTGAAAAATGTTTGACACCATCAGAAAACAAAACAAAACAAACCCCCAAAATCCACAAGTTAGGCCAGGGAGTGGGAAGGAATTCAGGGCTTTTGCCATGAAGGGCTGCGTCCCAAGCATTTTCGGAGGACAGTCATGTCTCCCTACAGCTTTTCTACTGCTCTGGCAGTAGAGACACCAAAGATGCATACACCTCCTCTCTGCAAATGCACGTCCTTGTCATCAACCACACAAGCCCTGGGCTCAAGGTCTAAATTTGGGCTATCCAGGTGGGATGCAGCCAGCACCTATTTGTATAGGCCAGTACTCCTAGATCCAGTTCCTATGGGACCTTCGTTAGCATCCAGGACAGAGCTCCTTTCCTCTCCGAAGCGGCTTTACTCCTTCCTGGTCGTCGGTCCCTGTTGCAGAGGCTGGGGGACAGTTTGAAAGGTGGCTCCAGTATAGAGCCTTTCATACGTGTCCCAGCTATGTAGTCCTGATCACCTTGGGATCGCAGATTTCTGCTTCAGCGGGGGGCCCGTAGACTCTTGAGGCTCCTCATCTTTGCTCCCTACATTTCTGTAGGAGCACGTGCATTCAGATAATTTGGCAATGTGAAATGGCTGTTACAAAAGCATTTAAAAAAAAAAAAAGCTCTGCCAGGTGATATTTGTATTGTAGCATTTCTACTAATAAGTGGTTAGTCTCTGGGACTCTGCAGTCTACCGAGTACCCCAGATCCTTAGGGCTGTCGTGCTCGCAATCCAGGGGAAACCTCTCAGTACAGGCCATGGAGCATGTCTGAGAGATGCTTCTTTGTAGAGTAAACTCAGGGACTTCACAAGCACTGCAAGGAACCCCGATTTACTACTGAACCCGCCTACTGTCTCTGCTGCTGGCTGGGGGAAGGCGTCATGCAAGGTGCTGCCGAGGCCTCTGGGATGACACTGGATATATGTTCAACTCCCCAGGAGATCCTACAAACTTATTTGAACTTATTAAAAACTACTAGCTTTGTCCAGCTGGGTAAGACTACGAGGAAAGGCTGGGAGAGTTGGGGTTGTTCAGCCTGGAGAACAGAAAGCTCTGGGGAGACCTTATTGTGGCCTTTCAATACTTGAAGGGGGCTTATAAGAAAGATGGGGACAGACTTTTTAGCAGGGCCTGTTGCAATAGGACAAGGGGTAGTGGTTTTAAACTAAAAGAGGGTAGATTCAGACTAGACATAAGGAAGAAATTTTTTACGCTGAGGGTGGTGAAGCACTGGCACAGGTTGCCCAGAGAGGTGGTGGATGCCCCATCCCTGGAAACATTCAAGGTCAGGTTGGACGGGGCTCTGAGCAACCTGATCTAGTTGAAGATGTCCCTACCCATGGCAGGGGGGTTGGACTAGATGACCTTTAGAGGTCCCTTCCAACCCAAACTATTCTGTGATTCTACGAAGACTCGGTGTTCTCTGCCTGGGTATGAACAACCTCACCATTCATAATTCAGGGCTCAGGTTTAAACTAGCCTTGGCTTTACAAAGCAAGTCTCCACCCATCTTGTTTCCAGCCCAGAGCTGCAGAACAGAGGATGTATCTCAGCTTCTGCAACCTTTGCACAAAATGGAAATATAAAAAACCACTGAGCACCAGTCCTTGCTTCAGTGGGAGGCAGCAGGCATAGGAGAGGACCTGGTGAGTTAACCCCTGGCAGACAGGCTTTTCAGACCGAGGAGGTGAGTGTCCCTTCCCTTGTAGGACAGACCAAAGCCCAGCGGGACCCTGGCATTAACTGGTACTGTTGTTCACAATGTTTTCACGTAAAACTGCAAGCTCTGGGGGTGTCTCCATACTCCTGTAGCTCCTAATGCAAGGGCCTGCCCACTTAATTGTGGAATTCAGTATTACGCACACTAAGTGCATGCTTATTTTCTGTCGATAATGGCTGCTCCTGAGTCACCTCTGACTCATGCTTTTGCTTTGTTGGTGTCCAGTGGGTGAAGCATAGCCATCCATAATGGCATTAAAAAAGCACTACAATTTGGAGTCTATGCACTATTGAGGGGGGCCCGAGAGGTCCAGAGGAAGCGGCGTGGAAGGAATAGTGCTGGAGCAGGCTCCGCTCCCCCGGGAGCTTTAGCACTGGCTTTGCTGGGAGGTGTCAGACCGGGGTAAACCCCAGTCCCAGCTGTAATGCAGATCTGTAAAGCACCTCAAATACACCTGCCATTTCATCCTGTGCCACATGTGGTTTCCATTATGGGATTCTGTCACAGCATCTGTCTAGTTCAGTTGATTCATTTGAGTTTCTGTGCTCTAACCTAACATTTATCAATATGCAGCTCATACAAAGTTCCTCATTGTTATTTCATGGGGAAACAGCGTGGCGCAAATTGGAAAAAATATCTTCCCCTCCCCATGCCACTTGATGTTGTACAGCTGTTCCAGAGTTTTCCCTTCTCTTTTCTGTATGTTTTTGCCTTTGTGTTATTTGGTCTGTGAAGTGTCAGTATTATTTTATTTTGCTTTTCAATAAAACATTTTCACTTTTTCATTTCAGTCCTTGTGCATTTCTCATAAGTATCATTTTCCTCCCCATTACGTCTGCAAAAGGCCGTTAAAGACAGATGACTGTGCATAGTCCAAGCATCACAATCATTTGGGGACACCTCCTTAGAGGGGGGCATTTTCCTAGCTGTTTCATGGTGTGCCTGCAGAGATCCTGAGGCACCACTACCGCTACCAGGGCCATGCAAGCAGAAACACAGTGACATGCAGCATTCAGATGTCACCCAGCAGTGGACATGCACACACAGAAAGTCTCTGACCTGCAGATTGCTCACTCAGCAGTCATAAGATAGAAAGATGGGAAAGAAACACCATCCCTTTGCTTGAGAGACCAAGCCAGAGTGTTGAACAGAAATTTTGGAAATCTGCCCTAACCACAGAAATCAAACTCACTCTTAGGCTGCTTTGCCCATCACCTCCCAGGTAGTTGGCTAGAAAATATTCGTTCAGCTTCATATTTTCTCATCCAAGCCACTTTCTTGGCTTTTTCCCTTGTTTGTATGCTAGCAGGTAAGTTGAGAGAGGGCCTAGCACTTCCAGACCTTTAGCAAAATGAATACTTGTGACAATCTATGGATTTGGGGTCTATGGGATATGAGTATGGGATGTGTGACCCCCCAGCTTTTATTGGGCTGGGACAAATTGTGGCTCTTCTACTCCTCTGTTACATCTCTGGGGTGCATTAGGGGAGACACAAGTAACCACCAAAAATATGCAGTGACCTTCGTAACCATGTAGTAATGATGGAAGTTTTTTAGTATGAAGCAGATATCCAAGAGTATCAAATTTTCAGCTCTGTTGGTACCCAAACCCCTGCAGCATTATTGCTGCCTGTCCCGTCCTCTGCTGTTGGTGTCACTGGGAGGAACCGTCCTGCCTGCACACTCTGAAGCAGCCACTCAGGATTTTTTGTGAGCTGGGATTACATTGTAAACTGAACATCCCAAGGTATCCTGGTCAGCCAAGTCTAAATGCATCCCATTCTCAGAAATAAAAATCTATCTTTGGGAATCTGAGCATTTTCCCTGCCAAAAAAATGTTGCGTCTCAAAAAGTGTTGCAAATTCAAAATTGATAAAAGAAAACCATCACCGTCAGCTCAATCAAAACATTTAACTTCAGTGGTGTTGGAATCATTCACATTAATTGAACCTGTGCTTTTTGAGCAGGCAGGTAGAATAGGTGACCTCCCAGGGGCTGCTCCTGCCTACATCTCACTGTGATTCTGTGATTCCTGTTTCAAAAAGAAAGACCTTTCAAACCAACAAAGGAGCTTTTTCTTTCACAAAATGTTGAAGCTTGGCTGATTTCAAAATAGATCTCAATCAGTTATAGAAAGGTTTGAATGAGGTCTGGACTCAGTAAATTGGGAGATTGCTGCCAATTCTTTGTGCCTTTTAAATAGGGTGGTAAGAACGTTTCAGGGCGTTAAGTGACAATTCTGACAGAACTGACTTTAGCATCTACTTTTGGTTTCGATGAATCAGTGTTTTCCTGTGTGTGTCAGGGGTAAAATCCCCCTAAAGCTTGCATACAAGAAAAAAACACTCCAAATAGTTTGATTTAAATTCCAGTATTATGTTAAAGAACCAAATAGTGCCTTACTTTCTCCATTAGGATATTATTGTTCAGTCATTTTTCCTGTCCCAAGTTCTTGGTCCCCAAATAATCTAGTGACAATGAGTTTTACAGCTAGTCATATATCTCTGAAAAAAAAAGTATTGCTCAGTACAGTATTAAAATAAGATGCATTCACGTGCAACATGGTGCACCTTCTGCTGTGAGATAAGGAAAGAGACAGCCAGGTGCTGGAAGAATGAGAGGCATTGCCACTGCAGGGAAGGAGCGGTATTTTTATTTATATAAAAGACCAGTGTTCCACTGGCAGGGAGGGAGGGGAGTCTCCAGACTGAGGATTCAAGGCTTTAGTAGTGCGAAAGGCAATGGAAGCAGCAGGTAGCTCTTCTCCCCAGAGCAGCTTTTTGCAAGATATTCCTACCATGTTTTCCTCAGAGTGTGCAAGAGCTCTTACTCCAGTGCTCCCTGTCCTGCTTGAACGCCACCTTGTCCTCAGGCCTGCCCCCCCATCTCAGGCACTAGCACTCAGTCAGTGGGTGGGTTTTTTTTTTAAGTTTTTACAGTTCTGTTAATCAGCGTGGGTTAATTTGCTAAGTGCCACAGCCCTATTAATTCCCATTCTTTCCACTGCTCACCCATTAGCCATGACACCGTCAATATGCTTACTGCATCCCAAGCCACACATAGAAGTCCAAGGACATCCTTCAGGTTTGCTGCTTTTCAACATTCATAATAAAAGAGATGCTGCCCTTGCCTGGCACCACTCCAGCTAAGCATCTTGCTGAGCTTTACAAACTGCAATTAATCCCAAGAAATGCTTTGAAGGACAATATTTTCACCCCCCATGACAGCTAGGGGAGCTGATAGAGAGGTTTAAGGCTGACATTTTTGCTTTCTAAGTTTGGAGGCTTCCATTTCTAGATGAGAGAGCATGAGAGGGAGGGAGGTGGGTCTTAGCCTCGGCAGTGTGAGCTGTGGCATGGTGACGTGATTGCTTCACTTTGTTCCCTCCATGCAAAGGGCTACCAGAGCTGTGGACAGGCGGTTCCTGAACAAGACCTGTCCTTTATCAAACGCCTGCACTTCCCTGGGCAGGAGTGATGCTGTGCAGGGCAGAAGTCAGAGTATGGTCCTGGCTTATACTGCCATCCTGGCTTCTCGCTTACCACTTCAGCCTTCTTAAAAACCAACTGCAAAGCAAAAATGCTGCTATTGCTCCCACAGTCCCTGCCGGCAGGAGCGTGGGCAAGTTGAAAGGCACTGGGTTTGCGCCAGGTTTCCCTCTGTGGGAAGCGGGGATCTGTGCAGGTATGCCACCAAACAGCTTCCTTCGGCTTTTCTCTCCTCAATCCCTCCACCTTGTACACCCCAACTCCTCTGTCCTTGCACTCTTAGATACCACTGAAGCTGTGTTCGACTTCATCCAGAGGAGCCGCAGGATGATCGTGGTCCTGAGTCCCGATTACTTGACAGAGAAGAGCATCAGCCTGCTGGAGTTCAAGCTGGGCATCATGTGCCAGAACGCCATCGCCACCAAGCTCATCGTGGTGGAGTACAGGCCACTGCAGTGCACCCACCCCAGCATCCTCCAGCTGAAGGAGTCTGTCTCCTTTGTCACTTGGAAGGGGGAGAAGTCCAAGCACTCTGGTTCCCAGTTCTGGAAAGCGTTGCGGCTCGCCCTGCCGCTGCGCAGCCTGAGCGCCGGCACCGGCTGGAATGAGAGCTGCTCCTCCCAGTCAGACATCAGCCTGGACCCCGTCCAGAGGAGAAGGAGCCGGTTGAAAGGGCAGCCCGACCCACGGGGTGCCGTCACAGGGACTTTCGCTCCTGGAGGGACAGCCCCAGTCCCCGAGTCAAAGGCCAAACACCGAGCCAAGCACTTCTTGACGTGCCGGTGTTGTGGGACCTATTGCAGTGGCAGCAGCAGACTCAAGCGCAAGCATCGGGCTGTGGCTGAGCCCAAGTGGGACACTCATCTCTGCAAGCCAGGCTTGGGCAGGCCCATGGTGCAGGGGGTTCAGGGCAGAAGTCGACCCGAGCCCCCGCCGGCACAGGATCCCGCTCTCGCCCTCTGCCATTACAGTGACCTGTCGAACAACAACGACTTCTACGTACTCTAGCCAAGAGGCTGACGGCACTGCAGGTGCTGGGCCGGCAAAAGAAACTCAATGAGGCCTCAGCTAAGATATTTTTATGATATCACAGGCTGACGCGGTGTCGTTCACCATCAGTCCCATGCCAGCACGGAGGACTGCAGCAATATCACCGGTGCTGGTGATCTGAGCCAGGGACCTGCAGCCACACACACAGCAGCGGCTGGGTGCTGCCTGCCTGGGCCCTTCTCCTTAATTTAAATTGCAAAGTGGAGCTGAAAATGTGTTTCTCTGGCGTTGCTTTTCCCCAGCTGTGGTCGTGTTTGCTGCAGGGCTGCTGCTGGGGGTCGGGTGCGGGAGGGCAGGTCCCCGGCCAGGGGTGGGGAGGGAGGGAGGGGTGGGGGAGAAGCGGTGCTCCTGGCGGTAACCTCTGGAGAAGGGGAAGCAAGGCTGCATTTTGCAAAGGATAAAACTTTGGTAATGAGGGCAATGGGAGCCCCCGCCAGTGCAGGAGTGTGCCGTGCAGTACGGTGTGTTATCCACTGTGGTTTAAAAGAACTTGATCAAAAGTTTTAAGACAAGTCCCTTCTCTCTAAATAAAACTGATTTCTTTAACCTGCTGTTGTTACAAGTGCCATGGGAACTGGTAAATGCCAGAGCCTTGTTCACCAAGCGGTACCTGGGGAGGTGGTTTGCCCAAGCTGACTGAGGTCCCCTCCTATTCCCAGTGCTTCCAGTGTGCTCCTGGGCTTGGTCCCTCTCCCAGCTTCCCCATATGATGAATTTGTTCTGTCAGTTGTGTGGCCTTTCGCACAGCAAGACAGAAACCCATTACGAATCCAGGGAAATATGATTTAAAAAATTCTGCGAGTAGTCAATGAGCTCAGGGATAGGAGCAAGACCTAAAACACTCACAGAAAACCTCAGGCGCTGAAGCTGAGGGGTCAAAACTCAACCACACTTCATTAAATAACCAAAAGAGCCTTTGAACAGTCTCTCAGGGGCTGCAGTTTCATCAGCCCATTGAGCTGGCTGTCAGCAGTGTTTCCCACTCTTCATCTGCAATGAAAACTTCATTTGCCTCATTCCGCTTTGTATAATGACTCCTCTCCCCACCGAGGAAGGGTGCTAATCCTGGGAGTTGGCTGCCCACCTTCAGCTGATGCACAGACACACCAGACCAGGTAATACACTGCATTTGTTTTCTTTCCCTGAGACAAAAAAAAGGTCTCCTTCACCACTCTGGTCAGTCTGGTTGCTGCCTCTCAGGTTGGCAAGTAATTATTTTTCTTCTGCCTTGGAAATATGAACTGAGCCCTCAGGGTACAGGGTCTGTGGCCCCCAGGACAGACCCTTATCTGATGTCCTCACATGCAGTCTTAGTGAAATTGTTGGAGCTATGAGGAAGGAAGGGGCCACATCTTCCCCCTTTCAATAGCGCTGAAGCCCGGTTATAATTCACACATAGCTTTCCTTCCCTCAGCAGCCCCTCTTCCCCACTGTTGTCCCCACTTTTTCTATCCTTTCCTTCTGAGATCAAGCACAGCTGATGGCTCTCCCGTTACAAGTCTCCGTGAGCTGAATCCTAACAGCCCTGCTGCAACAGACTGAGAAAATAGAAACCGAAAAAACTGGTACTGAGTCAATCTAAATAAAATAAGGGCAAAAAAGCCCTACCAGCTTATAGGAATTAGAAATTCAGACTTTAGAGAACTCTCGAGGTGTGGATTTCTCTGTAATTTCAAGCGGACCCATTTTAAATGGCTCAGAAAAGTTTTGTTCATACGTGGCCATTCTCAGTGCTCAAAGAGGAGAAGCAGGAATGAGATATTTGGAAAGTGAGCTGATAATTTGCAGAATGTTTTGTGACAAGTAGTCAAAATACCATTAAATGATTAAATGGTTCCAGTTGCTTACAACTAGATGTGGGAGGGTACCCTCAATGAATCTGGTAGAGCTGAAAACATAAGCTACAAAATACAAATAATTTGCAATCTATCAACCTCCAGAGCCAGCATATTTGTTATTTGTTGGCATTTAAACAGCTTTTATTTACAAGCTTTGCCCTTATTTGACTGTGGTGGTGTCTCAGTGGACAACAGCAATCCAAAGATGCAGGAAACAACAGCTGGAGCTTGTAACAGGTGCACAGAATGGCCAAATCCAGCCTTTTGGGGCAAACTGTCATCTCTTCATGGAAGAACAAATGCCAACTGGAAAGGGCCATTGCTTCTCCTGTTGCTTCGACAGAGCTAGTGCCACTTTACTACCCCTTTTACTACCCACCAAGCTGACCCAGGGTTTTGGTTGCTCTTGCAACAAATACTGAGACACGGTGGATTTCAGTGTGTGCAGAGCCTTGCGCCCTGAGGCCAAGCTCCCAGAGCCCAAAGGCACGCCATACTGCATGGGTTGTCTCAGCAGGGACACAGGGACTAAACCCTAGAACCAATTTCAGTTGTATTTGTTTCTCATCCTAAGCATGTTGGTTAGAAATACCCTCAAGCACCAGCACGAGGTCCTGCTTTAGGACCAGAACAGACTCTTTGCACAGGGTTTGATTTCTGCTCTCTGAAAATAAGTTAAAATCTGCTCATGTCTCATCTGACACTGACTGGTGCAGATGGACTGTAGTCACTGCTCTCTTCTCTAGTACACATGCATTTGTCAGTTGTGTACAAAAAATACAGTCGTCTCCAAAGTTAAGTTAGCACAATACTGTCATCACCTTTGCCCTACCCAGTCCTCTCAAGAGAACTGTTCAGAAGGGAGCAGAGTTAGTATATATGGAGAATTTCTACCATATCCTAATATAAAAACATTCATACAGCCTTGTATATCCTACCTACGGCATGCAATGGTACAAGGCTACCAGGTCATGATGTGCAGAGCCATTTGTACAATATTTCCACTGTTACCTAGATGTTTTTAATCTGTGGAAGGCTGGTGGTGTCATGAAGACACTGAACAGAGCTAGCTAGGCAGTTCGGGAATGCAGGCAAGTCACTTAGTCCATCTCAACATCAACCTGTCTTCACTTTAGTGACTGCAAAGCTCTGGTACCCAGGAGGTCTCTCCCTGGCAAGTTCCACTGGACATGCCAATAATGGGCTGCTCCTCACATCTGAAATATTGGTTAATCACTAACCTGCAAGAACTTAAACAAATTCTCTTCCTAACATCAACAAGATTTTTATTTTCATCTATTACACTAGACCGCTGATCTCAGAGCATCTGATCTAAGTGTATTTATAGGAGACGTTTTCCCAAATGGTGACAAGACCATGAAGGAACCGACAGATGCCAGAAATAGGGAAAAAATACTTCAAACCCTTAATCCTTGCTCTATATTTGTATTTTTTTTTCTCCTACTGTGGTCTACCACAAATCTCTGTTAAGTGCGGCACCACCTCTGGGATGGTGTCTGCCCAGTGTAAGGGTATATCCCAGAGCCTTGTCAAGCAGGCGAAGGGAGACCATATGAGGGTACACAAGAAGGTGCACCCATAGCACAGAACTGCAGCCTGGGAGACGTAGGTGCTCCCTGCTCACCACCCAGGCACTTGGCCCCATCTGGCACCCAGGAACATGCGGTGCTGTTCTGGAAATGCATGAGTTAAAACACTGTGGCAGGAGTAGGAAGAAACACTAATGAATGATGCCATAGCTGCCTGCCCAAATCCATGTGAAAGAGACAAGGTTTGACTCTTGTTCCCGTGGGTGTTCATGCTACGTACCGTTACCGGTCATGCTGTGGAGAGGCTGCGGCTCTAAAAAGACATAATAAATGCACCACTCGGGCCCCTTTTGTAAAGATGTTAATGAGAGACATAAATATCGCAGAATGGTTTGTAGAAGAATATGACTTTAATTCATCATAATACCAGACACGGTAATGGCCAGACACAGGGGACACAGCATTTACACTGATAGGCCTGTAATCAGGCTAATGATTTGTACTTTACTAAAACATATCTGCCACAAAGTCATTTGGCTTGAAAACATCAAAGAGTTTTCCAACTCGTAAGTATTTGTTCAGGTGAATAATCAGCCTCACCCTTAATATCATACCTGATTGTTATTCTGCCTGGTTTTTGCTTCGGGACAGGGCTCTTGTTCTACCTTCCTACCTTCCTCTGCTGCGGCAAAGAGACTTCTCAGGCATTTTTCTGTCCATGGGGGTGTTTCCACGCTGTTGCCAAATCATCTGGCAATCCATTGCACATGAAAGGTTTGTTCTCAAGTTTTCCAAAAGGTTTTCTTCCTTTTCTTTGCTGTTTAATCATTTTCAGACCGTGGGTGGCAGAGACGTCTCTCCTGTTGCCTGGGCTGCACAAGGAGGTGAAGTCCCTGACCCATGGTTATTCACTGCTTCCCACTGACTCTTTCCTTCATGCCACATCTCAGTGGGAAGCCAGACTTCATTGCTCATCCATTCCAACACCTTTTCCAAGGAGGTGTTATGGCTGAGGTGCCCCTCGGCACTCCACCGGCATGATCTTAGATGAATTTTTTTGTTATACTGCACTGTATCTGCTTGGGGCCAGTTCATCAGGCAAGCCAGATCACGTTGCATGCTTGGTGAAGCGGGAAATAGCGATGACAGACTATCTTTGTGCCATCTGCCACGGTTATTAGCAAATGATGTTTTATTTATCTCTAGATCAGCCATGAAGACTCTGACTCCCATTAGAAACATGTTCAATGACAAGTCCTCATCTTTTGAGATCTATAGGTTAATGGATGAAGAACCAAAAGCCTGTTGTTAATGTGCACAGGGTGATGCTTACAAAGCACTACCACATCTATGTACCCACAGTTACCAGCCAAGCTGGAAATACTATTGATGGAAAAAGGTCATTGGGGAATATCTGCTCCCATAGAGCCATGATCACTGGCTACTAATTAATTACACTGACACCTTGAAATTCCATATGTGGGCAATTCCATATTGACCAGCCTGGGAATGAGTCTGCAGTGACCCAGACAGTTTCACAAAGAACTTGAGTTCCGCATTCACAGGAAATCCCATTGTTTCGGGTTTTTTTTGCCTCCTCTCCTGTCATCAAACAGAGCACAAATAGCACAAGATGAAATAAAAATTTTCATAGCAATCTATATCCATAGCAAATGGAAAATATTTGATTCCCATTTTAACTTCTGTTTTCTTTAACATAAACATGTTTTGAAAAGTTTTTTAAACAAAGCTCAAAATGTGCTATACCAAGAGTGTCAAAAACATGTTGGTATTTCACTTCTGTTTTGCTTGCAGCTTGTTTTGTTAAGACTAGTCCCTTTTAAAACATTTCAACTTAAATGAAAACAGCGTTTTCCTTTGCAAAATGGCTTCCATTATAAACACGCCATCAGATCTGCATTGGTTATCAAACTTGCCCTTTTCTGCATATTGGCCCAGCATTCTCAGTTTTCAGTATTTGCAGTTTCACAGTCTTCTAAGATTTATTAAAGAATTAGGTCAGTGATGCCATGAGCTCCTCAACCAACTCTCTAGCAATTGAAAAGCCTCCAACTGTATTCTTACAGCTAGCTGGAAAAAATCAACATGTTTGCATATCAGATCGTATCAGTTCCTCAAATCTCACTCATGTTTGTGTATCAGGTCCAAGAAGTTGGCTGTGGATAATGCCTTACTAACTCTTTCCTCCTATATATTGCCAACACAAATGGAGATGTCTCTGAAGACAGTAATCCATGCCTTCTGCTTTGCTCGTGCTCTTTCAATGCACGCTGTTGACAGTGAAAGAAAATTCCGCTCCATTCATGCTTACATTTTAATTGCATGTTCCTTTCTGGAGGCAGGCGAGAGTAACATCTATCATTTTGTTTCACATCTCTGCCTCAAAAGCATCTGCTCCGCTTGTGGTGATGCACGAGGAGCAGCTGCTTGCTCCCATTCAGTATCAGCCTCCCTGGCACGTGTTCATTTACCTGCATTTAACATCCTGATGGAGTCGGACAGCATTTCAAACTCACTCACTATACCCTTCAGATTTGCACACATGAAAAAAATAAAAATCAAATATCTGGCTATTGTCCCCTAATATCCGCATCTATTTTGGCTGGTTTCATGCACTCCAGCAGCACAATCCTGCCAGAGTCCTGGTTCACCCAAACAACGGTAAATGCTTAGTTGGTCTACTTTTGCCCAGCATTTGGCACAAAGCTGGACCTGAATGGAGAAAAGTGAGGGCATCTGGGCTATGTCAACACCTACTACCCAGCTTCTCAAATAACCATCAGACCCATATAGGGCTGCTCTATTAATGCTGGGTGCTAGTTTTCTGCTTGCCTGGCTCCCTTTTCCCTTGAGGTCTTCAAGGATACAGTTTAATAAATGCCAATAGTGTCAGCAGAATCCATTCATATCACTCTAATTTTAAGTATTTATTATTGCTTCTTTTGGGACGTATGGAAATAGACCCAAGTAACCGGGCTGAGTTACCCTTTTCCCTGGGGACACCTTGCATCGCCATTTTGCTTTGTTCTTATCAGCGAGCCAGACCTCTCTCACATGCCCCCTCTCACTCCTGCCAAGCTCCTATGCACAGACATCATTGGGAAGATGCCCAGAGCTCACTCCAACCCTAAAGCTTTGCTCAGCCCGGCTCAAAGGCTTGCAACTCCTCTTACATGAATTTTATGCCAGGGGGTGACCCAAGGTCACCACCTTGTAAACTAGATCAAGATGATTTTGCTTCCCATCCTCATTCCTAATTTACCTACCCCTCTTTCTTGCCTGTCTGTATCTGAAGCTTCCTGATAACCATTGTCATGCACACAAGCAGCATCCAAATATTTCCAGCTGCCCTGCACACCAGCCTGGCTATTAGAGGGAGACAGACTTAGCAGGCGGTTGGGCCTCACTGTCTGGCTGTACTCCAGCCTACCTGTTTGCTTTCCTTCTCTCACTTATTCCTCACTGAAATATAGCAGCTTGCCTCCTGCCCTTATACCCCTGCTATAACAGTATCTGGACAATTCAGTCTCTAGCATATTCTTTCTCTCCATCCTCCACGGGTAAGGAATTGTGTGCCAGGTGCTACACAGATGCCAGGAGACACCTTCTGCTCTAAAGAGGCTCTACTCTTACTTTGTGCGATCCCAGCTGCCATGCGTAGCCTGACAGTAAACTTCCTGAAGGTACACTAAGTCTCCCTAATTTGGCCCCGTATACAGTGAAGAGGTCAACACAACAGATGCTTTTGAGCAGTGACTTCATCAGCAAACGTGGTCCAAATCTGCGTGCAGACACCTGCCTGCCAGTTACCAGCGTAATGCCGGAGCATCCAGATCCGAGCAGCCTGCAGGGTGTCACCTCCTGTCACCGGCTGTTTCAGTTTGGTGGGTAGTTTATATTTAGTCTCTGGTAGGTGATGTTATGAAAGGAGATGGAACAAGGAAGGATGTGGCAGAGAAAATAGATCACATCATTCCAATTAAAAAAAGGTATTCATCCTGGCATTTTCAGTTGTACTTTTATTTATGGTAGAGTGGGGGATTTTTTTTTTTTGGAAATACAGCATTTGGCAGAGTAAACAGCAGCTCTCCGTTACAGTACTACAAAGTGAAACTGTGGCCACTCACTTCACAGACTAAAGGTAACCTTTATTATTCCCTGTTTAGCCAACGCTTTTACAGAAACACTAGAATAAGAAGAGCAGCTTGCCCAAAAGCAAGATCTAGGGCTATTGTTGAGAATTCACAGCTGCCTGGCTGGCACCTTAGCAGCATTCCCCATTAGCTGCTGTCACCTTTATCGCTCAATTGGAATAACTACTGCATTATTTGATTTTCACTGCTTTCCTCTCAGGTTGGCATTTGGCCTTTCTTTTTAAATACCATATGCTGCAACCTCCCTCCCCTTATAACTAGGAATAGTTAGAAGCTCTTGCTACCTCTCATCCCTGGCTGCAAAAGCTGAGCAGACAGGATTAATAGCAGACAGTAGATACGTTAATATTTTCCGTCATTTTTGAAAGATAGAAAGCACCAAATAATGAAGTACCATTGCTAGCAGGTGGCAGGGAGAATCCTTGCAACAAGTCCCACCTGCAGCAACTCCCTTACTACCTGCAGCAACTCCCTTACTACCTGCAGCAACTCCCTTAAGGGTCACCCCATTAGCTAATCAGTCAATGCTTATTAATTACATCATCTGTGGCTGAGGAATATAGCTAGGCAAGCAACCCCTCACAGAAATGACTGAGAAGCAGGGGTACGGTACGGTACGGTACGGTACGGTACGGTACGTCACATCACCATATGCCTGCTTTAGAAGTAGGAGGTGGAAGTGAAGGTCGCCAGAGATCATTTTTCCTATGGATCGCAATGGTAAAGTATGACTTATTCTCTCCCTTAAGAAAAAAAACATTGAGAGGTGGATATCTGAGTACTTCCAGATACCTTACTCTAGATAATTGCCCCTGGTTACATAGAGACTTCATTGTAGAGCAGAGAGATAAATTTTGCATCTGTTAAGCTTAGCTTGTTCAGTTGAAATACAGCTTCTGCATTGTCTCTTTAGAAGAATTGAAGGCAAATGTGCTGGTGCTTCCCTGCCACTTTCAAAATGAGCTCCTTTGAGTTTTGGGGGTCTAGATTCCCAGTACTTGCAGAGCTGATGAGACAAGACTGCTCTCTTCTGTGTGTCCTCGTGCCCTGTTATGGGTCAAATGGATGTTTTAACTATTAAGCTTAATAGTCCTTAGTGCTCTCTCTCTCCCTCTCCATGTTTTTGTGAAGTTAGCCCTTTTTATGAAGCTCCCCTAGACTAGCTGCTGCAATGCACAGCCTATTCTGGACAATCCCAGTCTGGATCAACCCAAAGAACGTTTTTTTTATCTTTATTTTTTTTTTCCTGACTATTTACTGCTCCTTCTCTGCTGACCCACGTAGTTTTGAAGAGATGCATGCAGGATCTTGCAAAAACCTGACATTGTGTTCATGACTTGTTCTGCACAGAAGTAGTCAGATAATCAGTACTGATAAATACATGTGAAATCCATAACTAGTTGGTACCTTTCCCACTGTGCCATCAGCTGTAGCTTGTACAGGCTGATTAACACACTGAGGGCACATCACACCTTTCTGAAGCGCCTGTGGAGTGTGTGGGGGAAACATGAGTAGGTTATTTTGTCCTGTTCTGCATTTTTGGAGATGTTTGGGCTCCTAAATATATGGCTTACTATATATGGGTGAAGGGTTCACTTTTTTCCTTGTAGCTGGAGCCTTCTAGCAACTGTGCTTCCCTGTTAACCCTTGCTATGTTTCCAGGGCTGGACAATCATCTACAGAGATTAGTGGTGTTTTCTATAGATGGAGTCAGACAGTGCCCTTCAGGTGCACCCTAAAAGGCGGGTTATCCTCATAGGAAATGCAACCAGCAGTTTGCATTTCCCTCTGCATTAAGCACACACCAGAAAGGTCAGTAGATGGCTGGCAGGGGGCCCTTCAGAGTGGGCGGCAGCACGGGGCTTGGTCGTGGATCGTCCTGCTCAGAGCACTTCTGCTGGCATCCACCTCTCAAGGGCACTGAGTTCACTTACATTTCTACCACTGGACAACACACCTTGCCACTCCAATAAGGCAGCTCTTTTGAGATGTCTTGCTTGCTCTGGACACTCTTGCATGGAGGCGTCAGCTCCTATTGTGTTAACATGCATATCAGGAGTGCTGTGATATTTGCTCTGTGCTCGGGATGGGAGCTCTTCTAGCTTCCCCCAGCTACTTCACATGCAGATACACACACTTCAAGCTGTCCAGTGTATCTCAAGAGAGCGGAAAGTATTTGCTAAAAATATTTATGCAGAAGTTATTTATGGCCTGTCCCACATCAACCCTGTGGCAGCCGTTACACAACGCTGCACAAAGAAGCCCTTATCTGGAGGAACACACAGCTAGTTTTACAGCCCACAAGTTACCAAGAGGCAATCCTACTGGCTTTTCAATCAAATCCTAGGAATTTGAGGCCTGGACATTCAATTTAGATGTCAAATCTTGTCAAGCAGGCTCTGCCAAGCTGCTTTCTAATGCCTCTCAATTCGAAGGGAGTTCTCGTAGAGAGGATCAGAAAATGCTGCACCACTCCAAGACATGGCACCTTTCTCCCCAAAAAACTGTGGATAGGCAAAGCAGATCTCCCCAGCTGGAATGTAGTTCAAGATTATAATTATTTTTCTCTCTCTGCATGTTGTAGAAAACATTGCAATAGCCTATGGAAGGGGAAGGAGACTTACCCCTTGGCTGACACTGGGCACACACCCACAGGTCTGGGCACAGAAATCAGATCTGGCTCACAATGTACTTACTGCTTTAGTGCATATCTAGCCTAGGTGGCTTTTGGCTCAAACCCTAATAAAGCTATGAGGAGTTTATAAAACCCTTATTTTTTAATCTATTTCTAGCTTTGAAGAACAAAAATTACTCAAAATTCAGTGCAAAGGAGATCCAGTCTTTTGTTCTGGACTATCTCCACCTTCATATAGCTCTTTTGATTATGTTTATGGTCTGCAGTCGCCTTGCAAGTGCTGATCTCCAGAGGTCTGTACTAAAACTTCCAGCCTCACCTGTTATGGTGAGGACGTGAGAAGTGAGCTTACGCAGGTAAGAAAGCAGAAGATACTCTTGATATAATGACACTGGTGGGATGCAAATATGTTAGAGGAATGACAGGAATAGTAGCACTTCCCTGCCCAGCTGCTCAGTACCAGTGCCCGTGAGTCAGCGGTGGTTAGCATAATTCCTCAGTTCACTTATGAGATGGCAGAGGGAAAGAGCATTGAAATCCTTACTGCTGTCAAGCTGGGATCACACATATCAGTTTCCCCTTCTCCATCAGGTCACTCGCCTTCTCAAGGAATTCAGATTGGTTTGACACACTTGTTCTCATCAAATCCCTGGTGGCAGGTCCTTATTTCATTATCCATTCGGTACTAATGATGGGATGCTCAGTAATCACTTGTATGTCCTGGCTCCTGGAAAGGCTAATACCCAGAGCCCCTCTCTGCCCTCTTTTAAGATAAGTATTACACTTGCCCTCTTCTGCTCCTTTGGGACCTCTGCTGTTGTTTTTGCCTCCTCGAATGCAGTTACTAATGGTTCAGAGGTTTAATTCAGCTAATCCTTTAAGCACTCTAAGGGGAATTTCAACAGCCCTTGCCAGCTCGAATACATGTTTGTTTGGTTGGTTTTTTTTAAGTCTGGATGTTTCTTTAAATCATTCTTTCACTATGCTCCTTCAGAGTAACCTATTCCCTTAATACAATTAACCATCTTAATTGCTTGGTTAGAATATACTTGTTTGTGAAAAATAGAACAAGATTAATTTTGAGTACTTCAGCTTTGACATGCTTTTTTTTCCCTGTTTGCTCTTTTTCCCCACTAAGAAATGGGCCAGTAGCATCTTTTGTCACAGCCTGTTCTTCTTTCCCTTGCACCTCCACCTCCCTTCTTGTGGATGGCCAGGCCAAAGCGCTGTCTTCTCAGGACTCTTCATAGAAAAAGGGACACAAAGAAACCTTCAGAGATGGAGAATCAGGTGGGATGTGCATGCTGATAACACCTGTCTGCTCTTGGGAAAACCTTCATGGGACTGCAGGACTTTGTCAGCAGCACTTGGATGCAGGTGGGCAACTTTGAAGGGAGTTTGTGCCCTCTTATGCATTTGCTAATTTTAGTGCTGTTAGATCTGCCTTGGGTAGATTTCAGCAGTGTTCGACCGAACCTGTCTCTGTGTTATCTGGGTTCCCCAGGTCGAGGAGAAGGGCATCCTCGGAGCTCCCACCAAGGAGCCAGAGGAGCCTCATCCTGCCTCAGTTCTGCTCGAGCCTACCCTGCAGCTCTGCAGAGCTGGAACTGCCCAGCAATACTCATGTTCTTGCCACTGAGGACACATCTCCACATGCAGTGGGCATGAAACTGGCTCATTTAGATATATATATGGAAACTCAGAGGAGAACTACTAACCCTTTCTATTGCTTCCTGGCATTCCTGAGTTGCTCTGCGGGATGGCTATCAGCTGACACTGTTCAGAAAAGAACATCAAATTTCTTTTCCTGATGCTTTTCTACCTCTTGCAGCTGTCAAGAAGAGCTAAGGAACATGATCCATGAAAGTCAAGTGATTCAGTTCTAGTTTTCCAGGTTTAAATCACTTATGAGCTACTAAGATCAGTAGCAAACTAATGTGCGAGAGACTATCAAACATCTGCTGCTGTGGTTTTCCTTCCTGTGAAGCACTTGGTTATTATCAGAAGCAAGATCTTGAACACTTGGTTATGGAACAGTCACTCCTATGTCTCTAAAGGGTCAAAAAAACAGGAAGAAAGTTTTAAAAGCCTCAAAATCATTGTTTCAGCCAATCAGTATTTTCAGGCTGATCTGATTTTGGAAGGACGGTCTGCATGAGTTTATAGTCCTCGGGGATGGTGAAGCTTAAGCGTGGATAGGCATCCGCATGCACTGTAGTTGACAGTGAATGCAGGTAAACAGAGTTTGCCCATATACGAGCAGAGCACGTCTTACAGATACCTTCTGGGTGTATCTACCTGTTTTTAAAACTAACTTAGCAAGAGCAGGGCCATGCTCAAACCGAGCCCCCTCCGACTCGCCTTGCTTGATGCCATCTAGTGGCTGCTGGGCGCCAGGAGCTCCTAGGCAAGAGCACAACATTTGTAGAACAACCCATTTTGGGGGAGTACTGCAAGTAATAATTATTCTTGGAGTCATAAAGTTAAAAATCGGATGAGCCCACTCCTAATCATCTGCTGGCATTAACCTCGCCACCGAATCCATGGCAGAGCCCAGCACAGACGTGGCTCAGCAGAGTCTGGCCAGCTGTAGCCTGGAATGCGTCCTTAAAAAAAACCCCAGATGCTGATGGGAAGCTCTGGATATCCGGCATAGATACGGAGCCAACAGCCAGGCAGCAGTTTCAAACATGGTTACAGGCTTCGTGTGAGTCTTTCCCAGTTTCTTCCAAATCCTTCTGCAGTAGGCCTAAGTGATTTAACAACTGAAGCCAAGCATTTCTCCTCTACCAACAGTATCCCAGCAGATGACATTGATTTGCAGAAAATCCTAATTAAGACTAAGTTCTTAGGCGCAATTGTAGGTGCTGTAATACCCAAATGAAAAATACTCTTTGAAATAGACAACAGAGCAAGTCATCTAATGCAGCCTCTCTTTTATTCATGAATTAGTTGAGATGATAGACTTTGATTTATTTTATTTTTTTTTTTTTACTAAGTCTAGTGAGTGGTGTGAGAGAATGGCTTCCAGCCTGCCTGAAATATCACTGTTAATCTTTGCACACAACTCAGGACTATTTCTGTGCTTAAGTCTTCCATTAAAATTCATTTATGGCCATTAAACCAAGGTTGTTTTGGTTTAGTGAACATCAGTACTCAAAGTGCCTTTTTAATATTCTTGTCTGAGTAACTGAGAAAATACTAACACTTACTGAACAAAATCTCTAGACTGAGTATAAGTTTCTGTAAAACTGCTAATTATATATATAAACACAAAAATATTTTTCCGTCACACGATCATAACCCTATTTTCTGACCACAAGAACTTGTATGAGAATTTCCAAATGGAAGTTTGATTTCTTTCTATTTCTGTGATACTGAGGAATCTAACTACATTTGCTAATTCAGAGAGGTTTTTGCTACAGATAATCCAAGAAAGCAAAGACAGACTAGCACTTTCAAAATCTAAAGTAGCAGTATTTATTCTTATGTTTAAAGGAAAAGATTTTGTTTCTATATAGTGTTTTCAAAGAGCTTGCTTTCCATACAGCTCAGCTACCGCAGCTATCTAGATATCTACTCTAATTCCTCTCCTCCCTTGCTGCTCTTTAAACAAAGATCAGTGTTATTATTTTTCCAACTAAGAGCTCTTTTAATAGTCACTTACACAGACCATAGATCACAAAGTCTATGGCCCCATAGATCACAAAGTATGAGCTCATGTTCTGATGAATCGTCAATTGTTTCCAAAGGGTTTGTAGGCAACACGGGTTTGGAAAGGAATGTGGAGCGACTATTTTTGCTTCCATTATTCATCCCTTCCTTTTTTCCCCCAGATAGTCTCTTTTCAGTTCCAAGGCATGTGCGGACTAGAAATAGCGTCAGCCCTGGAGGATTTTCCTTTACAATTCACTCGGACATTCATTCCCCAATTTAGGGTGTCTGTTCTCAACTTTTCAGAATAGCATCTCCTTCCCTTGCTCCATCCCGCATGCCTCCCAGACAGACCGGTGACCAGGCTGCCTCGGGAGAGGGATATTCTTAATTAGGCCAAAAAAAGTCAGAACAACCCCACTGCTTGTCTGCCAGGGAGCGGGTGTAGCAGGACCTGGTTTTTATTAATTGGAATAGATGGTGCAAGATTCCCTGTTTTATGCTTAATAGTCACTAGAGGGCAAAGCAGGTCTCCGTAAGGCAATCCTGCAGCCCAAAGGGAGGTTACCCGGCTCTTGCCTTTGGCTCATGAGGTTCTGGTGTGGGGTCCTGTCTGCAGGGACAGAGCTAGACAGTCCCAGCCTGACCGCTGAACTTAGCTTGGCTCAGGGAACTACTGGGTTGCCTCAGGTTTACCTGGTTTGGGACACAGTCAAGTCTGCCCAGAGACAGCAATTCTTGTGTGCTTCTGATTTTGGAACAGAGTTTTGGCATCTTTGGTCTTGTTTTGCTTATGTAAGAGCATCTTATAAGGTCAGGGCAAGGGTCCTTGTAGCCCAGCAACCATCCAGCCATGCATCTCACTAATAGGAGATGCCAAGGGGAAAAATACATGGAGCTCTTTTCCCCAGAATATCCTCCCAGTCAACTGTGGCCTGCAGCTCACATAATTCAAGAGGCAGAGCTGGGACCTTTGTAGATAACGTGGTTTTTTCTTGAATATCTCTGATTGCTCTTTGCATCTCAGTAGCCCCTAGGGATCTACAGTGCTCTTGCACAGAAGGCCCAGAGCTTACTTGGGCATTGTGTAGGAAAAAATACCTCCTTTTTTCTCTCTTGAACATGTTGCCTGGTTGCTTCATGTTCCCCTGTGTTGGTAATAGAGGCAGCAAGCTGAAGCCACCTTCTCATCCTCAGCAAGCCCTTTGTGAGTTAAAGTAGCTCTACTGTGTTCTCACTTACTTGTTTCTCTTCTGGGATGAAAATCCCTAATGTATGCAGTGGTTTGGACATTCACTAAGTCATTCATCCTGCATGGCAGATCAGGAACCACCCCTTGAAGTCAGTGTGAAGCTAACCAGGGAAAAGTTGACTGAGAAAGCAGAGGAGGACGCTGGGGGAGTGAAACCTGGAGATGACAACTCCAGGGCAATAGAATATTTTTCTTGGCATGGCTGCGTCCTTGATGTATTGAGAACTCACTTAAGCCAGGATAATAAAAGGTGCCAATGAAACCTTAAGTATCGCACCTGTAGGAGTATATTGTTGATACTGTCCCAAAAGTAAGCTATTTTCATGTCAGTGTGCACTAAAATGCCTTTGGAGAGTGCTTAGGCAGCAAGAAGCCCTGACTCTCTGAACCTCAGTTGTGCTGCTGAACTTCCCGATTCTCAGCATCTTGGTGAATATTAAGGCTCCCAAAACTAAGAGCAGACATGTTTCAGTGTTTTGAAAATAAATGGTGGACTTCAAGATCTGCTGACCAAAAGAGACTTCAATTTAAAGTGTTTAATGTTGGATGGAAGACTTGAAGTCCGCTGTCCTTCACAGACCTGAAAACCCATTTTTCAACCAACTCGGCTAGAAGTTTTTGAGTACCAAGATTCAAATCAATGTTTGTACTCAGTCTCCATTGCTCCATACTCTGCCACTTACTAAGCCCTGCTCACATGGGGAGTGGAGGTCACTATGGGTCAGCTTACATGGCAGAAACAGTTTGGCTGTTGGCAGGTGTACCTGGTGCCATGGAGGTGGATTGAGCTCCAGAGGGAAAGGGCCTGCACTGGGCTGACAAGGGATTTCATATGAGCAGCAGGGTTTCCCTTTCCAGAGTGCCGGCATATTTTTTCCTGCGCAGGAAAGGCTTTTCAGTCCGTAGGGCTTTACTCTGAGATGGCGAGTCAGCTCATAAATAGCACCTCAGGCGAGTCAGTACACCCAACCCTGCGCCAAAATCAAAAAAGCCTGTGCTCAGGCCTTGTTGCTGAGAAATGATAACTTGCTTTTTGAGCTGTGCAAATGTCCCGCATTTAGCTGAGATCTTTTATTACCTTGAAATCCCTGAAATGAGCAGGGCGCATGTAATGGTCAGGGAGGTCTATGGCAACCCAGAGGAGGCTGGAAAGGCCAGGACTTTCCAGTCAATGGGATCATGGATTTGCACCAGTGGGCATCCAGCTCAAATTTGCACTCTCAGCAGAGACTGGCAGACTATCTGTGGGCAGCCTATGTGATGCAGAGTGGGGCCAGAGCTACAGCACTTGCTGAGCCACTAGCTGGAGCTACTCTGCTTTTAGGGAAGACCAACTCTCCTAGCTCGCACTGAGAATCCCACGAAAGTCAATGGCAGGATGTATTTTATTTTGCTGTATCTACGTTTGACCTTACTGCAGGAAGGACAAGGATCTAAGGCTACATTTTTTTTTACTTTTACCCATTTAAAATGAAGCATCTGAATGCCTAGTCTGGACTTTTTGATTGCTAAGCAGCCACAGCTCACACTGAGCACAGGGATAATTGTAAGATCTCATCACTTCTGGAAAATGGGCCATTAAATAGGTCATTAAGTATAGCATTAGCTGTTTCATTTCAGCCACCCAGGCTGAAGAAATCTGGCTGTTGAAAGGCAAACAGAGGCACGCATTAGCGCTGGGTGCAGGCTGGCTGGCTGTGCTGTTGTTTCCTGCTGCACCACAACAGCACAGGCAACCTGGGAGCCTTCAAACACATGCCATGAAGTCCACACTGGCGTTTAATAATCCACCTTCTCAGGGAGAATCAAACCTTTCCTGAAACCATGTTTCTGGAGCACAGGGGAGATCCACAGCCCTACAGGGCCTCTGAAAGTGGCAATCAAGAGTTTTACATTTTTAGACCATTGACTAATGCCTGGTTCAGGCTGGAAGGTCATTCAAACGGTGGCTCTTGGTGTCCTGCTGTGAAATGAGCTGACTGTTGTCCCTTTTGGAGTCTGTCTGTCCACAGGAGAAGGACCCTGGTTCCCCACATAAGTGGTGTCCTGTGAACGTGAGAATGGCCGTACTGCCTCAGTCCAAAGGTCCATCTATGCCAATGTGCTGTCTCCAGCAGCGACAAAAGTAATCCGCAGGAAAACATGTAAGAACTTGGCAAGGACATATGACTCCCAAATCCAACTATTTTCTGCTCAGGAACAGCCAGAGCCAGAAGGAGTTTCTCTGTCTTTAGTAAGTCAATGCATTTCTCTTTCAGGAAGTTTCTCTGTCCTCCTTGGTCTCATGTAGACTTGTAGGATTCACAGCACCCTTACATGGGGGTAGGCTGAATGAAACTGAGAAGTGAATTAGAGAGAATGGATATGAGGAATGGTTGGAAACAGCATGAGAAAGCAAGCCAGCTCTCTTCTGGCTCAATTTCTCCTTGATGCAGCCGTAAGGATGCCTTTTCCCAACATGCTGAGTCTTAGCCACAGCTTTGGATTTGCTGAACCAGTTTGTGAAGAATCAGGAACGTACGGAAAAAATATATTAGTGAGGTATTTAGTATGAATGTGAGCAAATTAAGCCAACTGTGGGACTATGGGATGACCCCACCCAAACACACATGTGTTCTATAGGTCCCGGAAACAAAACTAAGGGCTCAAATAGCATCATTGTACTACAGTGAGCTCTTTTTTTGAAACATTTAATGATAAATGTTTAAACAGCTGCCCTCATAGGATTCGAGGAAGGAGAGCAGTAAGGCATTGTCTTGTATTAAAGCCACAACTGGACCTTGGCCAGAGCTGAAGAATTTGTAGGTGACCTGAGTACATTTTTCATGCATTTTGCTGAATCCCCTGCATGGCGTAACTTTCTCTGTGGGAGATTTAGCCAAACAGTCTGAAGAAAAGAAAGAAATGTGGACAAACCAGCTTCTGTGATTTATTGCCTCAAAGCCATTCAGTAGAGATTGTCCCAGCTGGTCATAAACTACATATTTCCTACTTCAGTGGAGGGGAAGAAGGGTACTGGATGCACGCTTTGCCAGATAGAGATCTCTATTCTTTAATTTATCTCACACGCTTAGGACAAATGAATAGTAGTGTTGATCTTATCCCATGCTTAATTTCTTGTTTATTTTTCTTTTCTTAGTCCTGCACCCCCTCCCCCCCACTTTTCTTCCACTCCCTCCAAGGTCAGGTGAGATTTACAGAAAAAGAAATAGGCCCATCCCTTATTCAACAAGATGGGAAGTTTCTTACATTAGCTTTATATGTGTCTGGAGGGTTGATAAAACTCATAAATCAACAACCTCGGAGATCAAGGCAGAGCAAACTTTGTCTCATATCCTCAGTAACCTTAATGCCTCATCTGGTGTGATCCTACAGAATACAAATACTCGAGGAATACTGAGTCCTTATTTTTTTCTCTTAGTACTGCTAACTGTGATTTTCTTCCTAAATCTTGACGGAGATTACAGATTCACTAGTTAAAAACATTGTGAAGACCTAAGTGTGTGTCCGCATTAGTGCTTCAGTTCAGATCAGGAGCTCACTTTGGAAGTAGATTGGTTTGCATTGTGGTGCCATCTTAAGGATGCTTGAATTAGTGTCCCTTTGGAAGAAACTTATCCGGAATACGTGCTCCCCTAATCCATTCCAGTCACTGCTGGGAAATCAATCCCTAGGACCAGACAGTGGATGGCATGAATTAAAAAGAGAGGGAAAAAAAAAAAACCCCAACAAACAAACCAAACCAATCCAACCATGAAATGCTCTTACTGTGGATGTCAAGTCCTCAGCAAAAACTTTCCTGGTCCATGGCTCTGCTTCTCTTAGTACATCCTACTTGTTAATGCAGGCATAGTCTTAGAAAATCCACAGATGATCCTCAGTGAATTTGAAGGCTTCATGGCTAAGCAATTCCAGCATAAACCACAAAGTAACAGTAAGAAATTAAATAAGTCAGAGGCCAGGTGTGTTGCGTGTTGCCTGCCTGCCCGCAAGACATGTGAAATACAACTTTTTCTGTTGTGACAGATAGGAATTGTTTAAAACATGAGTGGGTTTTTTTTTATTTCCATGTAAACAGAATTCTTATTTGTACAATATGCTGAACTGTTGGGGCTGGGAAACCCTCCTTGGAAAGGGAGCAAACCTGGGTTTCCTCTGATGGACTTGTACGTGCCACAGGACTTCAAGACCAGCTTTGCATTGTATGAAATTTCATGTCAAAACATTTTCCGCACATCCAGAAAACCATTTATCACAAAGGCATTTATCCTTTGGGCTGTGATCCTGCCCATCTGCAGTACCAGCATCCCAGCACTGCCAATGGCTTGTCCTTCAGCCTCAGGGCCAAAAACCCACTGAGCATGACGTGAGTGTAAATCCCCAAGTCTCCTCACCTTCCATGCCCTTCACCGCTGCTGCCCCTTCAGATGACTGTAATTAAATCCTTCATTTGTCAGAGCTGCCTAAGGTACAGCAACTGCAGTGTTACGGGGGCAGAGGGGCGCAGCGTGAAGGAGGCTGCGCTGTTGGGAGTGGGATTAAGTGTTCCTCGCCGCTGCATCTGGATGTCTGTGCACCAGCCTCGCACTCTCACCTGAGTGTACGCGCTTTCCTTTTTTCTGGTGACAAAGAAATCAAGTCAAATCAACTGAGACTAATTCTTTTGAGAAGGAGAGAAGAGAAAGCGAGCGAGACAGGCTGACACATGTCTGATCCTCATGAAGCTGCTGTGCAGGCAGGTGGACTGTCAAGCAGCATGTCCTGCTCCGAGCTGAGTCAGAGGATGTGGAGGTAAAAAAGCAGATGCTACCTCTGCCACCTCGCTACCCACAATGATTAAATATCCTCCAGAAGTGAGCTAGGGGACCATTTTGTTCAAGTGCTGGCAAGATCTCGGAGTTTACAGTGGCAGATTGTGAAAGGTTTCTTGGTTTATTCCTTGGGACTTTCCATAAAACTACTGAATGCAAAGTTCTTTCTCTTACTCTCTCTCTTGGACATATGCACACAGGTGCTAACACCCCACCTGATGTCAACCACCATTTCAGTAATAAGAGAGAATCACTTTATCTTCAATTTTTTATCCATAAGCAACTCAGTCACCATGAATACTTAGAAGGAGGTTCATGATGGTGCTGAAAATCAGAACAAAATTTGATGTCTAGCTCTGCTATGCATTTTTTTGATAAAATATTTTATAATTTAAAAAATTAAGTAGGTTCTGGAAAAGGTCAATAGTTCTGATCTTTTGCCAAAAAGCACTTTGGCTGAAAGTTTGCTTTCAATTAAGATATGTTACTTCTTCAATAACCTAAAGTTTTAAATGTTCTTTTTGCAGGACTTTTAAGGAAATTATGGGCAATTAAAACGTAAAGCATTGTTAACAACTCTGACAAAATAATATCCTACTGGATCTACTTTGTTCTACTTCATTTTTAAATCTGTGAGGCCTGATACATTGAAGTGCTGTGCCATCAGCACCCAAGAAACCTGTGGTCTACCCTCTCTAGCATAATCTGCGGATGTCCATGTGCGTAACTGCAGTTGCTTTTTGGCAGATGTCTGACTTTGGGGATCTATCCTTTTCCAGACAATCTTGGTAGAAGCCTTGCCCTCTTCTTGCCCATCCTTTTCCCAGGCCTTTGGGGACACGGATTTCATGGAAGGAAAACTGATACAGAGAGAATTAATCAGCCAACCTTCCTTACAGACATGAGATCTGCATGTGGAAATTCCTTACAAACACAGGCCTTGAAACTCAATGTACAGCCTTGGGATTTAAAGGCATATTTGAACGTAGCAAAAATAAGTGACTCGGTGAATATGAATAGTCACAGCCTCTGTTTTGCAGCTTATGTACTGCTTCTGCAAACACAGTGGTTTATAATTGACTGAACAAAGAAATACATCTTGCAACACCCACAGCTTCTGCAACCTGGGTAGTTTCCAAATGGGGTTTCCCACCTGAGCACCTCGCTGATCTGTTTTTATCCTGTGGACCCGTTACAACACCATGCCGGCCATGATTTCCTTTACCTAACAGGTGCTCGTGATACTTTATTTTGCAAATGAGGCATTTCATGAACTATCATGAGAATAAAGAACTACTACAGCTGAGGGGGGGTGAAATGGAAAGAAAGGGAGGGGAGGCAAAGAATGACTTTGCAGACAAATCCTCCGCACTATTGAACCTTTGCTGGCACAGGAAAAAAACAAACATCAGAAAAGTCATGCTTCAATTCTCCACCGTTGCATTATCTTTTTCCTTTTCTTTTGCTAGTTCAAAATACCTACAGGTATGCTGCCCTCCTTGAAACAGCCTCCTTGAAATTTAAGTGTACATTTCAAAGACTGTGTACAATATAACTCTTAGTGTTTAGCTTGGAGAAATATTTGCTGGGTGGAAAGGAAAAAGGAATTTAAGTAGCTGGTAGTAAGCAAACGTTCCACCGCTGCCTGGTCAAAACACATTGAAAAGTAAGGACAGGTCTTGAGCATGCTGGACAGGAGTTGCATCTTGTGACCTTAGAAGAGAGTTGGAGCTCTTGACAGGGCATTGCAAAATCAAACACCCCCAAGACACACATCCAGAGATGGGTAAGTTCACATTTGTGAGTGTGACAATGCCACGGAGATGACAGTGAGGACCTGTTGCCTCAGCATATGTCCCCGGACCTGGGCAGGGTCCTGAGCTCCCTGTGGCACAGCTGTACTGCTGGTGAGGCTGTTACTAGCGGGTTTGAAGCGTGCTGTACCTACATGTGGAGCAGCAGAGTAAATATATTATCTGATAACACCCCCTTCCTGTTCCCCCTGCTTTGACCTCTTTATCCTCTCAAAACTTCTGTGAGGCAGAAAAATGCTAGTCTCCCATGTGTACAGGTGGGGACCCAAGGCCCAGAGAGAGAGAACTGGAGACTGCTCAAATATTGCTGCCAGTTTGTGTAACAAGTTGCTCCACAACATCACCTGAAGTTACCACTGATGAAAGAACGAGAGGGTTTTTTAATTCCAAACTTGGCAACTTGATATTTAGGCACTTTTTCTTTCTTGGTTCCCCACTTCAGCCCAATGCTTCCAAAATAGGACTTCTGGCTAGCTGGCATGAGAAATAACGATAAACTGACCCCCCCCCAGGTGACACGCTCTACCTGCTCTATGTTCCCCAGGCAAATCAGGGAGGACAGCCGATTTGGATCGCCTTTTGTTTGCTGAGCAGTGTACAGGTGAGACGATTAGCTCAAATAAGTGGGTAGGACTGAACTTTCTTAGTATATATTTGTTCTGTCCTCATTTCTTTTCATTTGGTCTCAGGTGCCAAAGCACGTTACCATGATGATGAATATACGAAGGCCTTGGAAAGTTAGAATTAAATATGTGAATTTTTTGTAAGTTGAGACATCATATAAAAGGGAATGCTAAGTCTAGTGTAAATAGCTATCAACCTACTTATGTTTGTTTTTCAGTCCAATTGTCTAAGTGTGCTATGCCTCATGTTTTAAAATAATACTTGAGCTGAGCTGATGCCAGGCTGCATCTCTCTTCTCTCAAGACACATGAGCAGCACGTACTCAGCTAAGGAGAACAGGACGGGCACTTAAGTCTGGTGTTGTCCAAAGCTTCGATGCCTCACTCACCCAGCACTCTGCCACTTCATGGCTGGGCCAGGGGTGAAACGCATCTGGATTTAGTGTCCTGCTTGGGCACTAAACAGAACAACAGGAAAGCTTTGCCATGCTTTTGTGGTTTTTTTTTTATTTCCAAACTGCCATAATTCTCTGTGAGTTAGCAATTGCCTGGGCATATTTTGGAGTTAGCTTAATAAATTTGGTTTTGCTTGAGCCAGGACTTGTATTCTTCCATCTACATCCAGAGAAGATGGAAGACTTCCCCTAACTAAGTTTATTTGAAGCCTCAGTTTCATGCAACCCCCTAAAAGGAGCTCTATTTTATACATGCAGAAGAGGTACCTCAGTTAGTGCTTGAAATCATTTCAAGGCAATGCTAATTTCTCACAATTTGTGTGACTTTCAGCATAGAACAGTCTGAAAGTTCTCCAGTTTTTGACTGATTTTGGCCTGAAGCTGTCCCATGGCAGAACTGAACATTTCAGGAGAACTCATTATTTCTGCATATTTTGAATTCCAGACTAAAAACAAATGTGACTTCCCTTGAAACAAGTAAAAAACTGAATTATTATTTCATTTTAAAAGATCACTTGGAAACAAAAAATGGAAGCATTGAATTTAAAAAGTGTTTTAATGGTTTAGAAAAACATAATTCTATTTTTGGCTTTACTACTCTGCTTTTTCTTTTAGATGAAAACAATGTTTTGGTTGACAAGCAGTTCAGTTAAAATCTCCTTTCTAGCTGTCTTCGTGCTCCTCTCCTGTACAAGACATGCTCAGCAGAAGTTACAGGAACACGATCAAAACCATCATCTTGATCTGGGCAGGCAGAGCCTGTATCCTGGGCCCACAGTCTGAAAGACGTGCAGCTCCTGACATCAAATTGCTCCTTTCTTCAGCACCCATTACCAAGAGCTGCCAGCTGACACAAGGATAGCAGTTTTCCTGCCCAGGGACCTCTGAGGTAACGTATTCATTGCTTGCTTCCATGGGGAATAAATAGAGGATGAGATGGCCAATGAAATAAAAAATGCCAAGTTCAAAACCAATTAAAGCTATGTTTGCCATTCCAGGTATGATCAGGCTGGGAATTCAGTGTTATCTGACGCCATTGTGGTCAAGAATATCACAAGATGCCTAAAAAGTCTTGGTCTTGAGATGAATGTATGTATATCTCTGCGTGTACATACACACATATCTCCAGAGTTATCGTAAGTCATTCTAATGTATTTGCATGTAATATTAAACCTTCTGTCACTGTGTTTGTGCGACAAAGATATTTAGACCCTACGTAGGGTCTAAGTTCCCATTGAGATCTAGGAGCCTAGATAGGCTGGTTTCCAAATCCTTCTGTTGTCCTCTTATGGTGTGTGCATTATTCCAGCTTAGTTAATCTGACCTGAGTGTTGCAGCTCCAAGCAGTGGTCTGCTGAGCCAGTCTCAGTGCTCTTAGAGATGAAAATGTGTAAGCAAAAAACCTGGCCTACCCGGTGGCTCATATTTGGGTGGAGGAGGGCCAGGCTGCCTACACTGGCATCATGCCCATAAGGCAGCAGGTTCCACTGGACTTCAGGTACCTGGGACCTGCCAAGGATTGTATGAGTATGTCCAAGTTGCAAGTTTCGAAGCCATTGGGAAGCAATGAGTCAGTGGAGGGAGCAGAAAAGGATCTGATAAATTCTTTGTTAAAGGCTTGTTCCAGTTCTAATTAATGACATTCAATAACAATTCAATTAGTGCCATGAGTTAAAAATTACCAAGTTAGCTGCATATACTGAGATGGACACATTCAGGGCTGAGACAAAAATAGGCTGGCAGAAATGAGAGGCATTGAATAAGGCAATGAACTCCTGGGACATTTCTGGAAATTGTTCATGGCTATTTTCCATGTCCTCATTCTCCAAATGCTTCTAGTATCGCTTTCCTTCTCCAACCTAGGCCCTCCACGGCATTTCTCCCACGCATTTTCTCTTGCTAATGAGCAAGAGTGGAGACTACTGGTATGAGCGTGGTGATGTGGTTAGTCAAGCAGACTGGACCGTCTCTAAGAAACTCAGTCCCATTCTGTTAAGAGCTCTCTGTACACATAACAAAAAGACACACACTGGAGAAGCCCTGGGAAGACAAATACAGACAAAACAATAAGCAAAATTAATGTAATTAAATAGGATCAGTCTCTCTGAGAGCCAATCGTCCCAGCAGTTCAGCTGTCAGCCCTCAGGCTGCTGGATACCACACTCATATTTACCAATAGGAAATATACTGTACAGCATCTTCCCTCTGACTTCTCCTATAAGCCATTTCTTTATGTAGTTCACCTCTTTTAGCTTTTACAGCTCTTGGAGTGTGTTCACTGTTTATATTGCATCAAATACAACAGGGTTCTGACTTGGCTTTTTGGCTGGTAAAATAGGAGGTCAAGCAAAACTCATCATCCTGGGCTTTAGAGCATTAAAAAAATTAGTGATATAAGTATACTGAAGGAGCAGAGAAACTCTTTTACTAAGGGGAAACAAGAAACACCAGACTAAAAATTCTCAGTGATTCTTTGAATAAGAAAATAAAAATTAAACAATGGAAATCATCTTCTGCAAGCCAGGTCCATATTCTGCCCTGCATCTTTGAGGTGAAATGGTTTTTAGTTGCTTTGCCAGGCACTTCTTCCTCCTTTTTCCACTTTTTAAGTTCTTTTGGGATATGTCAGTGAGAGATGTTTCACTGGAGGAAAAGGGAGCACAATCAGGATATTGTGGAAATCTGAATTGTTGTGTACACACATACACAAAGGCATTAAGATCTCTGTGCCAGCACACCAGCAATGTGTCATTGCTGTCTCTATATGTATCAAGCTGGTGGAGGTACAGATCCTGTCATACTTGAAAGCTGACCTGTGGAGTGGATTCCCCAAAAACTGAGGGTGCTGCTGAACATTTCTTCTTGGCTTGCAGAGTCAGTTTTGCTTTGCTCTGGCAGTGCCATCATGAAGATTCTTCCTTCAGGTTCCAACATTTCTTTTAATTTCCAGAATCAAGAGCACTGTTTTGTTTCAAAACAAACTTGTCTTGCCTTTACCTGAACTCAAATTTCACCACTGAAACAATATCTAACTGAAGTGTAAGCAGAGCGACCTTTGTACCCAGTGCATCGCCACATGGCACTTTATCAACAAGTCAGAATATTGACCTCCAATCTCATTTTGCATTGAAAAGTATGAACAAATTCCAGTTGAAATCAACCAGAACAATATATACCATTTGGGGTAAATGATTTGGAAATAAAATTAATCAGAGCTGTTTTCCCATATGTCACCAACTGAGAGACAGCTGGAGCAGTGCTAGTGATGGGGCTAACAGCCAACATGGATGTAACTACTGAAACGGGGACTCTGGAGAGGAAAGCAGCGGCAAAATAAACCTTTAACCCAGCAGCCAGATGAGTGGTGGGAAAGATTTCTTCAGCACACAGTGTCCCTGTGACTCCCAGCACAATAGGTGCTGATGTGCTGTTGCATGATGATTCAAAGTCCACTCAAATCACAGGAAAGGAGCTTTCTACTTGTCTTACAGAGGCAACTGCTTACTTGTTCAAGCCACAGCTTCATAAGCCTCTCTCTAGGATGGATTAATATGCTAAGGGATGGGCAACAAGCAAGTAGGAGGCTGCAGAAATTCTCAAGGATCCCAGAGAAATTTCATCACTTTCTTCTAGTAGCTAATGGCACTGCTGACACATGGGCAATCACAGCCTTTAAGATGGTGCTTCTACACAGGGGTTGGGGCCCTGACGGCACTAATAGCTCTTAATTGCCCTGATCAACCTCACCTGGGACCTCCACCCACAGCCCTTGCTCATTGGCCCAGGGATCCCATTTAAGCTCAGGCTGGGGTCACGGGCTCTGGTTTGAGCTATGCTGCAGTACAGTGTTGGTCTGCAGCTTGGTTATGCTCTTTCCTAGCAATGAACCCTATTGATCCAGACCCAGATGCATAGGCCGACTCCCTGGCCTGACCCTGGCTATGCCTTGCCACTGTGGACCTGCCTGGCCGTCACTGAACCTGACCTGTGGATTGGCTTCCTGGTTTGACTTTAAACCTGCCTCATCACCATGGATTTCTTTGGTGATCTAGATTCCCAGCTGAACCTGGCTGCTTTCCATGGCCTGCCTTGCTTGGGTGTTGTGGATGGGGTCCTGGTTGGTGAGGCCCCTGTGCTGCCAGTCAGTCCTTGCAAATATGCTTGATACCTTGGAGGCAGAAGATCTCTATGCAGTAGCTGAAGTTCTTACATCTACTGTTTTAGTCATGGAATTGTCCAGGCGATCTTCAAAGTGGGTAAGTGTATTAAAGATGTGCCTTTAGTTTCAAGGTTTCCTCTCTATTGTGACAAAAGTGGGTTAAGGCACATACAACTCCTGCACCCTATGCAGACCTTGCTTTGAGAAGAAATAGTTGCTGCAGCTTGTTCTCAGCTACTACCTCCTCCGCATGCTCCTTAGCTGGGTGTAGTGCAGGAATCTGGCCCTTGACAGGACTCTGCATTCACTGGAGCCAGACTTGGCAGAGAGAGGATCAGGTCTGTGACCCTTGGACATGTCAGTAGTACATGAATTAGGCTTAACCAAGACCCCATAGTATGCCAAGATTGTAAACTCTTTTTGGCAAGAACTAACTTTTTAGTGTGTATGGAGCACCTACCTTTTTGTGGTCTTGGTCACGTTTCCAGGTGCTGCCGTAATGTACTTACTAGAGTAATATCAAAGCTCCAGATGCCTTTGTTTTGCTTTTCATAAGCTCACATACCAGAGAGGGCTGGAATTCAGGAGTTACCAATAATAGACCCTGTTCTAAAGGTAATGCTGTTGTCACTGGCGATATGTAAAGGTGGGTTAGGTGTGTTGGCAGATAGCAGACATGGTTGCTTTTGGGAATAAATAGCTAGGATTGCTTCTATGCATGCCTTGAGAATCGTTTAACCCACAGTACCTGTCCCGCTTGTTGAAAATACTTAGAACTATTCATTAGTTCAGGAGGATCTTACTCTCTTCACTGTTATTATTAATATTTTTCAAACCTAGCCTTTATCTGGCTAGGTTGAGCTAACTAACGTTGGTGACAGATTAAACTATTTGGTGGGTTTTGGGAATCTGTTTTCATGACTAGGGCTGGGATGGTGAAGGGAGCTGGTGAACTTGAAGCAAACCACAACCCCCCCCCCCCCCCCAAATCATTTCAGGACCATCAAATTCAGTGAATTAATACTGGGCAAGGCTGCCAGCAAGGACCATGATAATCACCATTCTTGATGAAAGGTTTGTAGAGCACCTGGGACAGTAGGGCCATGATCTCACCTGACATGGCTTAGGCCTGACCACAGGCACTATCAGCACAGTCTTTCAGGAGCTGCCTGTATCCAGCACTAAAATGTCATCGCTTCTGTGTTGCAAGCTTTTCTAACAGCTCTGAGACAAGAAATGACATGCTCCCCAGATGACTTTGTTTTTCTTTGCAACTTCCAGTTTTCATCTCAGACCTAGAAACTTACCTGGTTTTGGAGAGAAAGCAATGTCCTTTGCTTCCTACCTCTTTCTAGTACAATTTCTCTCCAACTCTTCGAGGTGGCAGATGGTCTTTTGAGGCTGTTCAGCATTAGTAATGTATCGCTGGTGCAGCTGAAAATGGACAGCTATGGCATTTGGGTTTTGAAGTGGAAATCTGGTCCTTGACTACTCCTCCTCCTGAAGAAAAGCCTCAGATCAATTAGATGTGTAAGCAGATAAAGTAATAGGTATTTTGTAGTAGCACAAGTACTTGTGCTGTTTAAATAGTGCTCAATATGTTATCATGCAGAAGGGACTTCAGCTCTGTTTATATACATGCTGTCAAATATCTCTCACTTATTAACAAAAATCATCTATCTGTATTCTATTCTATATATACTCACCACAATATATACATAGATATGACCCTGCAAATGTGCTTACTGTTGGTTACAGATGTTTTCCTATTGATGTAAATGGCACTCTTGGGATGAATGAGTGTTTGCAAGATCAAATACTATACGCATGCGTGTGTGTGTATATATATGTACAAAAGTACACGTATGTATAAGTTTTTGCTATCAATCTCAATCAGAAATATAGGCACCAAGAACTCCTGATAAAAGAGCAACTCATGTGGCATGGGGAAGAGAAGTGAAGCTGTCATGTTCTTGACCACAGCCTCCCAGTATTAGGAACTGTGCTTGGGCAATGAATGCTATAAGGAATTCTGACTCCAAAACCTATCTATGACACTTCTAAATCAGCCCAAGCAAGCCTTCCTCCAGAAACCCCAGCAGAAGTGGGCTTCATGTCTTATTTGACGATGTTTTTAGCATTTACATTAATTCCGGTGGGAAAAATACAGTGGTGGATTAGGAACAGAACCCAGTGATTGCAGGACATGTTGGCCAAGCTTCTAGTTCTTGGAAGAGCTGTGGGGTTTGAAAAACTAGTTTTTGTTTCAAAATCTATTTTGTCATATGATTTAAATGAGTTATTTCAAGGGAAAATTCCTTCGAATCAGCCTATTGTGTTTTGAGACAAAACCAGAGCCTTTGCTGTACAAACAATAGAGGCCGCAGTGCCAGCATCTCCCTTGCCTCAGCCGCAATAGTCCATGCGCTTCTTATGCTGCTTGACTGGAATCTGAACCCTCGTGTCTGAGCGTTCAGAATAAGCTGGTTAAAATGGTCCAAGATCGGAGAACAAGGCTGAGGACTGCAGTCCTCAAGGGAGAGGGATGAACGCTGGGTTTCAGCGTGTCCTGTGGGCTTTGGTAACAGTTCACATGTGGGGATCATAGCACTCTTCAGTGTGCTCCTTCATGCAGCGCCTCCACAGACGTCCCAGGGGATTCCAGTCTTTGATTCAGCATCAAACAGCCTGATAACTAAATTTGTAGTGTCTGAACAAGTTGCTTTGTAAGGGAAGCCACTTTTTTTTATGAGCTGCTGACTTCCCTCTCTCTTCCTTTCCTGATTTCCTCCCGTTTCCTTTTCCTCTGACTTCTGTTTTTCTTTCCCTCCACCCTCCCTGCCTAATCCTTATTTTTTCCTTGAACTTTTTTTACTACCTGAAAGCTGAAATTGTGCAGCATATGGGTACTTAATGCAGGCCACCTGCACACATCCAGTGGCCTCTACACAGTCCATGAATTGTACGCTTGACAACCTCAGTGTAAAATGCTCTGGAACCATAAACTACAGGTATGAAGGTCAGGTTTCTGCTAAGACATGGTGAAAACCCTAAACTGTTACGTGTGATTCCTTTCCTTCTTGTAAATGTTGTTTATTTGCATAAATTCAGAGGAGCCTCCTGGACTTCCTCAAAGCTGCAGCTGTTCCACTGGATTAATCTCAACCACCTCAACGTGCTCTGTCTCGTGCTGCAATTTTGCCAGCACCCTCTGCTGCCTGTGGGGCACAGCTCTTTGGTTCCATATGTTGTTCTTCACCTAGCACATGCAGTAGCACCCAATAGTGCAAAATGTTACTAGTGGGACAGATCGAAAAATTTTAGACCTATTTATTAAGTGCTTGGAATTTGGTCTTATGGCAATTTTGTACACAACTTATGCAATGGAGCCTAAACCTGCAAATACTATGGAAGTAGCAGATAGTCATAATTACAGTGCCAATAAGTGGTGTTTCGTAAGCAGCCTCCTGGCAAGATGTCCTCCTGTGTATGCTGTTATGCAAGCCATTTCCCCTTTATTAATTGTTGCTAATTATGTTTTCATTGTGAATGATCCATTAACCAGCTTACCATGGCAGAGTTGAACAAGAAAAAAATATTTCACTTGCTCAGGGAGTAAGTAGAAAAAAGCCAGAATAACTCTTGGCTGGGTCTCTCACTGCTACTTGGTCTCTTCAGACATGTTTCTTATCACTGTTTATAGGCTTTCAGGCTCAGTGGGCTGTACAGCTTGTAAAAAGAGCATGCAGGTGATATGATCTGTTCCTTCTCTCTAGTGCAAGTGATTCAAGGTCCAACTTTTTATTTAAAAAAAAAAAAAAACAAACCAGTTTTTGCTAGATGTAAAAGCATATTACAGTAATGGCTAAGATGTGGTTTGAATGCTTTAACCAGTAATGCTGGCTCTGAGACTTAAACAATGGCATCAATCATAACAGATCTGATCCGCTTGGAAGGTGGAGTTGCTTCCAATCAAATCTGGACACGGCCTGTTCTTGAGATGCTCGTGAAGGAGCTGCTGCATGTCTCTACTCTCTGAATGAGTGAGTTTTAACAGCGTGGATCTCATCAGAAGTATTTCATAGAATCATTAAGGTTGGAAAAGACCCCTAAGATCGAGTCCATTTGTTTTACAGGACTTTGATACCAATGCTTATCCAGAAAAGCAGGGCCACTAGTGGGTAAAAAGAAGTTTAACTGAAGACTGATATCTGTATAAACATATACAGAGACAGGCCTATTCTGATTGAGGATGCAACCTGGTTTCACCACCCTAATGGTATTCTAAAGTAGTTATTGAGTAAAATAGAATCTGTAAGCAAATATAACTATATATTTGGATAATCCACCTCTTTATTTACTAAACAGTTTAAACAATTAAGAGGGAATCCAAAGGGAGTAGGGATTTATCAAGCTGCTTGCTTGTGAAGCAGGAATATACAATTGGATATCACTCAAATCCAAGGCTCAGAAAATAAATGAGTCTTTGAAAATATGTCATGGTAAAAGACCTTGTAATCCTGGTTTTAAGCAAGTTACATGCTGAAGCTATTGCAAACGAGGTGAAGAGAAACAGTCTGCAGTTCAGATTACCAACAGAACTGGGAAAAGGGCAGCCAGGCTGAGATTATCAAAGACTATCAGCACTGTCACAGTAACACACGATGAATAACCCAGGGGTTGGAGACCTGTGTGAGCAGCCCCCTCACTGACTGCATGTGGTGTTGCTTCAGAGGAAGGACTCTCTTGAACCATCTCCAGAGACCACAGGGAAAATGGGGTGGTGTGAAGAGTGTCTGGGAAGGCATGAGCAAAATGCCCATGTTGTGCTGCTCTGGGAGGGGTTGCAGACCATCCCGGGCACCTGGAGCAGCTCTCTGGTGCTGTCCCACTCCTTGACTCAGTCAGCTGTTTTTCTGCAAGAAGAGCAGGGAACCTGGTTACTGTAAAGGCCTACTGCTATGATACTTGTGGTTTTCCTCCTTTATCCTACTATATTTTATTCTCTCTGGTTAAACTTATTTATGTTCATTGCTCTTTTCTTGTTGTTCTCTTTTAAATTCACAGTTAAATCCTCCAGCTTGTTTAACTAAAGGCTAAAGGGAGCAGAGCTTGGGGATTGGCCAAAAATTATCAAAATTATTATAGATTCAAGAGGTGTGACGTGTAAATATTCAACTGCTTCCCCGTTGTGGTGTGACTCATGGCCACAGGGCAGGTGCTCCCCAGCAAAGGTGCAGGCAAGTATAGGGCATCCAGACCTTCTCCTTTGTCCTTCAGTCTGCAGGGAGAGCTGAGCAAAAGCTCTGCGGACTGACTCATTTTCTGGAAATTTGGAGGAATTTTTGTCTGTGTTTAAATGAGCTGCAGGTGAAACTGCTTGGGATGCTGTATTCAAGATGGGAAAATACTGGGAAAGCTGATTCTGGGCAATGCTCTTCCACAATGATGTGGAGAAAATTGTTCTCAGCTTAGACAAAGGAGCCTTACTTTGTTCAGATGACTCCAAAAGCAGAAAGGACCAAAGAGGGTCTGTTCCCATCCAGGTGTCAGGGTCAGATTGATAGCGAGCACAACTTCTCCTATCTGTGCCTATTTGGTGCATAAACATAAATTTCCAGGTTGACCAGGGCTGCAGCTCTGAATATTGGGGCAATAGGTACACGATCAGATCACTGCAAGCTGGGTGGTGCATATATTTCAAACATAGTTTGCATCCAGATCTGAAGTATATGGTATATTAATGCAAGTATTGTTCATTGAATATAGATTTTCAGCATGTATTAGCCTGGACCCAAAGATTAAAGTTTGCTTGAGGATACTGGTCTGGAAGTGATCAGACTGTAACTACAATGTGATTTTTTTTTAAAGGCTGTTTTTCCTTTATTAAACATGATGGGGGCGCTGAAATGATTGATAACCATTTTAATATAAGTAAAGTAGGGGAAAAAACTTGGAGTATAAATGCCATTTAAGAAAAAGGTTTCTGTGAACTTTCCTTTCAAATACCTTAAAATGTATGATTTTTCAAGGAATCACTTTTCTGAGCAGCTGTTACAGATGGACGATGAACCCAGGATAGCTGCTTTTATACCCCTCCTGCACGCTAGCACATCACTGCAGCCAAACCGGAGTTGTACTTGTGACCTATCTTGCATCTCTGCCCTGTATTGCAGCTTGTTTTAGCAAGAAAACACACTACACTGTTCTGACCAGAAGATGGCAATGAGAAATGAGGTTTTAAACTTTATACTTAACTTTATTTCTTTATCAAGCATGGTACAGTGATGCTTCAAGCTTATCACAGTTTATATGCCAAAGCCTTCAAGACAGATTTTTTTTGAATAATTAAAAAAAGCAGCTTAACCTCTGCAGAGATGAGCTATCCATGGGCTATGTCTGAGGACATCCAGCAGTAGGGAACACAGGCCGTTGTTTAAAATCAATTTTCCTATAGTTGCTTTTTCACAGCTGGTTTCCATGGACTGCACAGTGGTCGAAATGCCCAGAAATGTTCAGCGGTTGAGTTTGAAGGACCTTAGGAAGACCTGACAGGTGAAGTTTCATCTGAGCACTGGGGTCCCAGTGTAACTACCTCCTCAGGGCTTCATCTGACTGGTTTCCAAGGTGTTTACTGGGAGTTTTTCATAGCGTGTGGGGAGTTAGAAATTTTTGATTTCTCAAGTTTCTCATATTCAGTAGGAATGTAGCAGTTGTAACACAAGGTTCATTGTCAGAGGTTCCTCAGCACAGCTGAAAACAAAGCTGTGTGGTCACCCCTCAGGAGCTGTGTGCATGGGAGAGCTGTTGCTCACCTGCCCCAGGGACGTGAGGGTGTTGCTCCCCGTGTGGCTCCGAACCTGGTGTGGCAGCTCCGACTCCATCACTAGATGTAACTCCCAGATCATTTTGTGCTGCATTTCTTTTGTTTTTACTGTCACCTCTGGAAAGCCCTTGATTCTTGGCACAGGATGGGAAACTTCTGGGAATCTTCAAAACTGTTTCCCACTAAGCTCTTGCTATTGTTTTCGTCACGCTGACTCCTAACATACATGAGGAGTAGCACAGTGGAGTTGGCAGAGGCATACTCACAGTGGTAGAAGAGGAAATCTCTCTCCTCCTTTAGTATATCTTTGCTTGACTGTAAACAGTGTGTATCCTATACATAGACATGCTGTATGGGTTTTGCTAGCGGGGAGTAACTTAAAAATGAGCAGTTCCTCTGACCTGAGTGAATTATCAGTTCTTTCAAACTTTCCCCTCAAACAGGAAACAAAGACAATAAAAATGAAATGTTTGGAGTCTTTGCAAAGTTTCCTTTGCTTATCCCCAGAAACTGAGATCTGTTTCCAGCAGGAAAATGGACAGCAGGAGACAGCCTGAACACTGAAAAGGTCAGAGAGTAGTAGAGAAGAAAAACTACTAAGGGAAGAAGGTCAGAAGTCAGTGTCAGAGCCAGGCTGAGAGCTTGCCTTATTGCCTAACCCATGCTCGTTCCCTCAGGTGATGTCCCTTGAGATAAGGAGCTCATACCCCACCATTTCACAGTCCTGCTGAGGCTGTTCTTTGGTTCTTCCTTACCTACACAAGCTGACTGTAGCTCCTGGACCTACTATTCTGCACCTCCTTTTGGGGGGAGGACAGCATTTGAGGTGCTCCCTGTAGGGTAAGGGGGCAAGTCTGTGGTGCATGTTGTGCATAGTGATGGCAATTTGTGTGCCAGTGATTTATTCTAGCTTCCTTGTTTGTACTTATTTCAGCTGTTATAATGAAGAATCTCCAGTATCCTCTGCTTCTTTAACAACTCAACCAGACCTAGTGTCAACAAGGAAGCAGCTAATCAAAGGCTGCTAGCGTAAATGATCAGATCCAAGATAACACAATTAATGCACATGCCTCCACAAGTACCCCTTGCCCACTCTGTTTGTCTTTCCATTGTTTTGCATTAACCTGGCACTGCCATCCTCCTTCTCTATGGGCTGATGATAACTCTATCACTTTGTGGGACTGCATACATGGAAGTATCTGGGTGCATCATTTTTTCTACTTGCTCTTGTCATTTGCCAGAGCTGTGAATCAGCTTACTTTAGGGAGAATCTGCAGAGGCTATGTCCCCAGTGGGAAAACTTTGGTTAAATAGTCCAAGCTGGTTTGATTCTTTCATGGGACATACTCTGACATCCTGATTCATGCTCAGATGGGTTTGACTGCAGTGGCATATGGCATGAACAGGCTCGTTCTCCTCTGTCACTCCAGGTGGAATCCTGATTTTTTTTGAATTATTCTGTCACTCAGTGATTGCTCAATGTGTGCTAGGATTACAGGACCAGAACTGTGGAGCCAACACACAATCATTGACTGTGGTGAGGGTTCAGCCAGCAGGATGATGGATGCGGGGCAGAAGCTGAACATTTGCTGCAATACCTGGGCCCTCTGTGACAGAAGCAAGGATAACCATCATCCCTGCCTGTCCTCAGGCACCAGAGCTCTGCAGTGGGAGTGGGGGTAACAGTTGGATAAGAATGTAAAATCAGGGGTTTGTGTGTTTTAATGTGTGCGTTCAAGATCCCGTGTCCTTCTGCGCAGACAAGGATTGTGCCTGATCTTCGACCTTGTTGGCACGTTTTAGCTGTAGGCTGTGTGCCAGTGGGCTGTTGCTTTCCTAGCTTATTTGAGGCTACAGTGAGTAGGCAAATCTGATCAGGGAATTTCTCTGCTAAAGAGAAGTGAGCAAAACCAGAGACAAGTGCAGAATGCAGCACCCAAAGGTTCTTTGATAGGAAAACACCATAGAAAGATAAAATAATCTTTGTTCTGCCTTCTCATCTTTTCATTTTTTCACTGTTTTTGTCTGTTGTTCTCTAGTTTCTGCTTCTTTGCTGCTTATATACCTCATTCCAGCCTTTCACATGCCAAATGTGTTTTGGCAGTAGGCATAGAGATTCCAATCTGACATTAGTCTCAGTCTAGCAGGGCACTTGCTGGGACTGCTGGGCTGCTTAAAGTTGAGTCTGCAAAAGTGAGTGTCTGGGGATTCAGCTGTACAAGACATGCACAGAGAAGCATCATGGGTGGATGCTCTCTTCAGTTTTTTTGACAGAAGAGAGGTGCCAAGCAATCAAAACCTTTTTACACCATGACAAGTAATAAATCAAGGCTCTGATATTTTAAGCAGTAGGTTGTGCAACATTCATAAAAGAAGAATAGGAGTTATGCCAGCCATGCTGGTTATTCATCATCTTCTCCATCAGTTTAGCCAGTCTCGGGTATTCAAGTTGTTCTTTCCCTCCTTTTATTTTTTAGTAAGCATTACTTTATTTTCTAGGGAGCACAGAAATAAGAATAGGGAATGAACATAATGATGACAAATGGTTGCTTTGGCCTTCTCTGGGAAGACTGTGATAACCTAGGTCTGGTCTTTGTGTGTTCCTTCTGCCTCGCAGTATGAGTTCACCGAGGTGGCCCTGGACTGGCAGACCTCCAAATTGGCGTGTGTCTGACATTGTTCAGTGGGAACATTCTGTGCAGACCCAGGCACGCTACTCTCCTTGGCATCAGAGGAAAGAAAAGACCTTGGTCCCAAGTTTGTTGGCTTTATCAGCACATGTTATGGTTGCCTCCTCCATCTTTGAAAAGCTGTTGCAACCCCAAGACCAGATCGTTGGTATTATCTGGCAAATCCCTCTTCATTTGTCAATCATAAACAACTGGCTTGCTTGGAGCTGATGAGTAATGGTTCCCTGCTGCACGCTGGTTATGAGTATAGAGGAACAGCTGAACATCAATAAATCACTAATTGTTGTCACCCTGCCTACCTCCTTATTCAGCTTAAGCATAGTTTTGGTGCAAAACTGATTCTGTCAGGGCCTCTGTCTGTGGGCAGCTTGATCTCCCACATGAGAGAGTTTGCGATTGATGGTTCTGTTTTCCCTGTTCCATCTTGGACTTGAAAGCTGAGGAAGGCTTTCTAGAAAAATTTCAGCAGAACTGTTTTCCATCAGAAAATGCAGTTCTCAAAAATGAAAATACTTCAAGAAATACTACTTATTTTGAGGATACTTCCACTTTAGGCAGAAAATGCATCGCTAATATGTTCTACTTCCAAGTCTTTGGCATAAAACTTCTCAATTTTCCTTGTCCAGTGTTTTTTTTCAAAATGAAAACAAAGGCTATAATGTCAGTGCTCAACAACATGGAATTACCAGTTTTCAGTGTAGCTTTGGGGAGAATCAGTCAAACTGTACTTGTAAAGATTGTTATTATTGGACTTCTCAGGTTGATATAAGGGATGAATTACAGCCGAACTGCACAGCAATCTTTTACAGCTGCTTTTTAATCAGATTTCAAGTTAGGACGTAAAACTGCTTTTAGTCAGCCTGAACACAACTCTCCACTTCTGAGTAAGGAGCTGGAGTTGGTCTCCCAGCTCTTGCTCTGGTCATGTAATGATGAGGGAGTGTGAGGGTGGGAGCAACTAATGGGAATATTGTTGGAATAGTTATTTGCCAATATTAATAACAGCCTGATTCTATTAGTAAGTGTAATGAGTGAAAGGTGGTGTGAGAAATGCTGGTTGTGACCTGTCTCTGTCTCACTTCATCCCCTGCTAAGGAAAACTTACCACCTCTGCTGCAGCAGCAATCCGAGCACTGTCTCCTCAAGCCTGCAGCTCTGGGAAGGATGGGTGCTTGTGTCCAAAGTGGTGCTTGTGACCATGCAGCTGAGCCCCGGTGCTGAGCTGGTTCCCTCGTTAGGTTTGCTCTTGGAATTTCTCCTCTGAAATGCAATGGTGTAAGTTCATGATGGACTTTGCCTACTTTGCAGAAGGCAAACGTGGGCATAACATCCTGAGGGGACTTCTGCTCCAGAGCAAAGACCCAGCATATGGTCTGGGCCAAATGACATCCCACATTGTTGTAAAAATTGCTGCAATATAGAGTCTTTATACAACCTTTTTACGCAGGGATGACCACTACCCAGAAGAGAGTAAACTCCTGCTGTGGGACTCTGAACCACGATACAGTCTCGAGGGGGGCTGCCATCCATGCTTAGCTAATGGCGTGTTAGAAACTGTGCGAGAGGAGAGGCTTCCGCTTGCACAGGCTTTTTCCAGTGTTGGACCTATTGGTTGGGTGACCAACTGGGAAGTATTAAGTAGAATCTAAGCAGCTGATGCTTCTGATCTGTGTTACTGGGGGATAGCAAGAGACAAACAATTATTCCACACACATTAAACATTAAACATGAAAGAATTGCATTAAAATGCCTAGGAGAAAGGAATTAATTGAGTCTTTTTGATCTGTGGGTATTTCTTCTAGAAGATTTGACCCTGGCATGTGTCTGACTTGGTGCACCCAGTTACATTTTAAACAACAATAGGGGTTGAATTATCCTTTTGAAAGGCAATGAACACACAGCTGGGGTTAATACAGAAACCGCCACAAATAGCTATCCTTTAAGAGGCCTAGAGGAAGGGTTAGAGTGGATATCTGCAATTTCTGGATTCTGCTCCCAGATGCATTTGGATAGAAGGACGAACGTGTGAAGTTACAAGGAAAATTCCATAACCCTATATTATAGGGGAAAAAGGAAAGGGATGGATCATGCTCTAGGTAATGATGGCTAGTCCAAGGCAGGTAAGTGCTGACTGATTTTACCTGCAGGTAGATAGTACATGAAGAGATGGCTGATCAAGCGTGGATTTAGAATCACTGAAATATTAAAAATCTGAGGTAGAAAGATACCTACAGAGGTTTTCTGGTCCAACTTCCAGCTCAAAGCAGGGGTAAATTCAAAGTCTAGTCGGGTTGCTCAGGGCCTTGTTCAGCCACCTTCTGATTATCTCCAAGGATAGACATCACCTACCTGAGTCCTTGCTGCAGTGTTTGTTTTATTGTGAGGAATTTTGTCCTTATCTAGAAATATATGTATCCTTAGTTGCCTCTGCTTAACAAAGATAATGGAAAGACAAACGCCAACATAAATATCTCTGAGGATTTCCTAAAAGGGACTGGAAACCACTCAGGAGAGGAAAGATGACTGATGAGTGAATGCTGGTGCTCAGGAGATAGGCTTTAGCTTCAGGGCAAATAAGAACTGAAGGGAAAGATGTTCCTCCCTTGTAGCTAGACAAAAAGAGCTTAAGAAACCAAGAAAGCCAAAGTAAAATAATCATCAAATGCTCATCACCATACAGTGCCCTTTTTCCTCCATGAGCCTTACTTACCTCCTTGCTTCCCTGTCTCTTGGTTTCCTGTTGCCTTAGAGCCAGAGAGGAGAGGTCTTGGGCAAGCACTGCAATTCCCTTCTCCACTTCAGGGCCTGCCAGGGAAGGCAATGGGCTTCCAGCTGCCTTGGACAAGCATGGTTTGCCGATCCTACGGGCTAGTGGCCAGTACATTTGCTTTGTTCGTTGTAGCCTCCGTTGTGATGCGAAGAGAGTGCCAGCCATGGATTTCATTAATTCCACCATCAGTAGGTCTGAATTCATTGCCACTAATACAATGCCTTTTTCTATGTACTGTGCCAGGGGTATTTTTTTTGACACCATGTGTGACCTCCTGTTATTTCTCAACAAATGTTGGCAGGCACAACATAGCCGGCAGAGCAAAACAGCACAGTGTGTCACAAACTGCTGAGTGCATCCATGCTGAAATGAACAGCCAATTCCAGAGTGGGCTGAAAATTAAATCAATAAGGAAGGAATACATACAAGTATTGTTCCCCTCTACTCCAGCTTTGCTGCTTCCCTTTGCACATGTTATCTCCCCTGAGTTGGACTTGGCAACAGCCAGGACAAGGTTATATTTTATTTCTGTTCTAGCCTTCCAAAATTTCCCCAAACTACTGTAAACAGGTGTTTCTGAGCTAGTCCCAAGTCACTTACCAATTAATTCCTTCCTCTGAGCTGATGTTCATCCTCTGCTTTTTACAGGAGGGTTTGACCTGTTCAAATCATTTATTGGAAATAGTGACTATGGTAAATGGTGGTTGTTTCCATCCCTGGATAACCCACTTTTCTCACCCTCCTCTTTTCTTTGGGGTTTTGTGCCTCTCCTCCCTGTTGCTGCATGTGTGCATGTTGCTGTGGAAGAGGAGAGCAGGGTGAAGTGCTGCAGCTAGTTGTAGGCAGCCTGAGCTTTTATAGTGACAGAAGTAGTTATGAAGGTTTTAACTGCTCGGATGCAGGACAGAAGACTGTAGTGTTGCAGAGCATGACTGTTGGGGATACTGGGTTTACTTCTTTATTAATAAAATCACCTGCATCATGTGCTAAGGAGCAGCTGTGCCATCCTAGGAACTCCCCCTGCCCCAGCCGTCCCACAGCCAACCCCAGCCTCGCTGTGCATCTCTCTCCCCTCTGCTCAAGCCACACAAGAGGGGCTGAGTCACTGCTGTCAGCCCAGGGCTCTGGCTGCTGTGACTCTCACACTCAGCCCTAACGGTCTCCAGCTCAGGGTGGCTGACAGGGTTCAGCTCTGTCCCTCAGGGTGGCTAACACACAAGCGCATTTTGGCTCCTGTCTTCTGACAGGGTTTTATTTAGCAGCTGTCAGTTATGGTGCAATTAATTTGACCTGTCTTAGGATGACCATGGTAGGAGGCAAGTGCTTGTGGAGCGGATTCACACTGGGACACCCTCTGCACTCTGTCAGAGCCATGTATATATTTTTGCGTGCTCAGTACGGCGCACTGAACTTGAGAGTCTGGAGATGTGTTCCCCTGCCAACATGCCTTTCAAGAGGGCAAGGCAAAAAGAAATAGCTTCAATACAACCATCCTGCAAGCCTGGTTCTGCAGAGAATTGTCATTTTTTTGGCACCGAGGAGAGCATTTTAAGCTGATGAGAAAAAGCAATAGGCTGATTTACTTGGATGCTTCAGTGTTTCTTTGACTTTAGCCAGGGGAGGCCATAAGAGGGGTAGAGAAAACCAAAATATAATGCTGCACAAGGCTTGTTTGTATGCACTGGGGCTTGCAGGCACTTGCTAAACTTGTACCTGCACGTGGGCCAAGTGGAAAGGGGGAGCAGGCAAAGGGACTTTTCTTTCTAATCAGCCCTTGCAGAGGCAGATTAACTTCTGCTGTCAGCAGCCCCAAGTGAGGCCATGCGGCTTGGAAAAGTTTTTTAGAAAAGTGTGTGGAGGGGTACGCCTGCCTTCTCTGCAGTCATGCTCTCTTGCAGAAGATTTTGACTCTTCCAGGCCCTCTGGCTGCACCCTCCTCTTTCTCCCCATGGGTGCTGGCCTGTAGAGCTGGGGCCCACCAGGTGGCACTGGCGAGATGAAGTATCCTGCAAGCAGGGAGGCTAAACCCCAAGCCAGAAAAGGATGGAAATAAACCCATTTCTCATTTTATTTTTGTGAGCAAGCCTTGCTTTCCTTTCTGCTAAAGTGCCCATTCCAGAGCAAAGCAAAAGGTAAGCAGAGCCACTGAGTGAGGTGCCCCGGGGCAATGATATGTTGCTGGCAGAGTTGGACACACTTTTCTGGTAGGAGCATCCCACTCCTACTCTATTTTCTGAAGATTGCTGGTCCATCGGCTCCTTGGTGTCCCTTTCAAGACTGCAGCAGGGCTCTGTAAGCTACTGAGGTGACACTAATTGCTCCTCTGGCTGAAGTGTTTTGATGGCATAGGATGGCACAGGCAGAAATGAGGATGTGAGAATAAACAAGCCCTGACAGAGACCACCAGCCAGCTGAGTCTTAGCTATCTCTTAGAAATGGGGAAGTCTGACCCATCATCCTGGCCCCAGGGCTGGCACCAAGACTTGCACATCAGAAAGCTAAAAGAGAGGGTATTGCAGGGGCAGTTCACTGGAGAATGGTGACAGTGACTCAGTCCCTGGTGGCTGTTGCTAAACCTGAGCATGAGCCCAGGCATTTGCAGTTGTTATTCTCATAGAAAAAGCCATGTCCTTGGAGACTTTGACTTTCAATTTGCAGTGCATTTAGGGAATGAAATGCAACAAAACTCATGTCCCTGTTGTGACAGGGAGCACAGCGTTGCATCTGCGGAGTAACAGCACACAGAATGGCTGCTCCTGTGGCAGCTCCTGGACATTTGTTACAGCACAGAGCACAGAAATCTGGATCACAAGGGCTGACTTGACTGGTCTTGTGTCCCATCTTGCTGCTGCCTCTAATTATACTCAGATCCATCTGATTGCCTATTCCAGAAATTGAATGAGGCAAGAATTTTCTGGCCACTCCTTTTCTCTGCTGCCTGTGTCATTAGTATCCAGGGGCTCAAACTCAATAGCACCTGCTCTCCCAGCTCTTTCATGTGCTCTGGTCACATCTTCTGGAGAACTAGTCCAAAAGTTGAGTACTGGTAGGTTCTCCCTTCCTGGCTGATATGGTAAAAATGTCTGGAAGTGCTCCTGTTTTCTGGAGTTGTGGTATACTGCTAGTTTTCCCCCTGTGAATTCTGAATTAAATTAGGACTAACTTTACAGGAAACTTTAGATAATGTCTGCCTGTGTTCACAGCTCAGTCAGTTCTTTGGGTGTAGCCCAGTAGCCTGAATAGCCTGTGATTTACTGCCACCAGTGGAATGAAACAGAATCACTTTCTTTGATTTATATCCTCTATTGTAGTTAAATATTTACACAGTATCAAGATCTTAGTAATTGAATGGCTAACAGATAGGTAGCAAATGTTTATATACCTCTGAAATGGCCACAGGGCCATTGAGGTAATGATATTTCATTCTGATAAAAGGTCTTTTAGTAAGAAGAAACTTAAAACTCTTTCAGCTCCATTTTGTTCTCGGGGGTAGTACTAACTCATGCTGATTTCAGTGGGTTAGTTCAATTTGTACAGATCGCAAAAACGACCCATTTCAGAAAACTACTTCCATTGAAATGAAGCAATTGTGGAGGAACACAGCATCTTTCACACAGCAGTATTGTTGGTTGCTTCAGGTAAGAAGGCAAGAAAAAATACCAGGCTAATACCAATCTTTGAAGGAAACTGAAGTTGGCAGGTTTAAACAATACCTACCGGTATTAAATCAGGACTTCTCCATTCACTTGCAGAGAGGTATCATTAAACACGTCATGACCCTTAGGTAATCAAAATTAGCCCTGTTTCCTGAAGCAAGAAGGGATCCTGTCATTCCTACTTGTTCTGTTTAATTCTATGTCCAAGTGAGGTAACTGGAATTCAAAGTAGGTACAACAGTTACAACTGAGCGTGAATACTGCTGAGCTGAATTCTTACGTGTGTTACAGTGATATTCAGAGCTTGTAACTGAGCTGACCTGGGTTACACTGTTGTCAGGTTAGGATTTTGTCTAGGGCTGGCCAGGAGTGTGTATTTCTTAGGAAGAGGAGTTACCTGTGTCTTGGAACTGTGTGGTTTTATAACCAAAAGAGATATAAACTTTTCTTAAAACCCAAATCCACGTAGAAGCTTTCTATTTACATAGATTTTCCTTTTTTCTTTTTTTTAACCATTGTTCAAGATTGTCACGTAATTTTGTGTTGCTGGATTTCAAATGGGACTAGATGGACAAAGAATAGGAGATCAGTGGCAAGGCAGTTCTTATTGTTTTCTGTCTCTTGACTACTGAAAACCATTTTAGCAGCTGTCTGTCATGTAATTCCAGAGTGAATGTTGGGGAAAAAAGCAGAGAAACACTACATATATTTCAGGTCCCAATTACAATGGTGTAATTTGGATAAACCTTTTAGAAAAGAGGGAGGCTATTTGGGATCCTAGTCAGTGGAAATGAGAACAGAATTCATTACAATGGTTAAGATTCTGAATACGATTTCCAATATAATAGCGTCCATATTCCTGTCTGGATGGTCTGCATAATCCTATCACATAAAGGGTAATGATGATTTTAATTCTCTAGTAAGAAATGTTTCTGTAGTATCAGGCTTAATACCTAGAGCTTGATACTCAATAAAACATGCGATGCTTCAGAGATTACAAGGGATGCTACTTCTCAAAGATCGCAGGGATTTCTTCGTTTCACTGACCTAGCTGGGAGGCAGTTGATTAGCTCTTCCTTCTGTATCTGGAATAAGCTGCAGTTCATAACACTGGTAAGGAGAGCTTTCCAGCTGACCCGTTCTCTACATGCAGTGATATGTAGTAGGACACTTGGCCATTGTAGTGGTTTAACCTCAGCCGGCAACTAAGCACCACCCAGCTGCTCGCTCACTCCTCCCCAGTGGGATGGGGGAGAGAATTGGAAGGGGAAAAGTGAGAAAACTCGTGGGTTGAGATAAAGACAATTTAATAGGTAAAGCAAAAGCCACACACACAAGCAAAGCAAAACAAGGAGTCCATTCACTCCTTCCCATCGGCAGGCAGATGTTCAGCCATCTCCAGGAAAGCAGGGCTCCATCACGCGTAACGGTTACTTGGGAAGACAAATGCCATCACTCCGAACATCCTCCCCCTTCCTTCTTCTTCCCCCAGCTTTATATGCTGAGCATGACACCACATGGTATGGAATGTCCCTTTGGCCAGTTGGGGTCAGCTGTCCTGGCTGTGCCCCCTCCCAGCTTCTTGTGCACCTGCAGCCTTCCCAGTTGGCAGGGCACGGGAAGCTGAAAAGTCCTTGACTAGCGTAAGCACTACCTAGCAACAACTAAAACATCGGTGTGTTATCAACATTGTTCTCACCCTAAATCCAAAACACAGCACTGTACCAGCTGCTAGGAAGGAAATTAACTCTATCCCTGCCAAAACTAGGACAGCCATGCATGCAGCCTCTGGAATGAGCCTGCCTGTTACCCAGCTACCACACAGCCTGGGTAGAGGAGCCCAGCAAAGTTTTTGTATCTCTAAACTGTGCCAGTTGTTTACCAAGGACGAGGCCCTGCGCACGCAGTATTTCTCCTGGTTCCTTAACCCCAGTCATGTCATCAGGCAGAGATTACCTCGAGATTAAAGAAAGGTCATTCTTCTAACCAAAGGCCATCACGTGTGGCAGGGTCCTTTGAGCATTGCTAGCTGCTGGTAACTGCGCCGGGGTGTTCCTCCCACCTTAGCTCATGCAGATTGCACAATGCCTGGGTCTGAAATTGCGGGATCTCTCTCTGGTGGGGGATGCTCCCTTGCTCCCTTGCTCCCTTGCTCCCTTGCTCCCTTGCTCCCTTGCTCCCTTGCTCCCTTGCTCCCTTGCTCCCTTGCTCCCTTGCTCCCTTGCTCCCTTGCTCCCTTGCTCCCTTGCTCCCTTGCTCCCTTGCTCCCTTGCTCCCTTGCTCCCTTGCTCCCTTGCTCCCGCACCCCGGCTGCGTTCGTCAGCCAGCGCGCAGCGGCGCGGCCGTTTCAGCACCCTGGCCAGAGCCGCCGCAGCGCGGGCGGCCGGGCCGGCGCTGGCCGGTCCGGCGGGGGCTCGGGGTGCGCGGCGGGGCACGCGTCTGCACCGCCGGTCCGTCGTATGCTCGGTTGGCACCCGAGCTGCACGGCTGTGGAACGGAACACCCTCAACTGAAGCCCGCAACCGCGAAAGCCTGGGGCCTCGGCCTCACGAGTGGGAAGCGACAGCCCTCAGTTGCGCATCTGGGTGGGCAACGGCAGCGCTCAGGGCCTCGGCGGCCTGGCTGCTGTTTGCAACGGCACAGCTGGGGCTTTGGTGGCGCATCTAGGACGCTGGCTGCACACGTGCGCTCTCAAATGTGCCGCGAGGCCTTCAATCTGCATAGCTGGAGGCGAGGATTCCTGGCCTGCGTTCCAGCTCGTCTAATGACATATTTTGTGCCCCTGAAAGTGTCATGTAGCTCCCACACTTCCAGTTCCTGACCCTGTCTTCTGTGATCGTTAACAGGGAATAATGCGGTGGTGGAAGATGTTATACGTGCCAACATTGTTTAGTAAATGAATATTTAGAGAGTGTTCTTTCACTAATAACAGCTTCCGAGACAGTTGTTGGGAGTTTCAGCTAACCTTACCAGTATTACAGCGACAGTTTGGGAGTGGGGTTTTTGAATAAATCGGGGAAAATAGGGAGCTCAGACCTCCCAGATCTTCATGCCCCTACTGATTTTTATAATCTGTTGCTTGTGCTGCACCATCATTATACTGATTTCCTTGGGCTGCACTGTGTGTAAATATTTAGCCTTGAAGTAATTCAATGATGCACAACTAATGAAGCAGGGGAATGACTGGGGAGATGGCATTTTAGGTGAATCACGGCTCGTTCCACAAATTATTTATAGAGTGCTCTCTCTCTATGACGGGATGTCAGCTACCTGGCAACAAGCCAGAGTGTTTGTGAATCATCTAATAGACTTATTGTGGCTTCTAGAGGAGGGCAAAATAGATTAAGGAAGGCTCGCTCTGTACCTTTTCATAAGCAATAAACAAACTCGCGTTCCAATGAAAAATAGATCTCTCTGGTCCCAGCTGGTGCATGGTTACTAAGAAACCTGCCCATGATCAGAAAGGACAGTTAATAAGTAACATGGCTTTACTTTTGGTGTCAAGTATAGCTGACTAAACAGAGGTTTGAATTCTTTGCTCCTGCTTTTCTCTCTCATCTTCAGCCTCTTTACACGACACCTCCGTGCCATTTTACAATCATTACAAACATTTACGCATCGCTTCAGAGTCAAAATTGGGAGTACTCAGAGTACTATGATGAATCAGATTGCCCTACATCAGGATGCTCGGCTGCCTAAGAAAGAAGGTGTAAGTCTATTAAGTGAGAGAGCCTGATGCTGCAAAAATAACAGAAGAAAAGCGCAATACTTCCCTCTGTCCTAGTCACTTTGCAGCTTGGAATCTGAGTCAAAAAAATAATGGATCGCTGCAATATGCTGTGCAAGCCCAGACTGAAATGAGCATGCCTGTGCCTGTTACATCTCTACCTCTGTTATATTACGATCAAAAATTGCACCTCCTTGTGTGGACACTTGTGCTTGCAGGAAATAAAGATCCCTCTCAGTCCTCTGGAGAGGTGTGTAGGTGCCAGGTGTGGTGCTGTGCAGTGTGAGCAACAGCCAAAGTGGGCAGAAAGAATTACATCAATTAGATGTTAAGTTTTATTAGACATAACTTAATGACACTGGTAAAATTGACATTTACATATCATCATGGCCTTTTTCGATCACAAAAATCATGAACATCAACATATTAAGTGTTAAATTAACTTCCACTTCTAGTAGCATACCTTTCTAAAAACATGGATTGTTTTAAAGTGTGCAGCTGTACGTTACATTCATATAATAAAGCAAACAAATTTCAAATAAAAAAATAAAACAAATATGTTAATACAAAATGGATATTTACAGACAATGAAGTTCACCGCTGCCCAAAGAACCGCCCAGGGCCCCTGGGCCATTCAAGTCATACTTTCCCCATCCCGGAGGTGTATGTGCCTGGTACTGCTCCTTGGCAAGAGGGAACTTCTCACACAGTTTGCAGCAGCAAGAATCATGTTTTCTTGTTAAATTGCTGTGAACTGGTCCAGTGGTGGATTCCGTGGAAACTGAAGCACGGAGGAAACAAAGTGTGATACTAGAAGCAATATCAGAACCCAGAACTTCTGCCTCCTGCTCCTCTATTCCAGCTGCCTGATTTGTTTTTGAAGTTACAAATACAGTACCAAGCTGGAACTCTTCATCTCTGCTGTCTCCTGGTTACCTAGTTGTGATGGCTGAGTGAAGAACTGGGTTTTGTTTCCACTTTTTGCTTTCATTCCTATTGATCTCTAGCTACCTCTGTGGCATAGGTGCGTGCCACAGGCTTCTCTGGGCTTTACCTCGCACTTTCCATGGGTAGCAGGATGGCTCTGTTTCACCCGCTGGGAATGGATACAAAAGGGCAAACAGGCAGCATCAGGCACAAACCAGGACTGAAACCTCATCTCAAAGCCTGGTTTAGGCTTTGTACAGGCAAGACTTTCTCTCCCATGTCTTTGCAGGCCAAAGAACTGTGATGCAAACTGGATGGTAATTAAAAGAAAATAAGCATTTCCAGAATTTTCTCTCATGAAGAAAAAGATGGTGTGTTAGGCTCCATTTCTGTGGCTGATTTTTACAAGTTCAATCTAGAGTGCATCTACACTGTGCGCCTACACACTGAAGAGCTAGATTCAGCCTCGCTAGTATCATGTTAGTAGCAGTGTCGCTGTTCCAGCCTGCACCCAAGGTCACGAGCCCTACCAAGAGGTAAAAGCAAATAAGCTGGAAGCAGCATCACATTAATGCAGCTTTACTGTTTTCAGGCCCAAGGAAGTCATGTGGACGCAGCTGGCCAAACCAGCACCAGCCCAGGCAGTAACCATCCTCCAAATCCCACCATTTGACAGTAATCTGCCATAAGATGTCTTCAATCTCTTACTCGTTTTCCACGTCTATTATACATGCATGAATTTTCAGAGGAACCAGGCAGTTTAGAGTGAGGTACGCTGAGTAAAGGCTTTCTTTTGGTAACAGGAACAACGTTTATCTAAAGGAACGGTTTGGTCACTGGGACTTGTCCTCAATGAGAATTGTACCACTGAACTCAGCGGGAGTATTCTAGGGAAACAGAAAAGCAGGAGAGTCTCAGTCCTCGCCTTGGGGCTGACTTGCTTGCTGCGGGTTGGTGTTAGACACAGAGTAGCTTGTTTCTATTGTTCTTCATAACAACTCAGGAAATACTAGTTCAAATGATGCTGTCAGGGAAAAATAAATCACGCTTAGTTATTTGCTAAAATGCTTTGGAGATTTTTCTGTTTCCTTTCCAGTGTGCTCCCTCCACTACAGTGATCAGCAGCATTATTAACACAGAGACCTTTGCTCAAGCAGTTGTCTAAACCAGAGTTTTAAGTTTGCATGTGCAGGTCAGGAGCACCCATCAGCTGACAGGAGCAGCACCATGGGGTCCTCTACCCCCAGTAAGCCAGGCTCAGAGAGAAATCCCTGCCACAGGACTCGGCACCTTCATGCTGAGTAAAATTCAGGAACCCACAGGAAAAGAAAGGGATTCATTCAGGTAAATTATTCATTGAGCTATTCACTTACATCTATAATTTATTTGCTATGAGACAAGGGGCCAGTCACCCCCTTACAAAAGGCTGGCAAAGGTTCAAGCATCAGTTCGTTCCTACTGAAACCCGACTTTGAGATTGTACCAAAGATCTGACGCTTTTGTTCTGGCTCTCTGCAGGAGAAGTTCTCGCATGCAGTGATATAAAAACGTGGAAAGGAAATGTCAAACAGGTGGAAAGCTTTTCCTCTCTCTTTAGAGAAAAATACTGATTTAATATTTGCTGACAGGACAAATGTACTTGTTACTGCTGCTGACTCCATAGCATTGAAATACATAAGTAGCAGCATTCAGTAGTGTTAGAAGACATAGACAGATCTTTCTCTACTTATGTTTTACAGCTGCTTTGAAAGATGTGGCATCTGCAGCTGCTTTGGGTGCGATCCTCTGGCCACACTGCCTATTCCCAGCATGCTGTTCATCCCCCCACACCACACATACCAGGGTCTCCCATCACATATTCATGCTAAGGTCAGGCATTTTCTACGCTACCACACGCATCAATAAAAACTCCAGTGACAGGCGTATTTTCTTCAGTGCCACCTTATATCGTAGGGCAAGAGGAGATTAATGGAAAAAAAATGACTTGAGAAAGAAATGAGTTGTTTGTAGGACAGGATTTTTCTTCTGCTTTTCATTGAAAAGCAGAAAAGTGCTATAGAAACAGTGGTCTTGTCTTCATCAGCTGGCCACATTTTTACTGACTACAACAAAACCCCCAAACAAATATTTGTATTTATTCCATGTGTATTGTTTGTTTTGGGGTTTGGGTTTTGTTGTTGTTGTTGTTGTTTTGTTGTTTTTTAAATCCAGTGCAATAATGCCTACAATAAATGCTTTCAAATTGCCTATTCTGGAAGTCTGCCCTATGTCTTTAAAGTAACTATCCAGAAATACAGTTTACTTAAAAGTCTTCCGGGAAATCACTACTGCTCCTGATGGAGAATCCCGAATACTGCAATTCTAAGGCACAGGAGGCTATTTAGGAGATATTTTTATCCTCTAAAAATAAAAGAATATCCAGTTTTCTATAGGAAAATAAGCCACTAGACAGAAATCCTCACATGTGGTTATTTTTACTTATGTAAATACTTCCTTAAAGTCACTGGGACCATTCTGAAAGCAAGAATAACCAAATCACTCTATTTCCAATACTTAGGCATCAAACTACTGTAAAGCAGAAAGCAAAAATAACACAAACAATTACTGGTGAGCTTACTTCACATCAGTTGACTTCATATCATTAGTAGTGTTACTAAAAGTCCTGTGCAGTGCTAGAGCACCTTCTCTCCAGAGATTTTTAAAGCATTCTCAAGGTAGTGATGATCATAGCTTCAGCCCACCGCTGCCTGGCAGAGACATGGAGAGGCAAGAGATGGTGTTGAAGGCTGTGGTTCCCAAAGACTCACTCTAACCACTGATACTGCCTCCCCAAACCAGAAGAAACATTTCCCATAGGAAGCATGGGGTTACGGGAGGAGGAGGAAGCAGCCCTGACTCTGGGCTGATGTTGACTGAATCTCTGTGTGCTCTCAGAGATCAGGACAAAGAGGTCAAGAAGTTGTTCCCTAGAAAGAAAATCTCCAGTTTCACAAGTGCAGCTCTTGGTGTTGCAAAAAAGCCCCACTGAAGCCACGAAATTGCTTATGAAGCCAGGAGCGGCTCCCTTTTATAAGGGCTTCCAACATCAGGCAGGTAAACATGGAAGAAAATCCATCAAAAGACTAGTGGGATGCTGCAGGCAAGGGGAAGGCATCCTTTGCAGAAGAAAGCAGTGCTCTGAGCGTACATTACCCACAAGTGAGAAAATTTCTGCCACTAATATATTGGGCCAGAGCCTTGGCTGGTGATGACAGTGTCATTACAGCATCTCCAATTCTAGTTCCTGTTCCAGGGCTCAAACTTTTTAAACTCATTTCATCTGACAGATAAAATATCTTTAAAACGCAGTGTAGTAAACACATTAGTCTCTTAAAATCCCCTGAACTTGCTAAATCACTTGTAATTAAGTAGCCTCCAGGCAACAGAAACAAATCCTGTTTATTTTGAGGCATCATCAAAGAATATGACAGCACCATGTGACTGCAGGTAGGTCAGCCTAGTGTAGCACATTAACAAATACCCATGGTTGCCTTAATCCAAGGCAATCTGTGTAGCCAAGAGAGACACAAATCACTTAGAAACTGCTGATCCTCAACCTCCAACCTATGCCGCCTCTGTCATCTGTGGATATCTGTGAGAGAGATGCTATTTCCAAACTGTATTCCCAAAATGCTTTCTAGTTTGGTGCACGTGGGAGTGATCATCAAAGCTGAAAGCACTCCAGCCTGGAAACTACCAGTTAACAAGGAATAGCTGATAGCAGAAAAACCATGAAGCAAGTAAAAGCAGGTATCTCAACACGGGCACAAGAAAGGTGGATCCAATTTGTACATCTGGCCTGGGGCAGATAATTGTCCAAGTGCAATCTGGAGCCACACCTGTGAAAATCTGGGAGGAAAGGAGGAGTGGGTAGGTGACAGAGTAGCATTTAACAGAGCCCAGAAGGGCTCATTTTTGATGCTTGAACCTGTCTCAAGCAAAAGATGAAGTGTCTGTCTCCTACATCCCCTGTGGCTGACCCTTGATGCAGGTGCATTATTCAGCCTGCTTGGGCACCCAGGTGAATCTCCATCCTCCATCATCATCCCTGCGCACGAAGGCTTGTCCTTGGTGGAAGGTGTGCGTTCTCACATTGCGGTGAGGACTTAGAGATGTTGAGAAGGCCACTTCTGTTTTGTTGGGTGATAAATTGCCAGTCAAGTAAGGCAACCCATAGTCTGGGAGGGAGGAAACGCTTGGCACTGATGAGGAGACACATGGTGCTGAAGAAAATTGAGGAAGGAAGGGAGAGTCCTCACTGCATGGATGGGTACTGCTGTTAGCTGGAGGCACGTGGCTGCAGCTATACGCTGCTGCTGCTCCTTCACTGTGGTCATAGTCTATTCCTTCACCAGGGCTCAGGCAGTATGTCTCTTTTCCAAGGTCTGAAGACAGGGCACTGTAGTTAGCTGAAGTTTCATCAATGGTATTGACATCTTTTAATCCTAAAGTCTGCAAGACCCAGCTGTCCACAGCAGGGCTGGCTTGTTCTTCACAGGCAGTGAATTCATTAAAGAGGTTCCTTCTAGCTTTGGAAGCATGAGGAGTTTCTTGAGGAACAAAGCAGTGGTCCTCTTTTAATCTCCTCTTGGTGCTTTTGAGAATAGCACAGTTTTTTTGGCCATGGCAGGATAGCAGTTTCTAGAAAGAAAAAAAATGAGGTGGAGAGAGAAGATTAAAATCTGAATTTCTAGTTACCTGGAAGCAGCATGTTTCTTATCTCAGATTTTAGATGGGCAAGATGGTTACTACTGTCCTTATAAAAGATACTTTTTCTTCCACCCTGTGCTTAAACATATGGACATGCTTAACTATTTTGTGTCTTTGCAGTTTCTGCAACAACCCAGTCCCTGAAAGAGAAGGCTTAATAAAGCCTGTGCTTTGATTGCATTGTCACTCGGTACGGCGTGGAATGAGAGCTCCCGCCTGGCTGTACGGCACTCCTCTGTGCTGATGCTGCCAGCAGCATTGGGCGGGTGAGTGGGGTATGGGGGGGAATGTGGCAGCCTGACAAAGAGGGAGGATGCGAAGGTAAGTCATATCTGGGCAGGTGTGATCCTGGCCAGGGAGGGCTCGGAGCAGCAGACTGAGTGGCTTTGAGCTTATTAATCCACCTCAGTTGCCATTATCCCAGGACAGGGGCCCTTCAGGCATCCACGGATGGTCAAAGAAAGGCAGGAATAACAAGGAAGCTTCCCACCACAACACGAATTCACTGCTCAGCCACCGCTCATGGCAGTTTCACACTGGACTCTCCTCCGTGTGACATAGATGGGTGGCCATGTCTCCCTGCTATGCCCATTGAAGGAGACCTTTTCTACTGCCAGGGGCCAGGTCTTGGCATAGGAGCGGGGACATGCCACACTGTCGACTCGAAATAGGACGTAAAAGGAAAGTCTGCTATTTTTTACAGGCCTTTTTACCTCATGCCCAATCCACAGAGCTGAGCAAATAATTAATAGTTTGGTTTCATGGGCAAGTCTGGAATAGTAAAAAATGTCTTTAAGTCGACAAGAAACAATTATCTTTATTTTGGAAGAGAGACAGGGAATCAAAATATTTAAACTAAATGTGAAGGGTTTTTTTTAATTAACAGAATGTTTCATCCAACCTGAAGTGTTTAATTTTGTATTTCACCTTTAAAAAAAAAAATTAACTTTTTAATTGATAAATTTGAAAAACATTAGAAGATCAGTATTCTAATGTAAATGAAAACAACGTGCCATTGGAAGATGACAAAACAAAAATTAAAACAGAAAGCACCCAAAACATAAAAAAAGGAAAAATTAAACCTTATCAAAAGGGATAACTGACAAAACAGACACATTCAAGAAATACATGGTCAAATTTGAACTCTTCACTGAAAAAAGCTTTAGATGGAATAATTTTACCCTGCTTCTAAACTTACTTATAGCTAACTTACTTATAAACTAAACTTAATTATGCCATGGGCTATACTGTCTCCACAGTCAGAACCTAACAGGATGTCACTCCTGGGGGAAACCATCACCTTAGACCCACGACCAGCAGTCTGGCAGCTCTGTGGAGTTAAATAGATCTCACACTGCAGGCTGTCTACCCTCTTAGACTTTCCACATATTTTAATGGCATGTACCTATTCAACCCATTTCTTCTGCACATGTCTATACAACAGGTTTGAACACAATACCTTGGCTTTTTCTTCTAAACACTTAATCAGGGCAGAATTCAGGTATTGTCGGAGGTTATTATTTTCTTCATGTAACCTAGCAAGTTCCTCTTCCTTCTGAAGCAAAGTATCTTGAAGCTGTGGAATAGAGATATTGATGAATAGATGTTGACTCTGTAACTTAATAGCAATTGCCCTATGGTACAAGCTGCTTGGATTTGATGATCTGGGTGTTTGCTTTGTGAACTCAACCCACCCCCTCCAGCCTCTTGTCTCTGTAAATCGAAGTGGCATGACTGTTCAGTTTTCACTTTTGACTTTCTTATTCTTTAGCAAGTGTTTGAGAAGATTACTCTGAAAAAAAAAGTAACCGCAGAATAATAACAGAAAAGAATTACAGGTAGCCCTGTGAACAGCCAGAAAACGTCATGGGCATGACAGCAGCTGCCAGATCTCCTCCTGAACCGGCAGTAAGCATCCCTTTGCATCCCTCTCATTCCCGTTTATAGTTGGCTGGTGAGGAGAAGGAGGAGCTGCAGACTAACAATTTACGGGGGTAAAGTGCAGAAGGAAGATGCAGCTGCCATTCTTTATGATACAGTAGTACTCAGTGATCCCTTCAACTCTGGACCCTACCGTGCCAGTCCCAGTACGTATACAGAGCTGAGATAATCCCTGGTCCCAAGAGCTGAACAGGTATGTTTTGATTTGCAAATGCCTAACACTTTTTCATGGGAAATCTATGTATTTGCAGAGAGATTTTTGCCTTCTGATCATAGCTCTGGAGACTCCTTTAGGAGGACAAAGGATCTTCTGCCACGGACCCCAGGCATCTGCTGACCACAGGCTGAAAAGCACGGATTTAAATGATTGAGGTAGAGCCAAAGAAAGAAGTACACTGGTGTCTGGAACTAGGGTTTGATTCCAGGGACCCTGAAGGTAGTAAACGAATTTCCATCGACTTCACTGTGTCCAAATATCATTCCAAGTATTTGATCAGAGTGATCTGTCTGGGCTTCCTTCATCTAGGACTATTCAGAGTTTCTCCTGCCCCTTGATGGGATTTACAAAAAAGGAAAGAAGAGAGAAAATAAAGTAACAAGGAAATGCTTGTTGGTCAAAATGGTTGATCCTCCGTATAAGTAGGTAATTCTGGTGGAATCATTTCTCATGAAGTTAATCCTGGTGGACTCAGAAGGACACACACTGTGTATTTTTGGTCAACAGCATGAGGCTCTGCATTGTCAGAGCCTGAGGGACTCCCTGGTCATGCCCCTGGTCTTCTCTAGCACCAAGGCAGCTGGTGCAATACGCTCTAAGAGGGGAGAGATGAATAGGGAACCCCACAACATCTGTTCCAGCTTCAGGGGACAACATGGGGGAGACAAATAGTTCAAGCAAGGAACAAAAACCACCCAAATAAATCGGTTTGCCACCGCTTCCCACATACGTGCCAGCGGGAGGGAGACACGCCATAAACCAACCCAGAAAAGCGTGATACGTGATACAAAGTTCAGCAACCTCGGGGGCAGAAACCGAGGTTGCTGGGGGGGCGCGGAGCCTTTACCTGCTTGTTTCTGTAGAGCTGGGAGGACAGCTGGTCTTCCCGCCACGCCGCGTCCTGGGCACCGAGCTGCGGGGTGCAGAACTGGCCTGGGGGGGAAGCAGACCCGAGGGGTTAGCCCGCTCCCGCTTCCTCGCCCAGCCCCGGCTGCGGGACCGCGGCCGGCTTCCCCCCGCCCCGACGGCGGCGGCGGCGGTGGGTGCGCACTTACCCGGCGGCCGAGCCTCCCGCCGGCCCTGGCTGTGCTGCGGCGGCGGCTCCGCGGCGCAGACGGCAGCCCAAGTCTCCTTGGAAACCCCGGCGGGGGCGGACCAGGGGCAGGCGCAGCCCGGGCCCCCGGCGAAGTCCGGCTCCGGGCACGGCCGGCCGGTGCTCTGCGGAGGCAAGGGGCCGTGGCGATGGGGCACTCGGCGGATGGCGTCGTCGTCCCCCCCTCTCCCCAGCCCCCGGGCTGCGGCGGGCCCCGAGGGGAGGCGGTGTCAGCGCTGCTCCGGCCCCGCCGCATCCCGGCGAGAAGCATCCCAGCGCTGCGGGCTGGTGCCAGCTCCGCGGGGAAGCGCTCCCCTCCCGCCCCTGCCCCGGCCGGGGTTTGCTCAGGTACCTGTCGCAGGGGAGCCCCGCAGCCTCCGCCGCCCCTGCCAGGCGCCGCCTGCCCCCGTGGGCGCTCCCAGCCCTAACCCGGCTGCCCGCTCCCCCCCCCCAGGATGGCACCGCACCGCCCTGCTACCTCCGCTGGGCGCTGGGCAGTGCCGCCCCCGGCGCAGCCCCCCGCAGCAGAGAGGCTCCGAGCAGAGGTACGCCAGGAAGGTGGCTGAGTTTCCTGCAATCCCTTGGGAAATACTAGGGTCCTGCGTGGGTTTAAGGTGAAGGGAGGACCCAGGCTGTCCTCGGCCAGTCCGTTCCTCCCACCTCGGGGGCTTGATTCAGCTCTAAAGCAGCACAAAGCCAGCAGAGTCACCTCCAGGCTGCTCGCGCTCCCTTCTGCCCCCGCAGTTCTGCAGGAGTCCCAGACCGCACAGTAGCAAAGCCTGGGGTTGTCTTTGGATTCACCCCTTTCCCCTCCTCCAAATAAGCCCCGTCTGCAGCAGCTCTGAATCTCTGCAAGGCAACGGCAGGGCTTGGAGCCTCAAGCAAGGAATCTGCTCACCCGTGGGAAGGCACAGCAGCAGAGACTGCTCTTGCAGGTAGAGGAGAGCCCTCTTCCTTCCCCATCTTAAAGAGGGCACAAAATCTACTGCAAGCCCCCAAGGGGCTTCTCCTTTTCTGCCTCCAGGTCGAGAGAAATGCAAAGAGCACTTACCATGTTAGTGGCAGAATGAAATGCAGGTCTTGGGAGCACGTTTCTGTTAAAGCCCCAGCGAGGTTTAAATGGCTCTGAAGGAGGGGGAGAGGGGGGAGACCGGGGAGGCGAGTTTAATCTAAAGGAGCTCCCAGTGACGCCTCAGAGCTCTCCTGAAACCCAGCAATCTGATTTGGTGTAAAGCTGTCAAACTTGTGACGTGAATAAACAGCAAACTTGCTGAAATCAAAGTCATTCTGGCCCCACAAATCAACACAAGGAAGGAGGGAAAAGAAAAAAAGGAGAGAGAGGAAAAAAAACCCTCCACACGCTTCAGGACAGCACTGAACTGGTGTGTCCGAGTTTCACTCCAGGAAATGAGCAGGCATCCAGGGAAGCATCCCACATGTTCAGAGCAGGGCTGCTGGTGTTGCTGGTGAGTTTTTTGTTTTGTTTTGTTTTGTTTTCAAGCCTTGTTTGCAGTTGTAAAATCCAGCAGGAAGAAGCAAGTTTGTCCAACATGCCTGGCTGAGGGAGTGGGTTTTCCACGGCTTCCCAGGGGTGCGTAGAAGCAAATATGATTCAGAGCACTTCTGTGGACAGTTCTGAGGAAGAAAGTACAGATTTCAGAACTGCAGTCTGCAGTGACAAGCTCCTGCAAATGTCTCACTATATTTGGAATTAGTTTTCTGTCAAGCCCCAGGCTTCCAGAAGATCTCGGGATATAAATGCTGTGACAGTGGTGTAAGATTTACTATCATAAAGGGTAATGTTGCAAAAGCCATATGCAGGTGTGTGGAAGACAGAGATTGTCTGCATATAGTCACCTCTAATTCACATCAGATTTCCATGGCAATTACAATCTGTAGATAAGCTTGAGTTTTTCCCAGGAAAAAAACCCCAACCGACCAACTCTTTACTGAGGGTCTGTCTTTGAATAGCGTAGGGGATGGTGAGAATAAAGCTAATAGCAGAGCAGTTGTTTAGTCAGGATCCTGCCTCCTGCCATGGCGAGGGCTATTCAGGGAGGTAACCCGACCTGCCTGCGGACACAATCTGCAGCCAGCGGAGGGAGAGGCTGGGCCGAAGGCAGGCCAGGCTGGCATATGGGATGATCTTTCATTTCTTCCCTGGAGGATGCTCAGTGCCGTTACCCGGTTAGCAAGGCTCAGGGACAATACAAACCAAGAGGGCCATTTGCCTTCCATTCTTTTATTATTGGCATATTTTCCTAGGTTGCTGCCCAAGGTAAACTGGCAGCTATGCCAAATTAAATCACTGCCATCTCCCGCCTTGATTACGTTTTTTCTAACAGAGGTATTTTATAAAGGGCTCATGTTCCAAATCCACACCGCACCCAGCCTTGGGTCACCCTTTAGCTTTCCTAAACACCAGCTCTGCACAGTACATTTGATAACTGCTGTGATAACCCACACACTTCAGGTGCCAACCCCTCTCCTGCGTGGCTGCGTGGAGTGTGGGGGGGCATCTGTTGGCTAACAAGAAACACAAGCTCTATGAAACACTTCCAACAAGCACCAAGGCCCAGCACAGCCCTCCTTGGTTTGCTTTAGTCCCTTCACCCTTTACTGGGCTGCCTCAGGGTGCTTCCCGGGGTGCTGTGGCAGCGGTGGCTCCCTCACCCCGGGCAAGCACCCCAGGTGAGGACTGCCACCCCGGGGTCCGGCGGGTCAGTAACACGCCGGGGAAGGGCCCGGGGGAGGCAGGTAAAGCCTGGACAGGCCGCTGCCCCGAGGCCGCCGGCACCTGGTAGGGGAGGCCCTGGGCCGGGCAGGCGGGCAGGCGGCCGGGCAGCCTCCGCAGGGCCGGGCGGCGAGGCAGGCAACCCCGGAGCAGGCTGGAGGAGCCCTCAGGGCCCGGAGCAACCTTGCGTGGAGGCGCAAGGACTCCACGGGGCCCGCCCAGCCCCGGCAGCCCCTCCGGATGCCGCGGCCTCGGCCTGGAGCCGCCCGAGACAGCGGCCATCTTGGGGCTGCCTCAGAGGCGCGGGAGCGCCGGGCCCGGCCATTGGGGGAGGCGAGCGGCCCCGGCGACGTCATCACCCCGCGCCCGCACCCACCGTAGGGGGAGAAGTGGTGGCTGCGGGGGGGTGGCTTCGTCCCTCTCCCCTTGCTGTCGGGGCTGAGGCTGCCGGGCGCCTTCTTTCCCGGCCACATGGCCCCTCTCCTGGCGACTCCAGGCAGCCTGGGGTGGCGCCTGCCTGGCCCTGGGTGGGGTGGAGGCAGGTGCAGAGGAGTCTGCAGTGGGGAGGCCTGGTGGGTGAAGGGAAGGCTTCCCCTGTGCAGGGGGTGCTGGGCTGCCCCTTGTTAGCACCCCTGGGTCACCTCATAGCTCACCCCTCAGGGGACAGAGGGCAGCCACAGGGGGAGTTGAGTGTCTAAAAGCACGTCTAGGCAGGGGCAACGAGTGGGCAAAGTTTCTTTCCCACTTTGTGTGGATGTGGGTGTGGGGAGAAGCATTGCAGGCTCACGGCTGCTCCTAGACGGGGCCCTTTGCCTGGCACAATGCTGGTGGCTCTGTCTCCGCTTCCTCTTGGCAAAGCTTTGTATGCTCAGGCATGCTATTTGCCTCTTGAGAAGTGGTGGGAGGAGTACGGGCACACTCTTGGAGTGAAAAGCAGGTATGAAGAAAAGCTGTGGTCACTCACTTCTGCAGAGCTGGTATTGCGTTGGTTTGGGTTTTGACAGTGCTTTGCTTCCTGAGTTCAAGGAATTCATGTCAACTCACCGTACCATGGTTTCTATGCTGGGGGGTGGAAGATGGTGCATGGGTAAAAGACACCAAATCAGAGCCCAAGAGCCTCGTAGGTTTGGGGAGAAAACTTCTGGGTAACTTTCTGTCAAGGAAAGGCAAATGCGGTTGGTGTAAGAGCGCTAATTTTGCAAAATTGTGCATGGATGTCACACACGATGATAGAAAAGCTTCAAGTCATGGTAGCAATTACACATTGATGTGTAGTGTAAAACAAAACCAAGTAACAGTCATCTGCTAATTATTTTCCTGTTTATCTGAGTCAGCCCCTCTCAGGTTTGGGGATGAAATGCTGCTTCAGTGTAGATAGGATTTCACTTTGAGTGTCATAGCGGCTCTTTTCTGAAGTTTGAGAACACGCTAACCTGTATTGTGGTGTGTTAATTCCGATGTGTTCTTCGTACCTATAATTTCTTACGTAATTTCTATGATTTTTCTTGTTTAAATGACAGTGATGAAGCCAGCCCTTCAGATTAAAAAGAAAAACAAACAACAAACTTGGATTTTTATGGTTTAACTCATTTTTATGTAGAAATGGCCCTAAAATTGCATTTGGACCACTGTGAACTGGCTCTCAGAAGAGATGGTACACAGAAGAAAAATAATAATATTTACAAATAGTTTAATTCAACTTTTATACCAGACTTACTACAGTGTGTGTTACTTTTCATGCTAACACCAGCACTGGTGTCCAGACCCACCCCGAATCCTCTTCGCTTATTCTGCCATATTGCTGCTACAGTGCTTCTTGTCCCTCTTAAGAATGGTTACTATGTCAGTGGCAAAATAGAGGCTCACTTAATAACTCCAGATGCTAACCTATAGTCAGGTACACACAGGTATCTGGCACTTGCATGAATCTCTCATGATGTTTGTGAACTAAAGGTGTGATTAGTTAAGACCAATGAGACTAATTTACAAGAATGCTTCTGAATGGAAATTTATGCAGATACAGGTTCTAGTTGTTCTCTGATCAGTCTTCCTCCTTGAACGCAGGACTAAAAGGCACTTCCCAAATCCAGTCCCCTGCTGTTGAGACATTCTTAAACTTTTCAATCTCCCTCTTAAAACTAATTAGGTTATTTTCCTTATGTTATTCCCACTGTGAGGCTACACCGTACTCTGAGCTCTGATGGCTAGACACTTTCTAGTTTCCAGTCTGAATGTATTCATAGCAGGTATAATCCCTTTTGTCCTTGTGCCAAACTCTTGCTTTAGTTTAGACACTTCTTCTCCCTCTGTAGTGTTTAGCCTTGATGTCTTTGCAGAGTGCTGTCACATACTGCCTTTTGCTTTGCTTTTTAGGTCAAATAAGGCAGGTTCTTTTACAATCTTCCCCTAACATAAATACCGCAGGAACCCATCTCAGAGAATATTCCATCTGACGTTAACCTGTTTTTCGGATGGATGACCAAAATTACTCGGTCTGCTGTGTAATGCACCAATGTTTTAGAGAAAAGCACTGGCAAATCTTTATCTCTTTTATCTCTTCCTGGTAAATTTTAGGGTAATTACCTTTTCCATCACTCACACCAGTTCCTAGTTTTGAAATCATTGTCAGCTGGCAGTAAATACACCTGTGGACTTCATTCGCTGTAAAACGGGGTTAGTCAAGCTGAGTCTTCAGTACGGTTGAGCTCTAGCTCTTCTGTGCTGATGCTGTCTAGTACTGTGGAGTTTCACAAGTATTTAGGAGTGAACAAATTAAAAAGGTGACTTCAGAATGGAAAAGCTGTAATAGGTCTTTCTGGGTTTACCTGCAGTCTCTCACAGCAAGAGTGGTGAGTCAATGGATAGAGGCTATCCTACCCGGGCACAATTCTCATGGTGGCTTCAACGCTTTCTTCTGGTTTAAAATGAAGGCACGCAGTGCATTTAGGTATACGTGATTTTGTTTCTGTGTTTTCTGGTACACACTGGATGAGATTTATCCCTCATAGATCCCTAGAAGGGAATTTGGTATTACTAGAGCTTAATTGTCTGTGTTCAGAAAAGGGTTGGTTTTTTCCAAGGAAATAAGTTGTATTTTAGCAGCAGTATGGAAAAGGGTAACACTTTACAGTGATCTAGAAACTTAATTTAAGTAATGAATATTATCTGATGGATTTGTATGTGTGTGGTACTATGTAGGCTCAAATTAAATAATGAAAATCCAAATGAATATCTGTAACATTCAGTTACTCTTGAATTGCTGTGAAACTGTGGACTTTTAGAAAGTGTCTTAAGGTGCTCAAGGTGCTGAGAAGTTATATTCTTCCAGATTTGCAGTCATCTTCCACATTTATCCCTGGGTAGCAACTGTGCAAGGAACTCATTATCTCCCTATGCAGACATTAAGATTTTTGAAGGGATATTCTTTATTGGACATGATGAATTTTGAACTGGAAAATCACATCACATTTTCTTGTAAAAATGGAGTTCTGTAGATTTGCAGCCATGCTTTGGGTTTATCTGAAAAAGTTGAAGTTTTTGTACATAGGTAGTGACCCTTTTACGTATAGAATGTCCTTGCAGATGAAATATTCAAACATACTCCTTACATAATGTGTGTGGCATGTATGTGTGCCATGTGTTCTGTGCACAAGTGCTCACGCATCTGTCATCACATCTGTTCTGTTAACAGCTAATCTTGGTCCTCTCCTGTGGATGTAACCGTTGTTTCACAAGGGACAGAAGATCCTTGCTTCGAAGAGAGATCTGTTAGGTAAAGCACAGATAACTACTCATGAAGATCTAGGACTAGAAGGGACTTCTGGGTTGTCTTGTCCCATCTCCTGCTTTAGTTAGGCAGTCAGCTCGTAAAACTTCGATGCCAGCCCTCCAATGCTTTCTCTTGTGACACCGGTACTGCTTCTTACTCCTTGACTGTTCAAAACGTTACTCTAGTTTCTGATCTGAATTTATTCATGGGGATTTGTGGCTTTTGTGCCATTTTTGGATTTTAACTTTTTCATTCTGTGTGCTTGCCATTTTGATGTGCTTATAAACAACAATCTGTGCTGGTTTTGTCTGGTTTTGTGTAATTTTTTTTTATTTTCTTGACCATCTGAGAAGCACTTAACACACCTCTAGTAGATAGACCTCGTTTTTCATCAGTGTGGGTGACCATTTATTTTTTTCACAGCCCTCTAGATTGCAGTTCATTACACCCCCAGATACAGGAATGAGGAATCATCTCCTGAAATGGAACGACAAATGGAAAAAGTGCTGGTTTTTTATAGCACAGAGTATGCTTATAGAATTTGTTACTACAGAATGTCATTGAGAGCGAGAGCATTGTGGTATTAAAATAAATAGAATAATGCTTTTTATCATTCTGGAGTTTTCTTTTGAATATTTTCATTAATTCTACTGGGTATATTGACCTTCTGTCTGAAGAGGATACTAATTGCACTGGTTTAGTGTCCTATGAGCATGTTATCTCGGAACGCATCCCAGTCCCTATGTATTGCATATGTCTTGCCCTTTCCTTTGGAGTGGCTGGAATTGTATCATAAAAAATGATCCTAAAGATAAAGAGATACAAATCTCAGGTCTGGCTTTTGACAAGCTGATGGGTTCTCCTGAAAACTACAGGTGGGAATCTGCTACTGTTGCCAATCTGATTGGTGTATGGAAGAGAAATGTGTTCTCCTCCTGGGTCTGATGTTATACAGTTTTATAGCAGCGCTTGTTCTGAGGTTTCAGACCTTGCGTTTGTCATCTGTTTACTGTATAGACCCAAGTCAGTCTCTGCGTCTTTGTGTTTCAGTTCCTCATCTATCGATCGGGAGTGGTGCGTCTGCTTAGATTTTACATTTGTGTAATCACAAATGTACTCGCATAGCCCCTGGCCAAATGAGTCCCTTTGTTCTTGGCTGTGACCGCTGGGCTCCGCAAGAGCAATATTAATTGTGAACAGAAAACTCTTCATGAGTTTTGGGGGCTAATTGGATGGGATTTTTAACACAAACCTTGGTGTGGTTTTGGAACCGAAGCCTGTTCTTGGTCTGGCATCAGCAGCACGCTATTTCCATGTTGATGTTCCTCCATCCAGAGGTTACTGCTGAACTGAGTTGCCATGCTGCAGCTAAGTAACCTTTTCATCACAGAATAGTGATTCAGTGGTGTAAACAAACGCACTGAGGTAGTCCCACGGTTAAATGATAGATGATAGAAACAGTTTCTCTTGACTATGAGTGTTGACCATCATGGTTTGGGGGAAATTGCTGAGTCTAAGAGAGAAAGACTGGTGTGCTGAAAAGCCATGTTTTTCTCCATGGTGTTTTCTATTGAAGTCAAGCTATTTTGCGGGGAGACCTGCCAGAAAAGCTTAGCTCATGGGTTTCATCCAAATTGAGATGAATTTTCATGGGACCAGAGGCGGAGTTGAATGGGGCCCCATGTCTAATCAGGTACTGATGCGTGCATCTGCCTGCTTCATAACCTGGCCTGTGAGTTCCTCCAGTGTGCACCGTGCTGCCAATACCTATGTACTGGGCTTCACCTATTTAATAGTGCTTTTCCTCTTGGCTGGTGCTCAGGAGTTGGCAGTCTGGCTCCCCTCCATCTCTCCTTGGGTGTAGAGCTGGGCACTTTCCATTCTTGGCTGGCAGTTGGGAGGTTTGGCAGAGATCTCTGATCTGAGTAAATATATGTGAGGGTATCTCTTCATTGCAGAGCTGTATGGCACTGCCTTCCCTAATCAATAATGAAAGAAAGATCCCAGGGTGGGTGGAAATGTGTCGGGGGTCAGAAGGTGAAGGGTGGTGTTGTCACGAGCCGAGAAAGACGTCAGGGGTTTTGTGCACGTTATTCAAAGGCTGAGTTAAAACAGTAAGTCACTAGGGAGATATTCTACTAAAACAACTCTGTATATATAAAATCTCCAGCTCCTAGTCTGTGCAGGTAGTGTTCGATGAACTGGTGATGAAAAGGAATTAGTTGGCTGGTAATTCATCTAAAAGATTGGCAGAGGATTTTACAGGCTTACACCAGAGCTGGCTGGAGACAATAATCTCTTTTCTCGAAGAATGCTGAGGTCCTGACGCCCAGCTTGTTGGAATGAAACCTGAATGCTTTTTAATTCTCTGTGAGAGATTTATTTTTTTCCCCCTCTTTGGTTTTTGTTTTTAGGAAGGAACAAAATGTTTCATTGTGATTTTGTCAATGATTTTGATATAATGGATTAAAGGAGTAAATGTCTTCCAAATCCCAAAGCCTTTTAAAAGAAGAATTCCATTCAAAACACATCAGAGCTGTTTTCTCCCCTGAATTTTTGCTGAAATTTCATTTTAAGCAAAAGTTTACACACTTTAATGACAGCATGGGTTCCCTCGCAGCAATGATGTGCAGTGGAGAATAACTGCACAGGATTTTTTTTTTTTTTTTTTTGTCCAGTTGTACTTTATGCTATCCTGGAGGTGAAAGGGGTGGGGGGGAGGTTTGCATCCACTTGGCAGCCTTGTACCGTGCCAAAGCAGTGTAAAAAGGCCTCCGAATGAATAAGAAACGAGAAATCTTTGGGTTTTAACTGCCGCTGGATGAGAGAGCAGGATTCATCGATGCCTTACTGTAATTTTACACTTGTGCAATCCCATTGCAAACTGTAACAGTATAGCAGGGAAAGACAGAAGAGGTTAGTACAGTGCAACAGAGCAGGCTTCGGAGAGGAGGCTTTTTCTCTCGGCTCTAGGTTCTTGTGTCCTAGTGTCCTGATGTGACTGGAAGGAACAGAGACTTAAATGGCACCTATTGAGCTGCCCAGAAGCTCCGCTGGGTTCTGTTTCATCTTTCTTTTCTCTGTTTCTAGTCAGACAGAAATGAGACTTCTTGCCATCCACAGATTCCCCCAGTGACTGGGCTGTCATCTGTGGCTAGCACTGAAGCTCAGCAGCCTCCTGACATGCGTGTTGGGACCCTCATTGGCTCAGGTCAATGTTCACTGGCAACCCTCTTGGTTGTTTGAAAAGCCGCAGGGTCATCTGTGGTGAACTAATTTAATTTCGGATGCTGCTGTTAGCTGTTGGATGTTGTTTTGTGATTCTTCAAATTTGAAGGGAGTTTGTGTTTAGTGACAGGGCTTAGACCTATCTTTAATCTCCAGCACCCAGGAGATACGAGTCTACAAGGAAGAGTCTGGTCAAGCACAACTGCTGCATCAGGCATAAAGGAGCTGTGGCCACACAGAACAAAATACTTCACCGGGAAACTGAAAGGCTCTAGAGTGCTTATTTCTGGGTCGGCTACTGGCTTGCAAGGTGGCCTTCAACAATGCACTTTTATCGCTTTGTATACCAAATTCATGATGAGGAAGGTACTATGTTAGATATTCTGACTGAGGAATAGCCCTCAGTGCTATACCAGTAAGTGCTGGTATTCCTATTTTCAAGAGTAACACTGATTATAGATTTTATTCTTTCAAAGATGTGGTTTGGTACTCTGAATTAGGAAGGATAGCTTGTTGCTGAAGATGTTTTGGTTTTCATTCATTCCTGGATGTCGGTGTCTTTTCTAGAAACGCGCAGTAGGTGGACACTAGAGGGCTTGCTAACATCCCTGACTCTGGTCCCACCCATGCAGATCAAGAAGGTTGTTCAGCAGAGTAAATCAGGCAGCCTTCACTCAGGTTCTTACAATTGTGTTTTAAGTTCTGAGGGGAGGAACTGAGCAATACAGAGGCATAACACTCTGCTCCCCCTCAACCTCAGATGGCGCTGCGTAAGAAAATTCTGATACTTCCAAATACTAAAGCTGGGAAAAGGTTAGTCTGTGTTTGGGACGGCCTGGGAGTAGCAGGCAATCATCTTTCATTTATTCACTGAGCACAGTTATTCACCGGATTATTTCCATTAATAAGTTCAGGTCCGTAGTTGTTTTTTTTTTTTTTTTTTCTTTTTTTTTTCCTCCCCTCCTGGCTTATATTCTTTCACCAGCATTTTCCAAATCCAAAAGAATTGGTTAATTTTGTCTAATGATGTAAATCTGTGTATTTGCCCTCACTGGAGCCATGTTGCTATCAGCCTGTTTTTTGAATCAAAATGAAAAAAGCTTTTTTTGATACTAAGATCAGTATTGTCTGTGTAAAGAGTTAAAATAACATAAATCATACTCCCTGAGTCTTGAGACAAACTGTAGAATAATATTCTTTTTTTACATTTTTGCCTTTTATTGTTAGATTTACCAAAGTCTGAATTTTAAAGGGTTGGGTTTGGTTTGGTGTTTTGTTTTTTTTTTTTTTGCATCTCTGAGACCTTTTAAGGTGACATTCTTAGGTAATTGTGTAAATATAGTCCCAGAAACTTGAGCCTTAAGGCAGCTCTTCAATATTCTGGAATATCTCTACTATAGGAAAAAAAAAACAAACATAGCATGGAGGTAGCACAGAGCTGTGTATGCAGATTCTGCAGACTTGATTTCTAAAATTAGGTTCTGAAGTGTATATTTTGATAATGATTAAACATTTAGGAACCTCCTTTCAGTCACGTTCTGAAAAAAAAACTTCATGAAAGTCTGTTTCTGCATTTCACTGAACTGTCTTCTGAAGCTACTAGCAGTTACTATTAAAGACTTCATCTAACAGTTCACTTACAAATGCCATTGAAAAAATAAAGGAATAGACTGATGGATTTTCGTGGTTTTATATCAGGATTTAAACGTCGTTTTCTGAGGGTGTGCAATTAGTGATTACTGCTTCTTTACAAGTGTGGTGTTAATATTGTCCATATACAGCTGCTGTATTAATGTAGTCATTTGGCCACGTTACCCCCTGATATACCTGCTGAGCCATCGTTCAAACTGAGCAGGATGCAGATGCCAAGCCATTCGTTCCTGAAAGGAGTTCATGTCAGCGGTCAGGTACTCTTGAGATAGCAGCATCCATATTTCCACATGCTTTACAAACTCTGTGGACTAGGTGAATTTCATTTTTTCTCTGGGGAAGAATGAAGTTGTGTTTATCACTGAAGAGGAACCAGACAGGAAAGCAGAACACCTGCGGCTGAAATGTGCATGTGTATAAGCTGAATGAAATTTCTTGAGCATGGGAGTTTAGCTATGATAATCGGGTTTAACATCTTTCTTGGTTATTGTTTCTGTTTGGGGTTTTGTTTTGTTTTCCCTAAAAGGGTGAGGGGCCTTTGACAAGACTACTTAATGTGAAACAAAAAGATCAAGGAACTCTGTTAAAATTAACAGTGTCTTTTTTATCTTCCTGTGGGTTTTAGAAGTCTGATTTTTAATTATGCCCAGGTTTTTAAAACTCAACCTTTTTCAGAAAAATGTTCTGTTTGATTTGAATTCAGGTGTGTCAGTGACAGAAGAGATCATGTTAGAGAGAGAATCAGTGGTGGTGAGGTGACAATGGGAAGCAGTGAGGAAAAAAATTCTGACATAATTGGTTTCCCTTTTCTTGGACTGAACTGGAAATTTCAGTTAATAGATTTGACAGATGATCTAAAATTTAGAAGTGTTCTGCTAAAATTCTGTAGGAGACATCCATAGGTTTGGGGTTTTTTTTGGCTTTTTTAATGCATCAAAATGAAGCAGAAGAGCCTCCTAGTAAAGAGGGGAATATTCAAACAAGACCAGGGCTTTAACTTATCAGTTAAAGCACCTATCTGGCAGAGAGGGACTGGGCTCTCACTTCTGCACTAGCAGCATTTCATGGGTTTTATCCATTAAATGTTTACTGTAAAATCCAAAACAGTGCTGGAAGCAGGACGCGAGAGTTCTCTTTTTCTTTTTTTTTTTCTTTTTTTTTTCCCCTGGGAGTTGTATCCTGACCACTGGGCTAGGAAGTTATTCTTGCTTTCTTTTTGACCACTGGGCTAGGAAGTTATTCTTGCTTTCTTTTTGCTGTAGAGAGTCTTGAATTCCTTTCTCCACATCCTCCTCAAGAGATTTGAGGCATGCCTGTGGCTTTGCAGCTAGGAGCACTCCTGAATCCTGAAAAGGTGGTTGTGGAGTTGAGTCTTTCCACGATTAGGCAGCAGCCTCCAAGAATTTTCAGAAGTACAGGCTGGACTTGTCATCACATCCTGCATACGGTGTTCTCTGGGATTTGCCTGAGTCTCAGTTGCCCCTCAGGGATGATTGATTGATTTGATTTCATAGGATTTGTGTGTGCACATATACAGTAGAGAAGCGAACAGACAAATCCGAGCAGCTCCATTGCAGAGGAGGAGGCAAAGTGCCTCTTCAGTGATGGAGAGTAGGCTGAGAAGAGAGAAGCCTGCTAGCAAAAGCAGCCAGTTTCTCCCGCGAAGGAGGCTAGAGGGGCCAGGGCAACAGCAGATTTTCTCAGAGGAGGGAGCAGTTATGGGATGCAGCAAGAAAGCAGGTGGGATAAGCACAGCAGTGAAGCAGCCTGGGAAGACTGCTGAAGGGCCAGGACTGGCAGAGACGAGAGGCTGGTGCAGAAAGAGCAGAAACAGGGGAAAGGAATTCTTTCATGGCTGCATCTTCACAGGCTCCATCAGCCCCGGGAGGACAATAGCACTTCCTCTGCCTTACAGCAACAACCTTTTCAAGTGCATCTGTAACCAAATAAAAGTTGTCGATGGGAGCACTGCAAACTTTGTTTCAGTTAAACCTCCAGGCAGGTGGAATGATTGCACTAGCAGTTAACTACAAGCATTTCAGCATTTAGTTGTTGGTGATATTCAGGTTGCCTGAGTAACTGTAGCCCATGGAGGTGTGAGGACCTTAGGATAGGCAGGCTCTGGATTCAAGTATTGTGGATCGCTTTCTAGAAGTCTCCAGTACTCTCCATTGCCTGTAGGGAGCCTGGCTTAATACCAGGCAGTGTGACTATTCCCATGTGCTTTCCCAAATCAGGGGGAATATCTGAGCTCAATCTGGTATCAACAAACTGAAAACACGTTTTTAGTGTGACATACCTAGGTCTGGACCATCACTGGACCTATTCTAACCTGCTCTTTTCACTCATGTTTTAAAAAAACCAAACAAACAAACAAAACCCAAAAAAACCCCAAACCTCCCACACCACACACCAAAAAAAACCCCAAATGGTTGGTTTGTTTGGGTTTTTTAATAACTGCATCTCCTGAGGTTCAGAGTGGAACAGTGAGCACAGATGACCGTCACGTACTCTGCTGGAGATTGGGTTGTTTGCAGGATACACCCTAGTCACGCCACTATTTGCTCAAGTACGCAGTTGAACGCAGCGTTGTGTGCAGCACGCTCACCTCGAGATGGTGTTTCCAGCCAGCCTGTCTCACCCTGGCGCTGTTGGCTCTTGCTCCGTTTTACCCACTGTCTAGGCTGTTACTTAACAATATGTTTGACTGGTTTAAAAACAATTATATCACTTGGTTACCCCCTTCAGTGTGTAACAAGAAACCTTTGACCACAGCGCTGGGAAATCAGAGGCAGAATGGCTTTGAAAGTTAATGTGCTGCCAACAACCAGCCTTGCAGCAATGGGTTAAGCGGGGCCATCCCTGTAGACTGTCACTCACCAGACTTTTTTTTGAGTTGACCTGCTAGGATTTTTCCCTCTCCTCCCACCCCTTCCTCTTCTCTTCTCTTTCTTTCTCTTCATTCTTTTTCTCAAGTCTCTTTTGATTTCATGCTGGCTTTTTAAATTGAGGATAAAGTTAATTCACCGCACAATGCTGCAGCTGGAATGAAATACGGCCAGTCGCCCGTGTGGAGGGGAGGGCTCCGTGCTGGCTGGGGGTGGCTCGTTGCATCTCCTAAGGCCACTACGGGCTGTCACTGATTTATTGATAGTGCCTCTAGCGACAAAGCAAGAAGTTAACTAATTATGAACATATGGTTCAGCTCATGCTTGACTCAGCAGCCACCTTGTTAGCCTGGAGCTGCCTAGGTGTTCAGAAGCAGGAGAAGAGGAGAGTTTTGGGTGGAAGGTGTGGTCCAAAGTCCCACTGACAAGCCAGAGGGAGACTTGATTGATCCTAATCTATTCTTTTTGTTAGGAGGCAGCATGCTGCTGTCAGGAACAGCTTGGTTATAACAGATTTGTGGCCTCTAAGTCCTTGTGGTTATAGTCAGCACGCGACACTCGGTCGGCTCCTTGCATGCTCTGTACTTAATTGGTCTCAATGGTGGGGTCTGAAATGAGACGGTAGTTCAAGGTGCAACACATGCTATACCTGAAATTGCAGCCTGTGAGCTGCCGCACAGATGTCAGCTTTTTACCAGAGGGTCCATACAGAAAGGGACGTCTGAGAGGACCCTGCAGATTTTCAGTGCTTAATATGGAATTAATTAGAGGAAAATTTAGAGAGAGAGCGTGACTGGTAGAGGAACAAGGAGGGAGACACACAGAACTTGTTAGGAAGTTCATCAAGGTGGGTTGCAATTTTGTCTGCATTGAGTGGTCAGCATGCGTAGTCTGGACGCAGGAGAGTATTTAATGGGAATTGATACCAGCTAAAGGGGGGAGGAGGGTGTCTCTTTCTGTCCATCTGTTGGTCTTTCACAAGTGAATTGGGCTATGCCACAGGATTCAGAACAGTGTAGTTAGAGGCTATTTTTTTTTTTCATGGGCGTACATGGTCTCCAGGAAGAGTGGGCTTATTGCTGTCTGGACTTTGAAAACAATTTTAGGGTTCTTATAGTTTGCTTAACTGGAAATGCTGAACATAAAAAGGTAGCAATTTTAATAAGCAGCAGAAAGAACTCCAGGGATGAATGATTTGACACAGCCAACAAACGGGTTATTTTATGACTAGACAAAGCAAAAGTGGGCAGAGAAGGCTATCTGTATACTGGGATGCATTAGCAAGGCCACAGTCAGCAGGTTGAGGGAGATGGTTGGTGACCTCTACTAGGCACTGGTGAAGCTGTGTCTGAAGTACTGCATCTAGTTTTGGTCTTCACAGTGCAAGAAAGTTGTTGACAAACTGGAGAATCTAGCAGGAGGGCCACTAAGCTGGTCAGGAGGCTGGAGCATGCGAGGGAGCTGGGTTTGCTTAGCTTGGAGAAGAGGGTTAAGGGAGTCCGATGGCAGTCTCCCACTGCCATGGGGGAGTGTAGAGAAGACAGAGGCCAACTCTTCTCAGACATGCACAGTGAAAGGACTTGGAGTGGTCAAAACCTGGGACAAGTTATATTCCAACTAGATATGAGGGGAGGAAAGAAAAAAAATAAACCTGAACATGATAAGCTAGAGAGGCTATGGAATTGCTGTTCCTAGAGGTTTTCATAACTTGCCTGGGCCAGGTCCTGGGCAGCATGGTCTAAATTTGACAAGGTTTGTTTTTTTGTTTTTTTTTTTCTATGACCAGGCTGCATCTGGAGCACAGCCCCGGGCCTGGGACAGAGTGACATGGCTCACATTCTGTCATGCACTGCTGTGCTGGCTGGCTCACGGCTCCAGTGTCATACCATGATGCACATGGCAATTATCATTGTCAATCCTGTAATGTAATGAGTTAGAACAGTTAATCAGTAGGTGAAGGTGATCTGTACACAACAGTTTGGAATATAATTCACCCAGACACAGCAATAGGTTTTCTTAGCAGAGGCTGTGGTTAGCTGGTTAGAGCAGAAATGACTTTTGAGGCTAAATAAGTGCCTGTCCTTCAGCTATTTCTTATCACCTCCTGTGAGATGATGCTGTAGCTGCAGGTGAGTTGGGGACCAGAATGTGAGAGGCCCCCGTGAGACCTCACAGTGCTGCTGAAGGTGGTTTGAGCTCACCTGGCTGACTGCACTGCTGTAGGTTGGAAGCACTGATGTAACTTGTACTACAGATTCAGGGTATCAAGATGTTAATCTCTAGTTATCAGTCATCTAGAGGAGGTGGAGGGATAAATTCTCAGGCTATTAAAGCTGCTCTTACAGTGGATTTCTGACCAAAGCCTTGCTTTGTGTTTGCCCTTGGGGACCTTCTCTGGCTGAAAGCTTTGCCTGCTATGTAACCAAATAGGAATAGTTACTTCGTATTGAGATCCTTATGTCAGCATCTCTGTTGTGATGTATACATTAGACAAAGAACTGAGACTAAACATTCAGGCTTAAATTCTCAATAAATTCTCATTTGTATCACTCTAATAGTGTGAGAGGGAGATCTGAAGGAAGCGGTACTTAAGCCCAGCATAACACCTTATAAACGTGTCTGCATGGTGCAAAGCAGCTTTGGAGGAAATAAGAAGCAGGATTTGGTGCTTTCTTGTTTCTCTCGGGATCCACCTCTGCTCCATTCTTTACCCAGCAAAGCAACATGGGATGGTGGAGACCTTATCAAGGCAGTGTCATCATTCCTCACTGCGAAAAACAGCCACTGCTTTGGTTTGTGGCAAGTGCAGGTTATTTCAAAAGATGAGACGATATTAATGAAAATTCAAAGGAATTGGGCTCAGATTTGAAAGTGTCTGGATCAGTCGGTGATTTTGTACCTAACTCGGAACGGGAGCTGGGGGTGAAGATTAGGATTTAGATCATGATCCAAAAATCCTGTAAATACTCAGGAACATGTGAATTTGAAGTCCAATTTCAGACTTGCTGCCAGGGAGATCTAGCTGCCAAGTTAGGAGGAGCTGTTCTGACTTTAGTTTGACGTTGTTGCTCCAGGGCAGACCTGTATCTGAGTAGGAACAGTTACTTGGTTTAGCTGGTGCCAAATGGAAATGGGGAAGCAGCGATCGTAGTTTTCTGGGCACCTTATTTTCTCTGGAGTTTTCCGAAAGGGGAAGGAATCTAAGCGGAACTCCTGGTGCCAACGAACGAGACCAGCACATACAGATCAAAGGCAGAGACGCTCTGTAGTAAGTCCCTGCAAAGTGAAAACCTGTGTTCTCTGCAAGTAACACCGTGTTCCTGCTCGAGTGTGTGGGGGACTTGGAGCTTCTTTACTACGTGAGTTAATAAAATGACTTGTCTCCCGGTGCAGATGTTGCACAAATGTTGCTACACCTGTAATTTTACACTCAAAAGCCTGTTTCTTTGTCTGAGAGCTTTACATCACCATGGACAAACTCTTTAGGTGTGTTCCCATACAGCATTCAGTGATACTTCCCCGTCTGCTAATTTCCTTTGGCTTCCCAGCTGAAACCCGGATCCGTGTCACGACGCTCCTATTTCGATACCGATTGCTGCTCCCTTTCCCGCCAAAGGCAGATGTAGCTATTAGGATGACTTGCATCCTGCTGCAAGCAATATGTCTGATCTTTACCCTACAAAGGTATTGTTTAAAGGGCTCTGAAGATTTTGAACAAACCGGCCTGGCAGGGGGACTTTCAACTTCCCCTCCCTTATGGGCGCAACAGCCTGTGTTTGTAAACAGAGCCTTAGAGGAGTAGTGGGAGCCACTAGAGGACTGTCAGCTAGTTAATTGGATGTCAGCTCCCTGCCGGGGATGGAGGCTAATGAGTCATCCTGCATAAAGAGAATGGCCCTGAGAGAAAGGCAAACAATTGGACAGCAATAATCACATCTACAGAGAAGCCCAGAGCCCGCCTGTTGGGATAAAGGCAGAGAAGCATTTGGGGACAGAGGGCTTCCCTGTTCAGATTTCGTTAAACAGAGATTAGGCAGGTTCTGAATTTGTAAAGTTGAGATATTATTACTGGTGCGTGTGTTTAAACATGTGCTCATATGCACAGGCAATGGTCTAGTATACAACATAAACACTTTCAGTCCATGTATTTTGGTTGCCTTTGTTTTCTGAAAAAGACATGGTCATCTTTTAAAAGTAAAGAAATCAAAATGATATGTTAATGGAGAGTTTAATGCAGGAAATGGCAAAAAGGAATGATAAAAGGAACATTGCAATCAAGTTAGGAAGTTACTTTTTTCTTGTGAAAAGATAAGTCAAAGGTTAAGTCCTTTTTGCTGAAAACTGTCTTCTAAAATGATGATTTTTTTCATTGAGAACCTAACATTAAAAAAAGTGAAGATTTTTTGGAAGTTAGCGTTTTGTACATAAGTTCATTTTATTTCAAAGACATTTTGATTGAAAATATTTATCAGTGTAGTTACATGAAGAAATAGAGGGATTTTTATTTGTAACTTTTTCAAGAGGGGCAACGCGAATGAGAGAAACATTGGATATTGGCATTAAGTTGTATAATAAGAGCATATGTTACCATTTAAAACTATTTTTGCCAAAGGAAAAGCTAATAAGAGAGAAATAGTCAGACACACAAAGAAAGGTAATATAAAGGTTAAAAGAATCATAGAAAAGATGGCTGTAAGAAATCCTGGGAAGTCATTAGACCTGTCGGTATGCCCTAAAACGAGCTGCTCTTTACCTAAACTGTGCCTGATGGGTATTTGCCTAGCCAGCTCTTAAAAAAGAGAAGAATGGAAGATCCCTCACCAACCAATTCCAGCATGCCACCGTTCTTACCTGCAGAGATTTTTCTTGATGTTTAATTTAAACCATCCTTGTTGCAATTTAATTCCATTGCTTCATGTCCTGCGCTCTTTGAACATGAAAGTAATTCCCTTTCCTCTTTCAGCAACCTTTATCCGTATTTGATACCCTCCTTAAATCTTCTTCAGAGCAAACACCACATTATTTTCTTCTTCTTTCATGGTATCCAGATCTTTCTAGTGTCTCCCCACAGGACTTTCTCTATTTGCTATTTATTATTTCCTGAACAACCAAGAGAAGGAGGGAAGGTGAAACAGGACCTGCTGCAAAGAGAATTTGTTAGCCAGGAGAACTTTCATAGGTAGGAGCTACCTGCTATTTGGAGTGTCAGGGAAGTGGAGATGGTCCTGGATACAGCCAAGCCACAATTGTCATCCTAAAGTTTCAACGCATCTCAGTTCTGTGTGGCCCACCCTCATCTTGTCCTCTATAGCACATAAGTAGCGTGGCACCCTGATCCTGTTATAACTCATGGCAATAGCACCAGGAAGACCTGTATGCCTCAGTGCTCTTAAGTCATTCAAAAATGGCAATTCATACGGGCTGACGGCCAACTGAGTAAATGAGGCATTGGCTTCTCTCCAGATATATGCAACGTGCTGGATTTTATCAGCGCTTCTCTGAGGTTTTCGGTATAGGCAAAAAAGCAAATAGGCAAAGTGGTGTTTTCCTTGATCTACAGTCATCTGTAGATACAGTCCAAATCTGTTCTGAAACAGCTGAGAAAATACTTCCTCTAGTTTCTAGAATTGCTGAAATATTGCATAGTGGCCTGGAACTATGGGACTTCATGGATAGAGAAACTCTGTTTTGACGGCTGTAGATCCCTCAGCGGCTGTGGCAATCATAGGAGCTCCTATTTGCCCTGGACTCCTGTTTATGCCTTCTAACAGGGTGGCTGTTTTGGAGATAAAGATTTCTAATGAGACGGTATGTACAAGAGAAAAAGACAGCTTGCAGGGAGCTGGAGGGATAGTGCTTAAGTTAAGCTCCAGTTACCCAAGGGAGGATGAAGCACCGTGTCACCTCCTTCCAGAGCAAGAGAGGGTCACGTTGGCTGGATAGCATGGTGTATTTACCTGGCTGCCGCTCATACGAGATCTGATCTGTGGAGCAAAATCAAAAGGCTGTCAATCCTGCACCAAATTAAAACAGAATCATGAGAATTAACGGGCTTTGTAAATGCGGGTTAAGCACACTATAAGCGCACTGTAATTACAGTCAGCTGCCTGGCTAGTGCAATCCAGTAGCACTGAGCTTAGGAATTAGGTTGAATATACAATTAATAGGAGCTTATATTAAAGGCATTAGTAGAGTTACAAAAGCTTTGTAACAACAGAGTGTGACCCAGCCTTGGACACAGACAATGGGGTTTTGTGTGCTATAATTAGCACGCACAAAACCTCCCCATTAACTCGACAGTTTTCCATTTGTTCTTTAAAGAATTGAGCAGTGCAAAGCACTCGGCCCATCAGAGATGGGAGCTGTGCAGTCAGTATGGAAGTGTCGGGAATCTCAACGTTGTCTCCCTTTGGGCAGCTTAGTCAGTGCCAGCTGGTCAGCTGAGATACCTGACAAAATAATTTACCTACAAGGTCAAACTCTGCCTCCACACTGCCTGTGTGCATGCCTGAGTGATACCAGGACCAGCACACAGAGTTGCAAGCAGCCCTCTGAAGAGCTGCTTCTCCTTTTTCTCCTCCTTACTCACCTGAAACAAGTGGATCTCAGTGCAGAGAAACATTTTGACCTGTTGCCGGACCTGAGAGCTAAGGGAGAGGAGCAAATGCAGAAGGAGGGAAGGAATTTCCTCATAGATGAGCTAAAGTATTAGAAGAAATCTTGCATTGAATTTAAGAACAATATGGCAGTGTTTGTGATCTGTGAGAGCTGGCGTCTTTGAGATCACTCTGCAGGTCTAGGATAGAGCTGGAGAAAGATTGTACAAATTAAAGGTAACAAGCTGCAGAGGTTGTGTGAAGGACCAGATCTATGTAGGACGTCTGAACCTGAAGAAGGGGAGAAAAGCAGAACTTGAGAACTAATGGAAAGCCCTTTGGAGGCAAAGAATGTTCAACAGCAGTTTATTTGCTTTGAGTCCTACATGCAGCTTTAAACTCAGATGAGACTTAACACGTAGTCTTTTGGGGGCACGTTATCTATGTGACTAAGGTGAAGTCTGATGGTTAAGGATGAGGAAGAAGATTTGTGTTCACCTTCAGCTCAGACAGTGTGTAGCTGTGCTAACTAGCTACTGAGGTACTCCACTCATGAGACTTGCATCACTAGTGCCGCTGATCTTTGGGACAGGGCTGGCAGCGCATGCAGACCTGTGGCAGTGAAGGACATGGCAATGCCCTGTAGTTGCTAGGGTTTAACGTGTACAGACCTCAAATCTACTCCCTTCATCCACTAAAGACTGATTTCTCCTCTTGCATTTCATTAGGATACCTGTGATAAGATTCTTTCCCACTAAGCACAACTTCCCTTCTTAAGAGAGGAGAGATGGCCGAGATGCAGTAAAATACCTGACAGGGTCTTTCTGGGCTAGGACAAGCACCTCTGAAACTTGGTAGCCAGATACAGAGATCATCCAGACAGTAGCACGCAGTACTTCTGCCCAACCACTGACTCTTTATTCCTCCTATTTGCTGGAAGTAAAACACAGTCAATTCCTAACTGCAGGTCTCTCATGGGAGAACCTCTTTTGACATTATTCCACACTTAGGTTGACTTGGTTTTCCCCTTAAGATTTGGCTTACGCCTAATGCCCCTCCAAAGCCTATCTGTATTCTCAAGGGAAGCTCTTCTCTGTCCCTTTTTGCTGTCATCCTGCAATTTTGGGGACAGGCATTAATCCCAAGGAACATTATTTCTGTTGAAACTTCCCTGCTGTGTGACTTTGTGTGTGGACCTGAACAGCATTCTAGTGCTCACCTGAGACAGAAGCATCTGTTTTCAGGGGTCAGGTACCTCATAGATAAGGTGACACTACTTTTCCTATTTAAAAGAGCAGTCTTCTTTTGCACCCAGGTTTCAAGATTTTGCCACTTGCAGAAAAATTCTCTATTTCCAAGTGGCTGCACAGAAGATCAGAATCATTGGATGAAAATAATTCCTTATTGCTTCCTTTCTTTTCTATTAACTGTGCAGTCTGTACTGGAGCTTTTTATAAAGCACGCATTACTAGTGGCTCTGGCTTTCCTGTAGTGCGCTAATATGTAATACAAATGACATCTGTCATGTTTGATTTGTTCTGGTGCTTAAGTTCGGGGAAGAATAGCTCTCACTTGTGATGGGAAGTTTTGAGTATCTCCCTCTGTGTTGAACTGTCTTGCAATTTGTTACGGTCAGTAAAGAGGGCTGCTCTTTGCTGAGGCTAAAAAAGAAGTCCTACTAATGCACTAATTGCTAGTACTAAATACAAAGGCAACGCTTCTAGAAGTTCCTGAGCTGCACATTCCTCGTGACTAGAAAAGTATATGGTTGAAGTATCACCCTGCTCTTGCATTCTTTCCTGGGCATCCTCTATTGGCTGCAGAAGAAGACAGGTTGTAGAGCTAAATGGTCTATTGGTACTGTTGTATCTACATATTCATGAAGGTTAATTGATTAACTTTCACCCCTTCTCCTCAAAATAAGGACAGATTATCCAGCTGTGTAGTGTCGTGTTGCTTAATTTGTCCAACTTTTGCCACTTCTCATCCTAAAGGTGGTGATAGCTGGAGGGTTAATGTTAACTGGGGTTTTGCCAGCCATGAGTTAGAAAAGATGACTGAAATAAAATGTTCCAGCCTAGACAATTGTTTGCTCTCTTGCAAATCTTGAACGGTGAAAAAACTTAAAACATCAAAATTCTTACTGAGTGACGTTTTCAAAATTAAATTAGAAAATGTAATCAGATTTGCTTCTTATTTTGGTCTACCCTACAAATCTGCTCCAGGTTGTCTTAGGCTGTGTCCCTCTGTGCCACCTGGTTCTTGGCTATCTGTCACATGTTACTCCCTGCCCAGTGTCACAGTCTGTACTGGGGGTGCAAAAGCTTTCTTCTATGCTGTTCTTAGGACCTGTGGCTTGTTTCCTCATTATTTTTTCCCTTTTAAAAATTTTCTGTTGTTGCCTGAACCTCTCAGTTTTTGCTAATTCTACCTTTTGTTCTTTGGTGTTGACATAATTAATTTTATAAAACTATTTGGCAGATGGTTTGCATGAAGCATAAGCAAATAAATTATTCTTGTTTTGCTTAGAATTGTAGGGAAAAGCAATGTTTGTCTAGATATACTCTGATGTGCATGTACTTTTTATTTGAACAGTGTATGTTTTTAATACATATATATGGACACAGGCGTATATACCCAATCTGTTTTATCATGCACTTGTGTGCACTCCTGTTGTGTGCCCTGAGTCCAGATAGATTTCATACACACGGTCTGACTGTCTGATTGTTGCTATTATGCTTCAGAGTATGTTTTCAAAAATAATTTCCTGCCACATTCCTGACTGTATTTGTAGGCTGTTTATCCTCTTCCCTGCTGTTCCATGATCTGCCCCTAGGTTACTAACAACTCCAACAGACAGCCTGGCTCATGCTACCTGCTGCTTAGACGCAGATTAACTCACTACCGGCCATATGGACTACCGACTTCACAAATTCCTCTCCTTTTGCTTTCTGCTCTCAGGAAAGTTAATGGACAGTTTGCTGGTAAAGAAAACGTAAAACAAAACCCCAAACCTGTGACATAATCACCTGGGCTTAACACAACTGGCCCCTCCATCTGCCTTTACGCTGGGATTTGTGCATATAAAGCAGAATATGGTGCTGCGCGCAATGCGGGTTCATACTGGTGACTTTCCCTTATGGCGTAGGTACTTGTTTACAATACAATGGAATTAGACAAAGGCATTATGCATATATTGCACGCACATAACCATATATAACTTTATATGCTTAAAAAGATCCCCATTGTGGGGTTGGGCTTAAATCAGTAAGTTGTGGTTGTTTCATAAACGTTATTAGACTGGCAGACCATGTTTCAGGGTGATTTTCACAGTGAGATTACAAGATACCTATTTGGGGAGTGGTGGATGTGAGGCCAGAAAAACAGGGATTTTTCAGGAGGTTAAGATGCTGTGACGTAAATAAGGAGAGGGCTAGAAGAAGGCCTGTGTTTCATTACTAGTGTTGCATCTCAAGATTTTATCGGAAAACTGAACTCTTTAACGCCGAGCGCTGAATTTTAGGGTGCCCTTTCTAAATATTGTTTACTGACTGTGTTTTAGAGGTGGGGAGCCAGGATGCTCAGGAATTACTGGGCTGAGTCTCGGAAGTGCTGAGGGCCAGCATTAGCAAATGTGAGTGGTGTGCTCTGCCCCTACCCTGTGGCTGGACCTGTCGTGCTTATGGATCCTGTTCAGACTGAGCGTGCATCAAGACTGAGTCCTGATTGACTCTGCTTGGGCTTCTTGCCGCCTGGGGCAGACGAGGACATCCAAAAGAGATGGTAGCGTTCGTCTGTGCTCTCAAAAATGTGCCGCGCCGTCTGAGGTGCAAGTGAAACGTGCCTTGAGCCACCTCAGGCAATCACTAGTCACAAAATACCCTTCTGTCACTGAGGCACTCTTGTATTTACGACTTAGGTTACAGGCACGTCACATCCAGTCACTTGTGAATTACAGTTTATATCGGCAGTTTGTAGCATATGTTTATCTGCAGTATGTGCGTTCACGTACAGGTAACCTGATACATATAAATATGTCAGATTATCATACTTTTTACTGTTGCTTGGATGGGGTTTTTTTTTTGCTAAAAGTTGGATCCTTAATTTTACCCTAGAGTTAAGACTTACCTTGCATCCTAGCTTGCAAGCATTAGCTTATATAGTCTTTATGTTCCTTTGGTAAAGGACTAAATGGTTATGGAGATGAGGAGGACTTAAGTTAGCCCGTTGATGTGCAACAGTATTATTGGCGTAACTGCTGTGGCAGTTCCAGCAGTGCTGGGTTTACGAATGTGTACTAAGTGCTTCTGGAGGGGTTTATTCTTTGAACATTTTGGCAAATAAGAAATTTAAAGCTTTAGGAAGAATCAAGTGCAAAATACAATATAATATAAAATGTTTAAAATGGAAGTAGATTTTTTTTTTTTTCAATATTCTCTGACTTTTAAATAGGAACTATAACTATTTTCACGGTCTCTTTGACTTTCCTATGGTGTATTGCACCATAGAAATTCAAAGCTATCTTATTGGACCTGATCCAGTGATTTACAGGCTATCACTTTGCCTCATCCCTCCCCAAAATTAACAGTTTTGCTAACTTTTTTAGGTTCTCCAAATTTTTCAATCTTGGGAAAGAGAAAAAAAAAAAAGAGTCCTCAAAATAAAGAGCAACGAAGTATGGCTTCTGTAGTGACAGAATGCAAATTGGGATAGAATAAAAGAAAAGGAAGACACTAAACTATAGGTAGTTCTTATTTTCCAAATGATTGAGGGGTTTTCATCAAAAAATTTCTAGTGTTTCTTTTTAGAAAAAAAAAAAAAACTCTTTCCAAAAATCACAACCTATGATTACCTTTTGAGCTCTCTTACTGAACATCTGTAGAAGAGGCAGGCATCATGTGTGAGAAATACTCCCAACATTTTTTCAGTGTCACATATTCAATTTGTCTGATGCTTTGGTTCCTGCCTCGAGCGGTAGTTGCTACTACAGAAACTAATAACATAAAATTGAAGCCAGAATCCGTGCTTTTAATTGAATGTGATTTATAAGTGATTTTTAAGAAGTGATGATTGTTCTGAAAGAGTATATGCATTTTTATATGATACATTTTGTAAAGTAAGTGCCTTTAAGTTATCTGTACAGTCAGAGACAAGTCTTTCTCCTGGTTTTATGCAAGCTGGCAACAGAGAAATGAGATTAAAGGAATGAGCTGGTTCCCAGGTAGATTCATTGAATGATTCTGCTGGAAGTATTGGTGCTTAATCTTACCTGAATAGAGATGGGTAGAGCTATCCCTCACTCCTGGGATGCTGGGGTGCTAAATATCTGGGGACATCCATCCTCCCCACTTGCAGACTCTGTGACCACAGTATGTCATTTTCTGCAGCTGGATGGATTTCCTTGTGTGACTGACATTTCTCCCTCTCAGTTTAATGATGAAAATCCCTCACTTTCATCTCAAAACTAGATTAAACATTTGTGGTGTTATTTAAAATGGGTGGGAATGTCCTTTGGCTTCCCTGTCTTGAGCCGAATGGATCTCAGCCCCTTGGGTCTGCACAGCTGTTCTGGCTGTCTGAGGAAGCAGGGCAGAGGCAGGTCTGAGGGCAAGATAGGTTGGGAAAGAGGGAATACAAATGTCTGTCTTTAGTCTTTGTGATATGGGAATTTTAATTTAGTTCTAAGGTTTGAAATACCTCTTCAGCAAGGAGAGGAAACCCAGACAGTGGCCCCAAGGTGCCAACCCATGGTGTGGCTCTGCAGCTGGTGCAGTAGCACCCAGAGCTGGTCAAGAGCAGCGATTCATCTGATTATTCCACAGCATGAGCAGTGCACGAGGAGAAGGGGTTCGTTGCTGTTTGCTGTGCTCTGCATGGCTTACATGCACTCTTAGCTGGCTAATGGCATGGTCAGAGGAGTAGACACAATGTACAGTTGTAAGGTCTTTGCCTCTCTGATAATACACATTCCGCTTGAGCCCTCTGTCCCATCCTTGTGTAATGAAAATATCTTAGCAGGATGGTGACTTCTGTGTGGCCCCAGGTCATTGGGAGGAGGGGCAAGGGGGGAGGAAGAGATTTCTGTATCAGCAAATACTTTGGAAGTGGATGCAGGATATTTAGTGAGCACGTGCAAGCCGCCATGAGAGCAACAGGGAACCAAAGTCTTAATGAAACCCTTTGACAGGAGGGTAAGGCTGGCTGGCGTGGTCACTGGCGCTTAGCTCTGGTGCAGACGCCAGCCAGGCCCTGCTGAAATAATCCTCTTAGGGAAAGAAAGAGTAGAAAGCGTTTCCATCTGCTGCATGTTCTCTTTGGATGCAGTGTTTGCTGTGTCCAAGTCTTCTACACTTCTCCCTGTCTTCTGTCTCTGAGGCATAGCAGGAGATCTTAGGAAGGGAGAGGCACTGAAAGTTGTAGCCTTCCTCATTTGGACCTGGATGTAACCGCGGGTATGGGAAGGAGAGCAATAGGAATTGGTCTGCCTTCTATGAATCGCTTCGAGTATGGGCTGGCAGTCCTTACAGCCTGCCTTGCTGCCTCTGTACATCTGTGCTTTATTCCTCCTGTCTTTCTTCTCTAATGCTGGATCACACTGCTTTTCTCTTGATATGGTTGCCTCCTTAAAGATCTCGTGTAGAGTCACTCTGCTTTCCACAAGCTGTCTTCTAAAGTTCTGATGATGGTTTCGTACCTCTTGGAACTAAACGGATGCTGAGATCAATATTCCAGGATACTTCAGTTCTGGTACCAAAATCCTGAATCCAGCCGCCTGTTTTAATGGAGGGAAGGAAGCTCTGATCTAGGTCTGAATTTTGATAATCATAATCTGAAACAAATCTTCGTCACTTTTTTTAAGAAGGAATTACAAAATCAGATTTCCCACCAGATTTGAAGAGTCTAAGCAGAGCTTCTCTCTGGCCACTTTGAAACACAGACCTGGGGTGATATTCGGTGCCTCAAGACTCTCTCAAAGGAATGTGTAATACCCAGAACCCATGGGTAAGGGTTTGCCATCTTCAGTCTAAAAGAACAGGTCTCTCCATGTTCAGAGGAAGAATCAAACCTTCACACCCTGTTTTTGCCTCCACTCCTGATTTTTATTTTGTTATTTTTTATGTTTTGGACAATCTTTGACACTTACTTTGTGGCATTAAATTAAAAGGTTTTTAGACTAATGACATACAACATCTGTGGTGCACTGTGTGCTTGCCATTCTAGGAGAAGCTGGTCTTCGGCATGTGGTTTTTGGTCTTTGTACTGGCCAGGTCAGGTAGAGGAGCAGCATGTTTATTTCAATATTAAGCCGTCAGCAGATTATAGCAATATATTGTAAGGAAAAAGAGGTTCCTGAACATTATTAAGTCTTTAGTTTGGGATTAGGAGGTTTTAAGACAGATTTAATTAAACAGAGCGGGGACACCTTTATGAACCTGAAGTTGGGGTTAATTCACTCCCCTAATGTGCTCCATTCCTTGATTACACAAAGATGAAACAAATTCCATGTCCTACCTGGGGAGCCCTGGACAGGAATGTGAAGCTTCATCTCCAGACAGTTCAGCGCCCTGTCAGTAAGGCCATGATTAATAACCATGTCAGGGGACTCTTGGTGATGGAAAGAAATGAAATTGAGCCATGTCTGACAGTGAGCCAGTGCCACACAGGGTGCTTTCATGGAGATGGTGGTCCTGGCTGAATGGACCTGATAAAAGAGGCCCTTCAGAGCTGCAGCAAGATGGGGGAAGAGAAGAGTGGGATCCAGAAGTTGTCAGGAGCTCATGATTAATGGAACCAGAGAGAGGTGTTTATTTAAATTTGCTTTTGCGCTTGGCATCTCTTGGACTGTGACGAGCCCCTCTTCAGTAAAGTGGTGAAATGGGTCAGATGCAATTAGAGCTTACCCCAACTGCCACCACCACGGTAACCAAACACAAACAACCCCTTTTCAGAGCGGTCGTGAATTTCTGATGGTTTTTCACTAGGTGCTTCCCACTTTTGCTTGTTTCTGGACCCCATGGCTCAGTGTTCAAGTGGCACAAGATTTGCAGATGAGAACACTGATTGTTTGTCTTACACCTGACAAGCTTTTCCTCTTTAAACCTGTACTCATACAGACGTGGACCTTACCTTTGTGAGTTTGATGCCAAATGCATAACAAAAAAATTAAACATGAGAGTGTTTTATCAGGAGAAATGAATGAATGCATCTGGATATTTGGGGATACTGCAATGAATTTTGTGTCTTCTAGAATCATGTGTTTACAGAGCTTTAAACCCAAAAGGGACCAGCTTGCCTCTGACACCATATAGCTCTGCCAGTTTTCTTCTTAGTTCTCTGTACACTGGGGTTTTGTATGTGATTAAAACACCCTCTCTTTGCGTGAGAGGCACCTGCCCTGATTTTGAGTTACTAGGGGAGGGGGTCGCTGTGTTGAGAGACAGTTCCAGTGTTCAACCACTGTTATTATTTAAAATTTTCACCGTCTTTCCATTGTGAGCAGTAGCTTCCAACGGTTGAATGAAAGGTCATGTATGTACCTGGAACTGGAAACACGCTCACATGCGGCTGTTGGTCTCATCCCAGTCGTCTTTTTTGGTAGACTGAACAGACTGATCTCTCTCCACCTCTGTCAGGTCTCAGTCCCCTGTCTCTTTAACCAGTTGGTATTATTTTTATACTTAACCCACCAGTGTCCCCCCAAACCACAGCCCCCCTGTTTTTACACAGAGCACCCTCCTTCTCTCCACACATCCATAACATTATCTTTTTTCCCTTTTGTCACAACAGCGTAGGAGAAATTTATGTTGAGTTTCTTGCCCGCTGTGTTCTCCAGTTCCTTCTAAGCACCACTGCTGTCCAGAGTATTGTACTCTTCCTCGATTTTGCATATGCAGGTAGTAAAATGAATTCTGTTTGAATGGGCCTAGCTCCCAGAGGGGTTTAGACCACTTTCTAATGTTTATTACTCAGAGAGATCTGTATGTTTTCTTATCGGAGCTTTTATGTTTATTACCAGGTTATTGATACAAATGCTGAGAAGTATTGGGCCAATACTGAGCTCTGCAGGATGCTAGGATATTCTTGAGTAAGTAAGTGTGCATTGCCAGATCTTGGGATGGTGCATTCTTTGCAAACCCAGCAGTCAGCACTTGAACTGCCTTTTGCCTTCTTATATCTCTTCTAGGCTTACTCCTCTAGATTCTAGGTTTGAACTAAGTCAAGTCATACTGCAGGTCTGATATTAGACAAAAAAAGATGGTTCTTAATCCAAATACACCACAAACATTGGGCAAGAGGAGGGAAAAGTTGGTTCCCTGTTTTGTAGTTTCAGGTCTGTACCTGAAATGTACAGCTATATGCTCTCTTAAAAAAAAAAAAAAAAAGGTTTCAAATCCTCTGTGTGAACTGAAAGTAGATGAACATGCAAACCAAGTTTCTGTATCCTTTGCAACTGTTTTCTCATTTCTTTTTCCAAGCGTCTGTATTAATCTGAAAGGAGTTCCTGCTGTGGGCAATCACAGCTGAACACTGAGTCAAGGATACAAATGAAGTCCAGGTTTTCAAAATGTTATTTTAGAAGTCCTCTACAGTTGATGCACTATAAGCCTAATAATGATGCTTTCAGTCAGACCACTTTATACACACAGTATTCAGGGAAAATTTTAAGTTGGGGAGGAGTTGGGATTTGGCTTTGTGTAGTGTTCTGAATGCATCTTGGTACAGACTTGATACTCTCTTTAGGTTTTTTTGTTTGTTTGTTTTTTGTTTTTTGTTTTTTTTTCTGGAATACCAAACAGCTTGTTTGTAGCAAAGTTGTAGCACTATTGACATGCAGATCTGGACTCTGGCCCTGCAGACAGTTAAGGAAGGGAAATAATGCCACCTTATGTCCTGATTTGTCACTGCCGAGCCTGATATTTGGTTCAAGTCAAATGCGTTATGAGAAAGGAATGCTGTGGACTGAGTTCCCCCTGCTTTCTGGAGTTATTGCCACTTGGTCAGAAGGAATAAGAGATGAATGTGAAATGCTTGGTCTGTTGGTAGAGATTTGACTCCTACTTTGGATGAGTTTGGCAGCATCAAAGCAAAAAAAAAAAGGACAATTCGGCCCCAAAGTGCTAACATCAAACCCTGCGAATGTGATACTGCAAGTCTCCAAACCTGTGAATATCTAAATGAGACACTTCCTGGGTTATGAGTAGATGAGGTGAAGTTTATAAATGCAAAACAGCCTAGGCAAGTCTTGTCAGTTTGAAAATTTGCACAACAAATCTAAAAGATTTTTTAAAATAAATTACAGTAAAAGTGGAACTGCATTGGAAATCTACGTTTAGAGGCAGTAGACTTCCCTTTGCTTTTGACTGTTGGTTTGTATTTCTCCTCCTTGATTAGGGTTTTCGACCAAAATTTGAATTTTTTAGGAAATATAGTTATTATCTGAAATTTAGTAGGAATGTGTTTTATAGAAGTAGTTCAAGTAGTAGGAGCTAATTGAGCATTAATACGGCCAGATTTAAAAGTAACATTTAAAAAGGGTCTCTGATTATTGGCTTATAGTCCCAATCATTTGGAGGGGAAAAAAGTGTGATCTAAGAATTAAGGAATACAATTCAAGTTTTTGTGTGTGCACTTCGACATGCACATCACATTTCATTACTTCATTCTGCCAGCATGGCAGTTAGTGTTAGCCCTTTTCTCTAAATACAGGTCGGATGCCCACTTATCTGATTGGCTCTGAAGTGAAGCATTAAAGAAAATCAGTAAATATTCTGGATTTACTAGCCTTTTTCTTTGGAATAAAGAAGTGATTATGTTGTGAATTAATGTAACTTAGGTAAACATGTCTATATAAGCTTGGGGTTACAAGCGTGCAGTCAGTGTGTGATCTTAGTGGCTGCTCTCTTCCAAGACTGGAATACACCTTCGTAGTATTTCTCTAAAGATGTGGTGTTTTCACCTGTGTGAAAAGGGTTTGGAGACGTGTGGGTGCCAAATTGGTCTATAGCTCCATCCATACCAGTCAAAGAGGTGGAAACACCAACTTACTCAAATAGGCTTTGGATCTGACTTTACCAATGACTAGGATTGGGGGTAGGCATACCCTTCCTCTTCCAGGTCCCCCAGAGAGCCAGCTGCAGGCATTCACCTGCCTGTCTGACAGCCAGGAAAGTTTTGTGGGTTTGGGGTTTTTCTTGTATGTTTGTTTGGGGTTTTTTTTCCCCTTCTCAAGGATCACTTTCTTCCTTCCTACTTTTTTTTTTTGTGCAGAATCACAACCGACCAGTGCATTTGTTTCAGTTTCCTAACGCGTCCCTGATAGTGTCTATAGATGCACACTCAGATGTGAGTTTATTTGTCCTTCTCTTTCCTTACCGAGCAATCGATCTTACAGTTCTGAGCACAAGTGAAACATAATATAAGCAAAAAATGCACCTATTTATATAGGGAGGGACTTTGTAACTTGTGAGAGGAGTTTTGCTTTATTGGTTCTTGCTGTATGGAGAAGCCTTTCTGCTTGCGTGTTCTTTTGTTACAGACTTGGGAAACTTTTCAGATGCAGCTGTTTGTTTGGCTGATGTTGACCATTCACTGGGTGAAAAATGGCAGTGAATCAACACAATGTTTTCCCTAGGTTTCTAATTGAGAATGATGTGGAGGGCAGTCTGCTGAAAGACCATTTACTATTTTGCTCACAGAGAGGGGGCATAAACCTGCCACGCGGGTGATGCTGAAGTCATTGGAACTTACTGAAATTGAATGTGATGTGCTCAGAAAACAGATGGACAGATAGAGCTCCTTAAAATATGAGGCAAGGCTATTCTTCCCAACAAAGACTTCCTTGCCTTTGGTACAAAGGTGGTTCTCCATATTATTCATTTTCTGTGAGGGGTGTTGGTATGCTGCTCTAAACAACCTCAGATGCACTCAGATAATAAACAGGTTCAAAAAATAATGCAACAAAACACTAAAAATACGAAGAGCCTAATACTGAAGGGTACCAAGAGGTCACAGCTACAATTTTGCATTTATGGAGCTCACAGAAAATATGAATTTGATCAAACTCCATGAAACTTTTGGGAACAGGCATGTGATCACACTGGATCGCAGCAGAGGAACTTCTGCAAGGGATGGTGACCTTCAGAAAGGGAAGATGTGTGAGACAATGAGTTCAGTCTTGCAATGGGACAGGTGTGTACTCGGTTGCCTGCTACCTGTGTTGACATAGGGAAAATGCGCCATAGGTTGGTGTCCATTGGCTTTTTCACATTGCCATAGTAGAACTTATTAAAAATAACTATGTAAAATCATAGCTCTAGTGGTTAACTGAATTATCTTGCATGATTCTCTGGAATCAAGACTTTACTTAGACTCTAATTCAGCAGAACTTCAGAGCAGCAGAAGTTGTGCTTCCCGTTACAGTTGCCTCCTCTTCCTCTTCTCTTCCTCTCCGTCTCCTGGGTGCTAGCAGCAGGCCCGGTATCTCACAGCCTGTGGAGGAAATACGGTCCTTTCCTGCAGAAATGGACACTCAAGGAGTATTTAGTTTCTGTCAGCTGGTGAAAAAAAAACCCCAGGTTTTGATCTTCCAGTTTTACTACAGCACGGATTTGTTTTTCCTCATACACAGATTGCATGGTAGGGGGTTGCCGTTGTCTGAGCAACTTCTTTGGGATGGAATCCTATAGAGAAAGGAAAAAAGAATCCACTCACTCTCCCGCTTTTGTAATCTCGTTCCAGGGTTTTGGCATCATCTCTCTGTGTATCTGTTGTGCACTTTAGAGAAAGTTTTACTCTGTCTTTGCTATCTTTACACCCTTATGGGCTCCTCAGTAGGTAACACCTCCTTCTTGGATCAAGTTAATTTAGTTTGCTTTCCTCCTGAACCCTTATCTTCTTGGTTAAATTGAGTGCTGAAATAGTTGGCAAACTTCGGGCATCTTTAATTATCATTAGCAAATCGTTAAGAACACAGTGGACAATTGACGGTCTGGTCTTCAGAGTGCCATTAAAAGAGATTAGAAAAGGCTGTTTGTGTGCGTTGTACAAATTTGTTTGTTTTCAAGCACTGAGAGTATAATAAAAATGTCCCAGCCAGGCTTAGCTGTTGCCGTAGTACCAGTCAAAGCCTGGGACATACGAGTGAGGCATCATTGTTCTGGGTTACCCAGGACCTCTGGGTTACTGAAACAGGCCCTTCTGAGTGGAAGGCTCACAGGGCAAAATGAAAGCCAAGTGCAGACTGACTGCCCTACCCCTCCTCAAACCTGCCCAGGAATGTCTGCATGGCAGTTGCAAATGGATTGTGAAGCCACTAGTATCTAATGACATCACTTAATTATGTAAATCAATAATGTACAGGGTGAATATCTCAGGTGGATAAATGCATTACCTCCAGCAAAGAACAATAACAAATGCTTTTGTTAAGAATGCAAGAAAAAAAGTAATATGGTCTCAAACGTCCTCAAGGGAAGTTTCAGTTGGAGGTAATGAGTGCTCAGCCTGTTCTCCGATAAGCAGGCGGTTAGGTCTTTTTAAGTGTTTGTTTTGTCTAATATAAAAATACATTCTCGTTTTACTACGTGCAAGAACTCCTCTAAACATTTGGTGTCAGTAATGTCTTATGTCTGAGGAATTTCCCAGGATAAATCCCCCAGCACCAGAGTGTGTAGAACGAGTGTGGTGAAACAAGGGTCAGAAGGATGGGGCCCTGCTGCTGGCCGTAGGTCTTCTGGCTCAGTTTAAATTACTATAGAAAGCTTTTCTGGTTATGTGTGTCAAACAGGAGAGATGCTGGAAACATCCTTCACGCTTTGTAGAAATTCATCTGGCTTTTCCCTTTGCGTTACTCATGTGTTTCTCACAACGAATTTGTCACTTCATTTTTGGATTCACACATGAGTTTGAAATATTGAAGTGGAGCTTGACAAAATGTCTTAAATTTCTCACTTTCATCAAAATTCTGAGTGGTTGTATTTCAAATCAATGATTCTTTCTCTCAGGTTTCCTTGGAAATGTGCCGACCTCTAGCAAACGCTTACAAACGTGCTGACTTCAAGCTTCTCAAGAAGTCTGTTGGGTTTGATATGATTTCTCATAGTGTTTTGCTGAAAGTTTCACAGTTGTCTTTGCTGTATGGATATCTTCGTCCAAGCTCTGCACAGGTATATATTTTAGTGTAAGGTGGGATTAGTGGGTGTCTGGAGAGGGTTTCCAGCTCCTCCAGCAAAATACACTCTGTGAGCTCCAGTATTGTGTTTTCCTTAGCTGAGCTGCCTAATACGCGTTGCACAGTTTATTGTATGAGACAGGCTGTATATGCAAGAGAGACAGTTCCTATTTCCCCACATGTGAAGTGTTAAGGACTGTTTTCAACAGAGATGAGCTGAGAATTTTGCTGGCCCTACAAACCGCCAAATGATTATGTACATCACTACGTGGTATTATAAATAGCACGTGAAAGACCTTGCATATTAGAGACTGAGGGCCTCCTTGCCAAAAGATGTTGTAGAGGCTAAACTTTTACATGCGTTCAAGGGAAGACTGGAGAAGTTCAGGAAAGAGAAATCCAGCCAGGGGTACTAACCATAGAAAATGCCCCTCTGACTTGGGAAGTTCCTGGGCTGAAAATAGCTGGAGACTGGAAGAATTTAAGGGAGAAGTATCACACATCTGTGCGCTCTGTCAAGCAACTGCTGTGGTCGCTGTTGAGGCTGGGGTCCTTGCTTAGGTAGGTATTCACTCTGATCCAATGCAACAAACACTATTATGTTTTTATATAAAACTTCTTTCTATCAACCTATTTTTCTCATAACCTTATACTCTAGTTTTAGTGAATACTGAATTCTCGGATGATTTGGGTATGGCTTGAGATACTTCCATCCAGAGCTGAATGAATCCTTTGAAGCTGCAGACCATTGGGCGTACAAGTGAATCTAGATTTGATGCGAGGTTTTTAATTCCTTAAGAAGTACTGTACTAGTGCAAAAAATAATGTTGGTACTTAGTGTCCCATGAATTATTCCCCCTCTCCTGTGTGGCTGCTATGCTTTGGGCTCCAAGGGAAGTCCCTGTGTGAATCCTACAGCAAGAGTTAACAAAGCTACTGTCCACAGCTCTGTGGCCTAGAAGGGCAGCAGATAACAAATGTTGAGCATTTCTTTTAGCCACTTTGCCAGCCTAATATTAATTAATCCACTGATTAAGCCAGATTTGAGTAGGATACCTATTGCGGTGACAGAGGTGAGGGCACGTCTCCCCTTCGCTGACCTGCTATGCGGGCAGTGGCTTCCAGCAGAAGATCTGAGTAGCTGCTGGTCAGTGTGTGCTAGCTCTGCTGGGACAGCAGCTGTCCTCTGGGAAACCACAGCGGGAAAGATGGTAGAGGAGGAAGAATAAAATGCTGGCCTGCTGGCTTGATGAGACAGTAGCAACATATATGAAAATATTTTAAGTTTTCAGTGACTTCAAGTGGTTGATTTAGGCAGAGAAACTGTAACTATCAAAGGTGTAAGGTTTAGAGGCAGGAAGAAGGTTCAACCAAAAGAGGTCGAGAAGTGAGTTTTTGTCCATTCCTGCGGGTCTTTGGCCCCATTGCTGCAGCATATTTTTGCCCACACCCTGGTGGAGCAGACTGGCCATCTCACGTGGCGCTGCACGTGATGCAGTTCTTCGGTCCTTCCTCTTTTTGACCCCCTAATCAATTTTTTCCCCTTTCATTTGGGAAGAAAGAAAAGGTTGGGGGGAGGGAGAAGCAATTTCCTTTTAATTACTTGTTTGTCCTTGTCTACTCTCCCATCCTTTCAGATTTCTCAGAGCAGGGGTGGGGGTGTTTTGCCTCTCTTTTCTTATTTTCACTGGTACCGATGGGGAAGAATGACATTTTCTGCTTGGATAGAAACCAATCGCTTCCCCAGACCCCCTTGAAAAAGCTTAATTTGCTCAACTAGTCAGTATTCCGTCTTCGTTTAAAAAGTCCCAGACTGGAATTTGGATTTAATCCTTTGACTCACGTTTTTCCTTCTCTCCCCTGCCTTCCACATCCCCACTTACACTTCCCAAAGTACTTTCCTCACCATCTTTTTTTATTACCGTGCACTCAAGTTACCCTTAGCTCAGGAGGAAAAAGGACAAAAAAAATACCCCCCAAACAAAAGCAAATAAAAAAGCCCCTCACCAAAGTAAATAAATAAGTAGACAGAGAAAAGAGGCTGCTAGTTCATTTTCTTTTGCCTTTCCCTTAAGGCATGAGGTAATGCCAAACTATTCAGTGTGTGATGCAACTGCCTGATGGACATTCAGAGAATCCCAGCAGTGGCAAAAACAGAGTTTACCCAAGCGTGAGCCGGCGGTGAGACCAGTCTCTCCAACAAGAGGCTATTTAAAGCCACAATGTGATGCATTTTTAACATTTTTATTCAGCACAGGATTTAATTGCTCACTGACAAACCACCTAGACGTTTGTGCCTGGGTGTTTGTGACTGGAATTGTTTGCTATCTGTGTGTTGTTTCAGAGCTGTTCCGTTGTCAACTGAGAGTCTGAGGCAGGAATGAGAATTTGTTCCCTTAGCGCTTGCTGTCTGAGATGGGTCAGGAAGGGTTTTACCCTCTGGTCATGTCTTGCCTCTTCCATTTTTCTCCAGTTATTTCTTCCCAGCAACCTTTCCCCTTCTGCCAGCTTGCTCACAAAGGGTGGTGGTGAATGGAATATGAAGATGTACTTGGCTGTATTAGTTTCACCTAGAAATGAGAAGCTGTAGCACGGAGAGGTTAAATGTCTTGCTGAAGGATGCAGACATAATCTGTGACAGAATGAGGAATAGCCACAGTTCCTGACTCGGAGCCACCAGGATGACTTGGCCGTGCAAATGAGCTTTAAGCTAGCTAGGTTTGCAGCAGCACAGCCACAGCACAGCCTATCTGCCAGAGCTCTACAGCTTGGTCTCAGTCTGTGCCCCTATGGATTATGCTGTTACCGCATCCACTGTAGCTATTTGATGGTAGCTCATGTATATCCACACACCTTGGTGATCCAAGCCTTGAACGAATGTCATTGCATGCCAGAAATATGTTACCTATACTCCCCATCGACGGCAAACTATGATCCTCAATCATCTGTGCATTTCTGTCTTTAATTCTTACCTGCCTCTTTGGAAGTCTTGAGGTTGAGTTAATTTTACCAATTAAGCCCACCAGCATTTGAAAAATGTGCTGCATCAAAGTCGTCATGTTGTCTCATAGGACTCAAAGGCATGTTTCACCACTCTGCTGAGTTGGGGCCTTGATGACTGCCGAATATTTTGACATCCTTGGACAGGAGTAGCTTTGTGCAAGTCAGTGAAGGATGATGGAGTTGCACACGCAGCTCAGCAGCTTTATTTCATTAGAGCTATCCAAGCAGATGCGCCTTAGCAGTATCTTTTCAGAGGTGTCAGCGGTGAGCTGGTATTTTCAGCAACTAAACCACTGAAGTAACCCATTTGTTTACTAGCGTGGGCTCGCGGGAGTCACTGTATCTTTCAGTGCCTCAGTTTCCCCACCTGCCGAATGGCAGCAGTGATGGTTGCCTTCCTTTGTGAAACACTCAGAAACGGCTGATGCTAGGCTCCCTGCAGGCAGGTGCTGCCGGCTCCCAGGAGGTCGCTGTGGGTACTGATCATCTGTGTACATTGGAGATGGGAGGAGAGTCCAAGAAATCCCAGGCAGTCCCGCTCCCGATAGCCTCCCTCTCATCACAGCACAACTTCCGTACTCATTGCTTAAGTATTAATTAACAAATGAGCCAACCCAGAAGCACTTAAATGATTGGCTTGGGTGGACTGGCCATTCCCTTGAGGTTTCTAGGCGCTCTTTTTTTCTGTTTTCCTTTTTTTTTTTCTTTTTTCCTTTTAAATCAAGGCAATGCGTTAAATGTGGTGACTGTGTTGACATTGCACAATATAGAACCACCCGCTCCTGTATCGGGTCCTTTCGCTGCTTTTGCATAGGAAGTTACTGCAGAAACATGTTGCCGGGGCATTGCGCTTCATGCCATCTCGTTGCATGGCAGGAGTCCAGGCCAGCACCCGGGAGCGAGTCAATGTATGAGATTAGTTTAATCCTCTCTCAGAATACTCTGATGGGGAGGGGAAGGACAATGACCTAGTGCCAGCATTTATTTTGTCCACAAGTTCAGTTTGAATAGGGAGGAGAAGGTGGTGGTGGTGGGGAAAGGAGAGGAAGAAAAACCTTCCCGGAGTTCATTGGGTCTGGAGTGGTGCCAAGCCCAGGGGGCGGCTCGCGAATGGGGAGTGAAGAAAAGGGGGGAAAGAAGAGTGGAATGATGATTAGAAATCACAAATGAAAGAATCCCGAAGAGGGGGGAGAAGAAAAAACAACAAAAAACCTTCTCTGCTTCTCTGAATATGTGCAGGGAGGAAAAAAATTCCTTGCCTTTTCTAAGGGTCCTATTCATTAGCAGATGCACTTGCTCTGCTGCCAAGGGAAAAGGAGCACCCTGAACAGTCCTCTCGTCTCTCCTTGAGAGTCACCTACTGGCTCAACCTCAGTGTGAGAGAAAATACTGTCTCTCTCCTGCTGAAGCTTCTTTTGTGCTCCTGTTTCTTGCAGGGCTCTTTGGTGTCTATCTCCTTTTACTCCAACCGCACCCTCCCTGGCTCTCAAAGGTGGATGCACACATCTGTAGGCAGCTCTGAGATCGCTAAGGACAGCTTTTCCACTCTGCTCAGCAGTGCAGAATCACAGCATGTAGGAGGATGCCTTCTAATGCCTCACCTGTGCGTTGCTGTCAATGCAAAGCTGTTCCATGTAGACCAGATCCCTCACGTGAAATCACCAATGCGTAGGATCCAAATCCAGGTGGAACTCCGTGTTCTGTGAGCAGTCCTGGATGTCTGGGCTGTTTGGATGTCTCCGTGGTCAGTAAGCCACAAGCCTGCATTGTGTACCTGCAAACACTCGGGCTGAGCACTGTCTGGAAGACCCACACTTGCTCCAGCAGGCCAACGGGGCAGGGACACGTGCTGGGCTGGGTGCACCACGGCTCGATATGGTAGCAGATCATCTGGGCTCAGCTCTTCCTTCCCCTGCAGATACCTTGAGTGTGAGAAATCATCAAGAGAAGAGCCAGTGGTGTGCCCAGGAGGAAGCAGCTTGCAGGCCATGGGTGCTATCCACAGCAGACTCTGGGGGGAGTTTAAGTGGCTGCTTTACAAGGGGGCCGCTTGTGGCCCTGCCTCTGCCACAGGAGCCTGTTTAAGAGCCAGGAGACGTGTCCTCTGGTCTTGCCTCTCTTGTGGAGCTATTTACCGTGCATTTGACTCATTTCTTTTCTGCAAGACAACTGAGGAGCGTCCTGCACGCAAGTCCCCGGGGACACCCAAAGGAGTGCATCTGTAGCCGCCTGGGCTTAACAGCATTTTATTTTTCCTCTTTATGTATCTTTCCAGCTATTCCAAGTCCTTTTAAAATAGGAAAGAGCATTACGTATATCCTGCTCCCTCCTTTATGCAAAAAGCAGCTTTTAGATAGGACTGCTTTCCCTGGCATGCATCGCTGTAGAACCCTGGCCGGGCAAGGCCCGCAGTTCCCCTTTGCCGAGCAGGTCTCAAGTCCCATCTCTCTCCACTGCGGCTGACCCAGCCGGAGGTTCTGTCTCCAGGGTTCACTACTGGTGAATGTGTTCTTCTGTTTCTAAAGTGAGATGTTCTCTTTTGTTTCAAAACACACCCAGGCAAGGTTCATCCTCCGCTTTATGCTGTGGCTTACTGACTAAAGCAGACACCTCTGCCTGCTCAGCATCCCATCTCCTGCCAGGGACTCAGCTGGAAGATCTCAGCATCAGTAGCCAGCTCCCATCTACCTCTCCTCCTAGGTGAATCTTGCCTTCCTGGTTACAACTTAAGCAGGAAAACTGGCATTTGCCGGTTTCCCAGCTGCAGCTCTGACCCTGGATTCCTATTTCTTGGGCAGCGAGACCACACAGTTGGCGTGCAGAAAGCAATGCCTTCTCTTTGCTTCCTCAGGCAGTTTTGAAGGTGCTCAGGGTAGTCCGTCGGTGTACGTGGGATGTGAGCCTCAGTGCTGTTATGTCTTGTCACCAGCATCTGTGTGTCCCTTGGGAAGGCTTCGTGCTTGCGCCGTGGCTTCCCTGTCCGTGCGCCGAGAGCCCCATCTTGCGGCACGACACGGGCTCGCCCCGCACGGAGCTCCTCGGCCACAGCCGTCCCGAGGTTATTTCCAGGAGGGAGTGGGTTTCAAGGGGACAACGTTTTTATCTTACGTGGCCTTAGGAAGAATGGTCAAGCCTGGCAGTCCTGGGGAAAGAAACCCCTTCAAGAGCTATGAAAGCACAACCTTGGACCCCTGCAGCAGCACATGGCGGGGGGTGGAGGGGTGGGGGAGTCCTTTCTATAATGTATAAATTCTCCCATGGCTTTTTCCTGTTTCCCCCAGTAACACACATATCATTTTCTTTGAAAACACTGTGAGTAAAGAAAGAAATAAATAGAAAATGTATTATCCAGGAAGACTATCGGGTAAAGGTAAAATAGATTCTAGCCACTGGTGTGGAACCCCGGGGGAGTGTAGATCTGTGTGTGTAGTGTGTGTGTGATTCTTTTTTTTTTTTTTTTTTAAAAACAGATGTGATGTTTGGACCTGAATCCAAAATCCAAATCCGGATCTGAATTTCCTCAGAGATCAGGTTTCTTTTGTTCTGGGACCCCATTTTAATTTGTGGACAGTTAGACACAGAAACACATGTTTCCTGGAAGCAGTTTGTGTGATGCTGGATCATTAAGTATCAACAGAAATGACTGAAATACCACATGTAATGCTAGCGGACACGGTAACAATTGTGGAAAACTGAAGCCTTCTTGCTGGAGTGCTACAAGATGTAATTGTTTAATCTAGTAGGGCAGAATAAATGTATTTGGAAGCTGGAAGTCTAATTGATGTAGGCCCTGTTTCCTGCTGTTCTCACCTCAGTGTGCTATCTATCAAGCATGCTTATTGCATTAATTTTTGCCTGTTCTTTTGAATTACTTTTGACTACTTTTTAACACATCACCAGGGCGCTCTGAGAGTGGCAGAGCTGCAGTGGAGTAAGATATCTGTTTAGTGGGAGAGCTGTCTGATGGAAGGGGGAAGACCCCCCTGCTCTGCCCAGCCCCTGCTGATTGCCCTTGCTGTGTTCCTCCTGATGCTTACTCTTCACTGGCAGCAGAGTACTGAGCTCCATGTACTTCCAGTTGATGTCATTTGGGAATCAGGAGTGCAGGAGCCGTGTAATCCCAAAGAGGTTGTAGAGACTTTGCTGCTAGCAAACAAGTTCAGGTGCACTTGCCCATCAGAATCCAAACCGAGAGCCCCGGGATTCACCATCCCCCAGCCGATGGGACCATGTGCAGTAACACTTAAATCCGGCACATCCTAGCGTGACAATACAAGACACAGTTATCCTGGGTTTTCAATTACTTCACAGGAAGCTGTCAGGAAAGAAATATTCCTGGAGCAGCCCACCAAGTCTAGAGTTTAATTACTCTGTATATTTTTCTAAAGTGATCTCAGATTATAACTCTGAAAGTGGAAATCCAGGGGGTGAACTTTGCTGTGCAGTTCCATGGTAAAGAGTATGTGTGCATGAAAGGGGTGGAGAGAGAATCCTACGTGGCTTTCGCTGCTCAGCTGTCTGCTGAGAGCTGCCTAGGGTAAACGTAGGTTTAAATTGTGTAAGATGTGATTGGTGCTCAAACATGAATCGTTGTTTGAGTACCAATCTTCGGTAGGAAAAACATACTTCAGGGATCATTTTGCTTTACATTTAACATTAGTTAGTTTTGCAGTTATGTAAAATATGGATTAAACTTTATCAGAGTTTTACAACCCTTCCCAAACCATGTGCTTGACTTGTCCTCATTTGGCATCCATATAACTGCTAAAGCAGAATTCCAGGCGGTGAGGAATTGCATGCCGTGTAAACACACAGGTTTGTTTTGGGGACCGATTTCACATGCAGCCTTTATACATAGTCAGTGTTAAATCCTGCACAAAAATCAAGCAATAACTTAATACACGCACTGTTATTTTGTCTGTAACAGGCTTCACTATTATTAGCCATCTCACGTGAGGGAAACTGAGGCAGGGGCCTTAACACGTCCATTGTGTGTTAAGGCAGAGCAACAGTCAGCATTAGAGCTGTGGGAATGAGACTGTGCCTTTAACACTGCAAGCAACACTTTGGATGTTTTACCTTGTAAATACGTCCAGTTGGGGACTGGTTAAATATCCAGCCCTATTTTCCTGCTGCCTTGATAGACAGCCTACTCCAGAATGGAATAGTAGTTACAGCTGTTGAGTAACTTGGCCTTTTCTCTGCGTGGCAACAGTCTATTGTAATGTGTGTCACTTGTATCGGTTTCAGTAACACAAAGCATAATGCTTTCTTGGCAAGTTAGGCACCTGCAGACCTGCTAATCTAACACGGTAATTAAGACTTTGCCTCCATCCAGCTCCAGTGAATGATGGGATATGAGCACTGGGACTGGGTGCAGATGCTTTATTGCATGCTAACATGTAACATGTAACACTATTTGCAACCATTGTCTTCTATTGCTGTAATTATATTCAGGTCATTACAGTGACTTACTATAAGTCTGGTCAAGTATTGCAAATGGGTGTTAACATTCATGTTGCTTTTTTCGATCAATATCTTAGATTTTGAAACACATAGTAGCAGACAAATGCTGGTAATGTTACAGTGGGGGAAACCGAAGCACAACAGGTTTGTTTTCAAAACTGCTTGTGTAGTTTTGATTTGTCGGTCTCACTTTCAAAAGGAAGATGTTTACACTCTACGCAGAACAGAAACACCCAGGTTAGTGTCTTCAGCCACCCAAACCAGCACGTGCCCAGCAATGTGCAGAGACACAGCCGACGTCTGAAAGAAGAACGGCCACACTGTCACAGTGCTGCACCCGGGCGGATTAACGCTGGTGCGCCTCTGCTGATGCACTTCTGCTTTTGCTCGTGGTGGTGGTGGAAACTCTCTTAGCCCGGCCATCTCAGCTCTGTGCCCTGGTTTCCGTGCTGCATCCCTGTGCCGTTCGCTACAGAAAGAAGAGGAACAATTGTTTTATTTCTGGTAGTGCTCATTAAGTAAGCCAAGACCTAAGATATTAAAGCATGGGTATTTAGGTCCAGCACTTCTTATCTGGAAGTACTTCTTGTCAGGAATCAGCCAATTTTCCACTGGGTGCCTCACCCTTCCATGAGAGCAAGGAAAAACAGCAGTGCAGTACTGCACAGCGTAGGACCATGCATGTTCATTTGTTGGCACCTGCGTCCTTGATGTTTGCAGGAGTGCTCAAAATCAGATGAAAGCATGCTTAGGTGCTTTTGAGGGTTAGCATTGCTCAGTGGGGGCAGCTCATTTATTGGGGAAATGTTTGGATGCTAGTTCTTCAGAGTGCATAAAACACAGAGAATATTGGTTCCGGTTTTTTGGGGGGGATTGGTTTGTGGTTTTGGGGGGTTTTTTTTGTCGTGTGTGGGTTTTTTTGTTTGTTGGTTGGTTTTTTTTTAACAAAATCTTTCCTACATGCTTAGTGAAATTCTGATGCTCATTCAATGTTTATTCAACCAAGCTGCTTTTGGTGTGATTTTTTTTTTTTTTTTTTTTTTTTTCTTTCAGCTGGCACTGGACTTTGTTCAGACTTCTGCCCTAACCAGCTCTAGAGAATGCCATCCCCACAATAGCAGCAACAGTGCAATTTTTTTGTGTGCGTGCACCTTACCAGGGTCTGTCCCCTCTGATGCACCACAGTGTAGTTTAGCCTCACACCTCAGCCTCTCGCACGTACAGCAGTCAGCAAAGGGTTATGTCACGCTGGGTATGACAATGAACTGTCTGCTGCAGATCAGAGGGGAGACCAACCTGTGGGGTTATTAAGTTTTTCTCATGTGCCAGAAACACTTGTGGGGGAATCCTGGCCCAGGCTAACAATAGTGGGAGTTCTGCCATTGACGTCAGCAAAGCAGTAATTTTGCCCAAGGCCCCTAACGAGATGCAGTGACACAAACCAGGACTGTAGAACAAACTGTTCTGTATCGCGTTACTCGCCTCCTGCGCCAGCCCCTCTCCCTGCACAGCACAGGGCAGAACCTCGGGATATTCCGCAACCCGTGCGTACGCAGCACTTCTTCACTAGGAACTGGAGACAACGGCAACACCTTGGCCGAGTGACATCCCTTCATGAGCTCGTGCACTGGGTCTGTCCTTGTTCAGGCTTCTGTATCCTACAAAGCCCTCTGAACCACGCTCCGCGGTTTGCCTGGTGCTCCTTCTGGGAAGCACAGCTGCCGGCTCAGGCTGGGGCAGTGTTTATATGCCCTCCTCTCTGTTTGTGACAACTGCTTAGATAACCGACACAGCCCTGTATCTTCCCAGCCGAAAAAGCACAAGTATTTATTTGAAAAGCAGGTCACTGAGGAGTGTTTCTCAGATTGATTCTGAGAGGTTATAAAGCCCTTCCTAAAGCTCATTAAGAACCTGCTGCACAAAGGGAGTTGCAGCTCTTTGACAAATTGTCTCAGAACTGTCACACGAAGGCAGCTTAATGTGAACTGTCGTGTATTATTTAGGCTCATGAGTGATGGAGGAAGAGAAGTTCTGGAAATGAGAAAGGGTATTAAGCCAAGGGAAACCGTGTCCTGGGCTTTTGGCTGGTAATGGGCTTAAGCATAGATCATTTGAATGGCAGGCTGTTAGGCTGGCGTTAGACCTATGGACTACTTAAAAATAGCATTTTAATAATTTAAGAGACTATCAGTATCAATACGTGTGAAGTGATCAGAAATAGGCTGGTGTAATTCCAGGAGCCTTCCACTGCATGGCTGGACGCACTGCAGGAAGATTTGGGGCGTTCTTAAAAACTGAAAAACATCTAGAATGAATGAACTGTGGGAACATTTTCACCCTGTATTGAATCTGCATATATAAGCACACACACATATTTTAGCAAACAGATATTTTTCTGTTCTGTTTTCACGTTTATATGATTGATTTCTAATTTGTTAGGGGTTGAAAACTGTCAGCGGAGAAAAAAATGATTTCTTTAGTGCAGACAAAGGACTGTCTCTTTGATTTAAGGTCTGTTGTTGTGAGTGATAGCGTTTGCTCCCTACAGCTACTATACATGCAGGCAAACATAGAATTATGCGGTAGACACTCTAAATGTTTATTATTTTTTCAACGCTAACCACAAAGAGAAAATGAAAAACAGAAGGGGACTAAACTCGTGTTCTTCAGGCTTTCCTCTGACTAATGGAAGGAAATATCTCTGGGCTGGTTAGTGATTCATTGTCCACAATGGAGGCCCCTGGACCCAGCCTGCTAGTCGTGGTTGAAATTAGCCATTGCACTGATCGGATCTGGTAATTCCTGCTCTCCTTATCAGAAGGTGCCAACACAAAGTAATTATTTGCCCTTGTGCTCTCAGCTCTGGTTGCAACCCCTTCCCCACCATATCCAGATAGCAGGAATGCACTTCAGAGTTGCCGGATCACCACCCTGTCACACCCTGCAGAAAGCTGGGGCAGTCCTTCATGATCTTCCTCCCAAAGCTGCTACTCAGGCTCCAAAAGGTACCTTTGCTTCTGCACATCAGTGCATGCAGATACAACACCTAAAACTTTGAAGGGATAGCAAGAGTAAAATACAGGTTCTTCAGCTGCACAGAGTGTCTAGATAGCTTGGATATTTCTCTTCGCTACTTTGGGATGTCTGATGTACAGCTCCTTGCTGCATGTTCCTGCTACCATCTGGCAGAGGGAAATGGTGCACATGCCTGCACACAGGTATGCACACATACAGACACCACCACTTTGCAACAATAATACTTGGTGCTGCATGCAAAATCTTTTTCTTCCTTAAGAGGCTGTGTGCTTCAGATTTCATTTCATATAAGTCGGAACAATTCATGCCAAATGGATCAAGAACCTAATGGAAAAATCAGTCTTGGAAAATTTATATGTGGAAAGGGTTACTGTCACACCAGAGGGTTGGCATTGCTTTGCTTATTAGATCTGCTAATGCTTGGGAGTGATGGAGCACTTCACCAGATCAGGAAGATTAAGGCAGCTGAAAGGTTTAGGTTTCCCCTTTTGCTCATAGGTGAAAGGCAGAGGAAAGGAATGCTTTAAGGGGGGAGCAGCAAGATGAGAATTTGCTGCTTGCTAATGTCAGCTCAGAGAGGCATTTGACCAAAATGAAGGAGGACTGGCACTGGCAGATATCGACTTTGTATTGGAGAGAGTAGAGTTAATTAGAAAGACAGCCAGCTTTGCAAAAATTGCATCTGTGCTGTCAAGTACACCAAATAACCCAAAAGAGTGCGGTTTGTTTCCATAATAGTGACTTACAGGGCCAAATAACACTTCTCCAAACCTTTGGCTAACAGCCATGAAGTCATCTTTAAACAGATGCTGTCAACATGAAAAACCATTATATATATTAGTTTGGAGATATATATCTATATTAACGTTCCTAACCTGTACTACTAAAATAAACTCTTTTTGCTTTTTTTCTCTAAGCCTCACAGACTCTTTGCCATCTCTGTGGTCTGTTTGCCTCAACCCAATTTTGTTTCCAAAATTTGACGAGTCAGTTCCCCTTCAATCCACAAGCCTTTTCAACGACAGCATCTGTAAAAGGAAAAATGACAATTCTGTTGCCATTTAATCTAATATGGGACCAAAGGTATGTCTGGGGGCATTTTCCCCTAACCTGCACATTTTCAGCTTTCCACGCGTTAGGAGGTTTTTTTCAGTTGAATCACTACAGTGTTCTTTTCCTGTTGTTTTAGCACCTGGTTAGGTGACCATTACCGTGTCTCCCTGATGTATTTTATTCTAAATTACTGGGTAGTCATTGCTTAGTTCATAGTACCATTTTGTCTAGAATATAAATGAGCTGTTGTGTGGGACTACCTTATTCATTGTTCCCCCCCACAATAAACTGAATTCCTCAGTTTGACTTAATTTGGTTCTTGCCTCACAAGTTTACAGTCTAAAAGAAGATAAGCCAGGAAAAAAAAAAAGAAAATAAGCAAATGGAAACAGAAACTCTGTTAACTATTCCTGAAATGTTTGAAGGCAGCTCTTGGCCTTTTCTCAGGAAGGAGCACGCTCAGGCCTGTCCCTACATGGAAGGATGTTTTTTGCTGTTAACTATACCCACCCGCTGCCTGGTGCAGGTTGCATCTACCAGCCCTTTGCGTTCTCTTGTCTCAAGACAGCAAGGGCACTGGAAACCTGTCTTGCTTCTTTTCCAGGCTGACAGTAAGCTGCGTTCTACCTCGTGATATTATGATGAAAAGTAAAATGTGTTAATGTGTCTGGTCAGCACAGAGCTGAACTGCGGTTTTGTCTCCTGGGCTCTGCCAGCCATTTGTTCTCCGCCACCCACAGTAGGCTCCTTACCCCTGAATTTCAGAGGGAATGAGTACCTGCGAGTGAATAGCCCAGCAGCATGGAGAGTTAATGAATGCTTGCAAAATGTTGTGAGATCCGTGGATGTAAGGCGCTGTACGATTTCCTCTGACTCCATTTGACCACAGCTCTGTGGGATTCAGTTCTTGGCTCTGATTCCCTTTAGTGTGTTCACTGAGTCCTTTTCTTCCGTTTGCACGTTTCTGCACTGTATGGTGGAGCTCAGGCGCTGAAGTTAGTGCTGGCTTGAGCTGGTCCATGACCAGTTACCTGGTCTTATCCCTGTGATGTGCAGCCCAAAGTTAGACGTCCTCCTTCTGAGCAACGTTCAGGACTGCACTTTGAGACTGCGGCTTGGCTAGGTCTGGCTCCAGGGGCTGCTCACTTGTCACTGGTTTGGGAAAAACTGTTATTCTCCGTTGCATGAAGCTGCTCCTTGTGCCTGTTGCGCCAACTTGAACTCTTTCTCTTGGTCACAGTAGTCCCTCCTTGTTCTCCATCTGCTTTATCTTCTTTTGCTGTAAGAAAGACTGTGTTGAGCATTTCCCATGCTGGTACACTCTCAGGTTAACTCATGACAGTGAGCTTGACTGACAGATCCCTGCTGGTGAGGAAGCTCTGATGATCTGAGGTGGGGGTGACGCTGTGCTCCCAAGATCCTTGGATGCAGCAGGGTCAGTGTCTTGGAGGCCAAGAACTTTTTTCTTCAACACCGATGGGAAGAAGTGGAGTCTTGTTGGAAGTCCAGAGTGAAACCCCATCCTGGCTTTCTTCCCATGGAGGCGGAAAAAGGATGTTGTGTACCAGGCACTCCCCGTTCCCAGCACAGGCATTTCTGCAGAAGGCAAGACCTGTCTTAGAGTTACTCCCCTCAGATGTGTGACTGTCACCACAGTTTTCATCTATCACAAAAACAAATGAAAGATTTTTTTTTTTCTCAGCTATTTTGCTTAAAGAATCACTATATTTAAATTAAAAAGGACTTTCATTTCATATCTTAGAATAAACTCTTTTGAGTGTATTTTCTTCCTGAACTGCTAAGTCTAAGGCAAAAGCTACCAGGTAAAGGATATTTTTAAAACACAACAAAAAAAGAAAGAGCAAGGCAGAGCTTTGAGCTATTCAAGGCAATCAAAAGCAATACTTTCTTTGGCATCAATTCAGGTAATTGTTGTGACATGTTAGTGACTTACAGTGAAAAAATCCACGTCTGAGAGTGAGGGCGATTAGATAAATGTATGTTTGTGATGGGAACAGGCCTCGTTAACAGCATGTGGCATTTATGTTCCTCTTAGATCGCTGGTTTATGATCAGCAGCTCTCCAGCAGGAAACACAACTGCAGTTTTTCAATATGCACCTGACAACACTTAGTTTCAATGATTCTCTTTTTCTGGCTCTGCTGCAGACCATGTGTTTGCTTTTGGGCATCTCCTGAGCTCTCAGTGGTCCACTTCCCATAAAGCAGGGATCTCCATCCTCTTTTGTTAGCCTCTGGGAAGGATCTGGGGAGGTTGGAGTGGTTTCACCCGTGTGGAATAGCAAAGAGTATGTGCAAATAGCTGTCTTGTGTCTAACTTCAATTCCCAGCAAAGATTTCTTACAGAAAGGCAGCAAAGCCCGGGTATGGATTAACCAAGAAGGGTCTGGGATCTGCAGCACTAGAAGTGTTTGTCTGGATGGGGTTGGCCTCCCAGGATTCCTCCTGGCCCTTGCTTAATCTTGGATTCTGTGAAACCAAGATAAATAGTGATAAGCACAACGATGCCATGCCCTCAGGTTCTCTTACCATTACCATGAAACAGTTCATAAACCTTGAAATACTGGGTTTTCTTGTAAACTGAACCCGTCACAGGTTATTTATCATCATTATTTTTTTTATGCTTATTTTAGACTCCTCCTTTCAATCACTGGGGACAGCCACAATTTTAAGAACTCTGCACTGCTACAAACTTCTTCGCAGCTTGTTATTATTAATATCCTGGATTTTGGGTAATATCTACCTTTAATAACAACAATACCCGAAGTCAGTGAAATGCAAACAACAATCTTAGCCATTGGGGAAGAAAATATTAATGAACAGTCCATGAACTCCAAAGCTTTGGTTCAAGTTTTGGATAGCAATTCAGCTCTGTCCTCTTTCTAACTGAATGTGCCCCCTCTGACTCTGACATAAAAATCAGATAGTCTCAGTGAAGAATTTTTGGTAGACTAAATTCATTATTGCTGTAGTGTCTGATTGATCCAGAAAATAAGTAAAGCTGGCCTCATCACTGGGTTGAGACAACACAAGAAGGCTGTAACTCAGCAAGACCCAAGAGGGTCTTGCACTATCCATTGTCACTTTGCTTCTGACCATAGACACTCTTGTTCTTATTGTATTTTTATACTATGATTACATTTTTTCTCTCTAAGAGTTAGTTTATAGTTTCTGCTTTGCAGTCATTGTGATGAACTTGCTGGAGTGCATATTAATTTCAGAATTTCTGCATCAGAGCTTTTATCTCGAGACACTCAACTACCTTTCTGTCGTGGTGTTACATTACAAAGCCATGTTTATCTTTATGCAAACCCTAGTAATGTGAATGAGGAGGGATAACATGTTTGGAGGGTGGATAACAACATCTTTGCACCAAGAAATGAGGAGCTTTTTGTTTCATACATAATAATACGGAGCTGTATGAACTTAGTCTGTTCTTGTTTATAGTCTTCAGACATTTTCTTGTAGTACCTCTGTAATGCAGGAAAATCTAATCTGATACTGTGTCAATATTAATAAAATGCAACTCTAGTTTTAAGAGGTTTTCTCTATAAGTAATTATCCTTATTTTATTTTTAATCTGAGGAATGTGATTCCTTGTTAAATAGCCTTTTCTGATTGTTGCTAAATTCCAGGGATTAGGGCTGGTACTGCAAGACCAAAGGGAAAAATAAAAAGCATTCTTAATTAAAAGTCTGAATCCTTGGTTTCCCATGGTAGGTGTCAGAGGGAGGTCCACAATACTAGCCAGGAACATTTGTTTTATCATAAAGTTGCAATAGGCATAAAAAGCATTTTTATTTTGGGGGAAAAATCATTTTATACATAAACAAATTACTTCTGGAATATCTTACAGTAAAAGAGAAGACGGATATCAACACCAGAAAACGCACTAGCTCCTATGCGAGTTTGTGTAATATCTCATATAAATGCAGAGGCTGCAAGACTCTGGTCTTGACCAAGAGTGGTGTCCCTTAAGTCTGAGTCACGAAGAGTGCAGTCAAAGATGTTATCAAACCACTGTCTTTGATCCTCCTTTGACTTCAGCTAGAAGTGATTCATTGACTCCCTCGGTTCAACCGTGGTCTTGCCTGGAGCCTTGAGCCAAAGCTTACCAAAGTTAATGGAGTTCTTTCTCTTGACTTTAATGATCTTTGAATCAAGCCTGCTAGATGGCAGGATGAGGTCTCTACCACACAATCTACAGAAGTATATAAATATGCCTGTTAAAAAAAGCACAAAATCTTAATTAAGAATAAGTTGTGAACTACAATTGGTATTTCCCCATGTGTAGTTGTGTAACTGTTGGTGCTGTTCTTGTTCCTTTAAGCTTTGTGGTACAATCAGTTCCCTGTATGTTATCCAACAGATTTTAGGGGATTATAGGAAGTTTCAGTATCAATAGACAACATCTGGCTTTCTGACATTCACGTCTGCATGAAGTAGGATTTATTCTGCAATTCAGGAGCATCATTATGATATTTGTTTCAATATTTCAAAAGTGTACGTCTGTTCATCCTCAGTAATTCTGCAGGGATATACACTGTTTTCACTGTGTTTTTCAAGTTGCTGTGGTAACAAGGAGATATTCCACTTATTATTTTCCATGTGCCAGATCTGTGCCCTGGCTATTGGCCCAATTCTGTGAGGTATTTAATACCGCCTGAAAATGTCAGAGTGCTGTCAACTCACACGTAAACCAGAAGCTAGCGAGGGCATTTAGTCAACCTCACTGTTGTGAAAATGGTTGTATGCCTATTGATAGCCATAGAAGAATACAGATTTGGTGCGCCTCTCTGGCTGCAGGTACCTGCCAAGTGATGCAAGTGTCAGCTAGACCAAGAACAAGACGTGGGAGAAAACAGGTGGAGTTGTCCTCTGTAACAAGAGAAACAGAGGAAAATCAGCTTCAGCCTTTAATATCTAGAGGTTCTTTGTTTTTCCGGGCTGTGTCCCGTAATTTGTACCTGGATTTCTTGGGCAGAATACCTGAAAGGGTAAATGTCAACTGGGCAGGTGTTGCTTTGTGTAGGATCTCCGCAGTTAGAGCACAGTTGAAACCCAGAGGTAGGCTTCTCTGAGTGTTGTCTTTCACTACGTGGCCACATGATCATATGCAGTAGCTGCTCTGGACATGCAATGCAAAGTGGAATAGGTCCTTGTCCAAGTTGCCCCGTTCCCTTGCGTTGCTGTTGAACTAAAGTTGCTTATCCCCTTTCTGTAAAGCTGGTGTTCCTGCGCTTTTGCTGTCACCGGTCCTTTCTCAGCAATGTAGGGTTCACTACCTGAAACTGTGTGGCAGAACTTCCTGGGGATTAAATTATGCCACACCTAGGCACGCAGAAAACTATATAGACAGAGATATATTCTATAGAAACTTCAACTAATTCCCCTCTGTCAAGCCAGCCGCTCGCTACCTACTGCTTAGGGTAACAGTTTGCTACAAAACCCGCCAGCTTTGCATATGGTCAAAGTAAGATTGAGTCTTTAACTAAAGCATGTTCTGATGTTGCCTGCAGAATGTTATTTTGTCAGTATCGCTGCCCCTTCCCAGCAAAGGCTGAGGAGTGACTCAAACCAAACTGCACTCTACACCTATTTGCTGGGCTAGAGCAGACTGGGGAGCAGCATGCATGGATGCTGGAACTGGCAACTGCTGGGATTGGTACCATCGCTTTTATACTTTCTGCAAGATCTGTGGAAACTTCCAGGTTCAGACTTCTGGAAGATTCAACAGTGATGGCTATATTTTGTTTGAGAAAACGTTGTCTAAAATGCACCTTTGACCAGGGAATTGACTCATAGGAAGGGCAGGCACACTCTGTGCAGTAGGGCTGGATTTCACTGGGAGCTCTTAGGTGCCAAATTCCTGCAAACACTAAGGAATATACGTAAGTAATGAGGTGTAGCATACCATTTAGAGTATGCTCTAAATACTGGCACCAGACAATTCACAGCACCAGACAATTCGTGGCCTCACATAACTTTGTGTTATGATGAAAGCATCTGACTTCTGACTGATATAAATCACAGTTCTCTTAGTGCTTGACACAGGAGATGGTGAGTCTGAGCTCTCCTTAGATGTTCGTATGCTACGGAATGAGCATTATGAACCCAAATGTCACCAGAAATCTCAGGCTTGCTTTCTTCCCATCGATTACTTACCTGTGCAGAGCAGCTTTATACTGCAAGGTGGAATAATGGTTCTCAGTTGTGTGAAGCTCTTCTAGATTTCCCTTTCAAGAGATTGCACAAGTACTTTGATACAATGGAAAATCCTATGAGAGGGAAGTTTTGTCTTGCATAAGAATTGCCACGTTGAGGTCCCATCTAGTCCTGTACACCGTGGCCTGCAATATGTTTACTTCTGAAGTCCAAGAAACCTTGCAGTGAACAACCATGGAATTAGCTATACACAGCTGAAAATTTGTTTTTTGTCAAGATGTTAATTTCTAAAAAGCATCCTTTCCAAGCTTTGTTATTGCAAATCTTCTATTAATCTGCATTAGTACAGATTCGATCCTTTCAGGAGCTGTTTAAACAAATGAAACTTTAAAAACTCCCATGTTGGAGCAATTAGAGAAATACTAGTTTTCTGATAAAAGGATACACCTGTATGTTATTTTTCATTATCAAGTGAAGGAGGGGAATGCAGGCTGAGCAGTTGAGGTTCTGGGAAACTTAAGTTCCGCACTCTGTTGTGCTCTGGGCTTCTTTTGTGACTATGGGGAAATTGCTTGGATTTGGATAAATGCTCGCATTGCTGTGGCTCAACAAATAACTGCATGTCATCTTGAGTCATGGTCATTGTCTCGATGCAGGTGCTCAGCTCTCTCTTCATGTAAGGTCATGCTGCCCTAGTGAAACTTCCTTTACTGCATGCTAAGCTAAGTCTTACTACTTTGTATTTGCTGGGAGGTGAGAGCCTTCACAGAGGTGACTCACTGAAATCAGGTGGTGCACGGTAGCTTACCGGTGCCTCTGGTCTCTCTGGGTGAAATGTACTTTGAGCGTAAGTTCACATTTGCTACGCCGTATGGCTGGAGCCAGATGCAGCAGAGGGCCAGCCTGAATATAAGCCAAGGTTTTGCTCTGCATGCCTTGTTATTTCTCTGCCTATGTGAATCGGCTGAACTTTAAGCTGCATGCGGAGTGTGAGTTGTAGCTGTGTGGCTGATCATGGAGCTTGGCCTTGAGTGTGAATCCTTGCCTCAGTTTTCCACCTCTAAATTGGGGAAGGTCACATACCCCCAGCAAACAGCTGAATTGTGAGGATAAGTGCATAAAAAGTCAAGATCAGAGAACTGCTAATTGTACTCGATACTGCCATGAAAAATTCATCCCATACCCACATTGGCTCATAGTCAACATAGCAGGCCAGAGTCACTCCTGGAGGAATTTGGATCAAAAGTAAAGAATTTTGGGGTTTTTTTCCCTGATTTTCTGTAACTAAAATTCTGTCTTTCCACAGACGCTAACCAACACCAAACACTGGCACAGAGTGATCATTTTATTCAGAAATGAAGGTGAATGCTTTGAAAAGAGAGTGCCGGCTGCCATGGAAGGCTAGAACAGAACCTGGATTTAAGACAGAATTGACTGTAGTTGTTTTATTGTCACGTTCACTTGGAGAAAGCATTGGACTGGGACTCAGCAGCCCTGAACTGTATCCTTGGTGGCTGTTCTAGACCAGGTGCATGATCTTAGGTGAGTCCCATTATATCCCCCTGCCTCCGTGTCCGGTGAGTAATTACATCCCACTGTTGTAAAGTGCTGTGAGACCTTCCAGCCAGTGCTAGGTGTGATTCATTATCTTTATAGCAAAGATACAACCCACTCCTCTTAGCACCACAGGTGCTGTAGTTCCAAAGGCTTGGCAGACTGCCATTAGAGGTCACTGTAGCTCTTTATGTACTGGACATAAAGATCTACTCAGAGTTACAGCTATCATCGCTTACCTTCCAGTTCAACCGATTTCATGGGTATTTGTATAGGAAAGAATGGGCTGGAGTTAAGTGATACATAAGTTAGCTGAGATCACGTCTGGGGAAGGCACATGTTGAATAAAGATCACCAGTCTCACATTTGGTTTCCTTAGTGATACTACAAATAGCAAAAGCAAGCCAGAGAAGATTGCACGAGAGTGTTAAAACTGTGCTTCTCTCCGGTCATGAGGATGTGAATCTGTCCAGTTTGGCATGCAGGTGTAGTTTCAGAAAAGCATTAAACATGACCATGGGAAGAGAATAGCACAGATGGTCTAGCTACTGCTGAATGCCCTGAACTTGGGGCCTCTTACTCTAGACGTACTCCTGTCTCTTCTGGATTTTGAGATAAACAGTGGAGTTTGTTGTGATTTGTGTTTGCTACTATCACATAAGAGAAATGGATAAATAATACTTTTGAAACTTTCCAGTAGGATGTAGATATGGGGGAGTGAAGTATGAAATATGCAAGAAATAAAGCATGGTTAGATGTGGTTGGTGCCATAGAAATTCCAAGTACTAAATAATCTAGGTCTTAAAGAGGTTACAATACAGTAATATAAGCAATTGTTATTACGGTACTATTTTTATCGTTTTTTTGTTGACAGTAAACTGTAGTCAAAGTTTCCTCTCTTTACTTGAGAATGTAAGACATCATTTCTATGAACATGTGCTTTTACTGTTTTGTATTATAAGCAAGTATCTTGATCAAGAGACATTCCTTTTCTGCTAGTATAGCCATGTAGGGATGGGGGAATGACATGGAGTTGACAAAAATGATAAAATAGTGACTTCAGATAATGCAAAGGCTGGCAAGTTTTCAGTTGCCTTTATGTCCATTTCATGGTGATTACCCAGAAAAAGAAAGAAAAAGAGAAAACTTAGCTATATAGGGAATTCGGGACAAAATAGATCATTCCCATAAAGCATCCTTATTAAAACACCCCCAGTATTGGAGAATACTACCAAGCACCTGGATGGGCTAGTGTGTACCATGTGGAGTAGTGCCAAGTTAGAGAGACCTGAGCTAGCTCTGAACAAACTATTGCACCTGTATCGCACAGCATAGCATCGCATGGAGCCTGTAGCTCTGCCACGTTCGCCTGGCCCTGCAGTGGGCTGCTTCTCCGTGTCTTTCAGCAGTACTAATTTGCCCAAGTGGAGTAGAGCACTGGTGTGTTATTCCAGATTCAGTGGCATCTACTGTGGGACTGTGTAGCCCCACATGGATGTGCCCTCAACATGCTAGAGCATTTTTTCTCTCTGATATGAATGAGTGGTGCTAAAGATAGTACTGATCAGCAGAGACGAGTGTGGAGAATAAAAGTAATGGGGCTTGTTTGGGTAAAAGTCAACAGCGTGCGGTGAGCTGAACTATGCAGAGCTGAGTGATAAACCTGTGGGATCTTCAAGAACAGATCCTGTGCGCAGAGCCCCAAGACGGGCAGTGTCCATGGTCAGACTGGGGTCTGGTCAGTTATGTCAGATCAGAGTGAGCCTCATTGCATCCCAGTTTATAACAGCACAGAGGGGAGAGCAACGCTATGCAGCACCACCTGTGCCCCAAGCTGATCTATCATTTACATCACACCACTCTTACGTCCGGTGAGTTCTTTGCAGTTCCTCGTGGTTTCTTCTTGGTGGATATGTTCATCATCTCTTTGTTGTGAGACTAATGAACCTATTACAGAAATTCTGACAATGACTTGGGAAAATCAATGAAGTAAAGAAAGGCTGTTAGCACTTAGTACGCTTTGCAAGCACACTAGCTTGGAAGGTCATTGCTAACAGAAGGAATTATTTTCCTCCTGTCAGTGGTCTGGCTGCAAACTGTTAGTGTCATGCTGGCCTAAGAGAAATGAGTGGTGTGAAACCTGCCAAGTTTTATCCAAAAGGGCTGGTGTCCGTATCAGAAACCTTGCCACCCCAGTGAACTTATGGAAAGGAGTGGGAAAAGAATTTTTTATAAAATCATTTATGTGTGGTTGTGTTTTTAGCAAATTCTCATTTTTTTAAATGAACTGTAACATCAGCGGCGCAGCCTTGGATGTTCAAACATTGGTGGTCATAAGGGCAGCTGGACTATGCCAATGCAAATACAGCCCAGGTGCATTAGGCAGGTGACCTGTGGAGATAGGGATGTTTTAATGCCACTGTACAAGGTACTGGTAAGGTATCTGGAAATGGAACTGCAGTGCACGGCAGAAAGGCTCTGGAAGTTATTTGAGTGCAGGCTGACAATGTTTGGGATGAGGAATCAGTGGGACGGAAAAGGATAATGGAAGAAGACAGATCTCAAAAGGAACCCAGGGCAGAGTGAGAACTGATGCTGGCCGAGTACACTGGGGTGAAGAGCCAGTTGGGACAACAGTGGTTAGCTCCTTCTATGTGATATAATCATTCTTCTTGAGAGACTGACTAGGCAGAGTGGAGAGCAGGGCAGAGCAGGCTGGGTGAGAAGACTGACCCTGTGGTGAAGGGCTTGAGGAACAGGGATTGGGCCAGAGCCAGGGTAAAGGTAAGACTCTGAGAGGGCGTAGAAGAGCATCATTACAGGGGCAGGAGGACTGGAAGCATGTTTGAGATCCCTGTGGCGTAAATCATTGATGATTAATAACCCTGTTAGTGCCAAAAGGCATTTGCCAGGTTGGGTCTCTCCGTCCTGTGTTCTCTGTGGTGCTATGATAAATATCATTGCCTTGACCAAAGTGGGAAGTCAGCCTGGATGGGGCAAGAAGCATAAGAAGATGAGGATGAAAATAGGAGATGTGCAGTTCTCAGCCAGCCTGCTCTGGAGATGGCAGCCTGTACAGAGTTACTGCCCTCTGTGAGGCAGGTGGAGGTCTGTTTGGGCTCGGGGAGGTCAGTTCTGTAGATCTGAGCAAACAGCTTGGACTGTAAGTGGAAACAACCTCCCATGTTCTTTGTACCTAGGAAAATCTTACTGGAACACACTCATGCCATGTCTTTCAGAGTGCTGCCCTGCCCCTCTTCACTCGCGGTGCCTTTGAACATGCCCCAGACCATTTGGCAGGAAAGCTGAGAAATACTGCAGGAATGCCTGAAGGGCTGTCCTGCCAGGCTCTGTGATGAGCTCCTGCCAACCCAGAGAAACAAGGGATGAGAGAGCCACCAAGGTCAGAGCTGGGCTGAGCAGCTAAGTTCTCTTAGGCTGTAGAAACAGGACCATTTCCCCAGAAACCTCCAGCTCAGCATCGTATTTGGATAGTCTGCTGGTCTTCCTGTACACCCGGGTATTCTCACTGAGCATCTTGAAAGTATTTTGGCCAGCACCACAGGTAAAAGTTCCCTTCTGTTACTAATATTCTTTTTCCTGCATTTTAATTTAATTTCCCCTATCGTTCCTTCTTTTTCCACTGCACATTTCCCCTTGAAAGCTAAGATTGCACAAACGGATGTATATTCTTCCTCCCCAAGTGCATGTAGCCTTTTCTCTGCTGTTTGAAGAAATTAACATTTGGGCTGAAGTACACCTGCAATTCCCATTAATGTAACATAGTGAAACCGACCCACTGGTAGAGAGAAAGAAGCTCTGAACTCCCTTCCTCTGACAACAGATCTCGGGGGAGAAAAAGAAAAAGACCCAGAAGATGGTAGGGAAGTCTGCTTTCTAACAGTACATAGGGTGTGCTGTCTGCTGATGGAGCCTGCGTGTCCAAATCCTGCTCGTGTGCTTAAGCCTAGCCTTGCCATTAGGTGCTTTGCTCTGAAGAGGCGTGCAGTGCAAACCCCCTGATTCTTGCTGGGGTATTTAATCCTGTGCTGGTGTCATCCATAGATATGTGACCCAGATGGATGAGCTAAAAACTTCTGCAAATCAAACTGTGTATGTTGAAGCTGTATAGAGTGGAGGAAAAGGAAAAACGAGGGTAAGCCTTCCTTTGAGTTTAGTTCTCATGTTGAGGGGTAGGAGGTTGGCAAGCAACTTCTGCTTTGGTTGTTTATATCCTGATTATCAGTGTAGGGCATTTTGTATCTTACCCTATGGTTGCAGTTTAGGATTTCAGTGTGGACAGAAATACATTACATACCAGTGAAGCAGTCTAAAACAAAGAGGAGGCACACGAGATGAACAGTGAGCAAATGGGAAGTTTGCTGCTTACTAGTGCAATGCTAAAGTATAATTCTGGTCCCCCAATCCAGTAAAATAAATTAAATTCTGACAAAAGCTGTGCATGAAGAGCAACTGAAAAATAAAAGTTTTAAACAGTTTCAGTACCATGTTCCAGTCAAATTATTCTTAGCAAAGTGAGTAAAGTTATTATTAAGAATAAAGTTCATGAGGAAATAGCTTCTGTTTTTTCCTCATCTACCTGTTCTTTCCTAGTATACTTGTTGTTTGCCAAATAATTTGGACAAGCACATATGTAGCGTGCTTCTGCTTTTGTTCGTGCAAACTGTTCCTTGTTTGATGTTTGTGGCATATCTGGATGATAAGAGTATTTTTCTTCTTTCTGAAAGGAGTGACTGAAGCGTTGTGAAACTGGGGCGTTGTCAGTAAGGCTTACAGAAGAACACATTAATTTGGATGAAGAATATGACAAAGTCTCCAAAGAACACCACGGGTTCCAAGTGTTTTGCATACTGTGTCCTGTTAATAGATCAAGCTTTGAAAAGTCATTGGGGAAAACTTGGGGTGGGGGTAAGATGCGCATGCTGTGCTATGCAATGCTTATCTAGACTTCGCCTTCCAGTAAGTCTTTACTTTCCTGCTCTCTAACAGGATTGTGAAAACCCATCTGGTTTTTAGCTAGCTGGCCAGCTCTGGTTACTAAAGATAAAACCAGTGTATAGGACAAGATCTCTCTTATCTGAACTGTGGATCTATTTTGCTTCGGGTACTGCAGGAGCTGACTCATGAGGAAAAGATGAAAGAGTTAGGAAAGGATATGGCAGGTAACTGATTACAAAGTGGCCACAGAGAGTCTTTTGCAAGAGTTGCAGGATATGGGAATTTTCAGGCTGTCCTCCTATGCTATCTCATGTCTTGTTCTGAGAGTGTGAGGGCTGTGTGCTTCCTTTCAGTCCCTTGTGAGGTAGCTCATGTTAATGAGATTCCATGTAGGAGCTCATCTCCTTCAGCCGCAATTTCTCCTGAACCTTTGTGTGATTACTACCTATTAGCATCTGCTTTAGCCATTCCTCTCAGACCTCTGCTGCTGACGGTGCCTCATGATTAATACATAAAAGGGTTTTGTTCTCTACCCTTCTCCATGGTGGAGGCCTGTGTGATTCAAGATACTCTCCTGACTCCCCTTTCTGTATGCAGCTGGTAGATAGTGCTGCCTTTTTGCCAGGTGGAGCAGATCAGCACCTTTCACATCACACCCCATATTCTCAGCTGTTTTCAAAGGGTGGTTCTTGGTACTTTGTGCTGTCACTTCAGCTGGGGATTGAGTTCAAGACACTCTTGTACATCTTCATGGTGCGCAGCAGCCTTGGGGACCGGCTTCTGCAGCACTTACCCACTTCTGGGCAGAATTCCAGTCGCACTTGCAAGGTATTCTTCACTGTGTCAGGCAACCAGAGGATTTTGCTTTGATGTAGGAAGGGTAAGTAGGAAGATATTGAACCAACACAGTCTTTGTGATTGTTTTATATGATGTGTATTCATGTAGTTTGAATTTCAGCATCTCAGCAGTTCATCTGAAAATTGGAAGTAGGCAGAAAGAGCAGAGGAGGCTGTGGCATTGAAAGGAAAAAATGCAGAACAGAATTTCAGCCTGCAAGATAGCTGGATTCAAAGTGTGTTTTTCTTTTTTTCTTTCTTTCTTTAGAATATGAAATGAATCCCAGATTCCAAACTGTATTCCTCATATAAATCAGCAGTAGCTGTTAAAGCTGAATGGGTGTAAACAGGAGCAAAACTGGGCCTTCAAAGTTCAATAGGAATTGTGGCTAGTGAGTGCAGTTTGTGAAAAGGCAGGCTTCCCAGAAAGCAGGATCTGCAAGAACAGAAAAAAAAGAATTGAGAACCAAAAATAAATCTCATAGTCCAGCTGGCAAATATTCCCAGGCCACAATTGTCTTTGGCACTCCTCCACCCCCCAAGGTCTCCAATGGTTCTGAGGCCCCCACCACAAGAAAATCAAGGGTTTAAAAATACAATAATTAAAGAAAATCTTGATGTCATTTGGGTTTGGGAGTATTTGGAGGTTAGTGTTGTGTGAGCATGTTTGCACATATGCACCCTGTTTTGTTTGAGTCTGAACCGTTCCATGACTGAAACCACCTACCCTGGGGCAGGGGAAGGGTATTCTCACCTACATCTCCTCACTCCAAGAATCTGGGAACTGGTGGGATGAAATGGTGCTTTTTGTGGAAGAACCTTTAAGGTGGCAAGTCCCTCCCCTTGCTTTGTGCCAGCTCCACCCTGCTGACCTGCAGGGTCGGGATTCCTTTGAAGGGATGAATAAAACATGCACTATATTCAGCTTCATGTGGTGACGCAGTCAGTTTGACCCAAGTGAAGTTGCTTGTGGTTGCCTCAAATGTTCTGTGTATAGGAGCAAGGAGGTAACAGGGAGAGTTGTATGTGTATGTATCTTAATTTTTGGACCAAACCTAGGCAGTATGCTTACCGGAGCCTCACCTATGAGAGCAGGAGAAAGCATGAACAACAGGGTCATTGATCTGATCTTTTGGTGACTGAGTCTTGCCTGCAGTAGGTATCCATTCCCTCTCAGTTCTACTGGCATCCATTATAGACAAATCAGTCTTGCCTCTGCCTCCCCCTTCTTTCCAGATTGGCTGGGACAAGCAGTTACACTGAATTTGCCCTCACTTCTGTGTTTCCAGAAGGTGCCTAGAATGGACTGTCCAAGCAAGTAGCAGATGCATCCCTTTTCTCTGTCTAGGAGGTGCAGGACTGCCCAACAGGGTAAAATGTGGTGCTTTTGGCTCTGTGTGCTGTTGTGATTGTTGTATTTATTTCAAGAAGGGTGACTCCAAAGTGGTTGAGTTGAAGGCTGCTTGTTATAACCTTAGCTGATTAGAGTTTAGGATGGTGCAAATTAAGTATGCAGAAATTAAAATGATCATAGAATCATAGAATCATTAAGGTTGGAAAAGACCTCTAAGATCATCGAGTCCAACCATCGACCCAACACCACCATGCCCACTAAACCATGTCCCTAAGTGCCTCATCTACTCATCTTTTAAATACCTCCAGGGATGGTGACTCAACCACTTCCCTGGGCAGCCTGTTCCAATGTTGAACCACTCTTTCAGTAAAGAAATTTTTCCTCACATCCAATCTAAACCTCCCCTGGCGCAACTTGAGGCCATTTCCTCTCGTCCTATCGCTTGTTACTTGGGAGAAGAGACCGATGATGATACAGGACAAAAACATACTTCCCCTCCCTCCCATGTCAGGGAGAGAATCCCCCTTAGGCTTCTCTAGCATTGACTTCAAACAAAGTATTCAAAACCTGGTCTTCCCTGGCAGCAGCCTGCCAGCCCTCCTCTGCATACCTTATTCAGGAAGAATATGTCTAGTTCAGCCGTTATCTCTTTGGCTTCTTTGGAAAGGTACTTGAGAGTAGAGCAGATACAGCTAATTCTTCTGAACAAGTTCTTTTGAACTAATTCAACTGATGTAGATGCTGACTGATGTGGGTTCAGTGTATCTGACAGTTTATAACTAGCTAATTGAAAAGTATCAGTTAAGACAGTTAAGTTTTCTTAAAGTGTATCACTTATGGTAGTTTTCTCCCAAATTTGTAAAAATTGCTTCTTTATCCCTGGTTGAAGTCTCATGCCTTGCTCATCCTTCCAAAACTGACTAAGAATTTTCAAAGGAGTCTTTTCAAAAGAAAGGAGACACAAACCATCTCTGAGGAGGGACAAGGTACAGAAAGTTTCTACCCTAAAAAGGAAAGTTTCAGAAATGAGCATCACAAAGCAGGATTATTACAATGGACGTTGCTTCTTGCTCTTATTGTGGTTTGCTCACAATAAACTCTTTATTCTCCATGTTCCATGGCCAAGTGGTGGTGGTGCTCACTGATGTATATGCTGGAATAAAATAGTTGAGCATTCCTTGGGAAGGGAGAGCCTTCTGCAGCTAACCCCTGACTGGAACATCAGTGCTTCTGCACTGATGGAGTGAGGGGAGTGGAGAAGAGGCAATTTTTATCAAATATGCAGTTCTTCTTTCTTTCCTCCATTGCAGGCAATGTATAGAATCTTCAATTCTTTCATCTTTTGCTTGTACAAGCTTTAAAACTTTCTTGCTGCTTTCTTTTCAGTGATAATAGCAGGTAGTCACCTGCTGATCATTTAAAAAAGCCTTACAGCATGTAATGGCTGACAAAAGCCAAAGTAAGGCTGGGTCTCAGGGAATGCAGCTGGAGTCTGAGCTCCCCATTTCTCTGCTCCCTGAAGGGGAGATGGCCAAAGCTGCAGTGTTGTTCCCTAGGAGCAATCCTCAGATGTCAAAGGGCAGGGAGGAGAATGAGGAGCTGTAACCCTTTCTGCAGAGAGGCCGTGCTCCCTGCTCCAGTGAGGTATAGCTCACAGACCATTGCCTTAGATGTTACACAGCGCTGGCATGTGACATCTGGATCGACCTCCGAGCAGGTTGCGGAACAGGCACAAAAGATGCACACCGGGAACCCGAGGGTACAGACTGGTAGTCAGCCAGCATCCTACCAAATGGTCAGGAATAGAGTTTTGTGTCTCACACAAAAAGAGTATTTCCCTTGCGATGCTTGCTTCGGCATCACGTGAGGGCAAGGTGACCAGGTCTTTAATCTGCCTGCCGTGGCAGCCATCTCACTGCTGAAAACCTCGCTCTGCCTCCTGACCTGAGCCCTGCTTAGCTGCTGTGAGCTGACAGGATCCCGCAGCATGTCTGTCAGCCGGAAGATGACAGAAGAGATAACTGAGCGCAGCGGTCTCTCTTGTGGGTGGACGAGCCGTTGTCTCCCGTGGTCTGGGGGAGCTGCCAGGCTGCTGTAGCAGACCTCTGGGGGAACGAGTTCAGCCTTTGTTGCTGCTAATGGTTACAAGCAACTGGTCTCTTTGTGGAAGTGCCATAAACGAAGAAGAGTAATTTTGCTATTAAAAATACTAAAATCTTCCATATGGAAGAAAGAGGGTTTTTTTTGGTTTTAATTGCTATTTATTTTTCTCCTTGTGCCCTAAATATACATAGCACTGTCCAGCTGGCTGAACCACGGAGCAGAATGAAATATCTGCCCCATCTATAAAGGCACAAACCTATAAAGTGCAGATGACAGACTGAAGTCTCAAATCTTTGCTCCGTTCACATATATGGAAGTTTTACCGTTGGCTTCAATGAGACCAGAACCAGGATTTGGCTTAGGTGAAAGGAGCGTTAGCCAAATGAGCACAAGCACATGAGTCAGACATTCTGGGTTGACTCCTGCTGTTCCCACTCTCTGGCAGATTTCTTCACTGTTCTCTGCCTCAGTTTCCCCTATTTATCAGTGCATAATAGGCTGAGGATGTCTCAATTATTAAGTTAATTAAATTAATAAAACTCACCTTACATCTACTACTGTTTTTGTGAGAGGCTTTTGAAACTTCACTAGAGGTGCACTTTTGCTGGCATAAAACCTGTTTGTATCATAAGGATTATCAGCTCTGTCCGTGAGTCTGGCGCTCTGACCATTCCCAACGGTTGTGTTTACAAAAAGACTGTGGCATCGTTTAAACTGTAGGTGTTCACGTACAAAGAAGCCACAGTCGCGGCTTTGAATAGGTGTCTGATTTTTCTAGAAAAGGGATGAGAGCAAGGAGCTTTCCATTTTCCCCATGGATTGTAGATTGGTTTTGAGAGGTGTCCAGCTACAGAAGCTCTGCAGACACAGCTCCAAACAACATGGGGTCACCACTGCAGGGATATTACTGTGGTTAGCACAGGCACCGTTGTGACCATCTAAGGACTTAAATGCATACGCATGGCTTACTAGATAAAGCAAAGTGGGAGAAGCCACTCGGTGGATATAACTTGGTGTTATTTTTGGATGATTCCAGCTTCTCTCTCAAATGCCATCTTTGTGCTCAGTGGATGGTTTATCTGACTGTATTGCTGTGGTTAGAGTGCAATGCATAGGACAGCATAGTTTGTATTAATAATAATTAATAAGAGGGTGGTACAGTAGCAATTGTTGTCCTTTGATTCAAGCACAGCATCTCTACTGTTAAGATAGAAGGGTTTGTTCTGGACTCCAGAGGCTTTGTGTCACTTTCCAAAAGCTTTATTTTCTTATTTTTTTTAGCTTTATTATTTCAAGATCCTAAGGTCTCCTGCCAGGCTTAAATTATCTTTTTTATATTTATTTGGCTTCCCACTGAAACCATCCATTCATCCAGTTTCCATAAAACCCCTAATAACTATTTTAAAGTTTTTGTTCTTGGCTCTTTCCAAACCTATAAATACTGGTTTGAAAACCCAAGCTGAATTCTGTGCAAATAATCCTCTCTACCACCCCTTCTCCTCTGTTATAAGTGGGGCCTTCAGCGTTTTCCTTCCCAGCACTTGTTAGTTATCAGTGGTCCATATGCCTCTTGTTTGGGGGGGGGGGGGGGGGAGGTAGGTGTGGCATATGAGCAACCTGACAGATGATGTCTCAGAGACGTGATGGTTGCAATAACAAAGGAAAATAGCAGCAGGTAAATTAGTTAAAACACAGTTGCACTCCAAACGTGTCTCTTCTTCCTGCCTTAGTGTAATCCCATATTTAGCATATGCTTGCCCCTGAGTGAGCACCCCCGAGCAGGTGGTTATGCTTGTCAACAGCTCTCAGCTTCTGTGAAGCAAACACAAACCAAGCCCAGCCCTCAGCAGTGAGTGCTGCTAGTGCATGGGGAAAGCCCTGAGAGACTCACAGCTTGCCCCATGAGATCTTCCAGCTTGTGAAATGTTTGGGTGTTCTGGTGAGAGGAGAAAGCATAGCCCTGCCCTGCGGGGGCTGACCCGTGCTGCTGCGTAGCTTGAGAGAAGGTGTGGAGAATGAAGCAGTAGAGAAGTCCCAGCAGAATATCAATGCCTTGGGGAGATATGGTTGTTTAAAGATCTGGCTTTCAGATGAGAAGCCAGCCCTGATATCTTTTCCCTGAGCGTAAGACTTGCCACTGATACCTAAGATGATGTCTGCTTATTATGGGAAAGTTTTGTTCTTCTTGTCAAAAAGCAGGCCCTTTTATGCAAAGCTAATCCCTAGGAAGTTTCTCGCTATGCTTCGACCAGTGTGGTATGGAGCTAAATCAGGATGCAGAGAACTTGCATGGACTTTGCTCCAAGTCTGTCAGGAGAGGACGGGGTTCAGTCTCTTGTCTTTTCTTTGTGTTGTGTTGGCTCTTCTTTGCCTTGTGTAGGTGGTGGGATGCTGGGTCCTGACGGCAGTGGAATTGCCTTGTCCCAGCCTGTGCAGCCGTGGTCACTAGATTTATTACAGCTAACCAGAGGCAGCTCTTCGCTTAACAAGTGCCCCAAGTGAAGTGAATCCAGGATCAAATGTCCATCTCATGTCCTTCACAGATGCTCAAACCAACTGGTGTCACAAGCAGGAGCCAGACCTAGAGCTATTGAACTCAACGGAAAAAAATCCGTATGTCTTCAGAAGCTTTGGATCTTCACCAGAGATAAAAGCGAATCTTCCAATATACTTTTTCTACGTAGAGACACTGAGTGGGGCCTCTGGCCAACATCTGAAAAACCGGGGCCTAAAATTAGGCCCCTAAAATACAAAGAGCAGTGAGTGGTTCCAACTGATACCATGTTAGGAAAAAGGGCCTGAAATAAACAGATTCCTCAGTAACCAAGATCCTGTTTTTGAGACAAGTGTTCGTTCTCACAAATCAAAACAACAAGAAACCAAAAAGAAAAAAGAATGAAAACATCAAATCAAATCAAATCCCAGCAACCCGATGATATTATCAGCCAAAGCATGTCTTACTAGAATGTTTTCCAAAATTCCTCAGGGAGTACCAGTGAGCCATGAAGAGGATATTGCTCTTTTCTGAAGTATTAGATTGGGGTTTTTTGGAACACACCACGTTTATTCATGTGACAAATCTGTTCTTCTCTTAGGTCATGTATCTGCTGTATGGTTCTTTTGTCCCTTGTGAAGTTTCTTCCTTTTCCAGGCTTATGCTATAAGATATACATTTTTTTAAAGCATTTTTCTTGTCATCTTTTTTGGATTTGTGATGGACAGTATGATTATTTGTCTCATTTGGCAGGTAAAGTGAGGAAGCAATTAGCAGCAATAAATACTCTGTCAAGAGGATAAGACTGATGTCCAGGGACTATCTTGGTTTGATAGGTGTGTGTACACATTGTTCAGTGCAGTCTTGTTCCCTGGCTGAAATTGTTGGAAGTACTGAAATATGAATGTCAGAAAATATTAATAGGAATGACAGCAATCCTGAGAACATCTCCAATTTCTTAAGAAATAGTACTTGGATCTGGTTTTCAGCCCTCTTCTAAGTTTGTGGTGTTGTTCCTTTCCGCATATGATGAAAGTGGCCACGATATTCCATTTCATATTACTTTTATGTCTCAATTAGGAACATCTACTTTATCATTTCAGGATGAATGATTAAGCAATAAGGCATAGGAAGCCTTACAAGAGGATTAGCTCTTTTTTTATTGTATACACAATTTTTACAGTGGCTTGAGCATCTAGTATATATTTATTGCTGTACTTAAATTGCTGTACTGTCCCAGCACCCTACAGTCAAGATCTCATTGTATAGTTGCACAACCAGAAGACGGTTTCTGATCCAGGAGATCATGTACCTGCTTGACTCTACACAAAGGGAGGGAGGACTCATATCAGCCTGAACTGTGTAGTTCCCCGGAGTGAGTGCATGCAACAGTGCAGGCTGCTTTGGGCATCAACCAATTTTTGGGTAGAGATTTTTTTGATCTGTAGAGAACTTAGGAGAGTGAGTGTGATTCATGGCTTAGTTCTCGTGCTTTTAATGCAGGATGAATAAATATGCAGCAAAGAAAAAAGATGTCTCTCTGTGGCTGTTCAGTACCAGAAATACAAAGTCTTCTCAGTTCTGCACAATCTCATTTCTAACAAACTTTTTTCCTGTTCTTTCTTCCTATTCTGACCGTGTGAGCTCCCATTGGGTACCACACCACCAGACTGCCCTGGCAGCTGTAGACAGGGCAGATGAGACAGAGCAAAGAATACAGAGCTGAAGTACTCCCAGGGCAGGAGAACTGCTATACAAGGCCAATAGAGAGTCTGACCATCCTTATGAAATGCAGCAGTACCTTCGGTTTTTGACAAGGCATCTGAACAAGGGCTGGGTTTCTCCCTGCGCTGCAGTCCCTAATGTTGCGTGTCCTCTCTCTGTAACTAGAGAATTCACTAGTCCCTGTAACTAGAGAAAGGAAAGAAGCTGGAGCTTCCAGAAGCCCTACTGGCAACTTGCTTTGTAGTCTAATTTAGAGGGAGGTGGTCAGAAGCTAGAGAGACTGGCACTGTTGCAAAACTCTAGATAGAACCTGACATAGAAAAACAGGGCTTTTTGCAACGCTCCGCATAGTGGAGCCTTTTCCATTTTAAGTTCAAGTGCAGTCACGGTGGCAACAGTGACTTGTTCTGTCCAGTGTCAGTTTATGATGGAATATAAATGTAGTTTAAAAAATACGTATTGGGTTTAAAAGCAGCTCAAAATGTCAGCATATTACTCTGTGGTCTTGCAACAGCAGTGTTCTAATAAAATCACAGCCCTTCAGCTTCTGGAAGACAACACAGAGAATGATACTCCTCTGGTACTGTAAGTTATATTTTCCCTTTACAGCTCTGGCAGATTTCTTGAAAATTCAGTGATATCCAGGCAAAAACAATCTTAAACAAACCTGAACTCTGCCTAGAAAGGAATCCTGATGTTACCTACGTTTGGAGCTTCCTCCCTCTAATTCTAACAAAATGCTTTGATGATTGAAGGGGTTTTTATGTGTGTGTGTGGCGGGAGGTGTTACATTCCTCTCCTCCATCCCCATTCAAGAAGCATGCTGCGGCTGTTTTAGTAAGGAGATATTTCTACTCTGAAGATCTCCACAGGCAGCCAAGGCACTGTACCCATAGCTCAGCTACCATGTGGGGTAGCGCACTCCATCTGTCTCTGTGCTGGACGTCTTTATGGTGCCTCCATTACATTCACAGTGCATACCTGTGGACACCACCTCTCCCACAGACCCTTCCCACGTGCCTGACAGCAACACTGAAACAGCAGAACAGTTGTGTCACTCTTCAGTGGCCTGCTGCAGGCACCCCTGTGACTCCAGAGTCCGGCGTGTATGGGTCCTGCTCACAGCTGCCGTAAGCTTTAGAGAAGAGTACTGAAGATGACCAGATGGTTCCTTTATGAGGGCTGATGGGACAGACTGGGACCCTTTAGCGTGGGAAAGAGACACTGAATGTGGCGATATGATAGAGGCTAACAAAATTATGGAGTGTGGCACCATGGCTATTAACCAGTGCCTCTGCCCAGCCTTGAAACTCAAAAGTCCCCTCTCTCTGCTTCGTAATATCTCTGCAGTTTCTGCCATCTACACCTTCTTCCCTCTCAGCTGGCGGCAGCTCTCTTTCTCCAAATAAGCAGGCAGCTGTCTGATGATGTTGGTCAAGTCCTAGGGCAGTTTACACCCCCTCTTGAATATATTAACTCCCTCTGTAAATGTTATGTGCTGTCTCCTGCTCTCTTTTCCCCATCTGCTTCAAAAAAGGGTGAGAATTTTCCACAGTGTGGATTTGTTGCCCGCCTCTTTCCCATTCCCGCACCGAAAATGTTGCTCGTCATCAGCGATGCACAATGTGCACTCCAGTGTCCACCTGGAGTGAGCTGCCCTCAGGACCTGGACAAGCTTAGACTAGAGAGCTAGCGTTAATTGAGAAGAAGGTTTTTCCATCCGTGGGCCATCTGAAGTCATGGAGAGTCCAGTACAAATCCTCTCTTGGTTACGTCCTTGGGTCAGACTCCTCACAGGAAAGGAAGGAACACTGAAAACCAGAAACTAAAACTTCCGTCTTCCACTGCAAGTTGCTGGAAAATGAGCTCTTTCTTGCCATCTGGTTATAAAAAGGCAAATGTGCAAGTTGTGTAAATCACATGATAATCGACTCTTATGTGAGATTGATATTGCAGCTGCACAAAGGAGATTTCTTATAACTTCCTTGGTTTCCCAGCAAGAGAAGTGCTGGATTCTCTCTCTACCTATGTCTACACATTCAAAATGGATGCCTCTGCTTTAGCCTAACACAAATTAACAGATGCTGACTTAGCAAAATGTAAACGTTACCTGTGGAGATCAACTTGGGATCTGATGGTCTGATGCTCTAGGAGTCTATTAAGTCTTCAGAGGCTTCTTTCCACCTTAAGTAACGTACAAGCAGTTCCTTATTGACATCCAAGCAGATGCTGTTGTGAGGTTTCCATAGACGTAACTTGTGGGGTTTAGTTTGGTTCTTTCTTTGGGTGCTGTGTGAAAATTAAGTACAGTAAGAGCTGGGTTAAATTTTTCAAATCTTAAAGCTGATTAATGTGAAAATAAGTAAGTTTGTTTTCACAGAGGAAGGGAAAATGTCTTTGAAATCGTTGCAGAAAACTTTGCATTATTTCCAAAATTTGGAACTTGCGTTTCTTTTCCATCAAAAATAATCACATTTTGAGGAAGTTATCAAAATTACTAGGCCACTAAAAATCCTGTGAGCCTTTTCAATGATAGGGATATTTGCCTGCCACAGCAGATTCCAACTTTAAATTACAATTTACTTTTTCCCTTTAGTTGCTTTAAGCATTCCTTCATTCTTGGACTCATTGTCTCAGATTTTACTTCTGTATCAACCCCAATTTATCCCGAGATTGCAGCATTTCTTTGTATAACATCACTTCAGTTAAACACTTTGGAGTGCATCACTGAGGGAATGCCATATTTGAAGGATTTGTGCCAACTAAGATATGTAGTAACTCTCTTTAAAATAATTTATTTAACTTTGTTCAAAACATTAAAAAGTATGTCTTTTTCTGCCGCTGGCATCATTATGGACTAAGTATCAACTTCCTTCTGTGAAGGTGACAGACCCAGACTGAGTCAGGCTTCAGTAGATCTATGCTGATTGACCCTGGCTGAAGATCTGAGCAAATTCAAAGTCGTGTGGCATTCAGAGTTGGAGCAGGAACCTTAAATCAGAGGTCTTTTCCATCTGTAACATGTGGGTATGGCAAGAGGGTTATCCATTGGAAGGCACATGCAGTGTTGTAAAAAGATAAGTGCAGCTCTATTCCTGTCTTGTGGGTGCTGTAATTAGCAGAACTCCTAACTCGAATGCCATGCTGTGTCTTCTGGATCCAGATGAGTCATGCAGACTGGCTGCTTCTGTCCCTAAAGAAAGGGAACGCGGCATTTCCTTCCTTTCTTCAGTGGCCTTGTCTCCTTCATCATCAGCAAGGAAATACTGTCTCTTTGCCAGGCAGAAAAGGCAAGTCACCACAGCAGCTTTTCAGCCTGGAACCAGTCCTGGAACTGGTGAGGCTCAGGCTCTGGTAAACCAGGAAGCATAAGTCATGCCTTTGCTGCTCCTGAGCGAGGTGGCAGCCAGCATGCCAGTTTCAGACACTTCCCTGGCTTTCTGCTTGCTTTCTGCCGCATGGGCGATGTCTCTAATGTAACACTCACATCCTGTATGTATTATTGTCTGTCTGTACGCGTAGGTACCCAGACGTGCGTTTGCCTTCCAGAATTGAATACATTCCCACGTGCTGTCTGCCCAGTGCACTCCAAGCCTGGGGCTGTGGGGCTGTGACACAGCTCAGCTTAGTCGGCGATGGAGGAAGGTTAAACTGAATCAGGTTATCCCGTTGTAAACTAAGAGTGCACAAACAAGAAATACCATAGTCAGCTTAATGTAGGGTTAAGTTAACTTGACAATGTCCGAATCCTTTGACTGTAAGGCTGTGGGACAGGAAAGGGTCCTTCTGTTCTGTTTACACAGCTTCTGACACGGCAGGGCTGTTACCTGTGTTTGGGACCACAGTGAGTGATAAGCTAATCCTGTGTTTTGCTTAAAACTGCAGCCCATCTCAGCTCAGGTGCAGTAATTCTCTGAGGCTCAGAAACTAGGGATAATAAAATATCTCATGGTCCAGCTTCTTTGGACTTCGTGAGTCCCTGCAAGCCTCATTACATGGGGCTTCCTGCCTTGCTGGTACATCCCTTCAGGTACTAAGGCTTTCCCAAGGTGCACATGGCCATGGACAAACACAGACCGACAAACAGGTGCAGCGAACCATCTTACTTCCCCTGCCACGGGGGTGGAACGGAGCTTAGCTTCAAAATGAGCACCTTGCTCTTCTTCTGCATCTGTCATGCAAGCAAGATTGACTTGTCACCTTCAGCTTTCTTCACAGAGAAGTTAAATCTATGCTGCCCATTAAAGCCTTGTCCTTTAGTGGAGGCAGAGGGACATATTCTGCCCTGCAAGTAATATTCCTATGAAGTACTGGAGCACTAGTGTGAAGTATAGGGCATAAAAAAGCCCAGAATCAGATGTTGACCCTACGTGGTGGCCATGGGCTAGGGCTTGCCAGCTGTATACATGGCAAAGAGGGGGCACAGTCATAGCAATTAATTTCTTGCCTCACGGTGGAATAGCAGACTTCCACTCACACGTATGCAGAGCCAATCCCTTTTCCAAAAGCTAGTGGGCTCACGTTACACAGTGTTCAAAAGTCCCCGCTGTTCCCAGAATATTTCCTTAGCTAGTTTGTCCAGTGAGGGGCACAAGGGAAAGCAATTACTGCGGCAAAGGTGGAAAATGGAGGTAACGGTTCAATCTAATCACCACACCACCATGGAGAAAGCTACATCTCTCCTAACCACAGAGGAGGTGTTTAGTGCTCCGGCTCAAGGCAAATATTTCCTCATCACTCAGCAGCAGTTAGGCAGGATGTGCCAAAGCCAGTCAGGTCTTGCAGCGTGAGGAAAACAAGAGCTGCATGGAACTGTCATCAGCAACAAGAGTCCTAGAGTTTAGACTCAGCTCTTCTTGCTGTGCTAAAACAGATGACAGGCCACATTACACAGCCGCAGAGATTAAAGTTCAACAGACTTGAGTGCAGAGCTAGTGGCTGGTCATTGCATTTAACTCTTTGAAGATCATAAATGACACTTGCACCCTTCTTGCTACAGTCTAGAAGACACCAACAAGGAATCCCTTCCAGGGGCAGCTGTGGCTGGTGCAGAGGGTCCCTTCTGCAGCCCTGATGGATTAAGTTCCTCTGCACTGAGCTGCTAACTCAGTGCAAAGAGGGGCAGCCTTCCACAGCCTGCTGTCCCTTGGGCTGAGTCCCTGTTCCTGTGGTATCAGGGACCAGGCTGGATTTTATGCCCTCCAAAGTCTTTGTGTCTAGCTGACAGAAGGAAGATAAACCAGGCCAGCCTGATCTCGTTCAGATCAGCTTTACCTCAGTCAAACTTGCTGTATTGATTCTCATGATGTTATTCCCTGTTTGCACTGAGGTCAGGACGCTGCATGCTGGATTTATGTCATGAACAGGCATGACAATTATTTCCCTCCAAGTGCTTGTGTTTGTAAAGCATTACCAGGTGGCAAGAGGAGTTTCTTAGGAGACAGCTGCCGTAGCCTGAAAGTGTTTTAAAAAGATAAAACATGTTTGACGGCTTCAACATGCTACAGTTGAACTACGATCAAACTCTGACCCCAGTTCCAATGGTGGAGAGCTTGTGTATCATTGGACTTACATCGCTTCAACTAATGTAATGAGTAAAGTGAGTGCACAGTGAGAGCCTGGGTTCAGACCTTAAAAAGAAGATACAGACCTCCATTGCTCCATTACTTTAAGTAATAGTATAGTTTTTGCCTTCAAAAACATAGATCTGAAGGTTTTCAAATCTTGCGCACACTATTGTAGACAATCGCATCAGATCATACTGTTTATGAACTGATCAGAACCCAAAGCAGAGCTTTGCTCAGACTGGTGTCCTGTGTGTTGACCTGTGTTTCTGCTGGCCAGCCGTAGCTAGGTTCTTTACTTTCTCTCTGGATCAACTCCAAGAGGTGGCATTTTATTCATGAATAAATTGCAACTTAAGTCAAGCTTATGACTAAAAACTTGATGTAGAGGTTGCTGAAAGAAAACCATCCAAGTGAGCCTTCAAGAAGCTTCAGGGTAAAACATTGCTTCTCTGCGGATTGATCTATAGATTTCTGTATGCTGATGCCAAACTGCACTCACATATAATGACTTTTCAGCATGGATGCTATATACTGGCTGTTGGTACCCATTTTCTCACAGATGTTTTAATTATTAAGTCCCTAAGAAGTTATTAAAAAGTTCTCAATAATTACAAAGGAATTGTACAAGGAGCAATTAAAAATGTCAGTTAGATATTTGCTGTATCAAATGTCAAGTCACGTACTTTCATTTAATGAAATCAGTTTCCAATAGAGTTCATAACATCACCAATGACCTAAACAGTGCACCTGACAGCTTGCCTGCCATCTCGAGCTGTAAATCTGGGTAACTAATGGTATATTGAAGAAGAAAAGGTCAATAAATGCAGAAATGTGTGGAGAATCTAATCTTTCCCTGGCACTTGTTATTTCTCCCTTTTCACTCTCCTTTAATTTTATAACCTGTCACGTTAAACTAGTCACGCTTGGCAAGAGCCTGATCAGGACAAGTTTCCGATAAAGCTGCATCCGTTCTTGCCACACAGCATCAGATGGACAAAGACAGTACGTGACTGCAGATCTGGGAACATGCAAGGGGAAAACTTTGTTCTGGAAATGCAATTTAAGAAGGAGCCATAAATACGTGTAAATACATTAAATCTGAGAAAGAGATGGGAGAGACTACAGAAGCCACTCATCTCTTCACGGACAATTAAAAGGGTTTTTGATGAGTTTGGTTTTGTTTTGAACAAAACTGCTACTGTTGAGAACAGAAACGTCTTAGGTTTCTGAGCAGTAGACCTGGTAGTCTTTTGGTCTGCCAGTACATTTTTTCCCTGTAGTGTGCTTAACACTTTGCCCAGTCCAGAAAGAAATGACTCAGTCAAAAGGACTTCCTCCATCTCCCTTGGGTGATTATTCTACAGCCTATTAAGTGTCCCCGTTAGGAAATGTTTCCAACATCATTTTCCCTATGCTTACTTTTAAAGCATTGTTCTACGACTAGATATTATCCTAAATAATGCCCTTCCATCATTAGTGTTTCCATTTTGTCTGTACTTGTCTATGGTTATCGTATCCCCTCCAGCATTTCACTGGTGTTTAGTTGAGCTGTAGATGTTTAATGCTTTTAACCTTTCCTTCTATGCCAAGCATAGGACTGGCACCAGGATATTTATATGCCATTAAACAAGGGTGGCGCCTGTTAAATGTAATTACTTTCTTCTGATGCTTTCATGGTAGAGGTTGTGCTAGAGAACAAGGGCAGCTTCTATTCTAAACTACATGGAAAAGGTGCAACTGCTAAACAAGAATGACTTATAAACAGACTATATATAGTAATATATTAGTTTAGTATCCAGCCTTGATTTAAGTCCATAGGGGAAGCAATTAAATTTAATCGATGCCGACCTCTCAAACAAAGATATTGCACGTATGTGTGCACACGAGAAATTCCAACCAAACTGATGAATATTACCAGGTTTACTAGGATTCTGTATTTTAACTGTAAAGAATATCTCTAAAACCACTAGAGTCTTTTAGACTGTGGGAAACATTGCAAATGTTACCACACTATGTCTGGATGCATAATATGTATGTGTTTTTGTATCTCAGCATATTTGGGTTTCTTTGAACTTTTAAGATTAGCTCTGAATTTCTTGAGTATACAAAGCTCGCTTCAGTGATAGTTATGTAATTGCTGTATTGTATATTACCCTCAATTGCTGATATGTACTGTCTACTTGAACTCCAAATATATTTTTGAATTAAAGGTAGGGACGATAGCTCTGTCTCTTATTAAAGTTGTAAACATTTAGCATTTACCTATCTTTGGCTGCTTATAAATGTACTAAGCTTTAAGTCTTTGGGTTAAAATTTTCTGTGCCAACTCTGTCTGTCAGACACAATATGGTATGTGTATGTAAATGTTATGACCATTTCAGTGAATTTTTTTAGGCTTTTCTGAGAACAAGGAAACAGGAAAATGTGATACAAAAGTGCAAGAACAGTCATACCAGGTCAGACCAGACGTCTGCCTAGCTCAGGATACTCACTCTGAGAGTGGCCAGTACTGCAGGCGTATTTGACACTTCCTTCAAATACTCTCCCAGTCTCCAACAATTTGTGGCTGAGGGATTTTAGAACCAGACACAATATTTTGTATTTAATAGTCTTTGAGGGATTTTCCTTTGGTGACTTTCTTTTTGAATCTGTGTATGCTTTTGGCATCCAGAATATAATTTGGTGAGGAGTTCCACTGTTTAAATACACACTGGTTGAAAAGAGGTCCTTTCTGTTTTTTGAGCCTATTTCCTGTCATTTTCAATTGAAGATCCCAAGCTGTTATATTGGAAGCAATCATTTTGAAGGCCAGCCTCTGCCAAACCCCCTCTTGGTCCTCATTTTGGAATAGAAACAGTCAGCTCAGAGCCCTTTGCTATGTAGGCAAAGTAGAAGTATTTAAGATTGATTCTTCCATGTGCCTCACTTCACATTTATTGACACTCAATGTCATCTGCCCTTTTTCTGGCCAGACATGCCATCTTGTCACCTTCACCTGAAATTTTCCGTAATCATTCCTCAATACCTTGAATACCCGATTATCGGTAGCAAACTGTCTTCTCACTCTTGTCTTTCTTTTCTAGATCATTGCGTAAAGCTTATTTTTCTCAAGTTAAATTAACTGTTAAATTTTTAACAGTTTTCTTTGAGCAGCTCTTGCCACTTCATATGATAGAAAAGAGGAAGTGGGAGTCAGGATTGTCAGGAACATGCATGGGCAACTATGCCCATGAGCATCCCAAAATTTCATGGGTCATGAAGAAGGGAATGCAGCAGATGCTCAACAGCAATGATTAAGGAAACTGGAGATGTTCCGTTTCAGTGAAAGATAAGTACCTTTTATTTATGTAACTTTAAAGGGCTGACTTTAGATACCAAAGATCAACAGATTTCGGCTAGAGAATTAAATAGCAGACCCAACGCTGACTGAAATTGAGAGTGAGACTCGCTTAGAAATCAGTACAGTCTTGTATCAGACGTAAAAATAATGTTCCTGGGATAAGAATTAATAGGAACTACTCCAGGAAAGCAATTAAGTGAATGTCTAACTCTATATGCTTGAGTAAATGTTTTCAGTGGGGATACATATTCTGAAATTGAAAACCATATTTAAATGCTTCGCTGAACCCCTTGAGGAGTTGTATAGCTGAATATACGTGAATTGTTTGAAATGTATCACCAACTTGAAAATAACCTATTTATCAGTGTGCTTCTGACTATCAACCTTGGCTGATCATTAGTTGTTTGCTTCTTTTTCATACATCTCTCCCAGATTCCCAGTGAGCTGCAGACTTTGTGGGTCTTCTCTGGGGTCTGGTTTGGTCCTTGCTGAAGTTAATAAGTGGCAAAGTTCATCAAAACAGTATCGGTGGGAATATTTTTCTTTTCTTTTAAAACAAAGTTTCTTAATCTTCTCCATTCCTTCCCCCTGTTCCTCTCCAGGAGATCCGTTCCACAGGGCCCATGGAATTTTGGCTTCTCGTTTATATTTGGAAGAAAAACAAATTTCAAAATGTTGGAATTTCTCACAGATCAAAAATTCCTTTTTCCAGATAGTTCTACATGAAAGGGACCCAGTGGCTTCTGTGGCACTTGGCTTGCCTGTGTAGGATTGTCAGGCAGAGGTAGCAACACCTGGATGGAGAAGGAGGGACTGTACGGCAGCACACCCACCACCTTGCTGTGAGGTAAAGCACCCTCTGCCCCAGCGATGATAACTGAGCCTCCTCTTCTCTGATCCTTTGTTAAATCTGTCCCAGAATAATAGCTCCTTTGCTGAGTCAGTTTAACCTTTCCAGCTGTAAAGGTAGCGTAGTGGATATCTTTGTTAGAGATGGGATTCTCAAAAGTTCCTAAGAGGCAGCTGTCAGCTCTCAGCAACTTTCACTGGGACATTTTAATCCTAGCCTGCCAGTAAGAGGGAATTTTGAAGTGTGCCAGGAGGCATTGTTCCTTCAGATGATAATTTTTCCCCAACATAAAAGGAAAAAAAAAACCACCAGACCCAAAACCCAGAAGTAGGAGATTCCAGTTAGTAGAAAAGCAATGAAAATAGTCCTAATGTCTCCCTATACATGGTCCCTGCAGCCATTGTTTCGCCTTTCAGTGTGTCATTTTTGCTGTCCACTCTCCAGTCTCTTTCTGTTAAATTTCTTGGGAGAATAGAAGAAAGACAAATTTCACTGAAGTGCAGTAGAAACAGGGATAAGAGGAAACAGGAAGCTCATTTTACGTGGGATAAAAAAGTAGAATATAAATTAGCCAAGAAAGAATGTGTAGGGTGGCAAGGTACAGGCAGGGAGTGCAAGGGAGATCCTGAAGGGGTTCTGCTCCTCTGCTGCATCCTTTCAACACCAGTTGTGACTCTGCACACGTAGTATTTGAGTATGGGTGTGACATAGGTCTTCATTCTCCAAAGCACACATCTCCTGTAGTCGTTTCCATGAGTTTGAAGAATATATGACGAGCTACAATTTCACTGTTTCTGACTTCTTGTTTTCTGTAGTAGAGGACAGTCAAGGTTTACTTACACAGATGAGAAAGGCACCAGAGCAAATTTTAAAGCACTTTCTTCCATAAATGACAATGAATTGCCTTTTCTTTCTTTGAAAACAATAATTAAAGGAGACCTAGCTGATCTGATTTGTTTACAACACCCTTAGTCCTATGACAAAGTCAGTCACAAAATGTTCTTACAGAAGTTGAGTAGTCAGGAAGGAATGATAAAATACTGAGTAATGGACAAAAAAAGAAATCAAATTGTTTTCAATGTGTCTTAAGGGACAACAGCAGATACCCCAAGGTTCAGTACTAAAATTTAGCATATTAAGTTCTTGGAAGACTGAACAAATAGGAAGCTTGCAGAGTTTTTCAGATTTAACTTTATTTTATTCAGGTTAGTCATGGCTGGGGAAAACTATGACTAATTTCAGAGGGGTCCAACTCAATGGGGTCTCAGTTCAGGGACAAGGTTCTGAAGTACCAAGGTAATGCAAAAAATAGGCAGTAGAAGTAATTAGAGAAGACTTCGTTGGGAGAAAAAAGAAATTCCTCAGCCTTGTGTAGGTCGTTACTCATGACATACCAACACGTGCAGGATCTTTGCTGGGCAATGTTGTTCTAAGTTCTGTTCTCTTAAGTCGCTTAGTAATATGAGTCTCAGAAGATTAGGCTTTCTTCATAAAGCCCTCTGGGGTCCAAGAAATCCCTTTTGCAGGGACTATAATGTTCCTGACAGCCAGGTCCGTGCTGGCACTGTGCACATTCCTTGCACAGCCACCCTGTGGTGTTCAGGAGAGGCAGCAGTACCATTTGAAACACCACTAGCCCAGGTTCAGAGCATGCTCATGTAACTGTCCGAAGTGAGTTAACCTTCTGTGAGTGAAGGTTGTGGGCGTGTTCCCTTCAGATACATTTTTTGTTTGGTTGGTTTTCTGCCTTCTGTACGGAGTACACTCTGAACATCCCTCGGTTATGATCATTAGTGTATTTTGTTTTCTTCAATGCCTCAGTGCATGTGACTCCTGCCTGCAAACTCCAGGACCAGGGTGATGCTTACCTTACACCTGGGGCTTTAGCCGCCCCCTAAATCACAAAGCTACGTGTGAACAAGGACGTGCCATTCTCATTTCTGGGTTGCTCAGCATTGGTATCCATCTTGGGCGTGAAGAAGTGCAGGCAGCAGCAGCACGACCATCTATTTAGCCAGAGATGTGGAGATGAAAGGAGGTCCCTCGGATTTTCTACCTCACACATAGGGAACATAAACATTTTGACCTTCACGAGCCTCTTTGTCAAAGGCTTAGCAGCAGTGGGTGAAAGATCTTGCACAGCTCTGGTAGGAAAAAGGGAACCAATCCCCCACAGTAGCAACTTCCATGAGCATTAAGTCTAGCTTTAAAATGCTCAGGGAAGAGAAATGAAGGCAAAAAACCAAGGAAATGAGCCAGATTCCCAGAGACAGGAGCTGAGAGGTGGTGGAATGAAGGTATGTGCCTTTCAGAGCCTCAAAGTAAGGAGCCGAAGAAATTCTTTGGAAATGCCTTTCAGATCGCTGCCTGGCAGTATAAACACTGTTCACGACACCCACCAACCTGGCTGGCCGCACTTGTAATCCATCTGCCTCAAAGCTGTCCATGAGTATGTGATGTTTGAAAGGGAGATGAAGAAGCTTTCACAGATAGGGGTGGTCCACCTGGTGCTTCCCTCTAGTTTCCCTCTATTCTAGTGCAGATTATCAGTGGAAAATACCACTGCTGTAAGGCAGAAGCTGCTTTATATGGCTTAATTCAGGCTTCAGTCTGCTTTTATCCAGGACTAACTCCTTGAATTTCAATAATTTTTTTTCTTATTGACATCAGTACAAAGAGGAGAAAAATCAAGTGATAAAAATCTCTTCCAGTAAGCGATCCTGGAGCTGTCTTTGCCATTAAAGTCTCTCTTCACAGCAGGGTTTAAGAAAGTTCAAGGAATGCATGTCTGTCGATTCAGGAACAGGCACAAGTCTAAGCGCCTTCCTGAACCACTGCCTAAAAATAACTCCACCAATGGCCACTTGTGCAATGACATTTTGGAAATGTGCACCACCTTATTAGAAAACTCAACTGTGAATACCAGGCAATCTACTGCAGTTCCTGGGATGTCAGCCCAGAATCCCAGCAGCCTTCCCATCTCAGCATAGCTCAGAAAGGCAGTTTTTAAATTAAAATCTTCACGTAAAATAATAGACATTGTGAGATGGGAAGCCTCATAAATTGAAAAATGTCAGTTGGTTTTGCAGAGGTTGCTTATTTATTTTCACCTCATAAACATTTCAGAAGGGATTCTAGCACTTTGTTAAACTGCTGCAGTATTGGAGTCTTCCGTGTTTGTTTATACGCATCTAGTAAACTCCCTGAAGTAGCCAAAGGGCATGGCTTCAGCAGCCCCACGGCTGGTGACTTGGGCTTTTCATTTTTTTTGTTGTGCTGGGTTAACGTTCTGATAGACAAATCTGAGCAAAGCGTGCACATGCAGTGCAATGCAGATGTTTATTCCCCGAAGAAATGTGAGAGCTCACCAGCTAATCTCTCTAGTCCAGGTGCACTTGTCCAAAGAGAGCTGATGGTTAAATGACCAAGTCAGTGTATCCTTTCTTTTGCAGCTGCAGCCAAAACTCTGTTTTCTGTTTGGAGCTATTGGCTTGACTTCAGACGCCATCCCATCAGCAGCTTACGTGTCACACTCGGCACAGGTGGGTCTAGCACTCTGTTCAGAACTTGAAGAGGACTTGTTGTAAGGCAGGATCCCAGCCTGACATAGGTCAGCTCAGCTCCAGCCAAGGTTATTGGCCAAATTCTCAGCTGCTGGAACGTTTAGTTGACTTAAGGTCATTGTGAAAATCGGTGCAGCTTCGTGCAGTGATTTGTTTCCACTTTCAAGGTATTTGTGCTGACTTACCCCACTGGAAACTTGCTTAAGCTGGTGAAGTAAAGGGGTGTTTCCTCTGATTTCAGCTGGTCTTGGAGTCTTTCAATTCTCCTGGACCACATCTTGATTTCAGTTACATCAAAGTAAATGCTACTGAGGATAGAGAAGCTGTAACACCCGTATAGTACTGTGAGATAAAAAAACCTGTTACTTATTTTTCTAGTTTATCCTTCACCCTGTGCTTGTCTTCTCGTGTGTCCTTCACACTGTCCCAGTGCAGGGGGATCAGCCCCAGTTTTCCTGCCCCGAGCCTCCGCCCTGCAGTCAGCCCTCTGACCCTGCCGGCGGGGTTTGCTCTGGAGCTCACTAGCAGTGGTACTCAGGGTACCCTGCCGAACACCACCCCCCCCACAACATGTTTTCTAGGTAATGTCAGCGCTTAAGCTTTCACCCAGCGAAAGTCAGCATGAGCCAACAAAGTCAGCAGTTTTGGGCCAGTGACAGGGAGATAAGTGTCATGGGCTAAAGCTGCAGTGCAAAAAGTTTTTGCATGGGTGTTAAGGGATGTGTTCATGACAGACACCAGGCTAGCTTAACCATCTGGACAACATCTTCTGCATCTGCGGGTGTTTTTTGTTCCATTATTTTTGTTGAGCCATATACCTCCCTCATCTGGAATATCTCCATTGATTTTAGTGAATTTCTCGGGATTTTCATCAGCACTAAAGAACAATTAGTTTATTGTTCCTAATACCGACATTACCTCGACCCTGCAAAGACTATCGCAAATGGGCCAAATGCAAACTTGGGGTACGCAAGAATATCCTACACTGGAAATTTTGGGGACAGATTTTGCAATCCTGATTATCTGTGCAAATCAGACCTAATCAGTGTGTAAGCTGGCCAGAAAAAGTGTCTAAACAAAACTGGTATAAAGGGGATGTGAAAAATGAATATGACTTCCATTTCACTGGGGCCAAGGGGAGGTATGGAATGACATGAAAGGAGAAGTATAATGCAGAGTACGTGAGTGGGGATATCGCTGTGTGAAGAACAAGGAAAAATAAACCCTGCACAGATTTACGTTGTCTGTGGATCTAGCTGCTGCTATTTTGGTGAATCTGTTGTTGCTACTACAGCCATCTGCGGCATGCAAAAGGGGCGAAGCTTGTGATTTTTAAAAAAAGCAATTAGGACAATTTCCTTAGTTCTCAGCTCTTTGGAGGGCAGTACCTAAAGCAGTGCTTGTCATTCATTGCGGGAGGGGAAGGAGCAAGTGACCTGCACCTTGCCTGCTGGGAACTCCCATGGGTGTAACGCTTGCTCTGTTCACATGCTCTGTGCCTACCTGGGTGCCAACGTTCAGCGTGTTACAGTAGCTTTTCCCAGTAATGTGCATCTCTCCTGCCACTCAGATTTAATGTCCATCTTTCTGCTGTGCTGAGGACTGATTGTGCATTGCAGGGCAAGAAGCGTTCCCTCTCTCCTTCTTCCTCTGTAGGCGTGAGCTCTGCTTCCCCGGGCGGAAGGGGAAGGGAATGTGTTAAGGGCTCTGTAATGAGAAGGGTGATTTTTCCTGGCAGTGCTTTTAGGTTTGCTTTCAGAATGTGTACAGCTATCATTTATGTTCCTTTAAATTCTTTCCTTTTCTCAGAAGAGGTCGGTGCATAGAAAGAGAATTTGGATTATCAGGCTGCTGGCACTGGCCTGCAGTTTCCACTGTGTGCTTGGAATACAGTTTGGTCTTGTGCCTCTCTTGATTTGCTCACCTTTTCCCTTCCCCTCTTCCTGGCCCCCCCCCCCCCCCCCCCCCCGTAAGTTGTTGGACTCCTTTTTTCATGATAAATATTTTAAAATTTTTAAGTGAGCCATTAAATCACTTTTGGAATTTCTCTGAAAACCTTAAAATTGCACATTTGATCTCCCAAAGTGTGAAGAGCCCAGTGAAATGATCAAGACACATCAGTGCTTGGGTCCTCAGAGCACTCAGAAGACACCAAATTTGGATACTTGCTACTTGAACAAGAGCTTTGAAAATGTCAGATCTAATCCTTAATCCAGAGGTGTCATAGCTGTCGGTGTAAGGTGGTCTGTTGCAGGTGGGGAAGTACTCAGCATATCATGCAATGTCCCACTCTGTAGCGATATAGGACAGGTAGCACCTCCCTGCTTTCTCTGTTGCTGCCATCTCTAGTGTGCTGCAAAATCAGGACCTGATTGTAGGAGGCAACGAGCAGTCAAAAGGTAAAAAGAGGAGCAAGGGGACCATGATAGTGGCTGAGAGGACCTCCCTTCAGTCATTTCTGTTCAGAGTTGCTGTACCCTTCAAAACAGAATGTGGCTAAACAGAACTGGACAGGGACAGGACAGCTCTTGATCCATCTGAATTGTAGAGCTTCACACAAAGATGCCCTTCAACCTCTTTGAGCTTAAACACCTGTGGTTTTGAGTATCAGTGCTCCTGACTTAGGTATGCGAGTCAAGTATTGCAATCTGAAATTCTGCATTATGGATTCAAATCTAGCCCCAAGCTACAGTGAACAGCAGCTGAGGGGTTCCTGGGAAATGAGAACTCCTAGCCTTATCTTTTTGAACCATTGTTAATGTCGTGAAAAAGGCCACCTTGGTCTATGTGATATTGTGCTGTAGGGTTTTGGCCATGCAAGGCCATCTGTCGTAAAGTGTGATGTATGTCTGCTGGCAGTTCCTAGCACAGAGGAGAAAAGGGGTTGCTCCCTGCACCCCGACATTGAGCCCAGGCTTGAGACTGGGGAGGCAGTGGATATACTTCCATATAAAATGACCAGGAATGCCTATGATCGGATGATAAAAAGTTGTGGTTCCTAGGAACCAGTCCTGTTTCAGAGAAAGCAACGGAAATAATACTGCTTCTACTGCTGTTTCGCTCTAAAAGAAATATTAATGTAAAAATAGAGTAATTTAGAAATAACTATCTTCCCCTAGCTAGCTGTCATGGCAGCAAAAGCCCCATAACGGAGCCAGTCCCCGAGCCTGTTATTTCTAAATCACTTCTAATTCGTGGAAACCAATTTGCAAAATTTTGGGTGGTTTGGGAATAAGAAAAGTCACTTTACAAATCATTGTCTACTGCAGGAAAAGCAATTGTCATGGACCCAGAGCATAAAAACACAATATGGGTTTTTTTAGTGTCTCAAGTCATGTGACAAATTAGAGGGATACCAAATAACGTAATTTCAACACAGTCAAACAGCTCGTGCTCCACTTGCATGGTGATTATCCTCTCAGTTTACACAGATCTTTGCACTCCTGTGGTGCTTTAATAACATCACTTTAAACCCCTGACATTTGGGTAACATGAGAAGCAGTGAATCCTCACAGCACCTACAGTCATCAGTCACTGTCAGCTCCGGGCTGAGGTTTCTCTGCTTTCTAACCATGTGGCTGTACGCTTAGCTTAAACTCCTTTTTCTGACACCGGGTATTTCCCATAGCCCCCAGAAAACAACCAGGAGAGTCTCTGGTTGGTGTGCCCAGCTGCCTGAAGCTTCGAGAGCCTGTGCAGACAACAGGCGAAGGGAGAGGTTTGCAGTTCAGTGTCAAATGCTGTTCATTAACCCTGGCTGCTCCCCGAGGGCGACGCTGGTCACATTGCGTTATTTGCATGGCAGTAGAGCGAGGGACCTGCTTGAGATGGAGGGGAGGGGAAAAAAATCACTGAATAATAAAAGACAGCCTTTGATCTGAGGAACTTACAGGACCAGGTGGGAAAAAGGGATGGAAGAAGGGCAGGGTTGAGGTGCTTCAGGTAGTGGTTGTGTGTGAGAAATGCCTTGAAGAAGAGTAGTCTGATTTTTCTCTCTGTTCAGTCTATGCAGCCAGGCTTTGGTTATGTTCATACTTGTGTAAATCACAGATAGCTCCACTGACTTCAGTCCAATGACAGCACTCTCTGCTATCAGGGCTATTGACTTGAAAGTAGTTATTCCACTTATAACCTGGCTGAATAGAAGCCAGTCCTGTATCTGGTGTGGGAAGGCCAGAACTGGCTGGTAGCTGGCTGTATTTTCCAGTTGTTGGCTTTCTGTTTGATCCAGGGAGAACCAAATTAATCTCTCAATGAAACAGGCACTCCCTGCTCCTGACAGCATTGGAGCATTTTGTAGGAGCAGGACTTACATCAGTGGCATCATTTTGTGCCCAGTAATGTCTGTGTGCAAGCAGTCTTGTACTGCTCAGCAGCCTGGCGTCCCTCGGACCTATGGAGCCATGGCATGGCACTACCGAGGGCAGGGTTTCTCCCCCGCTGGGCGAACAGAACCAAGGTATCCATGGCAGTGTGCAGGGTCTGTTCCTTTTTTAGTGGCAGCCTTAGCAGCCCACCTCTTTTTTGTATTCAAAATGTTCCTTGTGTTATTTATCACGTACTGTTATTATTTGTAATTCTATTGCAGTATTTACAAAAAAAGTCAGCCACTCCTTCTGTGTTTACCTTACGCACATCTGATGTGCAAGGCACCAAAAACCTCACAATGTCATTTTTTCCCAAAGACAACTAGGCTTTGCTACGGCAAGGCTGGGCTGTGGCGAGTGTAGATGCTTCAGAGCTATGAAGGATCCTCTTGTGACGCAATGTCCCAACTTCTGTGACATGATGCGGTTCACTAGCGCAGTTCCAGATCCTGTCCCATCTGGTCGCTGGAGCTGTGTGCTTGGTGGCAATGTGCTTGATTTGGGGCTGCAAGATGGGGGTCAGAGTGCTTAGTCAGTATTATCTGCTCTGTTTCATTCCACTGGTTGGTTGGTTGGTTTTAAATATATTTTGGATGCCTAATAATTCCAATAAGAAATTTCTAAAAGAACATCAGAAAAGCCATCCACAGTATTTAAATCACTATGTTAATGCAACTGAGCTCATGCGGCTAAGAGATTGCAAATCATTTTCAGATGCCGTCAGCATCTTTTTTTGTGCTTGTCTATGTCCTCCCATGACCATTGCTTGGAGAGCCATGTACACACTCGAAGGATTTGCTTTGAGGGGAGGGCTCAAATATCAAAGTGGAAAAAAAGCATTCAAACCTAAAAGCTGACCATAAAGCCCAGCACATCATTTTCAGAAGCAGAACATTATTGTTACTCTGCTGACAAACTTCTTTTGAGGGCAGCAGCACGGTCCAGCACCATTTTAGATTTCTCTTGAAGCCGCACGTAACCAAAATAAATATATGGTTACATAAGAAACTATATTACGTTCTTGCTCCTGGGTTCCAAGTCTAATTGTAAAGTAAGCACAAATCCAGTATGTCTGCCCTTACAGAGGTAGAGGGCCAACCTCCCCCCACATGCGATCCTACCGATTCGCACCTGGGACAAATGGGCCGACCAAGTGGAAGGAAGGTGGGTTTGTCCCTTCTTCTAAGGTGCTCATGTAAGATGTGGAGGCCCTCTGCAGAGGTGGACACAAGGGGACAGGTAGGGAGGGGCATTGAACGGGCTCCGGAGAGCAGCCACGGCTCAGGGAGGGCAGTATGTGGGTTTTGGACGTAGCCCAGCATGGCGCGAGTCACTGAAGCCCAGAGGCTTCACATTGCTCACATGAATCAATAATGATTTATACAGCTTCATTAGTATGCCAGCAGCAATGCCTATAGTCACAGTGACTTAACGCTGTGCATGATACAAGCCTGCTTTCTGCTGCGTATGACTAGGGAAAGAGTTATGTAGAGAGGCTGTGACAAACCTGCACTTTCAGAGCTAGGCTCTGAAATTTGGCAGGGGATAACTGTACTTCTTTGCCCCTGAAGGTGTTGTGAAAATATATGAATCATTGTTTATTTCCAAAGTGCTTGGACACTGTAACTTCAAATGGGATAGAAAAACCCACAAAGGAATCCAGTTTGCTTCAGAGCAGAGATCCTCATGAAAATGCTCATGAAAGACAAACCTTGGCCTGCAGAGGGGAAGGACCAGGCCATGTGGCTGGCATGATGCAGAGAAAGATGAAGAAACACAGAGCAAGAATAAGCAGGCAGTGTTAGGACCTTGAGTTTTCTGAAGTTGGCAGTCTCTCAGCTTTAATCAAGCACAAATTGTTCAGTTCCATGCAGAAAGGACTGGATAATGTTCACTGCCCTGCGCTCCCTACGGGAACAAAATCAGGGATTCCTCCTGGCTTCTTGGCTAGGCTAGGATACAGCAGCCACAGAGGGAAAAGAAGCTGGTAAGATCAAAGGGCATTTTCTGTGTCATTATGTTCTAAAGAGGACTTTATAGCCCCTGGCTATAGGATACTGTACACTGCTCAGTATTCTGTCTCAGTTTCTAGACCTGTAGTGTAGCAGAATAATGTGTGTGTATGTATGTGTGTGTAAGCTCCTAGAGAAAGGACACTGCAGCAGAGAAGGTAAATTAAATAAAATCTGAGGCACCTGGGCAGCAGGACAGTGACTGCTATAAAAGCCCACGTGGAAGTGAATGTTGTCAATATAAGCAGCCACACGTTGATGGAGGATGATAAGAACCTATGAAGAACAAATAAAAATGACACCTACCTCAGACAACCGAAGTTTGAAATCTCTTTACAAAGGAGGCCAGGGGCATCAACGCTGTGGACAGTAAGGCCCAGGGAGCTGAATCCAAGGTCATCTAGTCACGGCAGAAGCGAAACTGAGACTAACCCCATGCACCAACACAGGCTGAGGGCTGAGCATCTAGAAAGCAGCTTTTAGAAAAGACTCGAGGGTCCTGGCAGACGACTTGACCATGAGCCAGCAGTGCCCTTGCAGTAAAGAAGGGCCCCAAAACATCCCAGGCTATGTTAGTGTCTGCACACATCTGGAGTGCTGGGCTCCCCAGTACAAGAGAGGCGTGGACATGCTGGAAGGGCCACAAAGGTGATTAAGGGCTTGGAGCATCTGGCATATATGAGGAGAGGGTGTGAGAGCTGGGATTGTATAGCAGGGGCCATCTTATCAATGTGTATGAATACCTGATGGGGGAGTAAAGACGACAGAGCCAGACTCTTTTCAGTGGTGCCCAGTAAAAGTGCAAGAGGCAATGGGCACAAACTGAATACAGGAAATTCCATTTAAATATCAGAAAAATCTTTTTTTTTTTTTCTTTTAACCGTGGCAGTGGCTGAACAATGAACAGGTTGCCTAGAGAGGTTGTGGAGTCTCCATCCTTGGAGGTATTCAAAACTTGACTGGGCACAGCCCTGACCAAGCTGCTTTAGTTGACCCGGCTTTGAGCAGAGGTGTTGGACTAGGCAGTCTCCAGAGGTCCCTTCCACCCTCCACTGTGCTGTGATTCTATAACAGAAGACAGCTCTCCTGAACCCCAGGGTAATGTTCACAATGAAATGGTTACTGGGATCCTGGACATCTGCTCTTTTTTGATTAAATGTTGCCAACAGAAATATATGTTCAGGTATGGGGCTGCACATGCGCAGATGGTCTGTGCATATGTGTGGATACCTGGAGAATCCCTCCATATGCAGGCAAGCCAGTGCATCCGGCCAGCCTGCCAGAAGAAAATGTGAAAAATTGCTGAATTCCACCTAGACAGAATTTCCAGCTGGAAAAAAGAGGACGTGTCTGGGGAAACCTGGCCATGAGCTATTCCTGCATCCAGGATCTTGTGCTGAGTCTCTGCACAGAACAGTTTCTCCTTAAATAAATACTCACCTATTCAAACAAGGTCTTTGCACACTGAAAACAGTATATTCATCATTTGAGTATATGGTGGGTTACTTGCTATTCATCACTTTTATATTCTTCCCTTCCCCATAAACTTCTTGGCTATTCTAGTCAAGGGAAAGAAATGAGAACACGTAGTTGTGTTTATATGTAAAGGCTTGCTGCTTTTGTCACACCAACGCATCCAGCTTGTGTGAACACAGTTCATTTGTACAGTTGTGCCACTGGCTTAGTTTATGTACATTGGTTGTGAAAAATAAACTGTAACAAGTGAGAGTTTAGTCTGGGATTATTTTTACTGCTTTTTATTATAGCTATGTCATATAGTTATCTATCTAGCTATCTACGTGTTTCACTCCTCTCCTCAGTACCATGACTGCAAAATATATGAATGCAAAATGCTGCAAGCTGGGTGACCTCCCAGGCAAGAGAGGGAAGGAATAGTCGAGGAGCTGACAATCAGCGCTCAGTAATTTGTTCCTGTAATGGTACCTGAATCTACTCTAATCAGCAAATCTTCCTCCTGCTGCATACAGAAGTGCTCGGTCTGTCAGATAACTCATTTGCAGCAAACCCAAATCAGCTTTACCCACAATGTGGCCACCTCTAGAGGGCAGTGATTGACTGGTTAATGTTTGTGCTGTAATTGAAGATGATTACTGGTTTATCCTGGATTAATCCAGTTGCGGTGCTGCAGCTGTTTAGCAAAATACAGCTTCAATGCAGAAAGATGCAGTGAGTCTGACAAGGAAAGGTCTCTGGTCTGGTTGAAGTGATAGAGGAAACGTGGCCAAGAAATGTAGCAGAATTTGGCCTGAGCATTAGGATGAACTTACAAACTGTCGTGAGATCTTTAATTCTTAGAAATACCAGTGACCTTCATTTCTAGAACAGCATTTGTTTGTGAGGTCCATTGCAGGAACTAACTATAAGTACATTGAAACCAGAGCAAAACGGGGAAGGAAATCAGTCAGCATCAATTGCTCTAAACTCCCAGGTTTACACTAACAGCTTGCTCCAGTTGGCTTCCAGCACAAAATGGTCCCGCTGTGCAAGCCACCATCCCAGGGACAGGCTTACCAGGAACGGGGGGACAGTACCTGCCTTATTAACATCATTTGGTGCACGAATTGCTTCCAGGGAGAAACAGCTGCCCAGGCCGACATTTCGCATGGCTTCATCTTCCTCTTACCTGCAGGTCAGGTAAGAAACTAGTTGTGGTATTTCCTGCAGCATCCTGTGATGTTGTGGGTGGTCCATGTGTGGCCCTGCCCAGCTCCCACACCACTGGTTTCTGTCTGAAGAATATCGCTCACCTTCCCCTTTTCTCCCAGACCGTTGTCGTCATTTTGCTGCTTAGCTGCTTTCTTTAATTCTTCTGTATCCTTTTTCCTGCTGTCAATGAACCAAACTCCACTTTACTTCTCAGCTCTGCACAGAAAGGTGATCAGTTGTGTGAAAAAAAAGTGTGAGGTCAGGACAGAGTTTCAGGACAGACATATTTTTTCTCCTTGTGAGCATATCTTTGAATTTAAGCTGCTGCCGTGCATTCAGTGCTGTGCTACATTGCCATGTTTGTAATTAGCTCTGGAGCTGAAGTATGTGCTCTGCAGCCAAGATGCACACTTTGCCGCTCTGTGCCTTGTGTACCATGCCACAAGGGTTCATGGGTCAAAAAGAGTTTATTTCAGTGACAGGTGACATCAGCACACATGTCTTTGACAAGGGAGGCAGTGTGAAAACATCAGCACCGCTCCTTCTCTTTCCCTCTTTCTTAGCACAGAAAGATGGGGCTGGTTGTTGGTTTGTCATCTTTATATTTAGCACTGACTCCAAGTAGTGTAGCTAGAGGGGATGGAAACACACTCTACTGATTTTGATCTCTGTGTTGCTGGTTTGAATTAGGACCAGGCTGATGTTGGCCCAGAATTATTACTATTTGCTTAGCACTTTGAGACCTCTTTGTATGATTTTGTTGCCTCTCATCCATTAGCCTGTGGACCACTGCGTCCAGAGCACAAAAGGTCCTGTCACTCTTCTTGGCCATCTTCGCTCCTCACGGCCATCTTGGGCTGGGAGCCAATGGCATGGGCACAAAAGATAAACTATCTTTTTTTATTTCCAAACACGTCCTTCTACCTCATAGCATGACTGTTACAGAAAAAGCATGCATTTCAATAAACTGTCCTTGTTTGGGATTTTTGCTTTGTTTTGCGAATGCTTTTTATGGATTCTTAGATGTCATGACCCAGCTCCTATCACGAGCACTGAATTCTAGCACAAAGGACTTTTTAAAAGTACATATATAGAAACTGCTAGTAGGAAGCCTAACATTCCAGAAGAATGTTACTGACTTCAGTTTCGTATGCTACCTTCACTTTGTGGGTTTTGCTTCTCAAAATCTATCTAGCTGCAAGGAGTCATCTTAAATGGAAGTGACACAGCAAAAGCTACTTCCATAGCTTGCAGATTTAAAAAGAGCTGTTTTAACATAGTTTTTCCTTCCAAGGTAGAATGTACCTTTAATTGGAAAACGTGTATGCACATTGTTAATGCAGAGTCTCTTTTCCATAGTTCTGTCTTACAGTGAGTCATCTGCTTTCTGGCTCTGTATACCTACATGAAAATAGGTGGGAATCAGCTTGGTTTCTGAAATTCCCTCTTATATATTGACTGAAAATCTGTGATGGTTATTTTAAAATGTTTCCCCTTCTCTAGACAGGATATGAACATAAGTGCAACAAAAGTAATATTGGATGTTCTCCCTGAACCGGTGATGTAGCTATAAAATGCTGGATGTTTGGATAATCTGGTGGAATGCTAATCCACTTTCAGACTGGTGTCAGAATTGGGCCAATTTTACCAGAAGAGTTTATTGTCTCAAGGAATAAAAATAGATTGAAGGCACCATAATTTGGAATATCTCAGTTGTTTATCTCCGAGCCATATGAATCAGTATCAGCTGAGCACCTGACTTGTAGAGATCAGCTCTTTATAAAAAAAAACAACCTCATAGTTTTCATTTGAAGAAAAAAAGTTCTTGGATTATTTCTTAGAATTTTGGGGCAAACCTTTCAAAACTGGAATAAAATTTCCACTTTTTCTAACTTCAATGTTGTCCTTATTTCCCATACTCAACCCAGAACTAGACTACCTCCAATGATACACTCACTGTTTAGTGAAACTATGAATAATCCTAGCAATCAGAATGTATCAAGACACATGCCTTAAGTCCCTGCCAGCTCAATCGAAAATTCCTCAGGATAGGTCTACTGCTTTGGCCAAAATGCCTTCTGGACCCAGCACTATTCATGTTGATTTATAAATGACAAATGTGCTACTTTGTATGAGGAATCGGTGATCAATGGAAACGGTGACGTAATTGGAAGGTAGAGTTCCCATGGGACAACTTAATGACAGAAGGGGGATACTTCTGTGGCTTAGACCACAGTGATCTTAACAGTACTGGTACATGTTTTAGTGGGAGAAGAAAAAGATTAGAAGTATGATACAGAAAAACAAGCAAGCATGTGTCACCATATTCACGTGTCATTATTAAGATTTTAAAGACAAGGTCTGACAAACCCAAATATAGTTTCCACAGGCAAGGCTGATGAAGAGCAAGATTGCTCAACACTTACACAAGTGAACCCTTGCTAACTCCTGCTCACTGAATAAGAACTTGTCTACTAAAGGAATTAAGGAAAACATTGAGCCAGCTCAACTGATTTGCAAACTAATGTTGAAAGAATTACAGAAAATACTCGCAAGAGCATCAGGGCAGCAGGGAGGCAAGTTTGTCTTTCTCTTGGATGGTAACAAAAAGCGTTTCATGTCTTGTGTCCTTACCTCCTCCAATTTCTTTGTTTTTGTCTTCATAGTTGAGAAAATCACATTATGTTTGTTTATTCATTTATGGTTAAGACAATAAAGATTCCTTCCAAACTCTTGGTTGCCCTAACTCAATTATACTGTAAGTATAATTAAACCACAGTAGTGTTGAAGATATCTGTTCCTTGGGTGCTCTGCCAGCTAAATAACCACCATATACCTTTTTCATTATCTGGGAAGGTTCCTTATCGGCCTTCTCCAGAAGGTGTCAAAAAGGTATTTGTAAGTTGTTGCTAAATCTAAGCCACTTTAGAGCAGGAAATTAAATGTTAACACTCTAACACTGTAGTCTTTTTTTTTCTTTTTTCCTTTTTTCCCCCCTTTTTTCCTTTCTTTTCCTTTTTTCCCTTTTTTTCCTTTTTTCCTTTTTTTTTTTTCTTTTTTTTTCCTTTTTTTTTCTTTTCAGAAAAAACCACTCTGTGCTGGTAACATATGTCCTATTCTAAGGTCAGTAGCAGCCCATGAAGATGGCTAATTACTCAGATTTGAATCTTTCACACCTAGTCAAGAGATGATGATAGTTGTGTGTATCAGCATCCATGTCTGAAATCGTTCAGATTGTATGCTTTTGTAGGAAAAGCACAGTGATAAATTTATTTTGAAATAGAAAAAGTGCATATGGCTTATCTAAAAGGAAGAGCTACAACCTTACGGTAGGTCCAGATGGTACAAAAGTGGCTGGAGCTTTGTTATAGGATCACCAATCAGTGGAGGGCTACAAGCAAATTTTAGTACCAGGTCTTAGACATCCTCTTAGAGTCAAAGGAGATGACAATATGGCTGCGTTTCTCCTCTTGCTTTTTCTGCAGCCCACCATCCCACTCACTCTTGTGAGGTGCTAAGCATCAGCTGGCTGAGTCTCGGCTACCCTCCAGGCTTCACCCTGTGTTGTGAAATACTGAAATGCCTACATTCAGTTGTCTGTCGTCAGCTTACTCACAGTGGCGCAGCCCATGTCTCCTACCAGCCTCATCAACACCAAATGTGGTGGCAGAAGGGAGCCCTACAGAGGTCCTGCTTTAAAGAGCTTGAGATAGGACCTGTAAAAACTCCCGACAGGAGTAAAAACCTGTGAGTGCCGCCTTGTGTCTTTCCAACAGTAAAAAGAGAAAGAAACTGAGTGCCTAGGACTGCAGTAGCTGGTCAGCAACACCTCGTGGTCATATGTAGCAAAGGTATCCCATAAATCTGGTAATATCTTGTGGTTAGATCTTGGTTATCTTTTTCCTGAGATCCTGCTCGCATGTTTTATACATATCAGCCAAGTACTGCTGCGTCCTTGGACTTCCAGCAGGAAGCCTCCATCTAAATGCAGGTAGCACTATAAAACGGAGCACGGTTCCAGTTCTCTTCTAGTGGCAGCGTTTGGAGCTGTGTTTCAGCAGTCTGGCGTTGTTTGGCTCTGCCCTTTTGGTTCTGCTGCAGCTCTGGTATCCACAGAGCCCATTTGGACCTCTGCAGCTGCCGTCACTGTTCTGTTGTGCCCTGCAGTGGAAAACAGTCCCAACCTGTCTGCTCCAGCCTGACGTCGGTGTGGGTGCTCGTGTGGCTAATGCATATTTTTGCAGCCCTACACTGGGCCGTACTCACATATCTGCCTGTACTGAGAGATGCTATAGAAATACTTGCTTTGCGTTTCCTTGTTCTCTGGGGCTGTACATTTGTATTGTGCTCGTGATCAAAACCAGCCTCTCATTCCCCATTGACTTTTTTTTTCCCCCCGATACTTCAGTCAGGGAGTGTGGGAAAAACATGCTTTGCAATGAAGTATCCTGATTTGGCACTTTATGTCAGCTCTGCAAAATTCTGTGACCCATCTTCATCTGGGAAATGAGCTGTGTTACAATATGATTAAACTCTTGTCTTTCTCTAATCGCTCTGATCAAGACAGATGATGAAATCAAAGCTTTTGCTCCCTGGCTGGCAAATTTTTCCCACCTATTTCAAAGCTGCATTTGAAATTTCCTTTTACTGTCCTTTGCTTGTAGGAAGAGCTTTTGGCAAGTCAGAGTAAAAACTATTTTGAAAGTGCTGTTTAGAGAACAAAGTCACTATGAATTAACTGTTAAGGAGTCTGCACAGGTTGGAGTTTTAGACCCAAAAACGGGTCTACAATTGCTGTGTGAATCAATTAAAAACTGAGATTAAAATAAAGGGACAAAAGAGAAGATAGACTTATGCTAGTGAGGCAAACAGGGAAAGAAATAGGTCCTCTGGTACTGCCTAGGGAAGACAGGCAGCTTCATAGCTCACACTTCACAATCATTTCAGTAACTGAAATGAAGTGTCCGAAAGACAAGTTCTTGTGGCTTGCTTTACAAAACACACTCCTTTTCTAATGCTTATCTTACAATAGTGTTGGTCTACTAAAAATGCACTAATTAATTTCTTCCTGGAGTTAATGCAGTCCTTCTAAAGTTATTCCTGTTGTCCCCGAGAAATAAAGTTAAAAAAAATAGTAATTCGGGACATCAGGTTTCTGTACTGCAGTTTGCAAAAGTGAGAGCTTAGAGGAACGGTGATGCTGCTGAAAATCTTTCCACTCCCATGGCTGTCTGAATCTTGAAAGGAAAAAAAGAAAAAAACCAACAACAAAACCCTAGACCTTTAATTATAACCTAATCATCTTGATCAGAGCAATAAATATAACAAATGTGAGGCAAGTATGTGTGTGAGAGTGCAGGACAGAGAAAGGTTTAGGGCAAGGATCAGTGGAAAATCTTTAGAAATGATGTAAGAGAAAGCAAAGGCAGGGATTGGAGTTTGTAGCCTACAGCAGAGACTATAAAAACTCTGAAAGAAAGCTGAACATTAGGGATAAGTTAGGGCGAAGAACATAGCAGGACCGTTAAGGTTGGAATTGCTTGTATCCAATGCAAGGTAAGAGGAGTGAGGACAGAGATGGGTTGGGGATGTTTTGTGTCTTCTGCTCTGTTTACAGAAGCTTTCTTCCCTTCTGTGCTTTCTTCCTTTTAATACAAAAAACTTGAAAAAAAAATTAACAGGCATGCAGAAGGTATACACATGCCCATGTCTGATGGGAAAAGCACAGCTTCTTTTTCCAGTTTGAGATTAAGATAACAAGATGCCTATCGCCTAGTATTTTTGGTACTAAAAGTGAACTAATAATATTCAGTGGAAACTTATTTCCTTCAGTTAATCACCCAATATTTAAACAAGATGCGTCAGTGCATTTTACAACAGTGACTAGTTACTTTCATGCTTTTGCAGTGCTTTGCAGTAAGCTGCTGTCTGTTTATATTGTTATGGATTTTCCTCTGTATATGTTATTGTCAAATGTATATTACTTCTTAAAATAAGCTGAGGAGCTATGACAGAATAGTTCCTTTGCATTACTAAATACCATATGTGGTAGACAAGTTTGCTGCATGTAATATATTGTAAAACACAAGATAAATGATTTAGGGAAAGTCTTTAATTTATGGATCTGCAAAAGGGTTGTATTATGCCCCATATTAGATAAATATTGATCCAGATTCTGCCACATTCCTGCAATAATAGAATAACCCTGCAAAACATTCCTACACTAACAGAGTAATTATCTTTATCCAGTGATCTGATTACTTCAGCTTTGTACCACTGTAAATGAAGGCAGACTGATTCAGTGATAGTCATTGTAATTTCTCCATTCTGGCTTCAAAAGTATTTCACTGTTTCTTTTTGCCTCCCAGACTGGAGTTGTACAAGTAAATACATGTGGATAACCTTTGGTTTAGACGTCCAGAGGCTACAGTAAAGTTCAGAATTCACTAATTTTTGAAGCACAAGCACACAGTGCCTTTAGCTTTCCTTACTTGGCTTTTCAATTTGGAATGACCAACCTGTCATGGGGAGCTCAGAGCTGAAAGCTGAGGAACCGCAGGGACGTTCTGTGCCCCTGCCCACTGATTCACTCGGGAAGCCTGGGGCAAATTATTACATTTATCTGTCTCTGCTCACCTGTATTCAAAATGCAGCTCAACCCACTTTTCTTGTAAAATGCTTTGAATATCATGAGGAATAACAGCCAAAAAAACAACCCGACCCCAAACCAAGAAAACCTATGGTGTAAATTATGAGGAAAAACTGCAAAATATATCTGGCTCAACCAGGTGTTCTTCAGTATCTATAAATACCTGCCACACTGACTTCAGCAGATTAGGGCTTCGTTTTCACTCTTTGAATGAATGACAAGTGTACCTCTCTGGGCTTCTTGCATGGCAAATTAAAAACTTGAACCATATAACAGTTGTAAGAACTCTCTTGATTAACCCTGAAAAAGATTGCAAGTGATTGCAGCTTTCCTTTTCAACCCAGAGAAACAGATTACTCTCTAATTTCCATTTGCAACGCATTTTCACCAAGCAATTGACTTTTCTTGATCAGAACATTTGAAAGTGTTTATCCAGTAAATTGGCATCACTGTTTGATTCTCTTGTTAAGAAATTCCAATGCCATTATTGTCTCTTAAGACCTTATCTTGAAGGATATTTTTACATAGGACTTTGAATGGCCTATGTCTTTGTATTGATAACGTATTCGGATATTACACTCTTCATACCAGGTATGAAGAACTCCCACTTACCACTCCAGTGCTGTTAAGAAAGGAGATGATTTTTCTGAATGTAGAAAAACACAATATATTTCTTGATTTTTATTGATAGAAAGGTTTCTTATTTTTACTTCAAATGCTGAAAATGGTGCTCTAACAATGAACAGTTTTTAGTTCTCATGCTAAAGATGAAAAAAGAAAGCTAAATGTAAATTTGTTAGAAATGTTAAGAAAAGTTGGCATGTTCAGTCAGTACATACATAAATAGTGTAGGGTTGAGAGTTTGTTGGCAATGAATAATAGTCTAATAGTGTTTTGTTTTCCATTGTGCATACCAAGAATACTGTAGCTCGCTCAATTATCTCACTTAGGAAAGGTGGAAATAGGTTCTTCCCATTAAGAGGTATTTTCTTACACTTCATAGCATCCTTCTTATTTAATAGTCCCTAGGCTTCTAGATGGGTTTTATGACTTCTGTTTGTGGCTCCTGCTTCACAGTCTCCTACTTTTATAGTATTGATGTGAGTTTGGGGGTTTTAATTTCTAAAATCTGTTGCTAAAAATGTATTTATTACACCGTGTAGTCAGTTTTGCAGGATGTCCAACTTGTCTCCTTCCTGCACGTTCTAAGGAAAAGTGTCCTCATTTGTTCTGCATGGCCATTTGGTTTCATGCTCTTTTTTCAAATGAAGAGATGAGGACCATGACTGACTGGTCTTCCACAAGTGTTTGTCCACCTTCATCAGTTAATTTTTTCCTGATTCATGCTCGTGTCTGTCAAGCAAATGTACCCCAGCAAGGCTGTGTTCATGTGTACACTTTCCGTATTCCTCATGAGAACTAGAGGGCCACATTTTCAGCCTTTCTTCATATGAGCTGTGCGATTCCTGTGCTGTTCCCACAAATGTCGCGTCTTCCATGGCCAGGGTCGGTGCAGAGTCTAGTCAAGCCCTGCAGGGACTAAGCCATCGCTGAATCTGTTTTATCTGAGTACAGATGGTAGGAGCAGTTGTATACTTGAGCATCCTCTAACTGCATCTGCGTCTACCAAAAGCGCAGCTATCAATAGCTGAGTCAGCATTTACAATAGATGCTTCAGTAAAATACAGGCAAAGATGACTATCATGGTGATATGAAAACACGTCAGGGCCAAACACTGGAAATCTTATTGTTACGGTGAATGCAATTATTGAAATGAAGACTTTGAAAAGCAATGACTAATCTGACGTGCCTTCTTGAGAAACCTTTAAGGAACTTCAGTTTCAGAAAGTGGAACATCCTTGGCCTTGAAATACTGTCAGACAAAATGTTTCATTTGGGACACAGACATACCTAGGCATTATCTCAAAATCACTAGTCTTATGCCTCTTGCATAAGTTCATGAATTTTAAGTTCTCTCTGGTTACATCAGATGAAACCTACCTGCATCTACTTATCTACATAGTCAGGAAACTGAAAATAGAGGGAAATTTACACTGTAGAGGTTGACGGTGTCTGTACCATATATCTAATAAAATATATGACATTGTTTAAAAATCTACACCTACTCCAGGAAACACATTACTAATAACATAAAGTGCCTGACACTGCCTGCTTACATTTCATTTTGCCACAAAGTCCCATGCTTCAAAGTCTTGCTTCAGTATCTTTTTAGAAAGCAGTATGTAAGAAGTCCTCCATATCTCATCTGTGGGATGAGAGCAAAAACACCACTCTAACCTATTTTTGGACTCTGCTTTTTTTTCTGAGGGTGGGATTTGTTTTGATTTTTCTCCCTTTTCTTTGATATTTACATGACTAGAAAATTACACTTGAGATATACATAGTTCCTTAGGAGTTTCTAAAATCACTAGGACTGCTGGTACGGGCATATTTTTGGCTTTGTGGTAATGAATATGCTCAGAGGATCTATCCTACAACTTTTAAAAGTAGGGCAAATTTTTTTCAGCAAGAGCAGGCTTATTCTCAGAGCTTCACACAAAGTATTTATAAGTTGTTCTTTTGGTAAGATACTCATCCATCATAATTTTATTGGCCATAAGGTAGATTCACATCAGGTGTCCAATCCAAGGCTGGTGAGGCCAATGTTGGGACTCAACGGTACATTTGATTAAGATAGGTAGCAGCAGTTAATTTTCTATTTTGTGGCTTTGGAGCAGCAACAAAATACATGAGTAACTGGCTTGCGGACACAGCCGTGATTTCCCCCAGCTGGTTGGTATCTGCATGGTATGAGAGATCCTCATGGCTAACAGGTGATGGAGGCTCACCAGTACCATCCCAGTGCTCATACAGCAGAAGGAGTGGAGTCTTAATGGGCGCTGCCAGGAGCTTCCCAGTGCCTATGGGACAGTCATGCCTTGGCTCTGCATCAGGTCAGTTTGGGAGCGTATGGCACAAAACCTCAAGGGCTTCTGGGCTCAGCCACAACGAGCTCATTGCAAGAGCAAGGTCCTCATTTGCAGGTGAGCTCGGGCATGTCCCGTGCTGGTGTTGCAACAACAAGCAGAGCATAGTTATCAACGTATAGTGGCAGCCGAAGTGAAAGATTACAGTGTAAGGCATGATGTCTTGCCTCAGTTCTCTTGCTAACAGGCCAGCAAGAAAAATAAAGCTCTTGTGATTTATACTTGTGGAGTAATCTCCACAGTAATGTGAAATATGATAGTTCAAATTGGTAAGAACAATGACAGCTGTTACCATTTTTGACAGGCAATGGGTTTGGAGCTTGGTGATGAATTGCATGCTGTCTGGGGTTTGTTCAGCCCACTTATCTTCAGGATGTCATTTTGTTTTTTGTTTTTTTCTTTGAAAAGAAAAACATCTTTTAAGTCCTTTGGTTTGATGTTGGAGACTTAACAGTTTCTGTTTGGTAAAAAATTTTGATTTCTTGTGATCTTTTCTTGGAAAATGGCTCTGCACAGATTCCTAAGAAAAAGTTTTGAATGTTTATCCTGCTTTGATAAGGTAGAATAATGTTCTCTCTTTTTATCTTTAATTTTATTTTAATTGGACCAGCAACAAAGATACCTAATTATATGAGGAATTTTAGTTTTGACACATTTCAAGCTAAAATATCACTAAAACACATAAATATGTCTGAATTTCAGACTTCCAATTACATTTAGTGAAGGGTAAAGCATATTTTATGTCAGATAACACCAGACCCTGAGATACTAAAGACATGAAATTATACCCCAATCCCTTGACCTATCTGTCTGAAATCGGTGGTGAAGAGTTTTCCGGAAGAAGGATGGAAATTCAATACAAGTGGGAAGCGCGTGTCTTGCAAAAGCCCACATGGTTGTCAGAGCTTTGGTTGTTCTCCTTCAGTAACAAATACTGTCAAGCCTCACCTTAGGTCTCTCTTGGAATGGGTCAAGGTAAAATGTGGATGGGGTGAAGCAATAACCAGTGCATGGCTGGGAAAGCCCCTTTTGGCAGGAGGGCTCTGCTTACCCAATTGCAACAGATGAGCTCAAGGGGGAAAAAAGCAACAACTGCTTTTAACAAATAAGATCTATGATATGGCTGCAGGTGGAAAGCTAAGTCCCAGGCTGGCAGAAGACAGTGGGTTTTTAATTATTTTTACATAGTCCTCATTGCACCCTTAGTTTTGCAAATGCTTTTCTAGAGCTAAACTGCTCCACTAGAACAAACCAGCTTCTTTCTCCCACCTTGGTCACACCACCGTGTGAAAATCAGCACAACAGGATCTTGCTGGACTTAGTTTTGCTCCCTTTAAGCCAGTAACATTGCTTCTTAGCTACTAATTTCTGTGGGAACTAGAGCCAAGTTGTAAGCCCTTACAATTTCCTCTGCTTCTAATTTCACTGGCATCAAGTTCTGACCCGTTAATCAAATGTCTTTTGTGTTGCAGGTGCCTTAATGTTTATTTTGATTAGTGTACCAGTTGCTATTTTTAGCTCTTTGGTCTTTGGGTTGAATGAATACCAGCACAGACCTTAAACCATAATAAACATGTGTTTTTAACCTTGCCATTTATTTTTATGTCTCTGTATCCAAATAATCAGGATGTGGTTACCTGTGAAGGTAGTAGACTACTACTTCAAATTTCAATGCACACCCACATACAAAAATATACATTGTAGAGGGTTACAGCTTTAAAAACACCAAGGCAAACCCTTGTCTGACTGTAATGGCTGTTGCCTTCGGACTGAGAGACAGTGGTACCACCTGGCTTGCTGCTTTGTCTTTGTCCTTTGATTCCAGTGAACTTAGTCTGCTTCACCCCTACAGAATAACCAGCAGCTTTCTTCCTCACTGCTGATTCCCTCACAGACAATATAAGGAAAAAAAGATATATAATGGGGTAAGCAAATAACAGAATCACATGCAGAACATATTGAAAAAGCCAAGCAAGAAACAGAGTTTAAAGAAACAACACTACAGATGTTATATCTTTACTTTTTAAAACTGGACTCCAAAAGTTTTTGTGGCTTTTCTTTTAATGTGGGAAAAAGTACAAAGCCAAATGTTTTTTACCATGTGTTCTCGCCTGATCTAATGGGAAATTTTCTACACAGAGGATAAAACAACTCATACATCATAGAAATGTATTTATACATCCTTTCTATTTCTGCTTTTGCCAAGTGGAGAGTCAGCAAAGAATGGCAGAATCAGGCTTGAATTATACTCTGGGGCAGGACCTGGAGACAGAGTAATCAGCAAATTAGCAGATACCTTTGGCACTAGAGGCCCCAGCCTAGCTCTTACTAACATCAGCTGAAATATTCCCACCTGGGTGAGTTAGAGGCACGTCAGGTTTTAAGAGCTAGATCCAAACAAGGGCTTAAACAATGTAGCCTAAACCCATTGCCAAAGAAACCCCTGCAGGAAGCAGCTTCCTGATGCTGAGCCTCCCAAAACTTGACCCTCGCTGCATTATTTAAAGGCTCTGTAGGCATCTGCAGTTCTGCAGCTGTGGCACGTGGTCAGAACACCATCGGTTTGAGTGGTGGATTCCCATGTAAGATTTTTCCCAGGTGTGGGAGCTGGATAATTTTATTCCAGGATCCCAAGAAGATCCTGGAAGTTGTGGCTACCATTAACTCACGTTGAGGACTGGTGAAATGCAGCCTTGCTTTCAAAATGCTGCTGGGGAGGTATGTGATTTCTGTAACAGCTTCAGGCACCTGTCCAGCGTGTGGGAAGGTCAGGGTCAACCTGGGTGGCTATGAGCCAAAGTCTCCCTGCTTACAAGTGAGTGTCTAGTTCATCTGGTTTTAACACAAGTTTGCATTCATTACTCCTGCCACTGCAAGGAGTGGCCCATTGTGCAGAAAGGAATTAAAAGCTTTGCAGGGCTGTAAAGGAGCAAAGAGGAGGGAGCTGATTCTGTACCCAGAGGTGAAGGGCACTCAGCGGACGCTATCTGGTTTTTATGCAGTGACTCTGTAAGATAAAACATATTAACAGCCATGCAAACAGAATCTGCCTTTGCTTTCCCTTCTTAAAGACCTTTGGAGCGAGGTTCCTCTGGGAACTTGGGAATGCATCTGTGAAGCCATTGATAGATTGTTCTCCTTTGCAGATGCTGCAGTTCCAGCTTGTTGTGGTGCATTTGGCCCTTGTGATTACCCTGCTGCGGTGGCACTCTAGCTCAGTGCTCCTCGCGGAGGCAGCACCAGAGGTAGGTGAATGTTTCTGGTGGTTGTCACATAACCCTGCTCTTCCACCGGTTGTTCTTGGCCACAGAGTGCGGAAGACACCACGGTCTCCAAACTGTGTTGGAAGGTGAACGGTCGGTATTGACTCCGTCAGGGCAAAGCAGGAGCAGGACAACTTCCCCAGTGAAAAGAGTGATGCAAATTGCATGGCTCTGGGACGACAGACAGAATGAAGTCTCTCTCAAATTCATGCAACCTCTCCTGAAGCACCATGGGATTTTCTGTGTGTTAAAACATTGTCCAGTGACTTTGGATAGAGAAATTCCTGAAGGGGGGAAGGAGGTGATGTCGGGGGCGGCGGCAGGAGGGAGCAAACTCCAATAACACAAAGGGAAGGTTTAATTCTTCCTCTTAAAGACAAATAATAGCGTGAGAAGTCTGCAGCTTTCAGAAACCATAAGGAGATCTCTGAGAGAAGACCACCTGCACAAAAGTTGCAAATTAAAGGAGACAGAAGAGACAAGGAGAGGGAAGGAGCAAGGAGCTTGCCTAAGCCTGCGAAGGAAAGCAGTGGATGAAATGGGCAAACTGTCTCATGTTTCCTCCAGTATGAGATGCAGAGGTTGCACCTGAAAATACTTCTACTGCATTCTCTTTTTTCATGTCATCTTGACATAAGACAGATCTGGCAGGAAAGGTATTGACATAACGGTTTCATGCCATAAAAACATCAAGGATCTAAAAGTTTAATCAAAGTAGCACTGTTTGGCTGTAGGGTCTTTACATAGGTTTTTAAGATCAGCTTAGAAGTTAGATGTGTCCTGAAGAATACTGATGGATCCTTCTACCTTGCTCTCTGTCTTCAAGTGAGCATGCCCTGATTATACAAAATAATACTTGTTATAGAAAATAGGGCTTGGGGGAACTACTCCCCACATCAGTGCTGCAGCAGCTGCTGTTCCAATGCCACAGAGACCTGGTATCCTGTCTCTATCCATGATGGATTTTTGTGAAAAGGATATAAGAACAGAACATCTTCAGAGACTTCCTGATCCAGAGACTTGCGCTGGACCAGGGCATGTTTTAGCTGCTGACAGGCCTGGACTTGTCTTTGAAACAGTTTAAAATCTTGGTATCTGTGACGTCCTTTGGCAATGCGTTCCACTTCTTCTACGTGCTGTGTTTAAAAAGTAGCTCCTTGTATTTATTTTAAATTCACCATCTGGTGACTTCACTGGGTGGACTGGGGAGCTCTTTTTCTTGAGGAAAAAATTGCTAGTCTTTATTCACCTCTTTGCTGTTCATAAGTTTATAAACCCTCCACTGTACCCCCGTCCCCAGACTTATCTCTTCGCTTGTCTGTGAAGTTGTGCTTTGTTCAGTGGTTCACCATAGGAAAACTGTTGACTACTTCTGTTTATCATTTTAGCTGTCTCTTTACTTTTTACAATTCTATTATATCCTTTTTAAGACCAAGTAAGCGGGACTGCACAAAGTGCTCGAGCAGAGGCTATTTTTTACCTTCTAGTTTCAAGCGTTACTGTAGATATCTATCCCCACTAACCAGAGCAGAGAGTTCAGCCTTTTTTAAAGGCATAATTTTGTCACAAACTTCTATGAAAGTTTTATAACCCTGAAAGGGAACAGAAAGGATTGCTCAGTGCACTTGAGGCTCGTAAAAAGTAAAGTCAGAGGACAATATGAGATCCTTTACAAAAGTATTAACAGTGCTACATCATTTGTGTGATCATTGTGGTCACGGGCTCCTCCTTATATAAAGATGAGTTTTATACACTCCATCACCAGTTATGCCACCCATCAGTAGTGGGAAATGTCATCGCCACAACTATGGTTTGGACTGCAGTAGATACAAGCGTATTACATCATCCATGCGATGGCTTCCTTTACATTTGTACTAAACCCACTGTGTATGAATAAGAAATATAGTGGTGTGCTTCTAAAGAGAGAGGAAAACCTGCTTCAAAGCGTATAATAAAAGTTTTCATTAGAAATTTTTATCTAATTCCGTGAAGATCAAGTGGAGCAAGAAGGCAAACATTTCATCTGAAGAGAGAATGATTTGAGCTTGACGCTTCTTTTCGTAGACTAGCTGCTGCCCTATATTTTTTCTGTTATTTGCAAAGCAATATAATTTCAAATCATTTCACTTTGATTTGTTTCATTTCTCTCTTGACAGACCCCAATATTTTCAGCTATTCCAGATAGTGAAGTAGAGTTTGGTTTTGAAAAGGCGTTAAGCCTAATGTCATAACTAAGGGTCAAAAGTCTGTGTCAAGTCAACATACTGTTCTTTCCTTTCCTCTTCCCCACATGGTGTTACTGCATAAATTCTTTGAATGTCAGTGCTGAGCAAGTTTATCTTGGGATGTTTTTTGCATAACAATTAATTAACTTGTCAGCTTTGGATGGAAAGTTCTGTATAAGTTTTCATTACTATTTATTAGCATTCATTTAAAAAATGAAAATCAGTTTTCTGAAAAATATCAGGATGGATATTGGGGTCTAGTAATGGTGATTGCATTTTTAAAAAGGATTAAATTACTCAGCTCATGCTATAAGTGATACTAATCACACTGCTGAGATAGGGATAGTGGGCTGGCCTACAAAAACAGGCTTTGTGAAGTAATAAATTTTGATAATTCTTGCAATAATAATGCAGGCGAGTTCAATTCTATTAAAAAAAAAAAAAAATCCCAACCTTTTGTGGCAAACTCCTGTGGGTAGAAAATGGCCACGTTTCACAGAAGGAACTTTGTTTTAAAACTTTGGCCCAGGTTTAGTATCCTAGTGATTATGTATTTATAGGACTATTGCTGTAACACTGGTTAAAATGGTTTTGCTGGAACTTGAGCGGCAAGCAAACATCCCCCCTTTCTTTTGCAGCCTCTGGAGCCTCCTGCTGCTCTGGGCATGGGAGCACATCCCATTGCCAGCGAAGAGAAGTCAGCCACCAACCTGGCAGCCAAACTGTTCCTTCTTGATGAGCTGGTGTCGCTGGAGAATGAGGTGACCGAGACCAAGAAGAAAAGAAGTTTCCCAGGATTTGGGTCCCCGATCGACAGGATTTCTTCCACCTCTGTGGATGCTAAAGGCAAACAGAGGTAAATTCTTAGATGCTCCTACCAGTGATAAAGTTGGAAGAAGGCTGTTGGTAGGTGTCCTGGATACAGATGGGTTAGCTTTAGCCACCAGCAGGTTTACTGGTCAGTTGTGAGGTGCCTCTGATCAGGGTACCAGAATCTCTACAGAAACCATTCTGGTTGCGTGGTGTGTAATCCTTCAGCTGTGATGAATAATACATGCACCAGTTCATTTATCCTCACAGTGCCATACAGCTAACAAAGAACATTCAAGCATATGCATTTTTTTAGTACATTTCTTTCCACTGATGTGAACTAACACTCAGTTTAAAACTGCCTTTTTGATCATGAGATTATTTAAAACAAAAATATGCCTGAGTTTCAAAAGCAGAGGAGTAGGACTAGGTGTTCCCGAGGCTGGGGTGAGGAGAAGGTATGGTGGTGTGCACATCTTGAATAGCAAGATGAAGAACACATTGTGAAAATGGGCAGGCAGTTAATAGAATGGGCTTCAAGACCTCGATCAACATATGATAAGCCAGGGTTTAATCAATACAGCAGCACAGCAATACCTTCACAGTACACGTTTGAAGATAAGCACGTTTATAACAAGGCTGAGCAATGACGCTTGATATGGCTGGGGAGAGCCAGTGAGTTTGGGCCAAAGCTCATGGGGCTGTTCGCTATATCTGAAAGAGCTTAACTGTCTTGTTCCCTTCTTCTGGTAACTGTCTTCTTTTGGATGGAATCCCCAATGCCACAAAATATTTAATAACATGCTTAAAGCTTAATCTGGAAGTGGAAAGTATTCACAAGAGCCAGTCAACATTACAAGTATTTTTTTCAAACAGAGTTTTGCAATATTTTCTTGTTGTTTTTCCATTTATCCACCCAGTCTGCTACTAGGACTTTTCGACTGCAGCCAAAAGTGATAAAATACGAAATTCTTAAAACCTTGAGTAGAACTATTCTGTTCTGTATATCTCTTCAAGAGATCAGAATCAGCTCATTCTTTGTTTGCTTTTTAGCATGTTTTTCTTTTCCAGGGGAAGAAATAGAAGGTAATTTTTGAAGCCGCAGTGCCTTTTTTGCAAAGGTACATGGTATTCCCAATTTGTCTCATGCTTTTTGGGTGGAAATCTTGTTTCATTCTATGTGCGGTACAAGGAAAAAAACCACAGAAAAGGGAAATTGTGGTGAAAATTGTCCAAGTTTTCTAACAGCTTGTCTCTGAATAATGAGCTCATGCAAATGAGTGACACACTGCACAAAATTCTTCCTTTCCCAGCATCATCAGCACAGTTTGCAGTTTTGCATTGAGATTATCACTTTGGGGGAGCTAATTAGCTTTTGAGTTTGGGATTGACTCATTTTTTGGAACCATCTGAGCTGCCTTGATCCCTTCATTGATACTACCATCAGCACGGACCGCAGATCAGATGAGTGCTACGGAACACTAGAAAGGCTGTACCTTTAGGTGGAAACAGGCAGAGGCTGCTGCATTTAGAGGAGTAAAGCAGAGGACTGTCATGCACACAGTAGATAACAGCCCATTCCTGTACCAGCTGAGGTGGTTACCTTTAGAGACCAGATAATGACTTTTGAAGTGTGAAAGCTGTTAAATAGATTCAGCCCCCTGAATTAATACAGTGTGTGTCGTGCCTGGCAACACAGCAGAAACTTTTGGAAAAGAGCAGTTCAAATATAAGATCATTTAACAGATTGTTGTGGCACCCACCAGTTACAGGAGGGCCCAGATCCGAATCTTGCTCATTAACATCAATTTATAGAGCTTTGAGAGCACGGGAAAAGCATGCAAGAAGACATGAGTCTTCAGATGTGGAAAGATCCATAGGCAGATGGAGAGAAAGAGACTCCGGGAACCTTAGAAAAGGCTATTTTAAATAGAGAGCATCACTTTGTCCCCAGTAAGGGCTGAAATAGGCACAGTCTGGTTTGGAAGATGGAAGCGGCGCGGCAGGCTGGGGAGGGAGCGGTGACTGTCCTGTTGTGGCTCGGGATGGCCACAAGAGGGGAAGCTGCCTGCCTGCCTGCCTGCCTGCTCAGCCTTTCGCCTTGGCATGAGGTTACAATCTCCTTCTCTGTTTAACTACAGAGCACGGCGGTGTCACAATCAATGACGCAGAACCGCCCCCCCCACCCCGTAATCCAATCTGGGAAATTAATTCCCCTTTTTATCAAGGCCGGCTCAGTATGACTCCAGCAGCCCAAGTCTCCCGCCTGCCCTGCACCAGCTTGTGCCTGCACCTGGGGAGAAGAGAGTGCTGCCCTTGAGGCAACAGACTGAGGATCAGCCCTTGGCTTGCTTTCCCTTTGCTTTCCCTATGGCTTAGTGCAACAATGCTGGATACGTAGGTGTTTGAGGAAGGGACGGCGAGGGCTGTACAAACAGCTCCCCTTCCTTTGCGATGTTCTGTAGCCGCTCCAGCGTGACCGATGTGGTGCTCCCTACATACGTGGTACGCTGTCAATGCCCATTTCTTGACCTCATCTGAAAAAAGTAGCTAGAAAACAGGCAGTGTGAAATGGGCTGCTGATGCTGGAATGATGCCTCTGGCCTTCAGCCCGCGCCCAAGAGGCGTGAGGAAAAGAGGCTGCTCAGATGAGACCATGGACTAGACAGGTAGCCCTGGGCAGGGTGTGCAGAGCCCCCAAAGCCACGGGCTGAGTGAGCGTGGCAGTGCTAGCACATGGAGTTAGACTCCAGCGCACCACAGCATGCTCTCCTGCTAGTTACTTTGCATTTGCCAACTTACAGAACAAAATTTCTTTTTATTTATGTTCCTTGACAAGGACAGATAGAGAAAAGAGTTCATCTTCCAGGGCTTCTCTTGGACCTGCATTTCACTGGCAAGTATTTCCAAGGGCAAAAGTTGAGGTTATTCTCAGCTGCAGAAAATCTCATCATTTCCACAATTAATTACAATAAAACTTCTGCTGGTGGGAAAAATGCTCAAAAATGCTGAATTAAGATGGGAAAACTTCTTTTTTATATTAAAAAAATCATAATAAAATATTCCTGCATAGAACTTTTCACACTTTCCTCATGCCCTCATTCATCAAATCATCGGGAAATGTACTATATGGAGGAAAAAACCCCAAACCCTCTCATTTTCAATCTCATCAAAGTGTTGCTATTATACAATTTTGAGAAAAGTGCATTGCAGGACACCCCATAGGAAAATCCTGCCAGGGCTCCTCTGACTTGTCCCCTCTGTTACTGTGCAATACTTCCTACCTCCTCGCTTATCTTAGCCCCGGTTGGCCCTGGAGATTTCGGAGATCCAGGCTAATGGGTCACCTGAAGTACGTGATACTATGCATGAAACAATTCCCCTTTATACATGCAGTGTATCTCCTTTCTTTTACCAATAGCGGTTAACCTATGGAGTTGTTTGTTTGCTGCCAAATAAAAAGAGGGATAGTGGATCAACGTCAGCCAGTCTGTAAAACAGGTGCAGCTCCTGCTATTCTTTTGTAAGGCAAGTGAAGCATCTTATTTTTAAACACTCGCATCTTTGGCTGCTCCTGCACAGCTGTTCTGTCTGAACAATAAGTTGTTAGTGGGATGAATGAAGGAATCAAAAATGTAGTAACATTTTGATTATTCCTATGATGTCTCTCCCCAATTCTTTTCCTCCTTCTTTGTTTGTTTTTTTTTTTTTTTTCCCCTGTGCAGGAAAGTGGTTGAGCTGCCTAAGAGACGGTTTGGAGTTCCTCTTGACCGGATTGGAGTGAGCCGTCTTGGCAACACCAAGGGTTAGCAGTTCCTGCAAGTAAGCCAAAGTACTCTGGGTGTGGGCAGACTGGGAGAACCCCACCTGTTCTCAGTTACATGGAGGTACTCCTGTCATGCCAGTAGGCTTGGAAAGAGTAGCTTGGGGAATGATGGCTTCTTGTAACATGGATTGTGACTGTCAATTTAGCTTGAATGCCATAAATTACAACTTAGCACCCCCCTACAAGAAAACAAGTATTCCTCAGATTTTCATCTCCTGTAGACCACCTTACAGTGTGTTTGTCCAAGCCTTGCATTTCTGACGTGGGAAAATGTAATGTTTGCTGCTTTTCTGCCTACAGGTGCTTCTGTTCTGAATGATTGATGCTGTATTGGAAACATTACAGAAATACGGAAGATGCATCACAGCATGTCTTGTCATTGACTAATGATACAACACTCAAGGAATTGACCTCCTGCAAAATCTGTTTCACACTGCATTTTACAAATGTTGCATTTACAAATAATAACAAATTCAATTCATCAGGTCAGAATGCTCTCACGGTTGCACACAGTGTCACTGATAGGAGGGAACAGAAAATATGTATATAGTTTAATTGCATGGCATTTATTTCCTAAACTTGCAGAAGTTCATTATCCTAGCAAGAAATATTAGATTTTTTTTGGACTGAAAATAAAACTTCCAGAGATACCAACAGCAGTCCATGAAAAGCAGACAGTTTGCTTTGCACATTTCTTTCAAGAGGGTGTTTGTTTGGTAGATGAAGGGAGGATTTAACAGTTACGGGACAAACCTAGAATTTATTTGAACTGCTGTACGGGAGACGGTGTCTACTGACTTCACTAGGAGAATAAGAGCTGTGACAATACCTTAGTATTTGTCCTGATGTTTTGAAGTAGTCTTCCTCTTATCTCTGCACCATATTTAGACATGTTTTCGTCGTATGGCAGATCCTGGAATGTGGTGAGACTTCTAGTTTCCTCCTCTAAGCTGATGAATACATTTCACTCCTCCCTATGCATAACATAGGATAGCGTCCAAATATGAAGTCATCTATTTCCTAGGCCATCTGCATCATATACCTTATTTTAGCCTCTTGACATGTGCACAGGGCATAATCAGGCATCCAACTCTAAAAGTTCAAGTATTTCTCACTCCAGTGAAATGCAAACATGTCCTCTCCACTTCATTTCAGAGTAAACCAGGTTATCTTAAATTCTGTTTTACGCTTTTCACTTCTTTCCAGATTATAAAATATAACTGAAAAGAGCTGTTTACTGACATATCAATGCTCAGATTCCTAGCTGATGTTTTCTAAACCTCACATGCTCCTTCTTGGACTTTGGTCCATGTCAGCTAAATTCCTTGGATTGCTATTCTTGGGTATAAATCATCCTTAGCATTGCAAAAGAAGATCCATTGAGAAAGGGATTATGTAGGACTAAGAAAAAAAAAAAAATTATTCTTGCTAAACACCCTGTGTTAGGCAGAGAATAAGGCTGGAGATAGGAATTAAGTGTTAATTTCCTAATCTTATGTGAGGCACAAAGCACCTGGCCATCAGCTAGCAAAATGGGGAAAAATACAGTCAGCTTCTCCGTTAGCTACAGGAAAGGAGTTGGGAAGTCAATGAGTCTTTGAAGTTAAAGCTATTGTGAGGATTGGGACTTCGGGGCAATTACCCTGGTTCGGGCCACGGTGGGAGATGAGGTTCCCACTCAGAAGGGCAGGTAGCATCCAATTCACATCTGAGAGGGGGCAGTGCTCAGCCATAGCAGGGGCCTTTCCCATTTTCCTTCTTCCTTACAGCCCTGCCCTGAGACCAGGATTGGCCCAGCCACAGAAAGTTTGCAAGAAAGTTTGGTTTTCTTGACATCTGCAATATAGGCTGATGCTGCTGAGAGCAGCTGCACGAACCAGTGAATCGCATCAAGAGGTGCCCCCATCTTTCCCACCAAGCAGAGCACTCTCTAGCTGAGTTAGGCGATCATTCCTCCCTCCGTGGGGGAATTGTCAGCATTTGTGTGTGAGGTGAAGCACCGCAGATGCTTTCCAGACAAGCTCTTGAAAGTCATAGAAAGAAAAAGGGGCTGTGAGTCCATATATGGTCATCTTGGGTTTTTGCTCCCTGCTTTTCCCCTGGTCCCATTGCTCATTTTCTGCCTTTAAGCTTGCAGGTGGAGGCTCTGAGAGCTGGATTGAGTGGGTGCATATAGACTGGCTGACTCGAGACAAGATTTTCTGTCTATGCTAGAAGCAAGTCTGCAGATGCAGTCCCAGACAAGCCCAGACCCTGTCCTCTGCAGTGCACGGCCACCACCTATCCTCAGCCTGCCCTGTGGTTCAGTAAACAGTTATCTTCTTGCACTGAGCTCATCCACACAGCCTGCAGCTAATCTGCTTGCAAGGTAGCCATATGTATGGGGCACGGGCAGATTATGGAGGTGATGACCTGACCACTCATACAGCTGTCTGTCAAAAGCGGCATGAGCAGAGTCATTGCGTGACATATTTTGGGAGACTCAGATCAGAGGAATCCAATGCTAACACAGTGGCTTTGCAAAGACACTGCTGGATCACAGAGGTATTTAGCAGTTGGCAGGTATTAGCCTTGGCTTCCAAATAAAGAGGGGTTTTAAAGCCTGTAAGTTGCATGCAGAAATGGCCTCCATCTGAAGGGTGATGTGAAAGCAAAGCAGGACAAAGATGTCTGTGGTGGTGTCGCTTGGAACTGGGAGCTGGAAGCTTCAGTCCTGCTCTTGGCTCCCACCTCACTGCGTGGATTACTTGGGAGAAAGCAACAGCCTTTCTCTTCCTCTGCTCCATCCACCACAGAGCACACTGAGACCTCCTCTGGCTCAAAAAGCACTCTTTAAAACCCATAAATTGGCAGATGCTGTTTAAAATATGATGATGTCTGAAAGGCTGAACACCACAATTTGTTTTCGTAGACAATATTGGATAGCTTCAGTCATTGCGCATAGCATGGATGTCAACAAATGTGAAATGAGGATATACTGCAGCATCCATTGCACGCTAGATTTGCCCTGTGCTGCCTGTTTGCAAACCCGTTCAGATGCCTGTGAGGATTTTCTGCTAATAAATCAACATGGTCTACTAGAATGTCTAAGGGAAATCCCTTTAATTGTTGCCTGTGGGTCATTAACTTTAGCAAGAGTGACTGCCCAAGCATGGGTAAGGTGTGAGCAGCCATGACGTGGAGGTGTGCACCTGAGGAAGAGAAGAGTTTCCGTTCTGCATGTTTAGGAGAAAGGACAGGACCGCCACAGTGACGTGTTGAGGGTGAGCCTAGGGAGAGCATCACCACCTTTGCTTTGAATTAGTAAATGAATTGCATTCAACGCTTATTCATGACTCCAGCAGAAGCAGCTAACACAGCAGCATATAGTGCCTGTGAGGAAATAGTGGGGTAGTTTGGGTACCATGAGCTGTACTAATAACTGTGCTGATAGGATGTAGCACACCATGTGGGCTAAAAATCACTGCTAAGCAGCATGATGCATTGCACTCCAGGGAATTCCTGTGTCTAGGATCAGAGCAAGCTGTTAAATAGCCACAGACGCTGTATTCCTTTTCCTGACTTGCTGATGAGTTGTCACACCGGGTCGGGAAGGCATGGCTACAGCTAGCAGGTAACAGATGGAGCCTGCTGCTCCGACCTTTCATTGCACTGGGATTTCCTGCAAGCTGAAAGCATCTGAGCTGAACACCAGCTTGGGGCACTCAGTGCAGCTCTTGTAATACACCTCCCGTTCAGCTGGAGCACCAAACTCTTAAAGAAAGAGAGACCCTTCTCTTGGCAATAAGCTATAATTTTTTCCTGGATTTGGTGCTGCTGTGAGGATATGTGAAAGTAGGCTCCCACATACCTTTTCACTTGCACAAAAGCAACACAAAATGGGAAATGTGTTCTGAATCACTACGAAGGAAATAACAAAGAATTAATGTTAACAGCAAACTGTGTTTTGCATGTCATTAGCCCTCACAGATATAATCAAGCCGGTTTTATTCCACAGATGCCAGCTTTGGCCTGTAATAGGATGAATAGATCTCCTGTTAATGAAGTACATACAAGGTACTGCTGCGGTAAGCGTGTGCTTCTTGCCAGAGCCCAAGGCAATGAATGTAGCATGGTAATTACAGCTTTGGGAGAGGTAAAGTTTTGAAGAATATGTAGTACGCAAGCTACAGGTAAATAGCATGGCTCAGCAGGGCTGGAGAGATGGTACAATTCTGGTCAAAATCAGTCCACACATTCACAGTGGCTATCAGATTCTGCTCTCGTTTACACTGTTAGAGACCTCAAAGTTAACAGCAGGATTTATTCTGAATTTGCACCTCTGGGAACATGGTCCTTTGTTTTTGCAAATAAACGTGGATACGTGACTTAAGATGAATATATGTAGGAACCACTGATGGATTGTGCTCTCTTCCTTTTGGACAGGGGCAGGCATAATTCTGCAGTAGAAAAAGCCAGCTAGCATCTGCACTGACCAGCCAGATGAGCCAAAAAACTCTGCTCAAAACATCTCTTTGGGGTGAGTAGGTAGAAATCAGTGAGTCTGGTCCAGTCCTATGAGGACAGCAGCCCCACACATATCCATGAGGAAGACCCAACTCTCATTCCCAATTCTGGTCAAAAGGAAGGGCCTCTTCCTCAGGCACATTAAGACAGGCCAGTGTTGCTATACCTAGGTGTTTAATGGGAGCCTTTTTTCCATTGTAAACTTCACATGAACCATTAAGGTAACAAGAGCCTACATCAAGGGAAATGTGCTGCCCCTTGGGCCTCTGCAGAGGGTGAGAAAGAAAACAGCACATGCTTCTGTGCAACAGAAAATCTTTATTGGAATAATATCCAAAGGATCCAGACTTCTGTGCTTGTCCTCCCCCAAACCTACTGCGTACGCTGACGGGACACGACGAGGAACAGCTCTGGCTCAGCAAGCTGAGGCAGGCAGCCCTGAGCCTTTCACATGACATCCCGTCTGCTTTCCTGTCCCAACAGCGGGTGTTAGGTCATCACAGACCTGCTCGTAGGAGGCGACGGGAAACCCAGACACCACAGTGAGCAATGTCTGCAGATGTGGGCAGAGGCCCAAGCTCAGGGGAACTGAGTTAGCGTTTGGTGCCTTGGGGGACCTGGTGAGAAGGGGAAGAGTGTACAGTGGCAGCAGACACAGGACAGCAAGGAAAGGTGGGAAGCATCTTCCAAGTAGAAGATCACGGCAGGTTAAACCTGGAAGGAAGGAGCAGTGGAGAGTGGTAGTGGGTTACCAGCTTCTGTCACGGTCCCTGTTAGACTTGCCTGTGGTGCGGTCATGGAGGATGGCATCCAAGTTAGCAGCACGATGACAGAACAGAACAAACTCTTAACACATTAATACCCAGCAAGGCAGTTTGGGGAGGGCTCGTCTTCATCCTCCAGTCCTGGCAAGCCTTCAGATGCAGTATTTCCAAAAGCAGGCTGGGAAGGGATACAAAAGAAGGATGTTAGCATCCAAGGGACTTTTTCCAGCCTCCCGCTCTCGCCCTGGAGCAGGTTTCAAAAACCCCATGTCTTGAGAGAGCTGGGGTGTGAAGCCAGCATTGTGGCTTCTGGGCATACCTCAATAACCAGCTTTGACTTCATATAACACTTTTAGAAGGTGTTTCTTTTAACTGCTTATAGTGTAAATAAGGGGTCTAAAAGTTGTTTCCGAGTTGCTTGATTTATAAGGGTTTGCTTTTCCTTTTGCTCTACTTCAGCAATATCAGGAATCAGCTTTTTCTTTCCTGTGTACTGGCCAGCAGTTTTGCTGCCTCAGAGTGTGTGCAGGGTTTTTCACCCGTGGCTGACTGGAAGAGCAGGATACTAACTTGGAGAGACTAGATCTGGTCCTTACAATTTTTTTTTTAAACCCAGTCACTCTACCACTCTGCTGCTAACTGTCCTCCAAACAACATTGATCTCTGTGGGATCTTCTAAGAAGACTAGATTAGGGAAGGATGCACATTTTGGTGTTGGAAAAAATAGCTGTATCACCAGCATGCCCTGTTCTTTGAATCCTGTGTGGGTCTCCTATTGTCAAGTATGAGAAGAGATTTCTACCTGGTTTTTGAAAGCAGGATCTTGGGAGAAAGCTTCTACTGAATCAGCAGCGCTCATGCTGAGACACGAGCTCCTCCCAGACTGGAAGGACTTTAGATGAAGGCAAAGATTTTCTGCTTTAATTTCTGGCAGAATCTGATTTAAACCTGGCAGGGGGAAGTAGTTTTATCTACATTTGAACCTTCCAGACTGGTGGGGGCATGAATTAGATTAGCCAAATTAATGACAGCCTCCAGGGTTGCTTATAAATTGCAGATTGTCTAAGGATCACCTAAGCACTTAAGCCTTGCACAAAGGGATTTTCTCTTGGCTGTCTGGCAGGTTGTCAGCCTGCACATGCACAGAGCATGTGGGGTAAGGGCAGAACTAGCTCTTTTGTTTTTAGGTCAGATCTGTCACCAGTGACTTCTGGTTTACAGCTGCCACTGCTTTGTGGAGGAATCCACTGAAAGCCAGCGTGAAGGGCATTGTCCACGTGCTTGTCAGGGGCAGCTTTGCAGGAGCACTGGTGCAATATGCTCCTGAGTCACTGGATACAGACTGGACAAAGTGTGGAGACCAACTGGGACACCTATCAGATCTTAGTTCCCTGCATTCTTGGTTGATCTCCACATCCTTTTTAGCTGCTTTTCAGCAGCACGAACAAGTGCTTCTTTTTTCTCTGTAGGGAGGCAGTGACCTTGGCAGAGGGGAATGCATGCAGTCCACATGCCTCATTATGCCTTCAGCACTAGCTTTGTGCCCAGAGCAAAGCAACGGGTGCACCGCGGGGATGTGTTCATACAGAACTCACCCCCTCCAAGACAGGCACTCATTGCTCATATAACCCCACGTTCCTCCGTAAAAAGAGGATGCAACACTGACTGCCTCCAGTGAGGTCCTGGGTGTGCAGACCTGTATCTGCCCTGACAGCAGACAGGGTTGGGTACACAGTCCTTCTCACCAGCTACTAAACCAGCCAGCCATTAACAAGAGAGGGCCAATACTGCTAGAAAAGCTGCCAACCTGTTTTTCAGCATATTTGGGGCATGTTTACTGTCACTGTCTTTGTTGCAGAAAGGAAGCCCTGGAAATGAGAGCTGGACAGGATGGCGGCAGGGCTCTAACCCAAAACTTACCGCGTTTTTTGGGCTGGGATGCTGAGAGGCTTTCCAAGGCATAGGCCACCTCTGACCCTTCCTCAGTTGAGAGCTGATCCTTCAACTTCTCCAGCTGTTTAAAAACAAACAGCAGTAAACAAATGCCACATCATGAGGAGCTCCACAGTGTGCTGGCAAGCGCAGGGCGGCTCAGAGGCAGGAGGTACAGGCAGCCTGGCTGACACCATCATCAGGGAGGACAGGGTCTTCCCTGGAGCAGGACCATTCCAGGAGGATCTGCCTTTGGAGCATTCACACCTCCTCATGTCCTCCTCCATTCAGCTGCTTGTTTGGTGACAGCAGTGTAGGCACTCTCTGCTCTTGCCCCTGACCCTAGGGTGAAAACCCCTGTGGAGAGGAGGCTGTGCAGAAGGATATTGCACCATTAAGAGTCAAGTCAGTGCTGGGGCAGGAGGTCTCCATGCATCCACCCACTGCAACAGAGAGCAGTGCTTCTCCATTGCTCTGGACTGTCCCTCCCCTCCCTTCCCCCCAGCTCTTGCTAACTTCCTTTGGTTATAATGTGGAAAGTCCATGGTATTCCTTCTCCATCTGTAGCTACAGGAACATCTATGGCCATGATCTAGACTTCTGCTCTGGCCGTGTTGCTCCCAGGAAGCCAGAGCTTAGTGTCCCTCAGCACTGGAGCAACGGGCTAGGGTAGGAACTGGCAGCCTCCTGTCTGGCATGCCGCACTGTGGTTTTTCAGTCTGAAGTGAAAAGTGCCAAGTGGAACCCAGCAGGACCTCCAGGATCCATGCCAACAGCTGGACCTGGCCTGAGAAAGGGTAAAAAGGGCTTCCACTGCTTGCGGGGTTTGGGGCACAGTGGGAGCCATGTCAAGGTTGCTGCACACCTTTCCCTGTTCCTGGAAACTCGGTGTAGGATGGAGGTTCCTCTTGCTATCCGTGTGTGCTCTCCACACAGCACAGCAGGGCTCTGACCCTGGCTAGGGCCTCCCTTAGTAGTAAAGAGCCCCCACAAAAATCAGTCTGGATTAAGTGTGCAGTGGCTATCCCTCTAACTTCAACCCATTATCAGATGCAGCCAGCTTGCAGGCAGCAAGACCTGCCCTTCTCCCTCCCTTTTCCTCCATGGAGATTTCCTTTGGCATCTATTTTTTTCCTGGCTTAGCCTTCACTGGCCTTTCACTGGTGGCAGAGGCAAGAGCTGCCTCAGCCTTTATTGCACTAGTCTATAGCCTTGCTCTCTTTTTATCTTTTCCAGCTTGTGCAGCTACTTAGCCCAAGTTCTGCTTTTCCCTTTGTGTGATACATGCTTACATTACAGCAGCAGAATGAAGAGTAGCAGAATGTAAAGATCGAAGAATAGGGCATAAAGCAATATGCACAGTTGTTTAGCTATTCATGCAACAGTATGCATATATGTGTCCGTGCATTTGCTCCTCTCACCTGTTCAAGCTCTTCAAATTTCTTTGCCAGCTCCCAGTCTGCAAGAAGGGAGAGAGTAACATCAGTATCTGCGTTGCTTCCCAAAGCTCAAATCCGAAACAGTTTCTTCATTTAACCTCTTCAGTGGTTGACAAAAAAAGACCTAGTTATCATTTACTTCCTGATAGTGATCTCCAAATCTATGGTAGCAGAAACAGTGACAGAAAAGCAGGCTTTCTCTACTGAATTCTATGGGACTTCACCCTAATTCACCATTATGAGGGAGGCTTCTTTATCATTCACCATGCTGTAGGGGGATTGGCCCAACAAGGTCACGTACTGTGTGATACCAACTCAGGTGAACCTCTTTGCTGCTTTTTAATTTTCATCCTGATAACAGCAAATCCCTAATGCTGGCTTTTCTGTCACTGGCCTTTTATATGAAATCCCATTGCTTCCTTTAAGACTTGTTTACCCTCACATCACCCATGCAGGCAGAAGTCAGAAGACACAGATTTAGCCTAGCATCGCTTATTGCTTTGTAAATCAGCAAACATCAGGGTTGGCAGAGTGGAGCAACAGGAAAAGTAACATAGCAGTGAGTGCATGGGTTTCGCACTTCTAAATGTTAGGGGAGCACAGGGACCTGGGGACCAGCCTCATAGATCAGACTTAGAGATCTCAAGGCTGAGCAGTACTGTACTAGACTGTCAAAAAATTATGCAGATGGATGAACGAGCTGCCCTGAGATAGCCCATCCAGGAGAAGGGGAAAGTTAGGTGCCTATGAATGGGATCTAAAACCTCCAGCTGAATTGGGAAGGGCCTGGACTAGCAATAGGGAAAGCTGCAGGAGGGGATGGGGGATTTCAATCTCACTCCTCTTGAAGTCTGAGGTACCTTATTCCAGGCTCAAACTGATGTCAAAAACAGTTATGGGTTGTTTTTTTTTTTTTTAATAAGGTAGCTGAAACAATGGAAAGCACCATGAAAAAACAAGCTCAGTCAAAGCTGAGTGACTGGACTACAGCAGTTCCCCTGGGAGGGAAACGCAAAGTGATCAGCTGGTTTTAAGTGACAGTTTGGGAAAAAAATGCACTAAAATAAGCAGAAGAGCCAGGAAAGAGCTAAAGAATGTCTCTGCTGGGCCCCACAAGAAAGCCAAAAGCCAGCCCTGGAGCTGCCTCCTTTGTCTGCTCCTCATGTGGCAGCAGGCATTGGTCTGCATCTCCAATGGGATTTAGGACGTAATTCCCCCTGATTTCAGATAAGACTTCAGCACACAGACACATCACCAGACATGGGCTTTTTTTCCAAACGTTTGAAACTGAGCAGGAGGGTGCCAAGAAAGAGCTGACTGCCTTCTCAGTTTCTCCTTTGAGAAGGAAACAAATCAGTTGAAAAATCCTGAACATTTTCTGACAGATATTCATCCAACAGAAAAAGCAGCAGTTCCCAAGAAAATCCATTACATCAGGGCTCGGTTTGAGTGACGGTCTGGGGATGGGGATGAGCTGGGAGTCAGGAGGTGGGGGCTCTGTTCCTGGCACTGCCAGCAATGACCTCAGGCAGATTCCTCTTAAGCAAGTTTTTACATATCCATAAGGTAGAGACAGCTAAGCCTGCATATCTACAAGTGAAAAGTGCCACTTAAGAGGAGATGACGGTGATGATGATGATGATGATGATTGTTATTATTATTATTATTATTCACATTTTTACCTCTTTCAGAGTTTCAAGTGCCTATTTTGGCTTGACTTTCCGCAAACTGTAAGCTTGGCCAATGACTGCTATGAATAGAAAATGAACAGCGGTCGAAATTTGGAACAGATTATCTCAGGCAGGAGGAAGGAAGTTAATTTATGGATGAAGCCTTGAGAAACTGCCTGCTGTAAATCCTCTGTCTGTGCTCTGCTCAGAGATTCATTATATTCAATTGTCTGGCATAAAATGCAGCCTTTCCTCTAGGAGTAATAAGTGCAATAATCCATAAACCAATCATAAAAATGTTATTTCTTGAATGCATCCCCTTTGCAAGAAGAATGCCTTTGTTAGTATAAGGACTTGATTTATTTGTGTTTGTTTATTTGTCCCAGGATTGTTTAACCACTGCCTCACTGCATTAACAAGGGGCTGGGGAAGAGCACTGAGTGATTTTGACAAATGGATTTTCATAACAAAATTTTTGCTGGGCCCCGTTCTCGGCTGTTTTCACAGGGAAGGGCAGCTTCCTGCTCTGGGACCACCACATATGGCTCAAACCCTCCCCTGGCTGCGGTGGCCGTGGGAATAGCTGATCCCTGTAATCCATATGGCGCTTGTGATCGCTGTGCGTAGCGTCATGGAAAGCCCAAGTTTCTCTTCAGCAGGTCTGAGTTTAGAGGCTGTCGCAACATGCGGGTGGCTTTAAATTTGGTGCCTGTTCACAGAACACTGACAGGAAAAGCCTCCACGTGGCCTGTCTTTGGCCTCCCTGCTGTGTGGGAAAAGCCCGTTGTCTCAACCTCTTGCAGCAGTAGCAGGGGCTCAGGCTCAGACGGGAGCTCCCAGTACTGTTGTCCCAACCTACACCTGACTCCAAGGGATCTCAGCCGTACGCTCTCTGCAAAATCTTGATGCTGCCCCGCTGCCCCGTGTCCTGACAAGATGCTGCTGGTTTTAGCATGCCAGCAAGACACTGAGCTGTCTCTCAAAAGCACATGGGGCTGCATGGGGTGTGGGTGGAGAGGTGACTCCCAAGGCTGGCCCATGCCCCAGGCGTAGTACACAGTGTCTCAGGGATAGCAGGGGCACAGGGACTCAGCAGCATCTCTTCTTGTTATTAGTTATGTACACACACATGCTCCCTTGGCAGCTCAGCGTTGAGTGTCTGAGGATCTAGGGTGCGTGGTTTTGGGCAGCTTTACATTGTATTGCAAAAGCAGGTCCAGGAGCCCCATGATGCAGAACACCTGACATCATTAATCACCTGTAGGCACCATACTGGGTGCTTCCACTTTCTGAGCAGTCGGTATTTCTGAGGAACCTGAGGAGCAGGTTCCTTACGTTCATGCAAACACAGATTCAAGAAGCTGAGATCTCCCATCCCCTTCGCTTACCAATATTTTCTGGTCTCCGCCATCCAAGCTTCTTATTAAGAAGCAGAGTCAGCAGGGTGTCCTCGTGATTTGTGTCTCCTCTCTCCGGAAGCACTCGGTTATCTGCAGCACATAAAATACACCTTTCTCGATCTCTAGTGACAAAAAGGACAGACCCTCCAGCCCCCAACATTAAAACAAAAATTAAGAAGGTTAAGAAGTGGAAGGAAAATGTCTCCTATCAGCACTTTGTCAGGGTGGAAGGTGCTCAGGGGAAGAGGAAGATGTGTGAGCACAGAATAAAATGTCCAGGCAGTGAGGGCTGCGCAGTGAAAGGGTGCATGATGGGGGAGCCCTCCCTGCCAGCTCCGGGCTGCTGGCCAGTCTCACTGCAGCCTCATCAGCATGGCTGGCTGCGGAGAGCTGGAGACATCACCTTGATTTAGACAGTCCCGACCTCTTCTGCAAGGTGGATGTAGCGGATGCTTCTGCAAAGCCAGCAACCCACAAGAGCCTCTCAAAACTGCAGGCGCTCCCTCGCTCACCCCATCCATCTTCCCAGGGTCGATAGAGGTGGGAATTTGCTCCTCATGAGAGCTGACATGTGGGTACCATAGCTGAAAAGCCCTGCAGCCCTGCACTCTATTCTTGCGCTCACTCAGCCTTGGGGCTGCTCTATCTGATTGCCAGCGGTATTAAAGGATTCTTCCCGAACAGAGCCAAAGTGTGGAGGAGTTTAAAACGAGCCTCTTTATTCCCAAGGAAGCCTCTTACAGTAGCTGTAGGCCACGCAAAATTTTTCTGTTTTCCAGGAAAAAACCTCCCCAAGCTGCTGTCCTAAAGCAGTTTGGGCCTCTCTGTGAGGCCCCTTTAGGGAGCTTTCTCAGTGGTTTTGCTTTAGTGGTTGTGGCTATGCCCTCAAATGAATGGTTGTGAAGCTCAAGGGTTCAGCAGAAACCAACAGACACAGGGGATGGGACTAATCAGAGCCCGGAAGGCTCCGAGACCCTCCCAGCTCTGCTGAACAGATTTCCAGGATCATCTGAAACTTGAATGTTGCATTCATTTTTGAGAATGACAGAATGGGAGCCATACTTTACAGGGAGAATGGCTATTCCCCAAAATCTTTGGTCTGAACACCGCTGCCCCACACCCAGACCCTGAGAAGCCCTATAAGATGCCTACAGAATCCATAGAGAATGCAAAGAAATTATGCAGAAAGGCTTATTTTCTCTTCTTCCAGTATCTTTAGGACTTCTGCTCACTTCCTTCAAGGAAGAGAGGAAGGAGAAAATGGTCTCGTATAGCCATCAGCCCTACATAGCTGTGATGGTATGAATACAATTATTTTTGATACAGATGAGAAAAAACATCGTACCAGATGAGCCTCAAGGATGCTCAAGATCATGTGGGAATCAGTTCCATTAGCCAAAGTCACATAAATCTGCAGAAGCAGAGGGGCCCTAGCCAAAGTGATGCTCCAAGTATTGGCCAGACTCAACCCTGCCTCATGCTGTGGCTGAAGCTGCTGGTCCTGACTGTGATCTCCAGAAATAAACCCGAGGGACTTAGCAGAGCTACACACTGTATAAAACTTGCAGTAAGCATGGAGTGCTATAAACCTCGTTCCTAAGTCTGAAAGACAGTTATGATTTTAAAATAGCTACTTTCAGTCATTTGGGGGATTTGCTACAGAAAAAAAAAACCCCAAACTATAAACACTCTAGTAAAAACTAAACAGAAGCAGTATTTAGATAGAGTGGCCTCAGGAATGTTTTGGTTGTCATTACAAAAATAAATAGGTGAGATAAGAGGAAAAATAATATGAAAAGCGATGTTATTTTCAAGCCTATATTTAGCTGCTTTTTTTTTTTCTACTGCCAAGTCTCTTTAAGAAAGAAGATTAATGATTGACAGTTCCCTGCAGAATAATTTCAAGCTAAGATTAATTTAAATTATGGGAGAAGAACATGTAAAGAAGTTTTGTGAATAAAAAAAGTTCAGCAGCACCCTACTACTGACATTTATGAGCTGTCAAATCTCATATGGTGCATACTGGAATTGCTACTCTCTGATATTTTAATGTTTTTCCTTGGAAATGTTCTTTTGGGAGAAAAAGAGCTACCCTTACCAGATTTCACCAGATCTGATATTTTTACTGATTAGCAGAATGCAGAATACGACCAGCTGCAGACCAGAAGGACAGCTTTAGCTCATGCTAATATGAACAGGTCTCTGGGTAGCACCCACGTTAATTGTTTAGTATAGCTCATGGTTCATTCTATTTTCTTTCACAGATAAGCAAGTGTTGCATGGCCATGACAAGCAGCAAAGCAAAGCAAAAAGATAACCACCTACCTGTGTCATCTAGTTTGTATTCCAGCTTACCTTGTAGTAAAAAAGGCTCTCCATGTGTAGATGGGACATACAGAGTCATGGTCAAGATGGTTAGGACTCCAAGGGACAGCTGGACAGACCACATCTTCTCCACGTTCCCACCGCCCAAAAGCATTCTTCCTTCAGGCACGGTGGAGGACTTCAATGCAACCCAGTGCCAGATGAGCTCACTTTTAAGAGGCAGTGGATGTGCCGTGATTGCAAATGGCCTTTGGAGGAGGGGAGAAAAATATCTCTTGAGATATAATTCAACCTGTCAATATGATTCACTCCTTTGGGAGTGGACAGAACAACCCAGTAACAGACGTCAGATGGAACCTGTTCAATATATCTCATATCAGACTGATCTAATGAATTCTGATGTTCCCACCGGCATGCACCATCCACGCACATCGACATACATTCCATACGTACATACATTAAAAATATTTTTTCGGGGCTGCTGCTTTAATGGAGTTCAGACATGAGGACTCCCACATTAGCAAGGAAGATTTGTCTAACGTACAAGTTGCCGTATGTCACCAGTTTGGACAGAATCAGGTTAATGGGTTTTTGTAATTTATCATCTCACTTCCTAGTGCCTATATTAATTAATGTGAGATATAATGAGTGCTGAAGTGGTGGAAAAGAAAGGGGGAGAGTTCTTTTCATTTAACTGATTGGAGGATGTTGAGTGTGTCTCACTCACCGTGACTTATGGCTTTGTCAACGGGAAAAGCATCACACCCTATTTTGGGATTGTGTCTGAGTGGGGGAGTGCGGATTTGGCAGCAGATATGGAATACATCAAGGATGGGCAAGTGTCTTCAGTTTTTTCTTGGGGAAAAAAAGAAGTGGAAGGTCAGATGCTGGTTCTGGCTGCACAGCCATATTTTATTAGTTTAGAGCAAAGTATTGCTGTGCACATTGCACATATTCCATGTCTTCTCAGGTCGTGACTACATCTTGGTTTGGCTTCTACTTGTTGCCTGTCCACCACTATTGATCAGGGACCTGCTACTAGTTTTCTATTACAACCTTACCAAGAAAAATGTTGTGATAGTAACAGCGCTAAACTTTGTTCTTCACTTCTGCTTCTTCTGCAGAACTGAATCATCTGTACTACACTTTGGCCAAGCTCTGACTTGTACATACACTCCTAGTGACTCACCTTGGGTGCTTTTTTGACACCACATCATGCCAGATTACCCAGCATAGCTTCATCTGATGGTACTTGCACTTCATCTTAACTAAAAGACAATATCATTTCCATGTTTGGGCTTTTGGCTTCTGGTCCCCAGCTCTCCCTACAACTTGCTGTGCACCTCGGATAGCTATAGGATGACTAGCCTTTCAATATCCCTTTTAATAGTTACTTTTTGCTAAAAAATGAGGGGGGAAAAGGCTCAGATTTTTTTGCAAGAAGTGCCTATGAAAATGAATGTGATGCTTCCATTAAGGAATATTTCCCTACTAAGGAAATATTCCAAAATTTTCACTGCAGATATAATACGTGCAAATAAACAAAACCTGTCTTTTCTCTCAGTCTTGTGAACCAGTGATCAACCAGCTGAAGTATTCCCCTTCTTCGCAAAGTTCTGTGTGGACTGAAGGACACCTGTGTCCTACAGGGAACACTTTTCCAGTCACCTCTGTCTCCCTAAGCTGCCCGTTTCAAACTGGTTGGTAGTGAGCAGCCCCCATGAAGTCCTGAGGTCTGCTGTGAAATTGGGTTTGCCTTGATATAGATGGTGGTTTTCCCCATCTCATCTAAGTCTATGCAGAATCCATAGATCTTGGTCTGTTTTTTCCTACCCTTGGCTGTGAGGCACCACGGGCTATTGGCAGGCTCTTTCAGGAAGGTGAGCTATTCCCTGGGATTTCCTCTTTCACTGTGGAAAAACTTCCGTTCTGGGTCACTGCGACTGTTCAGCCCTGAAAGCAACATATATAGTGTGCAAGTGAGGGCCCTGGTGAAGGTGAAGGACTGCCATTCTACATTTACATACTAGAAGGGAGATTACTGGGTGCTGTGAGCGGGTGGGTGGATAGATGCCTGCCAGACGCTGCCAGACGCTAGTGGACTTTTTGCATGTGTTGCTGTTATGAGATGGTTGATTTGAAGTGTTGGGCTTCTGTAAGACTCCCACCTGGAAAATTCCTTTGCTTTTAGCCCATCTGTCTGGGTGCTGGAAATACTATTGAATTTTATTGTTCTTACATGTTTTATTCTCCATAGAAAAACAACATAGTCTCCATACTCTCCCTATTACTTCACTCCGTGATAATGTCTTCTGCATCATCCACTGAGCACTTGTGTCTAGAACTTAGAGATAGAGAGAACATGAAGATGGGAATTCCATCTCTACCTCCCATGTTCCTAGTCTGTCTAAGCCTCTTCATGTAGAAGTTTCTCTTTCCATAAGGCTATGCAGAATTCAGGTAATCAAACACAATCAAACTGGAAAATTGACAAGGGTGGACAAAACCAACCAATCCAGAGGGCAGGAATGGAGAAGACTTGGCCCAAGCAGCTGAGATGCCACTAAAGTCAGCTGCGCCAGCTCCGAGTGTGGGGGAGATGAGTACATGTGTCAGGGCCCTGAGGATGTTAACAGTCCTGAGCAGCCTCAGCTGGGGCCTCCAGCCACCCTCTCTGCCCATTGGCTGAGAAGCCCCATTTAAGCTCAGCCGTGGACCACCTCTGTTTCTGCTTGAGCTATGTTGGAGGAATCATAGAATTGGAATGTTGGTCTGCAGCTCAGCTATGTCTTTGCCTGCCCATGGCCCATACTGATCTGGACCCAGACCTTCAGGTTGACTTACCTGTTTGACCTCATACATGTTCCACCAGTGTGGACCTGTCTGGTGTTCACTGGGCTGTGTTTGACCCTGGTTGCTATCATTGGGCCTGATTCTGACTAGTGGATTGACTTCCAGCTTGACCCTGGATCTGCCTCATCATCATGGGCTTCCCTGATCATTGGGATCCTTGACTGAATCTGGCTGCTGTCTCTGGGCCCGCCCTGCTTGCACCCCTTGGGATAGGTTCCTGTCCTGCTGGCAGCATCGCTGCACTTGGCTCCCTGTTCCCTAGGGAGAGGCTGGCCCTTGCTGCTCTCGGACATCATCCTCCTCAAAATGTTCAGCTTCTTTCTGTGCATAGACTCCTCTTCTCTGCCAGGTAGATTAGTAGATCTTGGAATGGTGAAGGCTTTCAGGTATGCTATATAAAATCTCAATTTTTCTGAAGTAATTTTGGGCTTTGCTGTTAGCTCTAATGAAGCTAGGACTGCCTCTAGAAGAGATGCAGTCCCCAAATAACCTAACTTTATTTTAACCTCAAAGCAGTAACGTTTACTGTTTCAGAGTAAGCCTCAGACAAGGGGAATTCAGTATGGGTTTTGGGTGACTTGTAAGATGCAGGAGAATATGAAAGGGCTACTTTCCAGAGCCAGCTTGGAGTGGCAGGTTTCCAGACCACTTTGTATGCTGTACATTTGGGGTTTGGAGAGAGGGAGGATATTTTTTTCTTTTCCAGAGCTTCCTGAGAACACATGAAAACATCACATGCATCATGTATTTCAGGTGAGCCTCAACAGCATCCACAGGCTTTGCTGTGGTCCTTATAGTCTCCACTTAACCATAGTTTGCTTGGTCCCAAAGCAAACAACCTGCTGTGGGAGGACCTGTCAGGGAAGAGCCTTTACTTAAGGTTCGGAGAAAGGGCATATGAACTGTCCTGCAACCTCTGCACCAAGGATGGGTCTTGGCTGCAACCAGGCAGTCTCAGCTGGTGGAGACAGGATTTTAATACTGTGCGGTACATATGGAGAGACTCATGTATCATTGTTTTCTTGCCTAGAGTGTTTCTAAGAATAAGTTGAGGGTGGGGAATGACAAACAAATTTGGAAATGAGGAGGGGACATGCCTTGTAGAGGGAAAAGCAGGGTGGGGGCTTGATGGCCCCAACAAAGCGGGGAGAAGTTGGTGAGCTTTTAGCAGGCAAGAAAGGAGAGCTGCCCTCACAGCAGGGGTGAAGAGAGCTTCATACACAGTGTCAGAAAAGCAGGAGTCATCTTGCTCCCCATCCTGGGCAGTGACTTACGGTGTACCCCCTGTCCCATCATGTGCTTCTATCACCTCTGTCTATTCACATGCCCAACAAACTGTTTCCATCTTCTGTAGCCAAGTCCCTTCTCTCTTCCATGATGTCTGCCTTTCCTGCCTATATCACCATTGTAGACCTGACACCATTTGTCTCTTCTGTCTACGTTCCTATTGCATCTATCTGCTCCTCTGTGTCTCCAACTGTGCTTCACCTGGTAGGAATCAGAGTAGAAGGTACTGAAAACCACCCTGTCCTCTTCAGCCTTCATCCCTTATACATTTAATATCTGATTTCTCCTCTGCCTGTGTCACTTCTACCCTGGGGCGAACTTGAGAGAACAAAACCCACTCCAGTCCCGTTATTTAAAGTACCACTGGAAGACACTCAGATACTCTGCTGATGTGTGGTGCAAAGTCCCTGACAGAGTGAATAATAATAACAATAATAATAATACACAAAGCAAGTGATGCACAGTGCAACTGCTCACCACCCGCCGACCGATGCCCAGCCAGTCTCCGAGCAGCGGCCCCCCCGGCCAGCTTTCCCCAGTTTATGTACTGAGCATGACGTCCCATGGTATGGAATGTCCCTTTGGCCAGTTGGGGTCAGCTGTCCTGGCTGTGCCCCCTCCCAGCTCCTTGTGCACCTCCAGCCTTCTCAGTCGGTAGAGCATGGGAAGCTGAAAAGTCCTTGACTAGTGTAAGAACTACCTAGCAACAACTAAAACATCGGTGTGTTACCAACATTATTCTCATCCTAAATCCAAAACACAGTGCTGTACCAGCTGCTAGGAAGAAAATTAACTCTATCCCTGCCAAAACCAGGACACAGAGCAGCTTGGCTGCACAGAAAGGAATTAAAATAATGTGCACATAAGCCAGGAGAGCAGCTCCCTGAGAGGAGGGAGTGCATAATGGGGAGGGAGATGTAGTTATAAAATGAGATTCTGTGTTCCTTAGGGGACTGTTAAAACCAGTCAATATTTATGAAGCTTTTAGTCTGACTCATGCAATTTGTTCTCCCTTCTACGTGCTTGTCTTTGGGACTCAGCTGTTGCTTGGCCTGTTACTGCCATAAAATTAGATGCTATGGTTTAACTGCCTCCTTGCTTAGAGAAGAAAAGGGAAAGGTCCAAGGTAGAGTGTAAAGCATCTCAAGTTGTCATCTCACTGCAAGCAACCAAGGAAGCACAGAGGGAAGCATTGCCAGCTCCCATCAGATGGGTGTTGTACTAAAGAGAAGCAGTTCCTCGTGGTTAAGGCAGCGGAGGGTAAGAAGTGCAGCTGGGCTGCCTGCCTGGCTTTCACATCCACTCTGGGAGCTGTCAGGAAACCATTCAACTTCTTAGAGAATGACCCAGCTCCAAAGTGTTCTCCTGGAGTGAGGGGTTGAAAGAGTAATGCAGGAATGTCAAAGCATGGGATGTGGGAGGAGGCAGCCCATGGGGAGAAAGCAGGGAGCAGAGGCAGTCGTGGTACCATTCTCCCCTCTGCCTCATAATCCTGAGCTGGAGCACCTTTTCCAGACCGCATCTCAGTCTTCCGTCCCTATTGACCAGGGGTTACTTGGTTGAGGTTCCTGGTGAGGAGATGAGGGCATTGTAGAAAACCTTTCTGCTTTGAAATGTGCTGTGACCTGCTGGTCTCAGAGTAATTTTCAGTGATGCTCCTGAGTGGTAAATACTGGTGTGGCTGTGTAGGGACAGATCTGACCCCTGTGCCAGGAATGTGTCCTGAAGAGACATGATCTGGAATGACCTGGTTATACCATCAGGTTTACCCTGAGCTTGATCCCCCTCTGTTCTAACTCACCTTCTGCAGGCCCTGAGCTCATCCTGACTGATGAGTGTGAGCAGTGCCCCTCAACTTAGCTGGGACACTGAGTGCTAAGTGATGCTGTGGGGTGTCTTTGCAAGAGCAGCATCACCCTACGGAAGCTAGTCTTCCCAGGCCCCCAGTAAAGGCAGTGGAAGTAGGAAGGCTGAGAGTGATTTGGAACAGGAGCCTGCCTGGTTTTCTGGAGAACCTCCTACCTCTCTGTCATTTATAGGACATTAGAGAACAGCCACTTGGGGAAATGGTAGCTGAGGTAACAAAACAGTACATGGCCAACAAGAGGTGATTTCTAGAGCTGGGATTTGCCCTCCACAAATGCCGTTACAAGCCCATCACCCTGCCAATAGTGGCAGACCTTGGCTCATTTATTCCTTCTAGAGGATGGATATCAGCGGTCATTATCACTTATCCTGTGAGCACGCAAAGCCAGGAGGACCCAATGTGGTGATCTGGCATGTAGCTTCTGATGGAGCTTGCCACTATCTAGATGGAGGGAAAAAGTAAGGGAAACTAAGCATGAGGTGTGTTATCTCTTCTGAGTAGCAGCAGGCTGTGCTAGGCTGCCTGAGCTTGTCTCCAGGGAGCTGATGCATCTCCCCAGTGAGGTGGAGACCTTAGCTTGGCCACCAAAAAGCCGTATGTGCATATTAGTGTGGCACTTGGGATGGGCTAATTAGCCTGGCTTCTGGGTGAAATTGTCAGGGTAGTTGTGCTGGTTCTGGGGTAGCTTCTGCAGAGCTAGCACATCTCCACAGGGCCCTGCCTGCCTGCATGGAGTTGTCTTCAGAAAGCCTAGTCTCCCAGCACTTCCAAGGCTGCTGTTGGTGAGGCACTGTGTCCTCCAGACCATGCTGCAGCCACCAGCTGGTAAAATTTGCTGGCTGCTGTACAGGCTGACATGGACTTGGCAGCTCGCAGTGTGCCGCAGAGGAATGAGCTGCCTCTTGATTTTTCTTGTTGCAGATGTTGTGCTGAAGATGCTCAATGCTACCTGCATCAAGGACCTCCGCAAGGATCCTTTGGTGTGGTCAGCAACCATCATACGGGAATGAGCGTGTGCATCCATCTGCCTCTGCATGTTTCCCCTGAATTTTGCACACTTCCTTCTACTTCAGTCAGCCACTCAGTAAGTCTAGATGGAATGTAACTTGTACATGTACTACTTTGGGTAACGTGGCCATATAGACAAGGCTGGCTGATTTCCTGCTAAAAATGCTGGTTGGGGCACTTTTAAGGTTGTGGAGGTCAACCCTGTCTGCTAACAGTGCCAACTTTCGTGCTGTCGTTCCCCTTTCTCCTTCCTCCTCCCTGTTCCTATCATCTCTCCTTTTGGTTTATTGAGAAATGTTACCCATTTTTTTGGAAAACTCTTACTACAGTTTACCCAAGGGAGAGCTTAGAGGGTACACAGATCTGTTTTGTTTTGAGGAAATTTGCACAGACAACCATAATCTTTGCATTTCTGAGAGTCTGTCTTCTTACCTAGCTTTTATTTGCACCCAGGGCTGCTGAGACTGATAGCTTCTGCACATGCAAAATAGTATTCTAGTGAGTGAACACCAATGCTTTGCAGATGTAAACTTGCATATACAAAATCATGACTAGAAATGAGGGATCTGAGACTGTAGGACATACCCATCCCTCACTTTTTGGCCTGCTTGCCACTCTGCAGCTTGGCAAACAAGGCTGGCAGAAGTGATAACACAGGATATTTTTTTTTTTTTAACCAGAAAAGGATGGGCTGATGGAAATCGAAAGAGGTGATTTTTAGGTAGACTTAGTAATTTTTCAGAGTGGAATATAGCAATATTAGTGGAATATAGGAATATATCTCACTGCTAGGTGAGAACAGCACCGACTTCAGCCCCCACCAGACTCCCTCTAATAACATCAGTGTGGTGAAGTTTCATCCAGGCAGTAATGACCGAATAACTGAGAACCGGCCAAGGTGCTTCACCACTACCTGCCACTTATTATTCTTATGCTTCCATTGTGCAGGCTTGCAGGTAGCTCCCTGGGGAGCACTAAGTGAATAACAAATACCTGTTCTGGGGGGTCTGTTCTTCTGACCTATAAGAGTAAAGGAAAGATGCACAGTGGATAAGGGAAGAAGAAAGTAGCAGATGTACCACTTTTAGTATTACTTCTCACTTTCATTGGTAAGGGAGATTTTTTGGAAGGCATTTGGTCTCTTCTGGTGATGAGAAACTTAGCCATTTCACTTGGAGGAAAAAAAAAAAAAATCACCAAAACTACAACCCTTGCAAATGTTTATGTAAAACTGTGGGCAGAGATGCAGAGCTAATTTGCACCTTGCAGTTTCCAGAGTAGCTTATACAAACATCTGATCTGTGCATGTAACCGAGCTGTGAGCAGCATCATACCTGACTTCAGATTGCATGGGTTCTCTCTCCAACTTGAAAACCAACAAAAGCCCTTGTTCTGTAAATGCACAGCTCATGATTTTCCCAGTGTCCCTCATTATATTACATGTAAGCACAAGTTTAGTTTCCTCTTTGTTCGTTCTTTGCAATCACTTCATTCATTACCCCTGGTGTGCTTTATAATACCTTAATCTTCGCAGGCTCCTGCTCTCCTTGTCCTTCAGGGAGCCTGAGTTCCCACAGGCACCATTCAGCTACCTATGGAAATTGCACACCTGCTTCTTGGTGCTCCTTGACAATGCTGTAATGTTTGCTTCCTCTCATTGGCCCCTTCTGGCACAGGACTTCAAACCTCTCTTAAAGTGCACCTTAGCTTAGAAATGCAGGGATGTTAATGACCCAAGTGGGTCAAAGAGGAGAAAAACAAAAGCACGTGTCCCCAGCTCAGGTGAGAAGGAACGTCAGTCCCCTGGCATCAGTTACCACTGACTTGGACATGGGTTTGTGTGGCACCTGGTATCATGCCACTGACCCACAGGTTTTGGACATGGGTTTGTGCGGCACCTGATATCATGAGATACCTAGAACCATTTTTTCCATCCCTTTGCATTGACCATTAACTGATGCACACATTCCTGCCTGCAGGATCATTATCCTCTGTGTCTACTCCTACAGCAGCCTCGTCAGTTGGAAGTTAGCCTTGCCATCATTAAGGAAACTTTAACAAAGACTGTTCTATTGAAAGTGAACATCTTGATGAGGCCTAATTTATTTCACAGTAGTTGTTATCCTGTTGACCTAAAATAACAGCAGGACACTTGGAGAGGTGCCCGGTTTATTCAAGAAGCAAGCACAAAATTGTCTTTCCCTGCCTGCAGGAAGAGCTTAGCAGCATAAGGCACTCCTAGCTCCTGGTCCCGATGCTCTGCCTGGCAGCTCCTGGCCCGAAAAGCTTACTGTGGCTTTTCTGAGAGCCAGTCCAGATAGTGTTGGTTTTATCTGTTTTTAGCAGTTCCAACCTCTGCTTTGCACATCCCCTCAGCAGTGTTTTCAGTGCTGTGAGAGCTGGGATAGCGTTGTGTGGTGCACCAGCGTGACAATCTGGGTACATTCCAGGAGTGACGTATTTGGGAGCAGGATCAGATGCCTGGGTGCAGGTAGAGAAAGTGCCCATTCCTGGGGCTCCCTGAGGTTTAAGACTTTTGTGGTGGCATGGCCCCAGCTGCAGTGCCATCTCTGAGCCCCTGCCCACAGCTGTCTGCTGGAGCACACTCCTCACTGACCGTGGTGTGCCTGGTCCACGGGATCTGCCATGGGGAGTGGCTGCTGGAAAGCACAGAGCCAAACAAGGTGACAGTGCAAGGACAAGGGGCCGGGGTCGCAGGTTGCAGCAAGAGGAAGTCCACCTGGATATAAGGAGAAAAATCACAACGAGCAAAGAATGGAACAGGAGCTCAGAAAGGTGGTGTGATCTCTAGCCTTGGAGATTTTCAAAACTCACCCGTGCGAGGCACTGAGCAACCTCATCAGATTTTGAAGCCAGTCCTGCTTTGAGCCGGGGGTTGGACTAGAGCCCTGCAAATTCCCTCCTGAGTGAAGTTACTCCATGAAAGAAGAGTTAAAGGTGTGTGCTGCGCACTTCAGCTCAAATTCTGCATCAGCTTCCCAGTTGCTTTTGTCCTGCGAAATGAGATGGGCTTGTCTTCCAACAGAAGCTCCTGTGAGATTAAGTACCTGCTTTTATAAAAGATTGAAGTGTTGTCTAATTATCTTAAATAAAGTGGTTAGTCTTCCCAGCTTTATTGGGACTAATCTACCCACTGCAACATATACCATTTGTCAAGCGAGATGCTGTACAGTTTGCACAGGAGAAGCAGCTCTTAGACACAAGTGAGAGTCTTGGAGGGTGATTTGAGATCCACCACAATGAGAAGCCCTTTGGGAGCATAAGCTGTGATGCTGCTGCAGTGCTAGCATTACGTCAGTAACTCATTCCCTGGATCCTGTTTAATTCCCTCTCATGCCCAGTCCCCCATGATCGTTTTTGTAGCTGTCTTTGAAACCTTCTATAGCCTTCAAGTGACTCATGCCATCTTCCAATCTCAGAGATTTCATCTGAATTAATCTCAAAAATCAAGCTAAGATGAGAGGGAAGCCCAATGTCAAGAATGCAAAAAAATGTTTTGTTTGGTGTGTAGGACCCTGCCTTAAAGAACATGGTTTTGCTGGTGTTACCCCTCCCAGGAGCCTGTTCCAGCCTTTCTGTGCTCTGACAGCTAGAGATGTTCCCCTCATTTCCAGCACCAAGAAAATAATGTCACTTGCACTATCTGCCTGTAGTTTCCTTGGGTTCTAGCAGAGCTCACCATCCAACTGCTATCACCGAGCTTCAGTAGATCTTGCAAGAACAAATACATTTGCACGATTAAGGGAGCCACAGGAAGGCATGAGGAGCCACGTAATTTGTGTAGTAGAAACCTGAACCCAGGAACCTCAGGAACTACTCTGCTGTGACCCTGAGCATCAGGTACCAGATCTTGCTTTAGTGAAGCTACACATCGCCAGGCACATGGTTGTCTTTTAACAGCAGCCAAAGTCACATCAGTCCAACATGGTATCTCTTGAATACAGTGCAGATTATGACTAATTTATGTTGCTGGTTTTGGCCCTAGCCAGACAACGTAATATGACACAAATTCATTACTGAAGACCGGAGCAAAAAAACTGTGTGCATGGAGCAAAATGCAGGATCACTGGGATGGCCAGGTTAAAAGTTGTGTCATAGTTGGCTCTGTTGCATTAAAGCTGCTGTGAAAATGTGAATGCTTCAGGCTTTTAACTTCTGCTGCTTTGTATTGAATACCTTATACTGAGAGAAGGGCAGCAGAAAATGGTATTCTGGTTTTGAAAAGCCAGATTGGTATGTTCTGTGCCACTTCTCCTGTACCTTCCTGGTTGCTTGGCCTCTTCTTTTGTCCTCACTTTTGTCCAATAATAAATGCTTATTCAGCGATCAAAAAGCTTGATTAGTAAAGGGTGAAGGATGTCCAGAGGAATATACTGACTTCAGGAAAACTCGAATTTAGGAGAAACTGGAAACGGACTTTTAGACCCTTCCTTAGCATGGAGCTGGCTGTAACCACTGGGATTGTTTGTGAGCGGTCCAGTTGTATCGCTTGTGTGAATGGCAGGGGCATTAGAGGGAGGAGCTGGGCAGAGCTGGGGCTGTGACAGAAGATAATCTGTGTGAGCTGCCCCTTGGAGGGACAAGACCCTGTGACTGATCCCCATCTGTATGACCATATGGAGTACCTGTGTAGCGGGGGTCATCCTGTGCACCACTCACCTCTCGCTAAAAGGGTACAACGGCCTTCTAGGCAGAAGGCTCGTCAGCTCTCAGCATGTGTTAGCACACGGGAGGTGTGCTAAGTGTGTGTAAGTGAGAAGGTATCATAAATAGAGACAATTCAGTGGCTTTTTCTGTGGAGAAGGCTGAGCGGTTGAAGGAAAGGTAAAGGCAGTCAGATTGAAGACAAAGTCTGTGCATACCTGCTTTAGGGATGACGAGGCATCATTTGAAAGGGGCAGAAGTTTCTGAGTTTCAGAAAACAGGACTGGAAAATTCTGGAGTAGCATACGGCTGCCCCTCTGGGAATCGATTCTTTTTTCCCCAGTTTCTTTAATGTTTTTACTTTTTAATAAAATTGAGATATTCCCTTTGCTGTTTTTTGTGAGATCTCACATCCCGCTGTGTCTCCCCCTGAGCTTCCGTCCCAGTTACCCAGGGCACAGAGCTCCCTGGAGCCTGCTGGAGAGTGGGAGCAGGAGACGGGCTCAGCCCCCCTCTCACCCCTGCTTCCCCGTACCCACCAGAGGTGCAAGGGCCATGGGACATTAGAATAGAAGCTGGGGGCCACTCATTTCAAATGTGGTAATAGTGATTTCATCTGCTCCTTGCATACTCCTGAGATACACGCTTATTTGTGATCAGAACACTAAACGGTCTACATGAGTGACTGGCTGTGCTGAGCACAGCCCGGAGGAGCTCAGACATCCCTAAATCCCAAATCCTCTTCCTCTTATCTCCTCCCCTTTTCCCAGAGGACATAATCTCGTTCTGTTTCTTCGCTGCTGGAAGTCCTCCCCATCCCTGCTGGTCTCTGCTGAAGGCTGGCTCTAACCCGTACGTGGCAGAGCGTTACTGGGGCTCAAAGGCCCCTCAGGGTGCTCCTTGGCCAGAAATCTCCTGTCCTGTGCTCGCCCCAACAGACAAACTCATCGCATCCCGCTAACTTCTCCCTGAAGGCCAAGGTGCACGGCTGTGGCAGCCGCTGAGCGGTTCCCTCCTTTGAGGCTCGACCCGGGCACGTTTTCATTTCCCGGGCCGGCGGGACACACGCGAGCGCTGGGGTGGGATGGCTGGGGAAGGGGGAGCCGGGGCAGAGGCACCCGGATCCGGCACGGGAAAGCGCCGGGGGACCCGAGCTGCCCGAGCGGTTTGAAAAGCCGCTCCGGCGGTAGTAGGGGGGTCTCCAGCCCCTCCCCCACCCTTTAAAAAAAAAAAAAAAGTAAAATTAACTATAAATAAACGCGCTCGGAGGCTGCCCGCCCCGCTGCGCTCCCGCCTGGGCACCGCTGGAGAAGGGGAGGGGGATAAAAGCCCGGACCCCGGGTGGAGAGGGGCGGTGAGCGGCAGCCCCGCCCCGCCGCTTTCTGTCCCCTCTCCCGCGCCGTACGGCCGGGCGCACCGTCTCCATCCGCTGGCAACTTTGTAGCGCGGGGCGCGGGCAGCGCCGCCGCGGCTCTGCCCTCACCCGGGGGGCGAGGGCAGACCCCTGCCGGCCCCGGCCCCGGCCCGGCGGGCCCACCCCACCATGGCCGGGATCGGCATCGACCAGTCCAAGCTGCCCGGAGTCAAAGAAGGTAGGGGTCACCCCGGGGGCGAGCGCACCGGGGGGCGCGGAGCGGAGCCGAGCCCGGCCGCGGGCGGGGGGAGCTGGACGGGACGGTGTGGGGGGAAGGAAGGGGAGAAACTGTATTTTTTTTTTTCTTTTTTTTTAAATTTTCCGTCCGCGGTGGCGGCTCGCGGCGCTCCCCGTGGAGCCGGGTGAGCGGGGAGGGGGGAGCTCCGTGCTCTGGCCGCGACACGGACGCGCGGGGCGGGCAGGCTGCGTGGGGCCCTTCGGGGTTTGCGGGAGCCGTCCCGCTTTCCCCTGCGTTCTCTTCAGCGGTTGTGCGGGTCGGAGGGAGGGAAGGGAAAGCGGAGGGCCAGCGGGGAAGAAGCAGCGTTAGCTTGACGGGGAGCCGCGGCCGCCCTCCCAGCCCGGCTCACGGCTCCCCTCCCCGCGGCGGGGGGCGGGCGGGGAAAGTGCCGCTTCTCCCCGGCAGAAGGCGAGGAGCGGCGCTGGGGGAGGGGGCCAGCCCTTTGTCTGCGCCGGGGCCGAGGCCGCCGCCAGCGCCTCTGCTCCGCTTCCCGCCGCGCCCGGCCGGGGGGGGGGGGGGGGCTGGGGCAGGGCTGCGAGCGTGGCCGGGGTGCGCTCCCACGGGGGACGAGCCTTGCTGTGAAATAGCCGGGAGACCCTTCGGGGTATTGACATGCAAATGCGTTCCCCGCGGTTACGGCTCGGCTGGGTTCGGAGGCTCCGCTCGGGGCATTGAAAAACGGGAGCAGAACTGTGAATATCCACAGATTTGGTGATTTGAGGGGGAGCGGCGACGATGAGGTCCCGGTTAAAAATACTTGAGCCTACGGGGTTTTTGTGAAGACTCTGCCCTGCGTTGAGCTTTGGAGCACCAAGCAGCCTCCTCCACCCTGCAAAATCCCTGTGCACCCCACATTCCAGGGGAAGGGTGGGCTGTAAGCGGCCCCGCTCGCTTTCTGGGTGTCCAGCCGCAGCGGCTGCGTGCGGCTGCCCGTTCAGCCTGTGCTCGGTACACAGGTTCACGTTCAGTTGGGCCAGATTGGCCTCAGCTTCCCTGTTAGCAGAGTAGCTGCTTCACGTGCCTTTGAGCTTAATTAAAGGTGCCCTGGAGCTGCTTGGGGTTTAAAAGGCTTTGTACGAGGTCGAGTCTGTTCTTTCCGACAGTAACATAAATCTGTAGAAGCTCTGTCAAAATCGAGTTATTTTAGATTTACACTGCAGTAATGGAGAGCACTGCGTGCCTGTCTAAATACAACCAAAATTCCTTAAACTTGTTTTCCTTGCCACTGGCCATTTCTTTTTCTTTTTTAAAATTTCAATTCTTACAAAACAGCAAGTGTGAATTTGATGATTCAGCTAGTCAAGAGTAGAAGGCGTCTGCCTGCGCAGGGAGCTGGAGGTTCCTTCTGACCTCTTGTCATGCTTTAATGCTTCACTTCTTATTGCTACTGGAAGAAAAGTAATACCCGTGTGCTGAAGTCTTAGGGCTTCATGTTGGCCCTATTAAGTTGTTAGCAAAATTGTTATTGGTCATTTTAGTGTGGCCAAGATCTCATCCTTAGAGTCTGTCCACACATGGTTATTCAAGAAAATTAATCCAGTTAACCTTTCCAGTGGGTCGATTAAAGTGAATTAAATCCCTGTGTAGATGCTCTTATTCAGAATTGAAGTAGCCTTGATTTGATTTAGCTTGATTCATTTTTGAAGTGAAGTAACTGGACTGAGTTAAGGTCGCTTACATGCTGAATGCAAGTATGTTTACAGGGTTGCAATGTAGCTCAACCAGTCCTTGGTAAATTTGCACCTATGGTTAGTGTGGATTAAGTTTCAAGAGTGTCCTGGTATCGCTATCTGTTTGTTACCTGATAGCAGTTGGATTAAAGTAGCATCTCGGAGCAGCTCCAATGTGCAAAGTAGATGAGGCCTGAGCCACGTTCTGCAAAGCCTCAGGCATGTTTCACGCTTTTAGTTTAGTGACATAATTTGTTTTTATTGTGGATAGTGTTGAAACCAAGCTATGCTTTGGATTAGATCTTTTTGTGCTCGGTGTTAATGCCAACCAAGGAAAGAAATGCGTCGCCTTGCATACCTAGGGAAATATTTATTGCTCCTGGTACAGAAATCACTGTTGATACGTCTGGAAAAACATCCCCTTTTTTCATTTCGGGTAAAGGTCAGCTTAGTCATTCATTAACAAGAACATTGTTTTGGTTTGAGTACTTTGTTCTTCACCAGCTCTCCTTCGGGAGGGGAGGTGTCGTGTCCAGGTTCTCCCTGGCTGCAGGTAGCTGGGACAGCTGGGAGGCAGCGTCATCCTCCTCTTCTGGTGCGATCTCAGAAACTCTTCTACAAGCGAGGTCATTTCTGTGCAGTGATGGCAGTGAAAATCTGATAACTGTAGCTAGGTGCTGCAGGAAGCCTTGCTTCTTGTGTTTACTTTCATTTTTATCTTTAAAAGCATTTATATTAGCCGAAGGCCTGATATAGATGGCATTTTGCCGGTGAAAACTGCTTCAACCAGTCCAGTTTATTTTGTGGGCAGGGGTTTACTGGTGTAAAATACACCCTCAAAACACTCTTTTTCTAGTGTAAACTAGACCTTGGTGCTGCAGCCTGGTGTTACAGAGCCATTTTTCCATGGGCAGTAAAGTGGATGTTCTGACCACTGTGGTCAGTAAAGCTCTTGTAAGTTATTTGCTGAAGGTTTTGGTGTTAGTTGCAATCTGTGGGCTGAGTTTCTCTGCCTGTATTTCTATTTGCCTCTCAAGTGTCTGTGACATTTTCTTTTTTCACAAAGCAGCTTTTGCTCTGTGCTCTTTTGACCCACCCCAGGGGATTGCTCAGCTCTATGCGTGTAGATCTTTTTTACTAGAGGTCTCATTTGTGAGCCTTTTGGAGACAAAAGCATCCTGGAGATATTATTTTAATTAGTTATTTACAAAGCAAATAAAAGAAACTGGCTTGGGCTCTGCTTGATCTCCAGCTGTCTGTCATCTCTTGTGATCTGATGCATTACTAGCAGCTAAAATTGGGAAGGGCTACACCTTCTCCTTGGCTGCCTATTTTAAATGAGCTCTTCGGTGCAGGTCCCCATGCAATCTCAAAGTGCTGTGTGTTGCCTCTTGGACCCGGGAGGCATCCCTGCCTGCCTGCAGGCAGGCAGAGCTGCATGGGGGGTGTTCCTGGGGAGGTATTTTGGAGCTGTGCAGACCTTTCCCTTCTCTGGAGGATGTACCTGTGGTCCTGCCTGCTGTTGCTTTCTTTGCCAAAGGACTGAGGTCTATGGCAACGGCTTTGCGAAGGGGATGGCTGTCTGCTAAGGCTGAGGCTCAGTCCCTCGTCCAGTGCAGCCTCCGAGAGCCATTAGTTGTTAGCGGTGGCAGGTAAAACCCAGGTATGGGCTTCCTCGCCGGAGGCTCCTGATCTTCCTGCCAGTTTGAATCCTCTGAGGAGAGAAGAGGGAGAAGGGGGGGGGGGGGGGGGGAGAGGGGCCCTGAACTCTGCTCCAGCAGTGTATGGCTCTCTGGAAATGTGGAAAATTGCAGTGGCTTAAGTGTTTTTATTTAATTTTATTTTTAGTAGTACTATAAAGAAGTATAATGGCAGTACGTCCATGCCAATCATTAGAACCAACCCTGCCATGCTGCTGTCTCTTGAGCTCCAGCCTTGACAAAGGCCGATTGTGCCACCCGTGCTCGGAGAGACACGGCAACAATGCTCGCGCTATGGTTTCTGCTCTTCATTAAGCATCTGATTTGACTTTCTGAAGCTCCTGAGCTGTACATTCAAATGCTGCTAGTTGTAGTCTGCTGCCACAGAGGTCAATTTCCCAAATGTGGCAGCAAAAAATAAACCTCTGACAGCGGCCTCAGGGAAACAGGAAGGGCTTGAATCTTTATTTTCCATCTTGGCAAGGTGTTCTGTGGGGCAGGCAGCCTGGCTGGCTCTCTTTTGCCTTATCATAAATTGAATAAAAGTTTGCTGTAAGCATCAGTCTTCCTCTTCCTTCCAGCCACAGCACCTTCCTTCTGACCTCTGCAGCTTAACGTGACCTTCGCTGAGACTCCTGCAATAAAAACCTCCTGGCTGCTGACTTTTCCAAGTGACTGGGGAAGGGGGTCAGCTCTGAGGTGCAGTGTCTCAGGCTCCCATGGAACAGACTGATGTTACTGGCTTATATCCGGGTTTTTGGTGCCTGTGTGAGCTCAGCAACACGACAGTGGACGAGAGAAACTTGATGTCTGTCAAAGGTGGAAGCAGGTTCAGAAAGTGATGATGGCTGGTACGGTGTCTGGTGAGGAGGGATTCTGCTTTGGGATTTTTCAGGGGGCTGGTGTTGAGGGATGAGGTGTCAGCTATACTCATGTGAAGGAAGGGTTGGCCTTTAACTGGATTAGTATAATCAGGGCAACAATTTTGAGAGCAGCTGAGGGTCAGCCAGGTCACTGTGAAGCCAGCTGCCCCATGCCCTTTGGCTCCAGCTGAGATTTTTCCTTGCAGTATGATGTGCAGTGTTATGGTTTTCTGCTTTGTGACTTCCTCAGAGAAGGGCTCTGAAAAATTCAGGTAAGCTGGATGGCTCGAGGGCAATGAGGAGGTGGAGAGCGATGGGACATAGGCACAGGCTTTTCTTTCTAGGTCACTGGTTCATGTCCAGCTCTTCTGAGTAATAGGAGGTCTGTTTTCCCAGCATGCATGAATTCAGCAGCTGAGGCTGTGGTACTCATTTAACTTCTGGTTAAAGCTGGGTGAAAGTTCTATTATGCATTCAGTTGTTCTGGGTCTGCAGCACTTGGCAGAGGAGATGAGCAGGATTAGCATATTTCATGCTCTTAGCTCCAAAACGCAACTGAGCAAGCAGGTCTGCCTCCTCCCATCCCTTAAATCCTTAGCACTTGTCCTCTGCGAGCTGCCGTGGAGGTTGTATCGAGGCAAAAAGATGGCTCAAAAAGCAGTCTTTGGAAGCTCCTCTCTGCCAGACTCATGTTGATGCCTTCTGCAGAGATGTTTCCTTAGTTACTGACAAGTTTTTGGGCTGGGATAGAGGGGACACAGTCTGTTTTGCCCCAGTTCCTGGGGATGTAGGGAGGCGGGGGTGGAGGCCTTCCCCCATTTGTGATACTAGGACATTGGCCATCACCCATTGCTGCTCTCCGAGTAATGATCCCAACTGAGCTGTGTGTTGCAGACGGCATTGTGTTTGCTGTGACCATGGGCCTCTGCTTAATTTCCTGTGGCCATGAGCAACGTCAGAGGGTGCGTGCAAGGTGGGAGCTGGAGATGGCTGCAGCAAGGAGCAGGAGAGGCCAGTTGTGCTCTCTGGGCACAAGGAAAACCCCGCTTGGAGAAGCAATGGGACATGCCCTGGGGCTGCGTGAAATTTCTCTGTTTTGCTGGAATAAGCTTTCTTTTTCCTGCTCAGAGACATCCAGTTCACGTGAATGCGGTGATTTACAGGACAAAGTGACATGTTCCCTCCCTGCTTCTGCTTCCTTGTCCCCTCCCAGAGTGTCCCCAGCTGGCTGGCTTCCCGCTCGCTCGCTGCCGCTCCTCTGCGTAGTGCTGGTTTGAAGGCTGAGGAAGGAGGCCGGTCTGTTGGTAAAACTGCCTTAAAACTTGGGAAGCTTAGGTGCAGTTTCTGGCGTGGCGCTCACTGCTGGCTTGTCCTTTTGCCTTTCTCCAAAAAGGTGATAAAGATATTTGCTGTTCTGCTGCTGGTGGCTTGCATTGCAGGGAGCAAAGGGCATTTGCTGGGCATTTCCACCGGGAAAGCAGGGCTGCCGTCTCCCCGGAGGCTGCTGTGTGTCAGGGATTCTCCATGTTCACCTTACAGTGCTGGCTTTTCCACGGGACAAATGATGGGACCTTGTGGAAGTCCCTTGACGCTTGCTTTATACTTCCTTTTTAAAAATAGAAATTGGAGCCTTCCCACTGTTTTCTTTCTCACTACGTGAAAAGATACTACACAGCTCATTGAGTGAGTGCTATATGGCCTTGACACTGTGTGGCAGCTGGGAGAGGCTTTTAGCAGGGCTGGAAAGAGAGCAGGAAAGTGCAGCATCACACTGTATGTATAAGAAATGCAAGGCAGGGCTGTAATGAGCCTTGCATTGAGCGAAGGAGACCAGTTAGGCCTGGGTACTCATAAAATCTACCCCGTAACCCCAGGCACCTTGTGAATTAAGCTTGCCAGAAGTGTTACTTTCTCCGAGGAGAAAGGTGCGGATGAAAGCCTGCTCAGAAGCCCGGCACGGCCTTTCTGCCCCTGCCCAAGGATTTTGTGTCAGGCTCTGGAAGCTCAACTGATGATTATTTTAATTGCACGCCAACCCACGGTGCCACCGCCACGATGCTCTGTCAGCCAAATAAAAACAGTGAGATCTTTTTGACTCAGGCCTGGGTTGGTAGGGGTTTGGTCTGTGCACCCTTGACAGCCCTGCCTGCGGTGAGTGCTGTTCAGGACAGAAAGTTGAAGTGGGTTTGCAAGTGAGTCACTCTTCACTTCTCTTTTCAAAGGAGGTGTAAAAGGCTGTGTGCGGTAAAACCTTGAGTTCCTGTGTGCGTATGAGTATGGTTCATTCTTTTCCCAGCCCTTCTGCTGAACCAGGACTTGGTGGCTGGAGGAATTGGCTTAAGAGGAAATGTTATGTGGGCTCAATATGTGGTGTTCAATAAGTGATGACAAAAGGGAAGAGGACATAAATGAGCAAATATTTGAAGGCACTGAGAGACAGGCATACCTTAAGGACACTGACAGGGCTGACCCGAGAAGTAATGGGACAAAAGGGAGGAAGGAAGCTTATGCAAACAGGAATATTTCCTGGCAGCAAGAGGTGGTGTGTTTTTCTTTTTTTTTTTTTTTGTTGTTTCTGCAGAAACCTCTCCAAAAGACACGGTGCGTATAGCTTTGGCTCTTTACAGCCAGACAGGACAAGAGGTTGGAGCATGCCCCGGCAGGGAATGTTCCTCACACAAGGTCTGTCGCCACCAACCTGGCAGTGGGCTGGGGAAGTGGTGGCCTGGCTTGGGGCAGCCTTCCCTGGCGTGGATGGAAAGCTTCTCCCCCTCTGCACAGCAGAACGTCTTTGCACTGCAAAAGCACCTGAGCTTATCATATGTCTGTTATGGATATGACAAACATTACTTGTGGGATCCTGGTGGGAAGAAATCTTTTTCTCCCTCTATTCTAAAGTTTTATTTTTGGGGTGCCAGCTGGTGGGACGGGGAGGATTTGTGTCCTAAATTCACCAGCGCCTCCTGGAGCCTTTGGCAGTGCTGCTGGTGGCCGGGGTGAAGCGGTGGAGGACAGCAGGGAAAGACCTGGGAATTTTCCAAGCCGCCAGGGTGTTGGCTGTTTTTGTGGCATGCAGAGAGCGCTGCTGTTCACAGGGCTGCGCTCTCCTGCAGGCAATTCGGTCGGTGCCAGGTTTCCGAAGGAAGTTGGTGTTGGTCAGGAGAGCCCAGCCGCTTCCCTTATTTGCAGCGCTGGAGGGACTGGGTCCTTGGCTAGGGCTGCACAGCCCTGCCTGCATTCCTCACATCCCTGATAGAAGGTGGAAAAGGCAGGTTTGCCTTCAGCTCCCATTACAGTGCTCAGTTACCTGGCATTCCAGAGCATCAGCTCTGGCCACGTAACAGGTGAACTTGTTAAGTCCTGATTTTAATTGTCGTCTTTTTTTTAAAGAAGCTCTGAGTATACAATATCACCTAAAGGTGATATAGCTCCCAAAGCAAAAATTTTACTTCTGACTGACTTGGAGCTCATTTTGTGCTCTCAAGAGTGGAGGCATTTAAAAGGCTGCCAGCCTCCTTCTGCCTTGTGCTTTGCAATGCACGTGAGCTGTGGGCACAGATGCCACAAAGCGGTTGGCTCCAGGTTGGCGCTGGGAGCAATGCCTCCTTGCCCATCTGGCCCCAGAGGCCAGGGGCTTATTCTTACCCCCTTATGCCACTGGTTTAAATCTGTAGTTGCTCTAAGGGCAGTGTGCCAACACAAGGCTGTGACAGGAAGCGGGACGTGTATTGTTAGTGCTGCAACTTTACTGATTTGTGACTCTCTTGTAGATGGATGTGAAGCTTTGACTGATCTGGGGCCAGCTTTGGTACTTTGTGTTCTCCAGAGCTGACTAATAAACCTGGAGAACTTAAACACGGGAAGCGAGGGGGGAGAGGAGAGAGTACCTGTGAGGAGCTGGCGGACCAAAGAAAAGGGGTTTTGAAACAAAGCAGAGCATCCTTGGTTGGTTAGGTAGAGGAAAGTTGTTCTCGTGGAGCAGATTTGCAGTGCTGGCAGCAGCTGAACGGGTGGCAGACAGGAATCCTAGCAGCCGCCTTTCTAGGAAAAGGGAAGCTGATAGGAATCTGTGCAAGAATCGGAGCCGATTGCTCCGGTGTTCAGACACCTCCAGCTTTGAATGCAGCAGCTGGCCAGGTTTCCAGCAAGCCTGGGAGGCTGCCCTGAGGCCCATCCTGCTGGAGCTTTCCTTCTCTTGGTATCTGATCTGGATGAGTAAAACCTGGCTTGTTCGCATGTGTACTGATGTTGCGGTCCGTCCTTCCAGCTGCAGCTCTGGTTTAGCTACAAGCCTCAAAGCAGTCTCAGGCTTGGCTCTAGTCACCCGAAGGCTGAAAAGAAAGTGGCATCTCGGAGAGAGTCTGTCTTCTGCTTGTTGCCCCAAATGACTGCGGGTGCCTGTGGTGTAAAAACCACACCGTGGGGTTTCGAGAGGAACTGGAAGCTTTTTTTGGCACTTGGCACTTTCTGCATGGGCGTCAGGCTTTCAGAAGTCAGCCTTGCAGAAACAATCACCAGGCTGAGTCAGTGCATGAACTTGGACCAGAGGGGCATTGAGAGCTCCCTTTCTGAATCCGGTGTCCCTTGTATTTTGCTACACTATCTTTTAGGATTAAGCTGGAGGAGAAGCCTGGGAGAGCTGACACTTTGAATTATCTCCACTCCCAGCTGCCTGCCTGCCTCTCTGGAGCTGCTGTGTGAGCTTATTCACCACAGCCTGAAACTGAGGGCTTAGAAATGTTAGTGAAGCATCCAAGATCCAGGGTGCCGTGGTTCCTGAAAGGCACCCTGAACCACAAAGTGGGCCTGCTAGCTCTCTGCAGAGAAACTACTGAACTGAGCAAGGGATTTAGGCTTGCATTTAGCAGAGAACAGAAGTTTTGCCTATCTGGGAAATTCAGCGTGTCCTTCCAGGAGTTTTGGGTAGTATAAAATTGCCTAAAATGCTGAAATAAAAGCTGAAATAAACAGATCAAAGCAAAATATGGTGATCACCGTTGAGATGGGTCTGGGGGAAGGGAGCATATATAGTGCAAGTCTCTTGAGATGAAAGCTCCATGCCTGAGCAGTTTTCTGAGTGGGCGGCTGTTTTGAGTTGTGCATGAAAGGAGACTGTTTTTCTTCCTCCCCTCCCCTTACACCAGTTTAAATGAGCGGTGTTGGGCTTAAAACTAAAACTGCTATGACATCCTGTCTACAAAAGAAACAAAAAAGCCTCCAGAAAAGGACAGTGTCATATGATCCATGGGACACTGCTGAAGGTGTGTTTTACAGCTACAGTAGTGCTCATGGGGACATCTGTGTGAGCCAAGGATTTTGACCTCTTGTGATGAAGGTTAATTCCTGCCCTGCTCTCTGCTGACATGTGTCATGGTTTACCCTTGGGCAAAGTGAGGGTAAAACACAACTGTTGGAGGCAGTGTTGTTTGTTTTGCTGTGATCCATGGTTGGGAGGCAGTGGTGAAAGTTGACTGCTAGGAAAACTTCTCCCTGTCTTTACTGTTGATTGTACAGTTTGCACATGCGGTGTTAGCTGAGTCAGCTGAAGCTGTGTGAGATGCTGGAGAGGATGACCACAGAAGCAACTTTTTTCCTTACTGCTGATTAAGATTAACTTCCTCCACACACAGACCCAGTTATGCCTCAAATATTGTCAGTGAAGTGTGTACTTGGCTGCCTGGGGTCTATTACTTTGCTGTGGTGTCAAACTAGCCAAGCCATCCCTGACCAATATATCTACTTTGAGGTTTTTATACCCATCCACCTGGATGTTACTCGTGGGTCTGCAGTGTGATGGCTGAGCTCAACCAGTGACTTTTTGGGTCTAGGCAGTCCTGTACTGGCTGATGGACACTGGGTCACAGAAGAAAGAGCTACGGAGATAATAGTGTTCTGAGCCTGGCAGGTGAATGGCTCGCAGACATTAACGTATTGTGGCTTATATATCTGCTCTCTGCTTTAAAGTGGCAAAATACTGTGTATGTATTCAGTCCCTCAATGCACAGACATTTCTGGGATAGGAGGCAGCAGTTGTAGCAGCAATGTTGGCTATAGGACTGAGGGGTTTTGGAAAGTTCTTGTGACTCGGAGTACTTCATATCTGGGGATCCAGCTGGACTTGGCTGAAAAGGCTGAATTTTCAAAGCATTGGTGCCAGTACTCCTTAAGGTTCAGCGCCATTTTCAAGTATGTCTGTATGTCTGAGCTTGAAGTGCTTCAACTCGGCATTTTCTTCTGGAAGTCAAAGGCATGGTCTTTGACATTCTTGACCTATGGGTTGTGTTTTGAACTTGTGGGATAAGAAGAGTTGCTCTTATTTAGAAAGATTGCAGATGAAGCGATGTAGGGTGCAATTATCCGATGCTGAAAAAGATGGCAGCCTTCTGTAATAAAGGCAGAATGATAAATTCTATCAAATTTTGTGGCTGGGGCATGTTCTAGGATGATGTTTTGAGCTCCTTTGTGGTGCTATTTTTTTTTTTTTTGCCATCTTGGGTATCTCCAGCTTCCTGTTTATACTGTGCAAGCACATCACCTTCTGCTTTGGGGTGTTCAGCAGATGTGCTCTCAGCTTGAGGGCTGCTCTACAGTACAGCTTGCAGGCAGGTCTACAGAAGTGAGAATGCCAAATTAGTAGCCTCAGAGAAGGCATTTTGTGAATGTTGCTGATTTCTGTTTCAAGGCAGGTTAAAAAATAGACTCTCGTTCTGAGGATTTGGTTCCAAAATATATGCAGTCTTCCTTTTTAAAGCATTGTTGGGCAGGTGAGAGCTTATTGTTGGAGAACGGTGCAGACAGAGCACAAACCTCTCATGGCCTTGACCTTAAAGCATTAGCTTAGAGCAGAGAAGATAACCTCCTTCCCAAATCCCAAGCTGTTCTTAGCTTCCATGCCAAGACTGCCAATAAAAATCCCATGGTTCTGTGGCAATATATTTTTTACTTTGCACATTACGCTTTTAAGAATTAGGCTGAGACCCCTCAGTTTGGTTCCCCATAGGGCCGCCCAGTCTCCTTGTGCTGCCTCGTAGCTCCCGGCTACGTGAGACGCTGTGGTGCTGTGGCTGAGGAGGAGAAATCGTTCCCTTCCCCAGGCTGCCCAGCCCTGCCCTCCGCCTGGCAGCCACCTTCTCCCTGTACAAGTTTTCTGATGTCCTTGGCACTGACGGTGCCTGGTGAACAAGGTCCTAGGAATGCCGTCTGTAACTGCAGCTGCAGCAGCCGAGACGTGTCCTGACCAGCCTCCGTTGGCGCCTGCGTGTGGTAGCAGGAGCTCAGGAATCTCCTGGTACGATGGGAGAGGCAGGACAGAAATGAGAAACGCTGGGGTCAGGCCATGTATCTCGCAGGGCAGCTTTGCAGGGGGTGAGAAGGAAACATCCCAGTTGCATGTTTCCTCTGGAAACTGCCCTCTGGGTAGCCTCTCACCTCCAGCTGGGTGGCTGCTTGGTCATGTTGGCTTTGTTTCAAGGAAATGATCTGCAGGTTTTGGAGGACTTACCTGGCTTGGAGTGGCCTGACCAGTCCGTGCTGGTAAGAGTCTCTATGAGGTCCCAGCTTGCTTTCTAATCTGCAGGGATCTTCATAACTCAGCATCTTCCTGAGACTGCTGGCTTGTAACAGGCTGCACTTGCTGCTTGCCACTTAATTTGTCAGCTCTGTAGGCCCTAAAAAGTGATTTTTAGCTGATGAAACTGTTTTTCGTGTGTTACTTCTGTCTTTCCTCTCCCTCCTGTCCTTCAGTTCAGGATTCAAAAACTGCAGATGCTCCAAACTAAGCATGACTCACACCTTCTAGTTTATTTTGTGAATTATCCAGCGCGTGATGCTCATGGGAAAATGTGAGTGGAGGGGGTGGGGAGCAAGAAAGGTTGGTTTTGGTTTTGTTGGTTTTTTTTTTTTAAGACCCAAAAGGAAATGCTTGGAGCATGCATGTGTGGTCCCTGGGTCACTGAACTGGCCGATGTCCCAGAGCACAGCATATGGGCCACATGAACCAAGGGGGCCCTTGGGCCCTTCAGTGGATGTCAAAACACCGTCTAAGACTTCAGGCAGAAGTGGGGGGGTGGGGGGGGTGTTTTGCTGTAAGCCTTGAGAAGCCAGTGGGGCTTGACCTCTTGTAGAGACAGTGCACATTCACGCCGCCCATTCCTGGATGTTACCTACTTTGTCACACACTGAAGTATCGCTAGCAACATCTAAGGCTGCCTTTGCTCCTCTGTTGTGGTTACCTCACTCTTTGACGCAGTTTGTTAGAAATGCTGATCCATGGAGCTGAGGTAATGCTGGAGAAAACTAGTGAGGCAGGTGGCAGAATAGAAAAACGAAAAGGTTATTTCGTGAAATTTTGCCAAGTTGTTATACCTAGAGACATTCTTATCTCTGCCATAAAGGCAGGGCTTGCAACCATGCTTGCAAGAGCCCCTCAGATGCACTGGTGCTTAGAAAGGCATATTTTCGGGGTGAACTCCTACCAGTGGAGAAGACCTGTGCTTGGAGCTTGCAGAGAGGCTCTTCAGGATCCCTCAAGCAAGCAAGCTCCCTCTTTCATGCCACTGCATGGATTTTGCACCGCTGCTGCAAAGGATGATGCTTCCAGCCATGCTTCTGCCCTTGTCCTCCCCTGCTGGCACCTCCGCTGGCTGTGGCAGGGGCCGGGATTCCTGGGCTGGCATTTCTTCCATTGACAGCTGTGCCAGAAGTGCATATCCCAGGCCTGCTCCCTGCTGTGCCAAGGCAGATTGGCTTAATCAGACTATGGTAAACCTGTTGTTAATGTTTCATGCTTCACTGGACTTGCCAATTGTAGCTGCTGCAATTGCACCCCTGCTGCTTGTTTGACTGTCTGATGGCTCACAGCCAGGGCCCGGAGATGGGAAGTCAAGTTAATTCGCAGCAGTGAACGTAACATTAATCTCGCCTTTCATTTTTTAGGCATACAGTTAGGGAATAAGGAAACAGATTCCTTTCCCCTTAAATAGGAAGCCTCTTGGAGAGGAGGAATTGTGAGTCGCTCTGTTGTCATTGGGGCCATCCTATTTCTCAGCACAAAGTCAGTGGATGTAATACCTAGTAATGAGTGCGCTGGGGCCACGCTGAGACTGGGCAGGGGATTAGGACTAGCGCCGATGAACCTTCATTTCAGACCATGCCTGGCTGGTCCACATCTCCAGTTATTTTGTAGTTGCCTCATTGTTGGATGCATGTCTTCAGGGATGGAGGGTTGGTTTCCTTGGCCTCGCTTGCAGCTGCGGTCATGCTTGACTCAGTGCCATGGGCGCTGGGTCTAGTCTTGAGGGAGTCCTCTGCACTTGCCATTGCCCCCAGACTTGCTAGGGAGTTGCAGGTGTCCCCATCTCTTGCCACCTGGCTGGCTGACAGCACTTCATTGTGTTTGTAATGGGATGTTCTCATCTTCCTTTGCACATTGTTCTCGGACTGATGGGGCTTGGGAATAATGTGCTCAGATGAGTTAGAGGCAGCCAGCCTAGCCGAGTTTTGACAGTGACGAAAGGTGGTCTTGTGCTGTCTGCCCTGCCAGCAGCTTCAGCAGCACAAAGCGAGGGCTGTGTGCTCGAGCTGTCCGTTCATGGGTTTGTAAGAGCAGCGTAATGGAGTGTATACCCAGCCAAGTGGCTTCTTCAGCAGCGCACAAATGAATCCAAACATGTGAGCAAACCCAAGGCTTGCTGCTGCCCTGCCAGCCTCCTCTGCGAGGTGTCCTCTGTGAGATGGGGGCACTGTGGAGCCCAGACACTTGAGAGCTTCCAGTGTGTACATCATGAATAGCCATCCAGTTTCCCTCTCTCTGTACTGGACCTTGATGCGATAATCATCACTGTTTTAAGACCCAGCCCCTGTATTCACGTCTAGGCCCTGCAACTTGGTGGCTCGTCCCAGGGTGTTGTCCCCACTTGCTTTGTCCCTGTTTGTTTAACTTTGGAGTGCCATGAACTACTTCCAACAGACCTCTGGAGGAGCAGCTAGAAGAAGCAGGCCCACCTATACAACACAACAGTATATGCACTTGGCCTTTTTATTTAAGGAGTCCATGCTTTCTTTAGGAAGATTTTCGTGGCCCATCAATCAAAAGAGTTAAACAGTTACTGCGATGTTGTAGGAATGAAGGTCACTGGAGGAGATGAGACTTTTTTGGGGCTGGTGCAAGACTGTCAAGAGAAGAGCAGCGGTGTTCTACCACGGCCCTCCCACTTTCTCCCTGTATGCCAAGCACGTTTCTGTCAACATGTTTCGTCCCAAACAAATAGAGAAGTGTGTCTGGGTGTGGCTAGGATGGAGTAAAAAAACCTAAAGTCCTCCTCTGCACGTGTGCCTCTCTGGGGAGGATGGAGCAAAGGTCTGCCAGCACCAGCAGCACCCTGACCGACAAGGCAGAGCTTGAATACCATGGGGGTCAGAGCAGTGTATGAGCCAGTGCAGAAAGGAGTTGGGAAGGCTGGGATGCAGTTTCATAAGCACTTCTTACAGCAGCAATCTTTATGCAAAAAAATATACAGCTCTGAAATGTTCATCCTCGCTCCTGTGCTGCCTGCCTTGTCTTGCTAGTACAGCTGTTCAGGCAGCTGTGCGGTGGACTTGCTCAGAGACCTATTGCAGTTAAAAATAACACTTCCCTCCCCCCCCCTTTTTTTTTTAAACTGTCAGGAGCAAGTGCTGCTTCTTGAATATGTGGTAGTAAAAGCATAGCCCTAGATCTGGGCAGACTGTTTGTGGCTCTGTATTGAGGTGTCTTTGCTTAGCTCTGAACTGATAGTAGGGCTCAAACCTCCAGGTTGGATGTGCCTTTCCAGCAGGCCAGATGATGCTTGTTGTAAGCAGAAGGTGGTTGTTCCACAATCGTGCTATGAAGCTGAAGTAGTGTTAGGGACCACAGAAATAAAGTCTCTGTGGGCAAGATCCCCTTGCCCTATCCCATAAAAACTGGTGTTAATGACCACCAAGCACACTGGGTATGTCACCTGTGAATAGCACTACTGCCTGCAACTCAGCTGTGGCTTTTCCAGATCTGTGGCTGAAGGCAGTGTTTCTTTATTTATACACAAATGCCTGCTGGAAGTGTTTCAGTGCTATTTAGTGTTTTGTATCCTCTCTTCTTTTTTAAAAGAAGTTGCAACAAAAAAGGGCAACAAAAAAAACCTTAATTGCACCATCCAGAATTGTACATGCTTAAAGTGAGTCACTATGGGATCGTATAACCGTAATTTTTGCCCTCATCTCCACCCTGCAGCTTGTCACTCTCCTTTCCTGAAGTGCTGCTCTAGCTGTTAGGAGCTTTTGTCATCTGTAAAACACCCTCCAATGCAGAAAGACTCAACCAAAAATTCTGCTGAATGCGATAAAGCGTTTATCTGACCTCTTAGTACACACAACTAGAAACTCTTCTAGATATTTTGCGAAGATACCTGGGTGCAGAGGAACATCTTGATGCTTCTCTAGCGGAGCATATACGTCAACGCGAGAAGAGGGAAGGCTTGTGGTACTGTGGCTCGGGAAGACGCATCTGCCTTCTCGTTTCCTTGTAGTATTTTTCACCCTTTGTGGTGGTGGAAGTGTTTTATCTTCTCTGACTCTGAACCATTTCATAAACGGGTTCCTCATAAATTCCCCTTGTAGTTTTGGTACGTTCTGGGGGTTTTGGGGTTATTTTCAGTTTATCTTCTAGGCTGTCGCTGTGCTCTGCTAAAGAGAAACCTTGGTCTTCCCCAGAGGAAGACGGCTGCCTGTGGAGCGCAGCGGCAGTGGTTTGTACCTCCCTCTGCAGCTTCAGAAGCACCTTGTAGTTCTCTGCTTTGTGCCGTACGTTTCAAATGGGAGATATTCCCCTTTCGGGTCCTGTTAAGCTGCTTAGCTTGTCACATTGAAGGCAAAACAAGTGACAGACCTCTCTAGTGTAAATTTTTCAGTGCCCATGCCTTAGACTCCCCTTGAAGCAGACGGGAACCCCGTGTATGGCAGATGTGCGGAGCGGGGCCCCATCCTGCAGTTTGGGGGCACAGGTCACAGTTTGTCCTTGGTTCACCGAGAAGCTGATGCGTACCTACCACCAAAAGGCTGAACCAGATACATACTGGGACAGGGACACACACACAGAGTATGTGGCTTGTGTTTTGTTGCCCCGCTGCCTATCATAAGTTAAAAATAAACCCTGGTGTTTTTCTACAGTGTGGGTAGAGCATTCCTTTGAAAGTTCAAGTGCGAAAGTGATAGGCATTGGCAAAAATCTGCTCCTTTCAGACTGGTGCCTAAGGGAGCTCGTCCCCTTCCCGTTTAGCTTGTCTCTAGGTCGTTTTCAGCATCTTTTTAAGAAGCTGTGCTTATCCCTGCCGGTAACGCTGTGGTTGATCCCATATCTGGGTTCTAGGTACAAATCCAGCATCTGTGCTTGAAAAAGTCAATGCAGCTTACAGGAGACAACTGTAAAATGATTCCTGAGCTGGTCGAAATGCCTTGCAGTGAGAGCTGTGGAGCTCAGTCTGCTCAGCTCCGCAGAGGTGACAGTGTGCGTGTGTCTTTGTATGGAGAAAATACTATTCTCAGACTTTTTAACCTGGCAGAGAAAGTCATAGTAAGCACAAATGCTTGACCTTGGTTTTAGTTGAACATACTAAGCATGGGCTTTGGTATAAATCTGGTTGGAATACAGGGTTTTGTATACAAGGTCTGATCCAGTGGTGGTGCAGGCAATTCTGGCCTTAAACTAAAGTGGAGGTGGAGGGAAGAGTGGAGAAGGCTTGTTATGCAAACATGGACAAAAAAGTAAGTACGTGCAGAAATAGCCACAAGTGCAGAGGGGGGAAAAACCTGCAAGTCCGGACCTCGGCTGGTAGAAAGCAAATGTGTCAGAAGTCCCTCTGCATGCATGCTCTCTTGACCCCCATGGCTCTTTTGAGGCTTTTTTTTTTTCCTCCTCCTGATGCTAATTCTCTCGGCTTTGTTTCCCTGTTTAGTGTGTCGAGACTTCGCTGTTCTGGAAGATCATACCTTGGCCCATAACTTACAGGAGCAAGAAAGTAAGTAGCAATGATCTTTGGAACAAACTGAAGCAAATTTGTCCCAACAGATACCTGGCTTTGTTTGGTTTTGCTAAGAAAAATCCTCCCTGCTTTTATTTCATTTTTATTCTTTTTATTGGAGTATGGATTATTATTACTGTCTTCACTGTCCTGTAACACTACTCTGCGTTCTGCCCCAGCTCACGTTGTACCCTAGAGATAGTTGCATTTCATGTTTCAATTTTGTGCTCTCCTTTTAGAGTTGAGTTTGTTTATGCCATTTATGATAAAATTGCATGTGGGAGCACACTTGAGGTTTTGTTGCTGTGCAAGGTTTTTAGAAATGACTAGCAATTTTGGAAGCTTCAAGTTTTATAGGCTGACCTGAGGTGCAACCAGAAGAGTTCTGTTTATTTACTTATTTCCGAATCGCTAGTGCCTGCCTTTTGAAAGGAGGCTTCCTTTTAAGACATTTGAGGTAGGGCAGCTGTACACTGTAGGGTTTAAGAAGGAGGAAAAAAAGTACAGCCAGGAACTTCAAAGTGACTGGTAATTTTTTTTTTTAACATTCTTATCTGTTACTTGGGGTATGTTTGCATTGCAGTTTCAGGTGTGGTGGCCTATCTGTTCTGCTTTGCTGGCTGCCAAGACAATTGGTATCTACCAGTACTAGGTGCTAATGCTGTTCCAGCTACTCCACCAAGCGTGCAGCTTGTGCTGAAGTTGTGCCCTTGCTGCTGGAACCTGAGACCACTGAATTGAAGCTGGCTCTCAGCTGCAGCTCATGTAGCTATCTTTTCTTGCAGGCAGTATCCATGTATGGTAAAGGACTCGCTGTAGTACTTGGTTGCTCTGTTGCTAAATATAAAGGTAGTGAGATTCTGGAACCGATTATGTTTAGAGCGAGAGGACTTTCCTCCTCTAGAGGTTCTTGAGAACAAATTAGGGAAGCATCCATCAGAAGCGGTTTAGGTTCAACTCATCCTCACTGGCCTGTGGTGGTCCCTTCCAGCCCCACTTTATTAATCTAGAGTAATTTCCTGTGGCCAGAATATGAAATTCAAAGCCTAAAAAATATTCTGTATAAATCTGGATGTGATTAAGATATGCAGATCTTGTTTTGGTAACAGACACATGTATACAGCCCCCTCAGTGCTGAAATGAGGCAATCTCAAGCTGCTAGCATAATTTCAGTTCAGGACTTCCCCACCTTTAGAGATGTTACGGGATGTTTTCCTGCCAAGAACTGTCTTCCTTTCTGGCCTGGAATCTCCCTCTCACTTACTTTGTCTTGTTCACACCATGAAGTTCTGCAGGCTGACTTGGGGGTTCTTGTCTCTTTCCAGTTGAGCATCACTTGGCAACAAATGTTCAGCGTAATCGTCTGGTGAAACATGACTTGCAGGTGGCCAAGCAACTGCAAGAAGAGGAGGATCTGAAAGCACGTGCTCAAATCCAGAAACACCGAAAAGACTTGTGAGTTTGGGATGGAACTGTTGAAATGCTAGTCTCATTTGGTCAGAGCACTGAAATCGGCTGCTTTGATTTGAGTTGATTGACAGTACATGGGGTTCAGGTTGATCAGCCTTTTGCTTTTGTTTTCTTTTTCCTTTGGCTATCTGATGCTGTAAAAGTATTGATAGCAGGCTCTGGCACAGAGTAATGAGGACAGGGTGGGAGTAGGTGGCCCTGGAGCCCGTCCTGGCTTGGACTCCGTTGCCAGACTACGGGAAGGAGCCTTCTTGTTCTGCTGCCTGTTGGCAAAGTGGGATAACTTGGCCATTTGCATTGATCTTGTCCCTGGCTAAAGTCTGAGAAAGAAGAAACAGCACCACAGAAATAGAGTGTTACAGTGAATTCTCTCTCTTGTGGAAACTGCAGATATTGGCATGTGTGCATTGTGCCTGATGAGTGCTTTTGAGGAGCTGGGTGCAATGCTTTTTGGTGTCCTGCTGCACTGAACAGCTGAAAGCCCCTGCTTGCACTTGCAGGTACTCCAGCGTGAAGTGACCCGGGAAGAGGAGCTGCTGCCCCAGGGTCACTTGGTGGAGATGGGTGTTGGGGGACAGGCCTTCTCTTGCAGTCACTGACTTCTGCAGCAGCTGTGGGAGAACGTTTAATGAGCGATCCGGTTTGCTCAGGCCCCACACCCCAGATCTAACCCTGTGGCCTGTGATTTGGCTTTCTGTGTGCCATGGCTCTTAGGCTGTGGAGCTGGTGTAGAAATGAAACATGGCAGCGCAGGGCAAAACAAACTGTACTTTCCAATCCAGAGTTGACACTGGTGCTTTTCCTTTTTTTTTTTTGTCCCCCCGCCCCCCCAGTCTCTTGCAATGCGTGAGATGTAATGAATGGGTCGTGTGAGAGGGCTCAGTCAGACCCCAATGATGAGAGACAGGAGTTTGCTTTCTAACGGGGCTCCCTGCAAATGCAGGGTCTGCAAGGTAGGGCGCATCTCCCAGCGGCTGTGCTGCCTCCTGGCTTGTGTCGTGCTCTGTGATGCCACCCACCAGGTACAGTTGGTGGTGGATCACAAACCCTGGGTGGCTCATCTGGCAGAGGCAGCGATGGAGTAGAAGAGCACTGTATTGCAGATGTGTGAGGTATAGGACTGGCTTCAAAGGAGCTGCTCATAAAAGATTTGAAGCTGGGACGTGACAAATCAGCCACTGTTCTCAATGTTCCCAGCATACTCGGGCAGCATTGGGTAGATACATGTGTGTATCTCAAGTCTGTGCTTTCTTTCAATAGCTTTGTCTTTGTTACCAATTAGAGATGTGAGCGTGTAAATGACAACATAAAAATTAATTTTGTATGGCAGAGATGATTCCTTTCTGTTACTTGCTGGGAACTGCAAACAATTTTCTTGTTGTAGGACTCTGTAAAATGGGATTTATGAACTTTGTGAGCCAAGTTACAGGCAGAACTGCTGATGCAAAATGTGTCAGCAGCAGTTCTGCTCCTGAAAGCATGAGCTCTTCTGCAAAATAGTAAAAAAAGTTGGAGGCATCCTTTTGTAATTGGATCTTTTTCTTCCTTAATTCTCTGTACGTTCCCACTGTCTCTTCCCCGTGCAAGATCAGCGTGTTCTGGCAACAAAATGATCCTTGCTGCTGTTGCTTTCTGTATTGTCTAGGACAGCTTGACACTCCAAGGTTATGGGAGGAGTAAAGGGGCAGAACTGGGTGGTCTTTAGAAACAGGGAACATAAAAAAGCTCTTCAAATTTATGGGCTTTCTTCTGTCTTTCAAATCCTAGATTGTCTCAGAAGGACTTTGTGAAGATAAATGAGAGAATAGAAATAACTTATCTTCTTAAGAATTCAGGGAAGCATCAAACCTTATTTTCATGCTTCTTTGAAAGCATCTCTCACATCTAGCTGAGCAGCCTGCACACTGCCAAGCATAGTAGCAAGGTTGCTAAAATAACTGTCAAATACCGTGAAAATATGCTTTTTTTCCTTGTTTTGCTCCCAGTGCTGTGATGGTTCTGTTACACTAATGTGAACAGTTCCTTTGAATGGTTCCCTTAAATCCTTTTATTTTTTTTTCTCCTCATCTGGCAACAATTAGTTGCTACAGCCAATGTGAATGGGAGCTTTCTGATCACACTTTTTCTTTTTCCTAAACTGATGTAGAGTTTCCCTGACACTTAACACTCCTGGCTGCCCAGGAATGAAGGACCCCTAGGTGTGATGTTCAGGGATGGTGATGTTTATGTTGCTCTGGCTGATTTCTAGGACTGATGAGCACTTGAACTCACACTAAAGAAATTGAAGGGCAAGAAGAGCTGTCAAAGTTCTTTAGCCTATTTTCTTACGCTCAGTCAAGTTGAAACACTGGCTTATGTTGATTAACTAATCAAGTCTCAGTATTTAATTACCACTGAGCAATAAAACCCCAAATCTAATCCTCTGTTGCTGTTCAGTGGTTCTTAGAGATTGATACGGTGTATTCCAAGATGCATGTCATCAGGAACAAGAAAATGCTTCTGCTTTTGCATTACTCCTAGTGTTCTTTGCTGTGAATGGAGAGGCAATGACCTTGTTGCCTTGGCTCTGAAAGACTACTAGCTGTTTCTGTCTCCTGTTTGTCTGCAGTAAGATGTATTTTAAGCATTTAGCAAGTGAGTTGGTGCTGATGAACTTGGCACCTTAGCTCTGCTCACAGGTGCTGGGGGAACTGGAGATGTGCAATGCCTTGATATGTCTGACCTTTCTAACTTATTTTCTACCTGGATTCATGTCCTCTGAGACAGGGGTCGTAAGGGATCCACTATCTTAGGCCCATTGACAGACTGGTCCCCAGGTTTTGCATATTCAGCTATTGTTTTGCTGGGGACTGTGGTTCCCTGCTGGTACCAGGTTTGCCAAGGTCCCTTTTTATATGGCAGGTTCAAGAACAAGATTTGCTGCCGTGTGAGCTCATGTGCCTTTGAACGGGTCTCTCCCTCGTCTCAAGTGAAACGCACATAGGCACACACACAAAATGCCAGGATTTATTACCTGGATGAAAGAAACTGATGTCTGAAGTTGTTTGATCTATTGATAACTCCAGCCCTACAAACACTAAAATTCATGGGTGCCTTCTGGGATGTCTCTAGATGTGGGTCAATTTATGAATATGCAGAAGTGTTTGAGTGTGGTGGTCTTGGAGGGGGAAGGAAAATGTCATGTTGTGACACTGACTTCGGTTCATGTGTACTTGGGGTTCATATAAATAACGTGCTGTACCCAGTTGCAGGTCTCCTTCCAAGGAGCAGTTGACAGAAATAAAGAAGCTTCTTTTCCCTCTCGCTGCGTGTTCCTTTTCCTTCCCTATGACAGATCAGTTGTTTCTTGGTGGTATCTGTCCTCTAAACTCTCTTCTTGTCGCAGTGTCCTTCCTTCCCACCCTAAGCCACATATCCACTCTTTCTGTTTCTTTCATTCTTCACTTTCTATGAAAGAAGGCTCTGTGGTGCCACTGACTACTCCAGCCATGCCACTTCTCTGTTTTGCTACCAAAAGTGCTTGTCTGCACTTACTATTTTAATTTCCTCTGCTCACGTCCTAGACTCTCTTCCAGTCCTTTGCCTCCAAGTTTGCTAGGTCATTTATGCCCTGATCCTTGCTCAAGCCTAGAACTAGTTGCTCCAGCCCGCACAGCACAACTTTGACATGGCTGAACCTGCTTCTCTTGAAATATTTGCTTGACTTCCATAATATGCTCTTGGTAGTCCTCCCATCACCCATCTGATAATTGCCAGTGTATTCTTCAAAAGATTGTATTCTAATAAAGCAAGCCCTGCCTCTTGCTGTTCCCATCCTCATCTCCTTCTATGACTTGCCTTTCGGTAGTCTCAGTTGCAGAGATAGCTTAGATTTGATTTTTCTGACCTGTTCAGAGCTAGTCTTTGGCTCAGTTTCAACAGTGTTGGCAAAAAGGGCTCTTAGTCTTTCTTCTCAAATCCCCCAGCCCTTTGCTGGGTTGCCCTGAGGAGCCCCTGGCCATTGTTCCAGCCTGTTTGCCAGAGGCATCAGGGTGCGTGGCTGAGTATGGCGAAATTCTTGCAGATGCTTTCTGTATGACGTCCCTGAAATACGGCCTTCTTGGTCTATCCACACAGATGAAACTCTCATCTCATGTCTCAGTTACTCTGGTATCTCTTTGTCCCCAGTTAATGCAATCTGATGTTGTTCCTGCATCCGCACTGGCACTGTGACGATGGCTCCCTCACCCCTCGTTTTGACGCATGTTGCGTTCTTGCCTCTTGGCACCGGTTCTGCTTTTGTGTCTCGTCCCACCTCAGCAGCATTTCTCATTCATTACTGAACTGTCACCTCCAGCCTCTGGTTGGCCTACGTACTGTCTTTTGCTGTCAGAATTTCTGCGCTTTCTCCTTCTTGGCTTTCACGTGAACACCACTTCCCAGAAATGCCTGCATTAACCGTACCCCTAAAGCCCTCCTTTGGCACCACATGTACAAAGACTCCTCAGCAGAATTAAACTGTTTGCAGAGACTCCTGTGCACTGCCTTGGCCTGCCCTATCTTATGGTTCCTACCTCCTTTCTTAGCAAACTGCCTATGAATCTGTTTTCTCTTGCTTTATACTTTGTGGATGTTTTGGGAGCTCTTTTCTAAATTTGGCCAGCGGTAATTACAGGGAGTCCTGGTCCCTGGTGAGGATTTATAGGCTCTGCATTAATACCAAGTAATAATTCTTGTGTGTAAATCAGATGGGTTCTTTAGCTCTTTTATCTCTTTCTCCAGGCTGACTGATGCCTGTGACTTTAGCTGCCTATAATCCTTGTCTCCTTGCTTTCTAGAGAACGACAAGACTGCGAGATCGCTCAGGAAATCCAAGTGAAGCTGGTATTTGAAGCAGAGCAGCGCCGCAGGCAAGAGGAAAAAGACGAGGTAACCTTTAAAGCTGCAGGGATGGCAGGGCTATTTGTAGCAGCCCTTTCAGTGCAGGCATTTCTTGGTCATTAGCCACAGGAGTTGGCTTGCATGGTGTCAGTCCTGGTCATCACAGGTCTCGGTACGCGCAGAGATTTCAGGGGGTCCTGTTACAGGAATAAGATACAGTCATAGTCCTCATGCTCAAGGGTCACAAGGGTTGTTGATGCCAGTGGCCTTGCTAATGAAGAGGGTAAGTAATAGATGGGTCTTGTTGAGGTGTTCATTGCCCTGGTGTGGGAAAGTGTAATTGTTTATGCAGTCTGTGATCTGCTTGCTTTCTCAAATGCAAAGACACAGGTGCCACTTTTGGGAGCATCCTGGGTCATGATTGCTTGGTCTTTGGTACAAAGACTTCAGCAGGACACTCAGCCCAGCCATCTATCTCTGGCTTCTCCATTACCTTCTTTCATCTTCAATTTAGTCTTTCACAGCCTGAACACTCCCATGTAGTTTCTTGCCAGCAGATTCCTTTTGTTAATGCATAATGTTGCTCTGCTGCTGTTGCTTGAGAGTGGGCAGTGTGGCTTGTCCGTGGCGTTCAAAGGATTTGGCTTGTGGATGTGTCAGCCTGTCAGATTGGGTGTTGAAGAAACCCATGGAGTGGAGGAACACCTGTGTGAGCCTGGAATGTGGCCCCATTTTTGATTACAGATAGTTTCCTGAGAAGTCTGAGTAGTCTTAAGATGCTCAAGAGGCACCTAGTGGTATTTTCTCTGTAGGCGGAGCTTGAACACAAGGCTGTGTTTCCTGGAAGAGCCTGAAATAAGAATCTGTCCTTACCTGGCAAATGCATCAGTTTGCTTGTGCAAGACCTCATTTTCTTCCTATACCATTAAGTCCAAGCAAGTACTGAAAGGCTGCCCTGGCAGACATGGAAGGGCTTCCAAGAGGAGCTTGTGGTAACAGAGGTGGGAGGAACACTGCAGCTAAAGGATTTGTGCTATAAATGTGACCATCTGTCTCACTTTTATCAGGAAGGTGAAGGGGATGCAGTACTACTCACGTTGGCTGTGGGAATTAACATCTTTCCTTCCTGCTTTATGTAGAGAGCTGCTGGGATGTCAGCAGTCTGACAGCAGGTCCCTGCAACCTGTCAAATCAGCGTGCTGACCATCTCGTGCTGTTGGGAGCAATTTTCAAATGAACGTGGCTCAAAGTGATGAGGAGAAGCCATAAATATTCTTTCTTCCTGCTGGTATGGGGGAAGTTCCCAAGTGTGGCTGAAACGTAGCTGTGGACTGAGTTAGGCTGCAGCCGGTACCGGGGTGTGGCACTACTGCCTATCCTTGCAACAGGACTTCTGGAGAGCTTGAATCGATCCTGCTTCCCTTCCAGGGTCCCCCCCCCAGCGTTGTTTCTTTTGGGTGGGCTTCTGTGCTGATGCAGAGCCTGAGCAACGTGAGTGAGGCTGTGCAGTGCCCCAGAGGTTTGTCAGCTGGCAGAGTGACAAGCATCAGAGCCCCTTCTGTAGCCCTCGGCACAGCACCTATACACGTACCCTGCAGGACATTCTGTATTACAGCGATGCTGGCCACACGCCGGGCTAGTCTTGTAATCTTGTTGAGGGTGTAGTAGCTGCCCAGCATATGCGATAGCTCTCTGGTATCAGTAGTGGCTAGCAGTGTTATGCCAGTGCTGTGCTTGAGGCAGATCCAGTCTGTTGCGCAGGGTTTTTAAATGAAGCGCTAAGCCTACCTGCTTACAAGTCCAGTTTGTAAGAAATGGTTTGTGTGGATTTGCAAGTCCTGAGCTGTCTCAGTCCTGGAGATAATGTGCTTAAGCCCGTATATTTATAGACTTACTGTACTTGCTAGAAGAGGTTGACCTTGTCAGGGGAAGGAAAATTTTTTTTATTCTTTTGTTTGTTTTGGTAAGGAGCCTGTGGCATCCCCAGGTCCTCCACAAAGCTGGTTATTGAACAGATCTGATCCAAACCCTGAAATGATAGTTTGTACTTGAACACCCATCCAACGTCCTCCAGTGCTGGCTTTGCTCTGGAGGGTGTTGGCTCTTAGTTTGCATTTCAGTGATGCCTTTCCTGCCTGCAGTGTACACTTTACATGCATGGTTCTGTAAAGGTCCTGAGGATTAGGGAGGCTTAAATGAATAGCCTCCAAAGGGGTAGCGTGCCCTGCTGGTATCTTCCAGCTTCTCTTCCTAGTTTCAGACTAGCCCCATTGACTCGCAAGCTTCTGGGCCCCAAATGAGCAAGCCCCAGGGAGCTGTTTGCTGTTGCTAGGCCTTGTTGATCCATTAGTCATCTCGAAAGAAAACCAATTAGGAAAATGGAGTGCTACTTTCTTTGGTGGCTTATCTACCAAAACTGTGACAGAAGATAAACGGCTGCAGTCCCCGCAGTACTCCTGTCTCGTGCCTAGTCCTCTCTTCCTAACATCCCTTTCGATTTTCTTTTCCTTCAGCCTCTGTCTGTCAAATTGATGCATTTCCCTGCCTGGCATCCTACAGTCCCTGTAAATTACAGCTGGTTTGAAGAGAGTTCATGACTTGCTCTGGGAACTCCTTCCCAGTCTGAAGTGCCTTCAGCTGGAGACAGGCCTTGCCTCTGTTTTTCTTTCCCTGGTAGAGTTCAGGGGGGAGGTCCAGCCCGCTCGTGTGAGCGGGTGTGTGCTTGTGTGACTTCCAAATCCTTGCTAGAAGCCTGAGGTTGCACACGCAGTCCCTTCTGCTATGCTTTGGCCGTTAGGGCTTTGCAGGCTTGTGTGCAGGTGGAACAGGAACCTGTGAGTCTGCCACGGGGTTGGAAGCTCAGCGGTGGTCCTGGGTGAGGTTGGATACTGGCTGCTGAGATGGTCCCTTGTGTCAGCCACTCAGTTGGAAGCCCCATCCAGCCCAGGGGTTTTGAGAGTAACCCTGTCATTGACGTGTCTGAAAAATTAAACTATCGGGGATTTTTATAATTGAATAAAGAATTTGAATAAAAGAAACTGGAGATATTTTTTGGGGGGAGAAAGGTAATGTCTATTTTCTTCCATCTCTGCAGGACATTGCCCGCCTCCTACAACAGAAAGAACTGCAGGAAGAAAAAAAGCGCAAGAAGCACTACCCAGAATCCCAGGGACACACAGTCTATGAAGATAGCTATTATGCAGAAAATGGAGGTACGTTTCTGCTCGATAAAGGATCAAGATCATGGCAGTATAGGTGAACCTGGTGACTTGGCAACTCCGTTTAGGAGATCTCCCTTATCCTACAGTCCTGCATTCAGCACTGTGGCATTGGATCAGTTTCCAGGGTCAGGATCAGACTTTATTCTGGAATCAGGAAATATTAAAAAAAAAAAAAGTGGAGAAGACACTTTTAACTTTTGATGTCCTATAAGATGGCCTAAAGGACAGGGGTACGGTAGGGTGTGTGGTGTGTGTATGCACAAGCACACCCATGCATGCATGTTTTCAAAGGGCTTGTGGAAAAAGGCAGTAGCTGGTGGTACTGATAAGCCACAGTTACTTCTGTGTAACACCACAAGCGTGCGGGGGAGAAATTCGGATGCAATTCCATGGTTGCATTCAAAGAGAAACAGTTCTGTGTGCTCATCTGTGATGCTGGCACAGCTACGTGTGTAAAGGAATAAATGCTGGTTCATGGAACAGCCTTTCAAAAATAACTCCTTGCAGGTATGTATCCAAGCATTAAAATTAGCACTACTGCTTTGAATGACTTACTGAATAACAAGGTCATCTCCACAGAATGTCTCTGCTGTGATTATCATCTGGGACTGTATGTTGTGGAAAAGATATGACCCGTAGCGCTGTATTGCTTTCTCTTGGTTGGCTTTTATGATTGAATACAGACCTTTAAATTGGGAGGAGAGAATCAGGGTGTGTTTAATTATGGAGCAATCTGGGGATGGCTTTGCTGTGCACTGGTGGTGGCTCTTGTGTTCTTTCTTCAAAAAAATGTGGTGGGGAAGAGACGGGCTGCTTTTGATTAACAGATTGTGAAGATGAAGATCAAACCTCTTATTTCTCATTTTAACATCAATGCTATTGGCGATTTTAAATGTATTTTATTTGAACTTACACAAAGTATTTTAGTTTCAATTGGGAAGAAGTTCAAGGATAGCCAAGAAAACACAAAGCAGTAACCAAGTGGAAACTTCATGACCACAAGTCCAGCTACGTGTACAGAGCTGGGAAAGGCTTTGATCTTGGAGCCTTATGGACAACCCACACTTCAATTTTTCAGAATTAAATGGGACAAGTCCCTGGAAAAAATACAATATAGGTAATAGTGTTGCCATGCAGAGATGGTGGGACAGGATGGATTTTTATAACAGAAATCAGCTGACAAAAGCCTGTGACTCTGAACTGATACTGTTGTGTGGATTTGGAGAGCAGGGTATCTTGTGGGTCTAATTTTTCTTCCTGCAATAATCTGTAGTCTCAGAGGTGAGGTAGAAGGTGTTTTGCCTGACCATTCATAGTAGTGCTGCTCTTGATCCTTGCTCCTTAAAAACTAGAAAGGACTGGAGTGGATTTTGATGCCTGGATCATCTAGTCCATTGATCTGGAACCTCTTAAATACTTGGGTACTATCTGATTAGGCTTCAGCATCCTCGGTTTGTATCACCTTCATTACTTGTGAACTTAAACAAAAAAAGCCCTGGCTTTGTTTGGGTTTTAGTCTGTCTTGAGACTGAATGAAAATTTATCCACATCCAGGAGGAGTGTGGATTAGGGCTATTACTCCAGAGCAATCTAAGCTCTTAAAGTGGAAAAATAAACATGAAAAAAGGCAGAGTTCCTCCCAGAACTGTCTGTGCCATGAAAAACATTTCTGTATTCGCTCAGTCACTAGCTGCTTGAGAGAGTAACACCAGGACCTAAAGAGTGTTTACACGGCCCCTGTGGAAGGTGCCGCAGGAACCGGTGCCTGCTGAGGAGTTAATCGCCCTGAGATACCCCAAAAGCAAACCCTCTGCTCAGGCTGTCTGGCATGGCTGCATTACCTGCAGCGATCCTTTCCCAGCACGGCCATGCTTTGCTATTTCATGATCTCCTGCTCTCTGCTGCTGTATTTATTGAGCTTTCCTTAATGACAAAATTGAATTAATTCTTAGACCCTTGTTAGTATTGTTCAAAAACTGACTTGCTTTCAGGCTCTGGTCTCCGTTGTTCAGTAAGTCACTTAGACTGTTTTATTGGATATTTGTTTTCTGTAAGTTGTGCAAACGATCTAAAACTGAACAGAAAAACCTACCAGTTAGCAGGAACTGCTTTGGTTACTCTTAAGTTCTTGGATTTTTAAAAATACACCTGTTCTGGATAAAAGTAACACAGAATTGTTTTCAGGGTGGGTTTTCTGTAGGGTATATTTTTGCTGGCTCTGAAAAAGTTTTTTCTGAATAGAATGACTTGAAGGGAACATTCAGTTTTGGTGGGTTTTTTCCTGAAATCTGGATGACGGTGAGGAAGGCAGAGCTATTTATTAAAACAGAATGCAGTTCATGTGCAGTGAAATCTATTTTAAATAGTTTTTAGATACTATAAAAAAAAGCTCAGCAGTGGAGAAGGAAAGTCTTACGCTGCTGTTTTTTTGGCTTGTTTTTTTGTATAGTTCTGTTTCAAATCAGCCTCTGCTTCAAGGAAATTTTTTTTTTCTTCAGAAATACGCCTTCATTCTGAAAAGCTGCTGTGGAGATAATAGTTCACTAAGTGCAATGATTTTTTCTTAGCAAATAAGTTGATTGGAAAATAAATTGATCAGGAGATTATATGCAGGTAGACTGCTGCATCCTCGTAGCTGTGTCAGGTTTATTACTGAAACTAAAAGCGAAGAAAATTTCCACCTGCTTTCTGGAAAGCACAGAGGAAACAACCCCACCAAGCTGCTGAGTAAGCGGCTTTTCCAGCTACATTGCTGAGGTCAGGAGCCTGGGTTTGCTGGGTTTTTTGTGAGGTCTTATCCTGCCCTGAAATTTCAGTAGCCCTCTCTGCAGTCAAAGCATAGATTTTTATTTAGGCAATGAAGAAGTGCAGGCCCTGAAACTTCTGGGTCTGCAAGAGATATGTGACAGTCTGTGGTGGAAGATATTTGGATGCTGCAGCTATCCTTCATCTCGTTCTTGCTTTTTTAAAAAAATAAAAAATATCCCATCCCACTTGCCTCTTTCTCTTCTGCTTTGTGTGGGTCTTCCCCCAGTTAGGTGAGGCTGTTTTTTCTGATGAAAAACCTTGTGCCTGAAGCCAGGGCAAGGCACCGGTGCTCAAAAACCAGGATCCAACCTGACCCTCTGCTTGGCCCCTCCTGGCCTTATGCTGCCCCCCCACCTCGCTGCCTCCCAGCCTCACCTGCATCTTGCGCCCTCCTTTGCAAGCCTTTCTCTGGTGGTTTCAGTATCCTGCAGCAGTGACGTGTCATCACCAGGAGATGAGCTGCTCTGCTGGCTGTTTTTTCAGCCCCAATGGCATCATTAAAAGTCCTTCATCTCCATACTGGCTTGTCCTTGTCTTAGGAGGTGCTTGGACACACTTTCGGGCTGGACCTGTGCTTTCTGCTCCAACCCCCTTGGCTCCCGTGGTGCCCTGCTGCTAGCCAGGCTGCCATTTCACTGTCCCCCGTTATATCCTGCAAGCGTTATATCCCCGTTACTCTTCTTTCTGATCCCGTCATGCTTTGCCTGCATTTTTAGCTTCTCCTTGCATCAAGCTCCTTCATCTGCATGCTGTGAGTCTGGCCTCGCTGAACCACCGTTAACCCCCGCACCACTAACCCGCTCGTTGTTTGTCCCCCTGTTGCTCAGAGCACCGCTGGGGTGACCCCAGAGAGCAGGTTTCTGAGCCTCGCAGGGCACGCAGTGGTGACAGGCGCACGCACCGAAAGAGAGAGCACCGAGAAGCGCCCTCGCCTTTGTCCAACGGTGCCTCCGAACATGAGCATTCCACCGCGGAGGATCATCGGAGGTCTCCTCAACTGAGTGAGGCCAGCAGTGGCCATCGGCAGGAGTGGAAATCAGCCAGCCAGGGAAGGTCCAGGAGACATCCCAGCCTTGACCTGGAAAGAGAGGCTGAGCACGGTGTCTATCATCACAGCAATAGCTCGGAGCTGCGGGAGAGGAGAGCAGCCGGCAGGGAGAAGGCTTGGAGACCTCTCAGTCTTAGCCTGGAGTCGGAGCATGGACTCGCAGACCAGGCGCAGCGCAGCAGAAAGCCAACAAAGCAAGATAGAGAAAAACACCTTCCTTTTCTTGAGATGGAACTGGAGGCTGAGCAGGACAGCTGGCATCGGGGCAGCAGCCCACTGGTGCGCCCTGAAAAACACAAATCTCGTCATCAGGGCCACTCGTCACACAGGATGGTGCATGACGAGAAGTTCTGTGATGCCAAATCTAGAGATGATCATAGGAGGGGTGGGGAGAAAGACTGCAAAATGGCAGGACGCAGGCAACACTCCCCCTCCCCGCATGCTGTGACCCAGGGGAAGGCTGGAGACTGCCGGCAAGACTCAGGTAACAAAGTGATGGGGAAGGTGTGCGTATGTGTGGGGATGGACCTCTGCACACCCCATCCTGGTGTCTGAAATCTGTGTTGTTTCCTTTGAAGTTGCTTATCTCCAATGTCCACCTGCAATGTGTACATGGTGAATCCTGCCCAGGTTTCTCCCTTATTTAATGAGATTCATCTTACCCATTAATATTCTTGCTCTGTTTATTTCTTGACATGTTCCATGGCATCAGAGAAGATGAGTAAGAAGGTATCGTTGGAAATGGTGCCCTTGGTATCCTGTATTTAAGAAAAAAACCAAACACAAAAAAAACCCCCAAAACAACCAACCAACAACCAGCTTTTGTTTTCATAATGTGTTTTGTGCTGTGGTCTCCTTGCACAGGGAAAAAAAAAAAAAAGAAGAAAACAACTTAGAAAAAACCAAATGTTATGATTACACTTGTATTTTGTTGATTTGGGATGCAGGGCTGTAAGTGGAGACAGTTTGCCTTAAGCACTAACAAGCCAGCCATTTCCATCCCCTTCTTATTGAAAACCCTGCTGGCAACATAATCGATTAACTTTGGGCAAAGTTCAGTAGTGGCACTAGGTGTCTGACTGGGCTCTGTTTCTAAGATGGGGTTCTTGCCAAATTCTGTGCAAGTGGATTTTTCTGGGAAACATGTACCTGTGTAGTTCTTGTTCAATAATACTTGGGGACTGGTGGGCTTTAAAGATCCAGATCCATCTTTCTGCTTTTAAAACCCCACTGGGGGTGGGGGTGACCTGTCTCTTAGTGAAAGTAGGAGTTTAGAGTCTTGGATCTATGTCTGTCACAGCATGGGAAACTTGTGCTTTAAGCCATCTAACTGGTCTTCACTTGGATAAGGTGGGGATGATAATGCGTGTCTGTCTCTGGAGATGCTGGGAGAATTATTCTTTGTCTTCGTCATGCAAAAGTTTTCTTTGGGGAAGTGGATGGTGTTAATCAGGCCTTTATATATAATCAGTAGGTTGTGATTTGCCCCGATACAATGTGGGTCCAAGTGACTCAAGATCCCATCACATTGAGTGAAAATAGCCAGAAGCTCACATCCTCTTCCTGTGGGCTGTGGTCATGGTGGGCTTCGTGCTCCCCTGAGTGTGGGTGGAAGTAATGTTTATTGTTGTCTTCTGAGCAAATGAAGCCTGGCACCGGTCAGTGTGTGAATAAAGCTCAGCCTCGGACTGGCCAGCAAACAATTCCTGGAAATTTACTTTTATTCTTCATAGAGGTAATGCTGTACAGGAGCCTGTTGGCCACACTTGTTCATTCCAGCATGGTAAAACTGTGTTTACCTTGACCTTGGAAGCACTGTGAATAACTTAACTCTGACCAAGCTGGTGCTTTTTGCCAGAATTTCTGTGCTGGCTAGAGACTGCAGCTCTTCACAGCTTGGATTGATCAAAGTGTGCTGGGAAAGGCCATGTCATATGCTTAACCATAACATGCCAGAGCTGAAGTTTTCTTCTTATGCTAAGATGGTTTGTAAGAGGGGTGTTAATTCCTTAAGATCATTGATCAGTTGATTCAAACAAAACAAAAAGCAGAAAACCCCACACGCTTCCTTTAATACCAGTAGAAGAGGTGGTTTCCTATTCCACAGTTTTATTCCAGGTTGATGCATAAAGTCTCTGGCTCTCTGCAGTTTGAAGTCTTTGGGATGCTTGGTGGAGTATGATGGTAGTTTGGTAGATGCACAGAAAATTTTTCAGTGTCAGTTGGTTACTTCATGTTTTTTTCCCTTGGTCTTATGAGATGGGAAGGAAACTGATAGGTGGCCCAGTAAGATGTAACAGGTATTCATAATAAACGTGTAAATGGTGTAGCTGGAGGCATGAAAGTTTTAAGTGAAACTTTCTGGGTTTGAGGTGGAAGAGAGACAGACATCTGGAGTGTTTGTGTACTTCGGACATAAAGCAGAAAGCTTATTTAGATGTCTGAGATGTCTGAACAATACAGTTCAGACTGCAGATGGAAGGAGAAGGGCATTCATTGTATGTGAGTGAAGTCATTCATTTTGTAACAGGGATACAGTGAGACTCCTTTAATGGCCTGGTGCAAATAGACTATGGAGAGACTCTCCAAATGCAACATTTTTAAATCACTTGGAGATGGTTTAACTTTAAATAAACAAACAAATAAAACTGTACTCAAAGCAAGAACTGAACCTTGTATGAACTTCAAAAATGTTTACTTGGCTGTTTTCTCACTATGAATTGTAAAATTCATGGGTCAGCCCACAGAAGAAATTGTCTGAAACCTCATGTGAGCCTGTCCCAGGCAACTTCTGCAGCCCATGCTGCTCCAGCGGTGTGGTCACAGACTCTGCTGTGCTCATAACAGATGTTGGGCTGCTCTCTGCTGCCCAGTTTTGCCAGTGTATCTGTATCAGCGCAGAGTGTGAAAAAATTATGATTCCTTTGCTAGCATCGCTTTGTCAGCAAAGACTGCTTCAAGGGACGTGGCCTCTTCTGCCATATAGTTGCATTTGTCATATAAGACATGGTGTATCAGATATTTCTATATGCATAGAGAAACCTCCCTAAGGTGTGTGCTGCACCTCAGCTAAAGGTACTCTCAAACCAGCTGTCTGGCAGGTACGCTGGTTCCCTTGAGTGGGGCTTTTGCAGGTGGCTGAGGAGATGGTGGGGATTTCCTTACCAAAGCATTTGGAAAACGGTTGAGTTGATTGTTTTCTCTCACAATTCTGTAGGCACTAAGTTGAGGGGGACGAAGCAAGCCATGTATGATACACCCCGAAGGGAACAGGAGTTGTCTGATGCAGAGATTGCTCGGAAGCTGCAGGAGGAAGAGCTCCTGGTAAGTAGAGAGGATGCATTGGTCAACTCAAAGGAACTAAGTTAACTTGTAAACCTTTTATATATGATGGTGACTTTAAGACCTAAGGTCTTGCTACTGTGCATTCTGGTCACTACCTTTGTCTCCCATACACACACATATGGAGTGACAGCTGGCATCCAGCCAGTAGAGCCCTATTTTCTGAAATAAACACCCAAAAATTAAATTATCAAAGCAGAGTGATATTAAACAAACACTTTCAGGTGGGTAAAGATGGCCTGTAGTCAGTGTGGTCAGCCCAGTGCCCATCTTTGAGAGGGCAGCAGGGTGGGCAATGCATTGTGGTGTGGCCTGGCAGATAGATGATGGCAAAACTCAGCTGAAAAGCTGAAATGACAGTTTGGTTTTGGGTTGCGAGGTAAGTATTGAGGTAGCTAAGTATATTTTGAGAGGATGGTAGCATATTTGTATAGGCACCTACTTGCCCTGCCCAGTATGTTAATGGCTATGAATAATTCAGAGGTGTTACTCTTTTGTCTCTGTCCCCCCCCCCCCTTTTTTTTTCCCCAGGCTAATGAGGCAGATCAGAAGGCAGCTCAAGTAGCCCAAGATGAGGTGAGCAAGAAGTCAAATGTCTGCAGTATTCCTTTATTTGTGGAAACTGCTAAGCCCCACTTGTCCCTTCTGACCCTCTAGTTGTTCGTTTCCCTCCTTGTAGGGGAAGCTCAGGGCTCCAGTGGGGTTTGCTCCTGGCTGGCTGTCATGTATATGCACAGGCTGGCCAAGCAGGGAGTCGTGCTGCCTGTTGCGACCATGGCAGAGGAAGGAAGTTCATGGCTGTGTAAGAGCATCTCTTGTAACTGAGCTCCAGGGGAGACTATCAGAGATGCTGCGAGATGAACTCCCCCATTGAAGGAAAAGGGATAAAGGGCAGAAAGGCTCTGCAAACACAGTTCTGGCAAATCAGGGATCCGCTGGGCATGCTGCATGTAGTCAGTCTTAATTCTGCCCTGCCGCTTGACTTCTGATCACAGATGGGTGAAATCCTGGCTATGCACCCTTCCCATTCAGCACCTGTCCATGGGAAAGGGTTTAAATAACTCAAACCTACAAGAGCAGTAAAACCATCTGACACACTCTTTGTATTTTCCCTTCTAGGAAATTGCCCGACTCTTGATGGCCGAGGAGAAAAAGGCTTTCAAGAAAGGGAAGGAGAGAGAAAAGTCTTCCTTTGAAAAGAGGAGGCACGATCAAGACTGGAAGGTATGTCAAGCTTCAGGAGGTGCCACAAATGAAGTGCTATACTGTTATTCCTACTTCCAGGGGGAGGTGAGGGTATGTGGTGAGAGCAAAAGGAATGATGCACTCTTGCATCCAAAGGATCTTGCTGCCTGTTATTCAGCTGCTTCCCAAGCCTTTTGGAGCCACCTCCTTGGTTACATGCTCTTTGGCTTCAGCCTCAAGCAAGGTAAGCCTTGGGCTCTGGCCTTGGAGGTTGGCGCTGGATGTCACAGCACCTTGTGGTCTTCCTCAAGCACTGTCAGTCCTCCTGGCACAGGACCTTCCCTCTGCTGAAAACCTGACTGTAGCAATAAAAGCAGTAGTTGGTTCTGTTCGTGCACCGCAGGTATAAGGACAGCGCAGCTGCTCCAGTTGTCACTGCTTCATAATAAAATTGGCTCTATAACGAAAGTATTGAGTATATCAAGCCTAGGTTTTTGTATGAGTAATACTACAGAGGCTTGGCTAGCCGGTGTGGAAGGTGATAGGAAACAGATTTCATGGCCTGCACTGGTAAGGTGCTAAAGGGGATGTTGTGTTAATCTTGGGGCCAGTTGGAGGTAGCTCTGTTTTCAGCCTCCTTACTCTGAGTGGTTGCAGGAGCACAGCTGTGTGCAGCTGGTCCCTCGTGCTCAGCCCAGCCATGTGCACAGTCATTACACGCTGACTTCGTTTGACCCCAGCTTTGGGACAGGTCCCCCAGCACTGTCTCATATTTAGAGCAAAAATTGATTTTTGGCTCAGCAAGGCTGAGTTTCATTTGCTGGAAACTAGTCCTGATACTGCTGTTTGCACGTGTCTGGCTGTAGTTAGGTGTGTGTAGAAACTGAGCACGAAAGGTCTGCATGGAGCTGTGGCAGCCTCAATGCACTGGCTGATGTCTTGCAAGGCGTGCAGATGAGCTGTTTTCCCTTCTTCCCATCAGCATGATGCAAGCGAGTCCACACGCTCGAGGTCAAAAGAAGGGCCTGAAACTCAGCGACACAAAGGCGACAGGTCTTCAAGGTGAGCTTGAACTGGCTGGTAAAAATTGGGAAATGCAGTTGGGAAGTTGCTCAGAAGCTGAGTCCTAGGGAGGAGTTGTGGGGTGACCAGCCTGACCCACCCACAAGGGGCTTGGTAGAGAGCAGAGGTTTTAGCACTGAAAAGAGATGAAAAAGCTGTGTGCCCAGAGCTCGTGAGGCGTTCGGTGACATGCGTCACTTGCTGTGCTCGTGGCATTTGTCCATATCTGTCTCCATGCCTGGCGCTGACAGAGATTGATGAGCTTGTGCAGTGACATTTGTTAAATGGGCAGAAAAACATTGAGAGGGTTAAAGAGCTTCTGGGGATGTGAAACCAAATGTCATCTCTGGGCAGGAAGGTGTAATCACAGTGCATTTGCACAGCTGCTCCCTTGGGTCCTTGCTCCCAGTTAAGCCCTGTACGCTGCTCCCGCTGCTGCATGTGAACACCTCTGTGTAAGCAAGTACGTTGTGCTTTGGGGTACCTCATCCCAGAGCTGGTGGGAACGTGCTGTAGCCCAGTGCTGCTTCTGAATCACTTGGTACCCTGGCCTGGTGCTCCTCATGAGGGACTGAACCCTGGAGGTGACCCCAGTGGCTTTGATTACCAATCCAGCTATGAGCCTAGAAATTCTTGTTGAATTCGCAAAAGAAACAACAAATGAGGTATGCAGGTGGAGACTAAGAGATCTTAAGATACTCTGGGATTAAAACTGGGCAAGCATTAAAGACTTTATAAATGTTGCTCTTTTGCAACATTGTGAAGTTTGCATCAGACTTCATAATGGAAATTCTTTGTTTCCTGACAAATTGAAACCATTATTAAATGAAAGTGGTCCATGAGAAGTAGTAAATACTGTGCATTTCTCACTGCAGAAACAGTAACGAGCTGTGCTTGGAGGAGCTGGTCTGCATGTGGGCAGTCTGGGCCAGAAAGTTTGCATCAAACTGAATGGGACAGACCAGGCAACTGAGATGTTGCTTTTGCCATGCTGTTATGCCTTTGAGTTTTTTTTCCCAACACTTCTTTTCCACTGTGCTTGGCAGGTCACAGCCTCTCCTCGATGACTTTGAACACACTCGGTATTACACAAGCCAGCCCAGCTCCTTGCGCCAGATCCCCAAACCTGAGCACTCTCCTAAAGGTAGGATCAAGCCCATGGTTGCCCCAGCACTTGGGTTATTGTGGGCTGTTTTCCTCAAATAAGCAGCCTGCAGGACAGGATGTTTGAAAGAGATGCTATAATAGAGAGGAGGAATGGATATTATTGCCCCAGCAGGCGGGTGACTGGTCAGTGTTCGAGTTGTACTTGCTGTGCATGTTGCAGGCTGAGAGACTAAAAAGCTGAATTGGTTTGCCTTGAGTTTGTCAAACTGCTCTCTGCACATCCTCCATGATCTCTTAATGATGAATGACTAAATCCAGGCAGCAAATGAAGGAGAAATAACATGAAGACAATGACATGATGGATTTTAGGTGACTCACTAGTATCAGACAATCCAATATAAGACAAAACCTTGCAGTATCACCTGTCTGGCGGGCAGATGGAATGATCAGACAGAAGCTTGTCCTGAGAACAGGCTTGTTTTGTTCTTGTAGCATCTCGGCACTGCTTTGTTGGCTTGTTTCCTGAAATCACTTGGCACAAGAGCAGTATGGTTAGGGTCACCCCCCCAGTTTTTTAAATCTGAATGCCAATTGTCTGCGTTATCTGTCGAGTCTCTGGGGATGGAAAGGGGCAGCCAGAGTTCGACTCGATCGCTCGGATTTCTTCCAGCTCCACTGATTGGCTTAGATGCGGACAGTTTACTTCCCAAAATTTAAAGTTTGGGAAACTTTAAAAAGGAAACTTTTGTGCTCTGTCTTCATCAAACAAGCTGGAAAGTTGATGGCACTTTATAAGAGTCTGTAAGCCCAGTGTTCATTCCGTTTCCTTTAGTGAGACTGTGCAGTGTGGCTGCAGTGCTGTTCGCAGCCTAGAAGAAATGCGAATGTCTGCCTCTCTTGTGGACCTATCCTTCCTTTTGCTTGAGTAATGTAACATACAGTTCCCATTTTGGCATTTGACTTTACCAGTACCCTGGAAGTCACGCAGACATCCAAGAGGGCAGGACAAGTAAAAGATGACTGCAGGTAGTATTTTCTCCACCAGGATCTATCCTTACAGAGTTTTTTCTTTTTGTTTTGCTTTCCAGGTTCCCGTAGGAAGCAGTAAACGGTGCTAGCCTTTGCTTTGGTACTGACTCTTCTGTAGCAAACATTACTGGAATTGCCAGGCAACTTCTCGATTCCTTAACCCTATGGGGAGGTACAGCCTCCGCTCCCAGGATCTCCTCTTTAAGTGTCATTACATTAATAAGGAACACTTTTTCGTTTCAATTTCTTACTCGTATGTGATCACTTAAGCAGTGCAGTATAATCTAGCCGCCACTGAGCTGTGTGAATCAACTAGCTGACTTAACAGCTCCCTCTTATATTCTTTTGAGGCTTTCCTTTTATTTTTATGCTTTGGCTGGAGCTTTGACAAATAGGACAAATAGAGATGCATGTACAACAGGGAGGAAAATCTAAGATACGAGCTGGGTTACGGCAATCCAGCAGAATATCAGAAGTACAAGTCCTTTCCGTATTAGGATGACTTAGCAAAAAGAGTTAAAGAGGAAATGTGTTTCTTCCTGTGCTGGATAAGACGTCTGAGCCAACCTGACAGTCGTGCTAGCTTGCAGGAAGGAGAGAGGATCTTCATAACATACACCAGCAAAAGCCAGAACCTGGGACTGGTGAGGAAGAAATTGCCTATAGAACAAAATTTCTTAACTGCTGTATTTCTTTCTAGGGTTTCCAGCAATCTTGGGTGGAGCGTGTAACCAGGCATTTAGCTCCAGGATATAAGATAGAACAGTTAAGAGGAAAAACAGTTTCAACTGAAATTAGACCTTGTGTGCATGACTTTTTAAGACATGCCAGGGAGTTGATGAAGCTGTGAGTTGTGGATTGGGAAGAATCATACAAACAGATTTAAATGCCTGAAGGGACCTCTGTGGTCACCTGGTTTGAGCGTCAGTGTGGAAGAAGCCAAGGAATTTCACTGAAGCCAAGTAGGAACTACTGTAACTCCTTCCTTAGCTGCTGATGCACTTGAGTACAGTAACTTGTGTCTGAACCTGCATGTGTCTTGGAAACATGGGACTGAAGGAGGGCCATATGGGTACTGAGCACTGAATCCAAAATCTACTATTACAGGCACCTTTGAGCTAGACACAGAGTGCTGAACGGCTCATGCAATGTCTGTGCTCACTGCCTCCCCTCTACACTGCTCCGTCCAGCATCCTAAGCAGACTCCAGTCAGGATAAAACTATTGCTCTCTAGGGCATAGCAGGGTCTGCAAGTTTAAGTTGTCTGTATAGATTTGCCCATGCAGTGATTTTTTTTTTTGGATGGCTTGTTTTTCCTCCACTCTTTGAAAATCATTCTTCTCTTGCACAAACAAGTAGCCTTGTCCCTTGGCCTCCTCTCACTTCAATTCTTTTGTCTTTTTAATCTTTTTTTTTGCTGGTTTTTTTTTTTCAAGTGCATTTTTAAACAACAAAGCTGAGCATCTGGACGCTGGCTTGGAGTCTGTTCAACCAGTACAGGCTAATTATTCGTTTGCCAGTCCAGTTCACGGCAGCAAGCCTGGCTGTGTTGCCCCTGCAGCCCAGCTTTCTTACTGCCCGGCACTGAGCCTGTCCCACCACGCTCTGTCCTCTGCTGGCAGCTGCAATTCTGCTGCTGGCTTTGCTGAGGAGGGGAGGCAGAGCCGTGACTGTACTTGTCCTCGCCACCAATCTGCCTGGGAAAGGAGCCTGACAGCTCTGTAGAGCTTTGTGGAGAGCATGTGCTGGCGTGGAGGACTGATAGGAAATCGAAAGAGATCATGGCTCCCTGCTCTTGCACTAATTGACAATTCAAGCCCTAAGGCAGCTGTAAGGCTTTAAGCTTGGCTGTTGTCCTTGGTCAGGATAGTTACAGAGACAAATCACAAGGAAGACAAGGCAACTCCTCCTTCACATAAGTTACAAGGGCATGTTTAATATCACAGCACGAGCCCATGCCTTGCCTTGACCAACAACTCAAACTTCCATCTCCTACCCCCACTGGGATGCTGGCAGCAGTTCACTACCTGTGAAGAACCAGTTAACTCCCAGTAGACCTCTGCGCCAGGCGTACACTAGCTAAAAATGTTGTAACATAGGACTTTGTGCATCGGCAGCATCCCTTAGCTGCGTACCCTTGCTTCCAGACCATGAGCTTGCTCACCTGCATGAACCCTTAAGTGACTTGCAAGCTCTTACTTGCTTGCTGCTGCTTCTCAGGAAATATCCCAGCCAGCGGCTAGATTTTACTGTCCTTGCCTTGTTCCCTCTTCTAGTTCCATCTTTGTCCATTCAGAAGTGTTAACATTGTCTTAAAGGATCTGGAAAAAAACCAATATAGACTGTTTTTTTTTTATTTGGTAACTTGGGCCAATGTGGCAACCTCATTTGCAATGACTTTATTTTGTAAGAATTTATTTTTATATTTCATGTAACAGTCAAAATTTCTACTGCTGAAAATGCCTTTTTTTTTTTCCTGTGGGTTTTTCCCCTCCATTGCCATCAGAGTATTTATTGTTGTGAAATGGATGCCTGGTGGAGTTTTATGAACTAATACTTTCTACAAACACCACAGTCCAGGCCCTGCTGCTTGTATCATCTGGTGCACTTGCGAAAACTGGATGGGGAAAAATCCTGCCAAATTGGAAAGTGGTTGTGCTTTGTACGCACTGTGCATGGGGGAAAAATGGTGACCCTCTGCACAAGGCAAGGGGAAATCGCCAAATAGGAATTCAGCCCTCCCTGGGCCTCTGTAGCTGGCTGTGATGGGCTTTCTTGCACTGCAGTTGGCTGATGTAACGTCTGTCTTACTCTAATCAGAAAAGTCGTGAAGGCCCTGAGCCCACTGGCATCTGAAGAACCTATTGATTCAGGAGGGATGCTTGGGACTATCCAAGTTGTTGACTTCAGTGGGAGTGAGTGGAAATGATATGAGAGAAAACGCTAGTTGATTTTATTTCGAAGCTGGGTAAAGTCTGAAGAACACCTCAGTACCTACTCTGTGGAGCTGCAAGATCTCCTTAGTGGCTGCCTCGGGCCAGCCAAAGCTCTCCAGCCATGGCACCAAGAGCCCAAGGGAAGGATCCCAGGAGCATCTGCTGCTTCCTTGGATGCCTTCAGGGAGTGCTGAATGCTTTATGGGCTGCTTTGCTCTATATCCTCCCTTAGTCCTTACCTTTTTATTCTTACTCCCTAGCTTTATTCGTTTGCTGTCCCTTGTAAGTGTTTCGCCTGTCTTATTTTTCCATAGCCCTTGTGAAAAGGGGGGCCCTGAAGTTATGTTAGAAGGGGCTGACACCTATTGAGAGACAGAAATGCTAGGAATGGTAGCTGAGGAAAGCATGTAGTAAATGAGGTATAAACAGAGCAATTGTTCATCTAATACACCTTGTGGGCCTCATGCAGTCAGCAGGTTAGAGACTTCCTGAGGCAAAGGCTGCAACTGGACTTGCATGTTTAGTAACCCCTTCTGGCAGGAGATTCCATGGTCCCACTGAAGTCAGCAAGAGTTAAGATCATGGATGAACAAGGAGCCAATTCATCTTGGGGCTCAGCAGCCACGGTTCTGCTGAGAGTCAAGGAGGTGCAGCTTGTGTAGGCGAGATGCAAAGTCAGCACCTTGCACGTGAGTCCCTGGAAAGAGGCACAATGAAGTTGATCTTTTAAAACAATCGGAGCAATATTTCCTTTCTGTGACAGAAAAATGTTTAAGTAACTTTGTTTTTTCCTTGTCTTCTCTTGCCAAGTTTCAGTAGCTCTGCCTATGGTTTTGCTCTGGATTCAGTAGCGTGTCGGAGCCTTTGCTGGGACCCCTGCCCAGGTCATTCAGGTCTCGCATCCCTTTTTGACTCTGTGCATTAACAAGGCAACAGGCACCGCATGGAAAATTCATCACCGTGAAATCCTGGCACTTTCTAATCTCCATAGTAGGCACATCTCACCAGCAAGAGCCCTCGCCACCTCCTTACCTCCGTCCGAAGCACAATGGTCTGCAGAAGAGAGGTCGGGCAAACCCGAGTGATCGTGCCTTACATGCAGGGGTACTCGACGTCTTCAGCAGGCTGATCTGAGTCACCTTGCTATGAAACACTGTCTTAATGTGGACTGTACAGCTTCCTGCAGTGAGAAGCGGTTGTCACATGGATAGATCCAACAGGTTAATCTCATCTTTTTTAAAGAACTTCATGGTTTTTAACTTAGTGGGGGTGGGAAAATACTGGCTGTTAGGGGATAGATGAAGTCTCATCATTGAATTTCTCCTCTTGGGGAGGGAGGGCAGAAGTTACAAATGCTGCAGTCTGCTTCACTCTGTAAAAGGGATCTTGTATGTACAGTATTTTTATATCTCTGCATTCCCACCTGTCAGGATGTGAATCAGGATTAATAACATTCTCTTACTTAGGGGGGAAAAAAAGGATTTTTATTTTTACAGTGCTAGACCTTTGTGCATTTTTATTTTGTGCCAAATTACAGCCGCTGTTACATTCTAGTGTTTTCATTCAGTTTATTGCTATTGATCAGTGTGTATATTATATATTTTTATTATCAAGGTTTTTATTTTAATTCATATTAACCTGTATGCAAACTAACTGTGGATTGCTAATTTATATATAAAGGGGAGCACTTGGAGACAGCGTGAGGATTCCCCTACTTAGTTTACACTCTTGTAATCTAGTGCAGCCAGTCCATTCTGTGTAAGAAGCAATGAGTTTCATGATCTCCTGAGCGTCTTGTCACCCTGAGCAGATTGATCCTGCTGTTCCTCCAGGCAGCACTGACACTGCAAGGCTGCGTGAGATGCAGTAGGAGACGAAGCACAGCTCGTAGCATGGACTGATGGGTGGCCGAGCTCTCTGCTGTCCTGCTCCTGGCAGTGATGCCAGGGAGGATGCTGCAGCAGGAATTCCCATCTGGGGGTGACTGTGAGGGTTACTCTGCCCTATATCCTTGCCCAGCTGATGGACAGTTTTGGTTTTGCCCCACTCTCTCAAGATGCTCAGTGCTTAGTTTTGCAGCTGCTTTGGGAGGTGGGTGTGGGATACAGCGCTGAGGCACAGCAGTGCCCCTCGCATGAAGCATACCACAGGCAGCTTGTCTCTTTTTTTTTTTTCTTTTTTTCAGAGGACAGGCATAAACCTACAGAGATCCCAGTTTACTCTACTCTTTACAATACGTGCCGTAGCACATTTCTGACTGTGCAGCACTGCCATGGAGGCTCTGGCTGTGCTGCACACAAGTGCCGCTTGGACTGCTACGCCCAGGTCAGGCTGCAGGACACAGGTTTTTGCGTTGAGAAGCTGCACTGCCCTAAGCTTCTGGGCTGGAGATACCATCAGCCACCTCCTCCCCATGAGCAGCACAGGGCAAGGCTTAGCTGTGCAGTTTGGGCTCTTCCAGGAGAGTCCCAGAGAAGATGGTGGCACACACAAATTAGTATTTTCTACTTCACGGTAAACAAGTTCCACTGTATCAGTGTGCACTCTTAAGTAGACTCCACGGTGTGTCTCCCGCTGCATCTCTGCACTGCAATATAGTTAACTGCCTCAGAGAAATAACTGCAGTTGTCTCATTTAGCTCTTCAGGATAAACTCTTAGCCTGTTTAAATATTGGCCGTGCGATGAGATGGATTAGTCAGAAGGCTTAAATTCTTCAGAGCTGCAAGTGTACCCTGTGTTGCAACAGCTAATCCCTAAGTATAAATTGCGCACTGACAATAATCCGTCTATGCAAGCCTAGGTTTTTTCTTATTTTTGACTGTTCACTCTATAATTTTATCAGGTTTGGCATAGAACTTCTGAATGACATTTAACCAAAGTATCATGTCTCTGTGTGTATAGCATGTTTTGCTTCATACTCCTGAATTCTCATTGAATGTAAAGGGATCACTGCCTTGCCCCATTTTGTTCAATAAACCGCTGTATTTTGTTATCCACCACATCCTTCTGTCCCTCCATGTGCTTTTCTGGGAATACTGAAGTGGGTTACACAAGAGCAGGAGAAAACAGCGCTTCGTTCCACCCTTGGCTGCTGGAGCTTAGCTTCTTCTACCAATAATTATGTTCTTCCAATGTAATAGATGTAGCAAAACAACAAATTTGTATTTAATTTGATTATTTTGTGGCCAGAGAGATGGAAAAAAAGCTGTGTAATATCTTGGAAAGGATCTGGACTGTTTCATTTCCTGAGACTGTGATACTGAAAAATAAAGCAGTGTAATTATTTGCAAGGGTAGGATACTTTTTTTTTTCTTCTTTGTTAACATAGCTTTTTAATTTGAAAAAAGCCTGCTTGAAGCTTCCCAAGAACACCTCACACCTACAGTGGTGGGATGGAAGGCAAGAAGGAAACATGGCAAATGCCCTGTGACTGTCTTCAAAGGCATGAGCTGAGGATGCAGCCACATGCAGCTCAAACATGAGCAGAGATGAAGCCATTTCCATGTCACAAATTCAGCTGGTGACAGAACATGCTAAAATAAGGGGGAGGATACTAAATACAAACTCCAGATCTTGAGTCCAAACTGTAAACCTTTCTTAAATGTTTATTTACTCATTTCCCTCTGCTTGCCAAGTGTAACCATTGCATGGGGGAGCAGAGAGCCCTTTCACACCCCACTGCTGGGTGCACGAGGCTGTCCCGCCGGGGGCTTGCTTTCCCCAGGGGCTGGGTTGGTGCAGGAGTGCTCTTGACTCCACCCGAGTTCAGTTTTGGGCTTGATTAGGGGCTGTGTCACAGCACTACTCCAGTGCTTTCAGATGCCTTTACATCATCTTTACCTCCTACCAACTTCATCTCAGAGTCCCTTAGGTACTAGCAGGGAGTGGAGGTAGGGACCAGCAAAACAGTTAGAAAATTTAAAATACTAGGACATGGTTAGCAGTGGAAGAGCCTGGTTGTAAAAACAGGGCACGCGGAAGTGCCAAGAGCTTTGCCAACTTAGAGTTTATTGCAGCCTCTCGTCTGAAGTGACTGGGTTGGTCTGTTTGCTTTGAAAGGCCTCTTTCATGCCAACCTTGGCAATTGGTTAAGTGTTAGTCTGTGGTGGGAGGGGGGCCAGCTGGAGCCCTGAGTAGCATCTTTCACCTGCTGCTGGAATGCACACAGAGGACTGTATGTGGGAGCCACAAAAGGAACATTGAAGAGCTGTTGGGGACTTTTTTTTTTTCTTTTTTTGCTGTATCAGAGGAATTGCTGATCTTTGGGTTTCCAAGTCACATGCAGCTCTCAAACTGTATGGACATCGGTGGTGATCCATTGTGCCATTGGTGATGGATCCAGGTTTCTCAGGTATCCTCCAACCGTGAGAGAAGATAAGCCAGCAGAGACTGCTTGAAGTCAGCATTGCTTGGTACCCAGCAGCCTAACTGCCCACTTGGCTGCTCCATCCTGCACTCCAAGGGAGGAGCTGAAGGTGGCAGCTGCCATCTCCCACCTGTGCACATGTCCAGATGCTCATCTTTCACCTAGGTCCATGCTGGGTAACTGGGGGCTCTTGCCCAGAAAGACCTCAGTGTGTGTTGCTCGTGGCTTGGGAGGGCTGAACCCTGCTTAGAGGATGCCTGTGGAAGGAACTGCAGGGTTGGGGGTGCTCACACACAGCAGGTAAATGGCTTTTCACGTTTAGGTGGACAGCCAGGGCTAAACTGAGCTGTTGTGTGTTGGCTCACACTTTGCATTGGGAGCAGATGCTGGTGGGGAAACAGTTCTCTTATCTGGAACTGATGGTTCCCTTATCTGGAACTGATGCTCCTCTTGCTTACGAGGGATACCATAGCTGCAGAGCGACCCAAAGCCTGAACAAGCTGGGGTAGCTGAGATACAAATGACTTGGTGTACTACACATGGTATGTACATACCATTCTAAATTTGTTTCCTGGAGACCTGGTGGGTTACAGTTTGTCTGGAGATGGAGAGCATCCCTCTGCCATGTGAGACCCTGGGTTATGCCTGAGACTATTCCATCTCATTCTCAATATTGAGCAAAACCAGGCCCTACATCCCAATCCTTTGTGCCATCCTGCTAGCAAACAAGTGGCAGCTCCTGGCACCAATCAGTTATCTCAGGTCAGAGGTACGTGTCCATCACCATGATTTGTTCTTTCAGAGACAGTGATCCTTGAACAGCACCCTGAGTCCATCAGTTTTATCCTGCTTCACCCTGGCCAGACTTCCTGACACAGTTAATGGTAAAACAGAGATTTAGTAAACGAGATGAGACTGCAAACCAAGTTTAAAACAAGTACAGAACTTGAGTCTGGCAGCTGGGTGTTTGTTGAATGTCCGTGCTTCTCTGACCCCAGAGAGCCCGAGACAAGCACCCAAGCGGCTGTGCCAAAACCTCCTCCTGTTTCATGATGGTGGTGGTGTGCAGCAGCTCTGAGCACTGACACCTCGGTTTTCACAAAGTCTCCTTTCCCCTGGCACTGCTTTTGCTTTAGTAATAGCTCCCCTGTCCTGCCCTTTCCCCCAAATGGGATGTCCTAACTTCACCTCGGTGACTCGCCTCATGGCCTTTCGCGGCCAGGCTTCAAACACAGACAGAACTAGCTCCTAGCTGGTGCAGGGGCTCCAGGACCACCACGTGATTTCTATTTATGTATAAACAGCGTAATGCCACGTCACAGGAAAAATTTTTTCCTGGCAATTTTAGATTTGGATGCTGTTTCATTTTTATTAAAACACAGTTGATACATGCAGCGCCTAATTATGAGTCAGAGGAACATGTGCGTGTCTTGCTAATAGGGTTTATGCCCAGGTGAGCGGTGCAGAAGCACACCAGCGTCCCCTTCCCTGGGCTGAGCATGGAGCTGGGACGGGCACTTACCCAGTGTGCTCCACGCCATGGCCTTCCTCCCCTCTTCATCCTCCCCAGGCACAGGCAGTGTCCGGAGGGCAATGACACGGCCATGTGTGCGTGTGTCACCAGAGGGCACTTAAGGAGCGTGAGCTTTGTCCCAGCGAGGCTGGAAAAGAGCTGATTTGTAGTCTTAACAGTTACTGATATCACAGTTGGAGGTTTACCAGGGGAAGGTGGTGTCTGTGGAGAGGATGAGATGTCTGGCTACACGATGTTTATTCCCGCTGGCTGCCAGCTGCCACACCGCACACTGTCCCGAGAAGTTGTGCTCAGCCTGCCAAGGGACACACAAACCCCACTCGAGCACTTCACTTGTATACTTTTATTTACTTGTTAATTACTCACAACTGATGAACCACTGAAGGCCAGCCTGAGGGTGCACGTTAATGTCCAGGAACATCCCCACCATAAAGCGAGCAGGCAGGTCTGGAGGAAAAGATTGCTTGCAGTCTCCTCTCCAAAGGCAAAGGGAGGCAGCAAGAGCAAGGGTTTCTCAGTGAATTTTCTCATCTGCTAGCAAACCCAGCCAGCTCATCCTACTGGAAAAGTCCTCAACTGGAGGAAACAAGTCCTGTGCGCAGACAGGACCGCCCCTGTTGCCACAAGAAGCCTGGGAGGGTTGGTGCAGAGCATCCCACAGGAGAAGGGGATGCATCATTGCAGCACCTGAGGTAGAGAGGACCCACAGCTGCTCCGAGTATGGCTATGACTGCAGATCTGACAGCAGCTGTGTCCTGTTGACATCCCCATGGGATAAGAGGGACCAAGAGCAGCAGTACAGACAACTGGGATGGGCAGGGCTCTGTCAGGGAGAACTGTAATGTCCCAACAGCAGCAGACCAGGTCCTCCTGGTGCTTGCTCCTCTGGGAACCTAAGCCAGCTCTCCTGATGCCAGGAGTTAATTCAGCTGTGCAAAGGTGCAAGTTAATGCCAACTTGCCTCATCCCTAAGGATGTGGAAACAGCCGACCAAAGCTGATTCCGCCTAGCCCTGCTGTTCTTGGTCTTCTGCACTTTTAGCTGGGAAGGGACCAGCGCCCTCGTGGGTGCTGGCTGACAGCAATGGCTCCCGTCAGAAGCAGGTAGGCCAAGAAGGGATCGCTTTTCTTCTCTGTGGGACAGACACTGGTAGCTGGTCTCGGGAAGATGTCTGCTTGAAACTGGGATGTGCTGCTTGACAGGACCCCAGGACCAGTCACTGTAATTTGGAAGTCACTTTCTGCTCAGCTGAAAACATTTTGTTTTCTCTAAATATTCTTCCAATTTGCTGAATTGCAGGTGTGCAAATAGAGCAAGTATTCCCTAGGAGAGAATGAGATAAAATCCCCAGGAACAAGGGAAAATTTCACCATCTGGGCTACCAAACCTTATGACTGAGTCCAACCCACCTGAATTTTGAACAGGAAACATTCAAAATAAGCTGCTAACCCTAAAAAACAGAGGATTGGAAGTTCTTGCAGAAATAAAACAACAAATCATTAAATACAAATGCTCACCTTTGTAGTTGGTTAGTGGGATATTCATGAAGGCGGTATGAACCTGGGCAAGAAGGGGAGCATCAGAGGGGGCTTTTCCTTGAATCTTATTCCCTGGGTACCACACAGCACAAAGGCTGAAGTTAATGCTGATCACCCTGTGACCTTAATGTGTGCAAAACATAGGTTTGTGCAGGTTTTGGATCAGTCCCAAAAGCAGTTCAGCTGCATGAGCATGGCTCAGGGCTGGAGCAATGCAACCCAGCCTGTCAGCAAGGCAAATATGTTCAAATACTGTGTTGCACTGAACTGCTTTTACTTTCAGATAAAACTCCACCACAGCTAATGCTGATACCTCTGCACTATGAAAATGGGTCCCCAGCTCCCATGGATGTGTTTTGATACCTTCACCCCACATTTACTGGGTATATTATCAACTTCATGTTCCTCACGTGAGTGAACTTAACTGTTTCAGTGCCAGCCATGGTGTGCAATCCCATCCTTTCTGGCGAGAAATCTTTTCCCCCAATATCCTTGACAAGGGATGGGAGAAATACTTGTCAGTCTGCCTACCCCTTCTCCCAACCAGCTTTCCCTTGGGAAATGAAGAGCAAATTAAAAACACAGGCTTGAAAATAAACTTGGATTAATAAAGATAAGTTATAATAATCTTGAAAAAAAACAAACAATGAAGGTGGAAAAATGCTTTACTTTCCTTTGAAGTGAATTTTTTTGCACCGATGACAGTTCGTGTTCTGTGCTGGGCCCAGCGACGTTCCAGAGCAGCACATTTTATACCATGGCTCTCTCTAGTGGCCAGACCACAGACAAGAAAAAGACTGTACCGCTGCTCAGTGGCAGAGCTATAGCTGCATCTCAAGACAGACACGTGTAACTGCACCAGGGGAGCTGGGTTTTGGGGTCTTGTGGTTTAACCCCAGCCAGCAACTAAGCCCCACACAGCCACTTGCTCACTCCCCCCACAGTGGGATGGGGGAGAGAATCAGAAGGGTAAAAGTGAGAAAACTCGTGGGTTGAGATAAAGACAGTTTAATAGGGAAAGCAAAAGCTTGTGCACGCAAACAAAGCAAAACAAGGAATTCATTCACTGCTTCCCATGGGCAGGCAGGTGTTCAGCCATCTCCAGGAAAGCAGGGCTCCATCACACGTAACGGTTACTTGGGAAGACAAACGCCATCACTCCGAACATCCCCCCCTTCCTTCTTCTTCCCCCAGCTTTATATGCTGAGCATGACACCACATGGTATGGAATGTCCCTTTGGCCAGTTTGGGTCAGCTGTTCTGGCTGTGCCCCCTCCCAGCTTCTTGTGCACCTCCAGCCTTCCCAGTCAGTAGAGCATGGGAAATTAAAAAGTCCTTGGCTAGTGTAAGCACTACCTAGCAACACCTAAAACATCGGTGCGTTATCAACTTTGTTCTCATCCTAAATCCAAAACACAGCACTGTACCAGCTGCTAGAAAGAAAATTAACTCTAGCCCTGCTGAAACCAGGACATGGGGTGCTGACGCCCCACAGCAGACAGCAGCGAAGCTGCAGGCTCCCCTCTTGTGGATGTGCCTCCCGCATGGACCGATCAGGCCACAGGAGCAACTGGCAAATGCAGCCTATAATCCTACCTGTGAGGTGTGCCAATGGAGGAATCAAATCTGAGACAGATGCACTGATGGTGCTTCAGTCCTGCAAAGCCCTCGGGGTGAAGAAGTGCAAGTGGGCTCTGTTGGATGAAGCCATTTGAAGCCCTCCAGAAGTCAAAACGCCTGATGGATTGAACACCACTTTACACAACTAGATGGGGTCAGTTATTCACATTATAGCTGTGTCATATTGGTTACGTACAGATCTCACAGTTTGAGAGCCGTACCATTGCCTTGCTCCTTTCAGCACACTGCAGCTGGGAACTGACAGCAGAGAGGATTCTTCCTCTAGGTTGGTCAGCGGTCTTTGGAGGCCTCTTTTTTTTATATCATTTGGCAGCATGGTTGGTAATAACCATTGGCACCCTAAACTATTGATCGCTTGCAGGGTAATATTTGGGCGATTTTCTTACTGACAGTGTTGCACATCTTGCATTCGTTTCATTATAGAAATTGTGTGCTAAAAGCATGGATTTAAATAGTGGCAATTATGTGGCAAAGCCAAACACTCAAAAATTAAGAAATAGCAGAATTGAAATAGTAGAGTAAATATTAATTTAGCCCCTTTGCCAGTACACAGTGTAAGCCAGATAAGATCAGGGTCAGTATTTTTCCCTGGACTCTTACCTCAGCCCCAGGACAAGCTCGCTGGGTGATGAGCTGTGCACTAGTGCTGCTTACTGCTATCACCTCAAACTTTGGGTATCAGCCACAGGAATGCTGTTCAGTAGGATACAACATCACACCAGCTACAGGGACATAAAGAGAAAAAAAAAAAAAGCCAAATAAATTTTAAAGCATTAAATAAAGCCAAAACTCCCCAAAGAACAGGGAGTTCTGCTTCTTGTCAAATAACCAACCAACCACCCACAGCTCCAGCCAGGAGCCAGAGTCTCCACCGCCTTCTCTTATAAGCTCTTAACGCTCTGAAGCAAGTGTCACCTCCCTTTTATAGCCAGCCTTTCCCAGCTTGCTCTCCTGGGAACAGGCACTTTCACATTTGGAAAGATGCTTTTTCCCATGCTGCTTTTGTTGAGAGTATTTTGGTTTACTTTTTTCTCCTCAGAGCAGTAGAAATAGGCTCTTACATGCTAAAATGAATTTCCTAGCTTATCCCCCCATGTTAGTTTTAGCTATTGGTGTGAAATACTTCAGCCTGTAGTTCAAAGGGAGTAAATGGTTTTCCCTGGCTTGCAGTGCGTTGTTGTGTTTTGGAGAATCTCTTCTTACTGTGGTGTGAGCAAAACCCCAGTGAAACCTGTGGCTGCTGCTTTGCAAAGAAGCTTGCAGTGACTTTTTGATGTGTGGTGCTTTTAGGAAGCTGTACTGGATACCCATACGTCAAGCAGCCTGTCCGAAAGCTTGGCCTTGCAACCTTCCCTCCAAAGGGCACTGGTGTGGGTGGCTGCTGCAGCACTGGAGGGTCTGGATGTGGTACAGGCTGGTACAAGAGCACTGCCCCAGGCCCTGCAGCCAAGCTGCTGTAGTAAACTGCCAGTAACTATTTTAAACCTCCTGTTGAGCCACCACAACCTGTGAAAGAGAGTTGTTCTGTAGCAAAACTACCACGTAGTGCTGTGAAAGAGGGGCAAAAGCACTTAAGGAAACCTTCCTCCTGCTAAACCATTCCCCTTTTTGCTGTGCGTGAAGGCAGCAAAAGCATCACTGCTGTGAAGAATATTAGGAACTTCCATTGCAGGAGTTACCTGCATCCCACTATGCTGGTGCTGTACAGACCTGAAACAGAAAAACAATCCTTACCCCAAATTGCTTGAGGTGCGCATGTAAGGGAGAAGCAGTCTAGCTGTAGGCATAGCAGCTCACTAGTATTGGCTCTTTCTGCTGTTCCCGTCTTGTTAATTTTTTGGCTCCAAAAGCACAGCGGTATCCATTTGCCTGAATCTCATGGACTTAAGCACATCACTATTCTTGTCCTTCTTCCTTTCTGCATTCTGGGTTTTGTGTTACTGAAGGCTGCTTGCTACTCAAAGGGCATTAGAGAGTTGCATTGAAATATTTATGTCCAGTGCATTACTTCATTAAAGAAATGATCTAAAATGAATGGAGACTGAATATGCCCAAAATGCCCTATAAAACTGGATGCTGACTGATTACTTAATGGTTCTCCTGATACATGATGCATTAGAGGTCTATGTTGCCTTTAATTTTTCATGGGCTGAACTGTGTCTTACAGCAACCCCAGCCTGTTGGTTAATGGCATTTCCCTGTAACAAAGAGTATAATTCCTTTTTTTTTTTTCCTTGACATACGTGGTGTTTTCATGATATATGAATTGAGGTGTCAAAGTATGTTTTGTGCTTGAGCATGTAATTGAGGTCACTAAACGGATCACTCCCACTTCAGTGCTAGGAAGGAAACCTGTTCAGAAAACACACCTGCAGCTCAGGAGAGTCCTTGTGATATGTTTTGTCTTTACCCGTGTACAGGTAGGCTGTGTCACAAGCATACCGGTCTGTGGTAAGAGAATGGTTCTGTGGTTAAGACTGAAAGAGCTTAATTTGGTGCTAACCACTCAACAGAATATTTAGACAGCAGAGAGCTTTTACCAAACTTTTTAGTTTCAGGGCTTTTAGCAAGGTTAATTTGGTCTTCAGTAACAGAGAATGAATTCTTCCAGGTGTGACCAGCTAATGCAAATATTAATACAAACATTACAGGATGTAAAGAAACACTGCAATAGGTATTTTAGATACTACTGTCCTCATTTCCAAGCATGTCATACATATTCCTTTCTATTCCGGAGTTGTTCTTCTATTTGTTTCATTCCCCAGGAAAATGAGTATGTGTTTCTGTGATGGAGAAGCTCCAGCCTGTGCAGACTGGACAGGGCTCAGAGTGAACGTGGGCACAGCAGAGCCTGCGATAGTGAACTGGGACCCGGCATGTCTGCATTGTTTGTAACACTCTTGCAGCAGCATTCCTACTTCTCATGGCATGCAGGACAAGCCTGGACAAAGCTTGTTTTCTAAGACCTGTGCAGTGCCTGTTTCAATGCCTGGGAGGGCTCTAGTCACCTACATACTGTGTTGGCCTGGCCTTCTGCAGAGCAGGAGTTCTTTGAACCTTCATTTGCACAAAGGAAAATGCCCAGGATTTAACAGAAGTGCCTTCTTATAACAGAAGTGTCAGCTCTGTTTCCCTTTTGGCCTGTCCCTTAATCTCACTGTCTCATGCACTAGGGAAATCCAATCCTTGCAAAGTTAATTTTATTAATTGATGCTTATTGGATTATCTTTAAAATCAAGTGAGCTTTAGCTGGGTGAGCTGGAAAATAAAGAGCATGCAGGGACTTAAAGGAGATTCAATTCAGTAGAATGCCTTTGCTAGTACAAAGTAGCTCCTGCAGAGCCCGATTGTCCAAAACACTGGGGATTCTTCCACTGTGAGGGACAGTTGCGGGAGAAAATGCAAAACTGGGAATCAGGAGAGCTGGGCCCATCTTCCAGCTCAATACAAACTCCCAGTGCAGTGTTGGCGGGGTTGAGGGTACCAGTGAAGGACTTGAACTCTGCAGCGGGAGCTGACTGGTGCCCAGCAAGGAATATGAAATGCCTTGCCAGCACCAGGCCACTCCTGGGGAAATCTGGTATTTTGGAAGTATGATTTAGAAGATTAGTATGTTGACACACTTTGGGCTATTCACCAGGAAATGTGATGTGTTTGGGGGTGTGACTGGCTCAGGCTGACATCTGCTCTCATGGCTTTCATGAGGAGACTTAGATACCCTCCAGGCAGCATCCACTGCACTAGCATATCAGTTTTCTGCGTCCAAAATGTAGGTGGTTAGCAAGCTGAAAACCCGTGGTTTAGTCCATCTGCTCACTGAGATACAAAGCCATGTCTCTCCTGTGCCAGGAGAGTGTGCTGGCTACACAAGTTTAGTCTGATAAGACTGTGCTCTCCAGTGCCTGGTGCTCAAGCTCTGCTGCTCTGTGATGAACTGAGCTCCCAGGGCCAAGAGAACAATGCAAGGGGGAGCCTTAGGCATCCCTCAGAAAGAGGGGAGCCCTGGATCAGTCCTGCTTCTGCAGTGATTTAGACATTTGACACTGTCATTGGATTAAATCCTGAAATATCCTGGCTGTAGGGAGCCAAGCTTGGCCCCTGCAGGGTGCACAGTCCGAGGGCAGCCCCACCTTGAGTAGGTGGATGGAGCTGGTGTTTCTGTGGCTTCCAAGGGTTGTTGCCAGGTGTGCTCAGAGGCTCTTCTGGGCACTGGGTCCCTCCAGGTGATGGCAAGCAGCGAGCCTGGGAGCCAAATGGCTAAGGTGTATGCAGCAGCCAGACAACAAGCAACTGTGTGGAAAATTATGGGAGGGAGACGTAGGGGAGTCAGGATTATTGTGGAGTGGGGCATAGGGAAAAAGGACACAAATGCGAAGAAAAGCAAATTAGCATTTTTATTGTGTTTCTTCTAGAACAAAATGGGGCTTTTGCTTTGCCTTCCTGGGGAAAAGGGAATATCTACTCCCTGTCTCGCAATGCAATGAAAACCCAAAGCAAATCATCTGACTCCTGGCAGCCTGAGATTTTAACACAGTAAATAAGGCAACATGTTTTTTCAAAGTCAAAAAAGGACCTGGGGTTTGTGACAGAAGTTATTAATAAAAAGTGTTCTCTTGGTCAGTGAATTCAGAGGTTGCCTCATCAGACAGTAATTACCAGCCCAGCACCACTATTCCTGAGACAATTGAAATTTAGCCTCCTGACAAAAAATTGATTTTGAAGATTAATTGTCCCCTGTAGCACAGTTTTAGACCGATCTGAAATACAAAGAGGACAATTGTCCTTTGGGTTTAATAGAGCTGTCTCTTTGATATTCATAGGGCTAGAGCAGCTATATGCGGTTTTGTCCTGACTTAAAGCTGATATGAGGAAGGCAGTTTCAGAGAGGTGCTGCTGTCAGAAAGGGAACAACCACAGGTGACGTCTGTCCTAGCTGCGCTCCCAGTTCCTGTGCTGGACCGAGGGTAACAGCAAACAAACTTTGGATTTAAAAAGTGGAATTTCCTCATGCAGCTCTAACTGCAGCAGTGTCAGCGCTGTATAGTTCTGCACAGCTTTTAAACTTGCATTGGAAAGACAAAGCTAGCTGGAAGAGTTTATCTTGATGTTATTTTCAAATTGTATGAAAGGGCACTGCTCAGAGCCCTGGGGAGCTCAGCTCTCCCCAGAAAGGACTTCTGAAGTGTAGTAAAACAAGCTTTGCTCTCTCTAACACACAGTTACTGCCTAGCTACTGAGGAGGTGTTGGTTTGAGCTGGGGAAACTCTTCTGGGTGGAAATTCTTCTGGGATATACCTTTTTCCTTGCCTGACTTCCCGTGGTTTGAGCTGAAACTCTGTCAGTGCTCCTCTAACCTTTGAACCTACAGGTGAATTTTAATGCAACTAGCCAGAGGCATCCTAGGTATTGCAGCAGGTGCTCAACTAATTAGCCACTAGAGAATCCACACTGGTGGTTGCTGAAGGGAAACGGACTTTGCATGTTCTGATGCTCAGGAAGCAACCCGTATCTGATTCTCCCCGGGAGTCAGGCAGCTGATCTCCCAAGGTGCTGTGTGAAGCACGCTGAATTTGAGTTGGGTATTGAACCTCCACAGGCAGCAGTGGGATGCTGAGAGAAGGAAAAGAGGAGAAGCTGGGGTGTCAGGAGGCAATTTGGCACGATTCAATGATTCAGGAGTGCAAGGGCTGCTGGTTCAAGTGGGTGCCTGAACCTCAATGTGAAACATTGGTCTGTTGGCAGGTTTAATACAGGTTTTCTCTAACAATCCCTGTCTGTATCCCATCACACATGCTTTCCTTGTGTAATGGCAAACTTATGGCAGGGTGACTGAGAGCTGAATTAGCCACCTGCTTGGTGTCTCCTGGTGCCCAGCCTGTCTTCTACACTGTGGCTGGGGCAAGATTTCTTCATGCCTTCAGCCTGGCCTCTCCATTCAGGTGTCCGAAGTCTCTGTCCCAGGACTCTTCCTTCTTGTGCCTTCTAGGAAATGGAAAACTTGAAGAGAGTTATTTGCTCCAAGCAGGAGGGGCTGATCATGTGTCTAATTAAGACGATACCTGGGGAAACTGCAGACCTGGAGGCATGGGGTCTTGTCTTCACACCTACCTGTTGACCTCTGAGCATGCTCTCAGCTCTTGTGCAGACCGTGATGGGAAGTGCTTGGGAGTGGGAAAGCAAAAGTCTCTTCTGGAATAGCACTGCAGGGAGCAGTGAGGTTTGGGACTGCTCCCTGCTGCAGTGTTCAAAAGTTGAATCACAAGAAACCTGTAAGCCTGGCTTGCAAAAGCTGTAACTGTCCATCACCCCTTACACCTACACACAACACTTGTCCCATAATTCCTCACCTTCTTAGCTGCCGGTGCGAGAGAAACCCCCTCTGAATCAACTTATTTAATACAAAATTTAGTAAGTTGATTCTCATAAGGTACTGCCGGGCTCCTGACAGCATTATCAGCTGGGGATGGTACCTACCAGCATCTCTGGGGCTCCTGGGCTTGCTGCCGAGCTCCCCAGCCACAGTCCCTCATTATCAGAGGGGAAGGTGTTGGAAGAAGGAGCAGCTGATGGGAGCTTTGGGCTAGGATTAGCTTTGAAATGTTTTTTCAGCTCTCTGAGAGAAACACTTCTCCCCATGGTACTGACAATAGCAAACGATTTTCAGCTTTTCCAGGCTCTCTTCCATTCTGCTTTGTGTTGCTGATAACCTTCAGCAGGGATTCAGGGAGGAAAAAACCCACAATGCTGATTTACTTTGTACAGGGAGAAGGAGAGAAAGGGCAAAATTGAGGAAATAAAAGTTGCTCAACCTGTTTATTTACTTTGAAGTCTCTCTTGCCTGAACACAGGCTCCAGTGCCTAGGTCTCCTTTAGCACATTGTGGTGTTGAGGGGCTTTATCACACGCTCCTCTGCAGGGGCAGTATCTGTGTGGAGTGTGTGTGTGGGGGGTATGTACAAACCGTTCAGTCTTCAGGGATCATCTAGTTTCTTTTCTGTTTGTATTTTTCTTCTTGTTTTTGCTAGGCTTATAATCAAAAGAGGGAAAGGAAGAATAAAATGAAATAACATTCAGTAAAGACACAGAGAGAAAACTTCTTGCTGGGCTGTGAATGGCCCAACTTTCCTTAAGCTGAGATGCCCCATTGTCCTCTCAAACCTTCAGCAAAATCTGCACCCTGTATATGTGCAGTTAGACTATTTGGCCACTTGATGTCTCTGTGGGTTGTGGAGAGTGGTGGGTAAATAGAGGTCAAGCTGGAACTGGAGCTGGGTGGAAGCAGCAGTGGCGATAGGCTTGCACCTCAGAGATGAGGCTCGATACAGCAGCATGCCAATTCCCCTTCCCTGCTTGTTTCTTTTAATGAGCTTCAGATTTTCAAACGAATTGGAAAGCCAGGAAGATTTGGGTAACCAACTTCCAAAGGGAGCTGCCGAGGACCTGCACCCGTCAGTGCTGCAGGTATAAAACATGCCATAGAAATGTGAGACGAGGGGTCCTGGCCAGTCCACAGCCCTGTCTGCTTCCCCACTAGGCAAAATCCAATGGCAGAAGGGGGTCAAGGTGCCAGACTGTTGCAGTGTCTCCAAGCAGGGGAAGATGAGGCTTAGCAAATTTCAGACCAAAATCCTCACCATTGCCTGGTGGGGTCTTGCACGGGGGAATTGCCATGTGCCGCCAAAAACACAAAACGCAGCTCTGTGTGGGGGTGGGTCATAAGGAGACCTGGGGTATTCCCATGGCTTTGCAGGTGTGCCAGGCTGTCCTCTGAGACTGATCGCCCTGTGACACTCGGACACAGGCTGAGGATTCAGATGGGACAGAGATGCTCCTTCCAGTCTGACACCATCACAGTTCTAAAGATAGTATTTGCCACAAGTCTTTTGTTTATGCATGAGGAAAATCTAGATTAGCTTTCGCTGGAGCCAGACTGTGATATCTCTGTGCCTTAGGTTGTGGAGAGATGGCTGGAGCTGAGATTGCTTTGGGCACAGTATAGATAAACTGGATGTGTTTACAGCCACAGTTGCACATGGAAATGCCTCAGGAAAAGAAGTTTCCCATAGTCATTTCTGCTGGTGGTGCTAAGCTTCACTGTGATAGTAGCTGGAGGATCCAGCTCTCCTGTGTTAAATGCTTTGCACGTGCACAGTTAGATTTTCTTTCCAATGCTTCTAGTCCTAAAGAATTTGAAATCTTGCTTCTGCAAACCTAGATCTGCCTAGATACAGGCTTTTTCTCATGGTGATTCAGCAGGACTGTTGCTGTTCCCTGGGAATGTACAGAGCCATATATAAATCAGGTACAATTAAAAGAAGTTGAATGACTTTTTTCCCAGCCCAATAAAAAGTTCTGCTATGGTTTGTCTTAAACAAGCAGTTTTAGCTCACTGCATCGGTTTTCAGTTTGGACCTTTTTAAAGCTTCTGCCTGCAGTGTATCCACCACCTTTCCCAGAGCCACTTCAGAGGGAGGAGAGCTTTGTGTTGGGAAGATGGTGACCGGGGAAGTGTGCATCTACAGCAGAACAGCTTCCCTGAGCAGCTTCCCAGCCTCAGAACACTTGAGCAAAATCACACACAAGGCTCACGCTGCAATTTGCTGTTACCTGTGTGGCAAGATAAACTTGAAACGTCTCAATCTATCTGCTAAACTGCAATTTATGAGCTACAAGTGGCTGAGTCTTAGAGGGGAATAACAGATTTGAACTAAAACTCTGCCACTCTGCCTCTGGAGGCAGAGACCGGTGGAAAAACTAACTGGCTTTGAGGGGAGTGTATGGATTTATAGAGGTGACAACAAGCCCTCTCAGGAAATGGCAGCAGCACCATGGGGTCTGCGCTGCAGATCAAAGCAGCTTGGGGCTCAGAAGTGATGGGCTTAAAGTGAGGGGCAAGGACTTGATGAGGAAATGGCCTGGGAAATACACAGAAATAGCAAAGGCCTCTGTGTTCACATACTCTGTTCCTGTACAGTTCACAAGAGAAAAAGGGGAATTTGTTTATTAAACAGCTTTCTGTGACTTATTAATTCCATTCATCTGAGGATAGAGCAGTTCCCTCCAGAGTGCTTGTTATTGCTTGCCTGGAAATCAGTCAGGGTCTGGCCATGAAATGATGTCCTGGTTGAAACTCCTTGTTCAGTCAGTAATTTATGCAATTGTTAGGAGACTGCTCAGATGGCCAAATGACTTCTATTAACATAACTTTAATTCTGTACTTTTAACAGAAAAAATTTATGCTTCGTTTTTCTTCAGGACCCTTTATTAGACTTCAAGTCCAACTTCTGGGGAGAGATCAAGGCTTTGTCTTTTCACCAGTGATTGCTTCAAGAGTTATCTTTGAGGCTAGAAGCTGCTTGAATTTTCTCAGGAGCCAGACTGGGAATATAGAACAGGTCTTGGCAGGTATCAATTCCTAAAGCCTCTTATCTTTTCCCAGGGAAGTGTTTGTTGAGACTTAGTTACACAGACGAGTATGGCCAGGCTGGCTTCCCCAAGTGGGTGCTGGTACTTGCAAACTTAATCAATACTTCTAGCAAATGTTAGATATCTTGTCTGCACTTATCTACCGAAGAATAAAGAAGTTTGACTGATGTTTGATGCAACAGCTACTCTAATAGTTGCTGTGGTGTCTCTCAGTAAGTCTGATAGTTGTGATTTCTTGCAATAGCTGAACCAGCTGGTGCCCTGCCCTGTCTCCGTTTTTCCCCAATTAGGAACTGAGGCAGTTGTCTATGGTAGGTTATGGCCTGGCAGTGAGATCTAGACAGAAAAGAAAAGAGCTTTGAGAATTTAGAACAGAAAGTACCATAGAGGAGACTAGCAAGAGCTGCCTATTAAGCATAAAAGGTGGGATAAATTCCTAATCTACAAACTGTTTTGTTAATGGTGATCATCATTAATACAAAACACTCACTAAATGTTGCATAAGCTACTGAGCAACAGATGGGGGAATCCAGTTCTTGCTTTGTGTTAAACGAAACCACACGAGCACACAATTGCCAGTATGGGAAAATTCCTGAAAATGTGCTCCTTCCATCATCTCAAAGGAGATAGATAGTTTTAATTGATACCATGGCACCATATGCGAAAGAATCCACTTGGAGCCCTTTGGCTGGATTACTTTGTAATGCAAAAGGGGGAAAAGCCTGTCTCCAATTATGGCAATATATTTTGCCAGCCTGCCACTGATGGAGTGTTGCCAGGGAAAGTCTCTAATCATCAAAGAACATGTTAGCGTTAATGTGATTTTTTGCAGGTCTCCTAAGGGAATCGCTTATGTCCTTCCAGGAGAAAGGCACTGCTGAATAAATCATCAAGCATTCCTTACCAACGGGACCCTGCTAAGTATATTGTACAAATGAAGATTATTTTCCTGAAAGGAGAGGTGCTTCTCCTCTAAGCAGCACACTAGGCATGCTGGCAGCAGCTGCTCGGAGGCATGTGAGCAGCTGAGGCTTTTCTCAGGGAAGGCTGCCCATGTAGCCCTGCAAGCTAGCACTGTGGCTGATGGGCTAACAGAAACATTGTGCAAGCAGGTCACTGTCCCCTTTGGGGGGATAATGAAACCCAGTGGCAGACACTTCTGGAAACTAAGCTGTTCTGTGCTGGTTTGCTCCCCATGCATCCTTGCATCTGGCTATTGGGCTTTCTGCTTTCTCTGCCCCTGCAACCCAAGGGCTTTCCTCTTTCTTGGCACTGCTGCAGAGCAGTATCCAGACAAACTGCAGAAGCACCTCCTAACCTGTGGGGAGCTGTGCCTGGGGCAGCAGCCAGGATCTCTCCCTAAGATGACTGCAATAAGCTGTCTTTCTCTGCAGCAGCCAGGTAACAACTATGGAAATGGGATTTAAGGGCAAGCGGTCTTCAGCCACAGGACTGTGATAAGCTGGAGTTATAACTAACCCAATCCTCTCAGGGATGTGTTGCTTTGTATCTGCACTTTCAAGGTGGATCCCAGCATGCCAGAGCCTGTTTAAATAGACTGTCCCCTCTTGTGGGGGTTAGAGCTGGAAGGTTCCCACTGACTTCGGGGGTAAATAGGTACATGATTGTCTTTGGTTCAGGATTTTGGGTGCTGGCCATGGAGCTCACCCTGCAGGGAACACGTGCAGGCTGCAGCCACCGACTGCTGAGACAGATCTCTCTGCCCAAGCTGCTGGCAGCTGTGGAAACCCATCCACACCCGGCATTGGCCCTGTCACTGATAACCCTTCATCTCTGTCAGGAAACTGGCTGAAAATGGAGCAGGTGGTGACGGCTCTGGTGGCTCAGAGCACAGGCTATCGGACCCGTTTTCAGTCAGTTCCTGTTGGGGACTGACACAGGCTGGCTGAGCGTCAGGCAGGAGAGGGAGGGTGAGCAGGGGCTGGCAGCTGGCGGCATGCTGGGCTGCCCGGTGGCACTGCAACACTGGTACCGCACAACACCCAGCACAGTCAGTGTGTGAGGACACCGGGGACACCAGCATGGGTATTCTCCACCCACCACGCCCTAGGAAACCCACAAGAAAGCTCCCTGAATACAGCCTTAAATGTTTCACTGATGTGGTGCCTCCCCCCAGTCCTGGTGTTCAGCTGCAATTTTAGGAGCTGTTTGAAGGGGGCTTGGGAGAGTTTGGGGGCTCAGATAAGAATAGGGTCCACTCAGTCATCTGTGTCCTCTCATCCAGCCCTGGGGACAAGGACAGCAGACCCTATTGCCCTGAGCAAAATCCCAGAACTTCTCCGTTCAGACTCCTGCCTACTGACAGTCCCTTCACATCTTATTTTGCAAAAGCATATTGTTACTCCTTGGCCATATTTCTCACCAGAACATGGTGAGGATGGGAACATCCCAGCAGCTGGTACTGTGTCCTAAGGATGTAGGGCAGGATCCAGATACAACCCCTTGTTGGTCTACCTAGAATGTCCCTAAACCTCCCATGGCACCAGGAGTGCCACCCAAGCCCCAGCAGCACCCAGCATGGCAGGAGCCCTCACAGATGCTGTGCTGTTCTTCCCCCTTATTCAGTGCCTCACATGGAGGTGGGAAGAACTTTGGTCTCCTGCACACTCAATCCTTGGCTCTGCTGAGGACACGGCGCAGCCAAGGTGTTGTGCAGCCTATCACATGTAGGCTCACTTGCTGCAGCCTATTTTATTAGGTCTTCAGGATGCGAAGGTGGAAGCACATTCCTTATCCCTTTTTGGCTGAAAGACTCACCCTGAGGTCAGGCAGGCTGTCTTACTCTACGTTTGCAGATAGCCAAATTTATTTCTAGGGCTGTTTCTCAGGAGCATAAGGTTTGCCAGTGTGTTGTCCTGGAAAGCTCTGCTAATATGCAGCCTACATCAATTATGCTGTCTAAAGAAGTCTTCCCTGGGTGGCTTACTTTGTTCTGCCCCTTCTCTTCAGCTCTGTATAAAACAAACTACCTTGGCAAAAGTCAAAGAAACACACTGAAATCTTCCTGGCTGTCTGCCCGCAAACAGTCTCTGGTTATCCCTTGAGTGTTGAGGAGGGCTAGTGAAAGCATGTGGGGTAGCTTTGGCTGCGTCTGGCTCAAGGGTCCAGCACTCCCCTGAGATGCTGCCCGCACAGCCGTGCTCTCAGCCATGGAGTTGCATGTGTGGTGGTTTCCCAGGCTGCGGGGGGTGAGCCGTTGCAGCAGGCAGTCCAGGGAGCAATGGAGTTAACACTGACCAGGCTGGCTTCTCATTGCCAGTGGCAGACTGCGCTAGAAAGCTCTTAGTGCTCTCGTTCTCCATTCGCGCTGCCAGGCAGGTCTCCAAGTACACAGAGAGGGCCCAAGAAGAAATGAAATAATTAAGAGAAGGAGGGACGAGAGGGAAGTTGTGTTTATGGGTTGCAGCAGCAAGGTGTGAGTGTTGGAGATTTCTACCCTGAGGCCAGAGAGGAGCTGGCAGTCCCCATCCCCAGCTCAGGGACTTGCTGGATGCCACGGGAAATGGGAGCCACGAGAGAGGGCTCGATGCCTATGTTCCTCACCGTTTTCATGCAGTGATGTATTCAGAAGACAAATCGCAGCCTAAAGCTACCTCTGTGCCTTAAAGCATCTAAGACATCCCACCTCCTCCAGTGCTGCTGTCCTGAGGCTGAAAGTTATGCTGTTCCTCTGCTGGCCTTTGCCCTCAAGTCTGTGTGTGAATTTATTCTTCAGGCCATGCAGATCTTTGCTCAAAGCAAGCAGAGGACATAAGTGGTGGGAAAAGTTGATTTGCTCTGGGAGTACTGGGACCGGGCACGTAAGAGTCGGGTGTCCTTGTCAGGTGAGGACAAAGTGAGGTCTCATGAGTAGTTGAATGTTTCTGGTGTGCAGCTGCCTGAAAGAACTACTTCATGGCAAACTGCAGTTCCTCACAGGAGGAGGGAAGTGGCCCGGGCTGCAGTAGGTGCTCTGCAGGTGCCCTGGGTTAAACGTCTGCTGTGTCGCTGTCTGAGTGGAGCAGGCAGGACTTGGTAACCCAGGTAGCTTCTTCCAGTCTGATTTTTTAAATTTTTTTTTTCCCCTCTATACATTAACAAAGCTAGAGCATCAATTAATGAAACTTCTGTTTGAAGGAAACTGGTAAAGCTCCACCACAGAGCTGAGCAGCAACAAATGCCCCTGTCCCCTACGGAAAGGATAGGAGGGAGCCGCAGAGGCGCAGAGCTGCTAAGGCCCTTTATACAGTGGCTGCTTTGCTAGATGTCCCCATGCACAGAGACAGCCCTCTCCCAGGGCAGGCCAACCATGCAGTCACCCTCTCGGCCATGTTCAGGTACCGCCAGCCCCCAGCTATGGCAGTAGTGACGTTTGTGGTGACTACAAACCCCATGGGAGACTGGTGAATACTCAGCCTGTGTCAAGCTGTGCATGCTGCTGGCCTTGGCCAGGCTGTGCCAGCGTGGGCTTGTCCTTGTCCACACAGCCCTTGAGGGACTCAGCAGCTCTGGCTGTAAGATGCCGGGTGCTGAAGCTGGGGATGGAGCTGCTTGAAATGGGTGGGAGCATTAGAAAAGTTTGGCTTCTGCATCTAGCTGGAGACCACTGGGACTCAGCAAGCCAGCGCTGGGGACTCGTCAAACTCGTCAAACACTGTTCCTCCCCTTGGCCCATGCTGTCACCTCTTGGTGCTTATCCAGTAATTCTGGATAACTTTGGCTAGTTGTGTTACATGACAGTGTCCCAACAGAGACAGAACTGGAGAATTTGGCTCACTTACTTTTAACAGAAGACTAACAGCTGATAAACCAGATTTTAACTAATGTATAGTTGGTTTCTTGTTGCAGTTAACACTGTATGACAAACCATGCATGATATTGAACAGGTGTTCATTAAAGGTTAGATATAATGTGCTGTATCTCTTCATCTTCTCACTCTCCTTCTTTCTCCCAAAGCACCGTTCATGTTTATATGGTTCTTTACATTTTTCAAATCTCTCTGCAAACATTAACTAACTAATCCTCACAGCCCACTATACATATGCTTTAATTAATTAGCACTCATTTACTTAACTCACACTGTCTCATTAAATATAAATCGAATGTATGTTTGGGAACTTTAACTAGAAACATTACTGGGGATTTATACAAAGCATGAATGCAAAATATGTTAATAGTAGCTGGAGGAAGCAAAATTCAAATACCAAGGTATTTAGTGAGAAATATGTGGTGGTGCCAGTGAGCAGAGACAGACAATTAGCTAGTCCTATAAAATGCATATGTTGTCATGGCCTTGAAGTCATCATTCACTCCGTGTTGTTACCATAGTAATCCTGATAATTTGCTTCCTGTAATGTCTGTCTATACACTTCGTTCCGTTAGTTTTTTTCAGAATTGCAGAAGCTCAGTAGTCTGTGGGCTGGCAGCTTGCTGTGAGTTACTCGGATCTGGAGTGTGCTGATACAGACACGTAAATAGTAATGCTTAGACTTGCTATGGACACTGGGCAGCCTTCTGCATTATAATCCACCCAGCAAAGTAGCGATGAGACCGGTAAATGTGTTATGGTTGGCCCTTGATAGCTCTGTCTGGAGGCTGCATTGGCAGGAGGGGTAAAACTGAGTGTGTCTCAACTTCCCATTACAGACCGTCCCTCTTGGCGAGGACAGAGCATTTACTGCCGTATGCTGACCAAACTCTGTCTGGATTAACTGCATTGTCACAGCTCCTTGCAGTTATTTAGGGCCGACCTGCCATGGGTGTCAGTGAGAGTTAGAGCCAAAGTACCCCTGAGGATTTAGGCCGTTTTGCCCAGGTATAATTCTTTTGGCTCTGTCTCTTCTTGTTGCATCCTCAAGCACTAAGCAGTTAAACCAGTGCTGCCTGCCACCCAAGAGGCAATCACAGCTCGGTGATGACTGAAGTGTTTTCCTAGGAATAAATTTGTAAATCAGAAGATGAAGAGTTGAGAGAGCTTTTACGGGGTTGTGAGTGTCATTTACGTTGCGGAAACGTGGCTAGGAATGAAGCATTATTTGGACACCTTAGATTTGGGTTAAGCCCTCCAAATCCCATTGTATTTATAGAAAATTATTATTGTTTCAAGTCTTGTGGATTATTTTACCTTTTCCATCTTCCCATACCTTGGAGAAATAGTGGACCAGAATTTTGACTTGTTGCCAAGAGGCAGCTCCAAACATAACTCATCCTTTCCTCCATATGAAATTGAGAGATTTTTCTCCTACGTTTTGTTCCCAAAAGTCAGGCGTGTTTTATTTCCCTTTGTTTTTCTCTCCTGTGAATAGCTCACTCTTTGCATGTAAGAAGTGATCAGCAATTAGCCAGTGCTGAATGGTGAGGGATGGAAAGGTGGTGGTTCCTGCTTATCCCATAGAGGCTGGTTGTTGCAGGAACAATAGCAGCAGGCGCACTCCAGTTTCAACAGGGTTTGTGCATGCCATCGCAAGTCTGAATGTATGTTCATTTGATTGCCGTGCTTTTAAATTAGTAAGAGCTTTCCGTGCACAAACAAGCTCTTAGTGATGCCTGATCTTTTAACTAGAAATATGTGTTTCCTTACAAGCTATGTGTTAGCTTGTTATCCCTGAGAGGTATCAGGGCTTTGAGAGCCATTCTGGGTCTCCTCCTTCCCCCGACTTATCTTTATCAAGAAAATTCTTGCGAGCTGAGTACAAACTCCTCATGCAAACCCCTGACGCCTTCAGGAAGGCTTTCCTCAGATACTTGACGGAGTTTTTGCAGTCGGTTTTCTTGGTGACACACAGGAGAGGGAAAAGCTCTTCATTTTTCAGGGCAAACGAGTTAAAAGGAAAAAGAAATGTGTTCTGTTGCTCAAGCCAGAAGATTTGTTTGAGGACACACATAACGAACAAGCATGTATTGTTTGGCATAATAACACTTCAGAGCAAGTTTCACTCAAAAGCATAATGAGGAGTACATGGCATGACACCAAAGTAACTACTGGAACACGAAGTATGACTACATTTTGGGAAGGATGTTGTAAACATTGCTTTCAATTGAAGTTTTTGGAACAGTAGTACTTCTTTCTCTTCTGTTTTTATCAAAATACTGAAAGCATTCAGCAACATTATTTCCTAACCTTGTTTTTCCTCCCAGCAATCTTTTGTCTTGTCCAAAAAAATCTTATAAGAATGTAAGAATAAACATGCTGGATCTAGCCCAGTGTCTCATTTACAGCAGCATACAGGCAAGCATAGTGGTAGTCTTCCAAATATTCTTGCTTCCAGCAGTTTGTGGTGCAGGGCTTTCATAAAACAAAGGCAGTGTCTGTCTTTGTACATTTTTTTTCAGTGAAATTTTCCAGTTTTTAGCCTGTCTCAATGTCTGTCATCCACAACATCCAGAACAAGGATTTCCTTGGCTGCAGTACACATTTATGAAGAAACACCTCCTTTAGATTGTTTTGAACCAGTTTTTGTGGTTTCGTCTAATAGTCCTTAGTTCTGGTTTGGAGAGAGTGCATGCGCAGTCTGTACCTGTTCCCTTTCTCCATCCCACTCCTGATTTTATGGATATTTTTATACTTCCCTCAGCTGTTTCGTTTCAGGATTGAAGAAGCCTAATCTATTTATACTGGAACCATTTCAACTATCTTTGACAGCTACCTCAGGATGAAGATAGGAGTACGTGGAACTGCCATTCAAATAAACTCACTGGCTTGTCCTTAACTTGTGGGAACAGATTTACTGAAATCAGTGCCATTATCAGAAAATGGAGCTTTGGGTAACAGGTATTTGGACCATTCAGACCAGTCTGAGGGCACGTGAACATGGGGACTTTGCAGGATTTTGTTGATGCTGTTTTTGTGACAGAGGAGTATGGAGGGAAAAGAGCCAAAAGCATTTTCCTGTTTTATTTAAGATCTTTCTGGTAGATTGCAAGCCTGCAACATCACAACTATGAGAAGTAAATGAAAAGGCTACTTCTTAGAGCACTGAAAAGAATGTAGGAGGATTGATTATGCTGTTGTGTTCAGGATGATAATGTGGGTTTAGAAGAGATGTGGAACACATTAAGATGTTAGGCAAGTCTTGCTGGTGCTTTTTAATTTTCACTTTGATAGCTAAGGATAATTCATTTTGCTCCAGCTGGGAACATGTCTAGAGAAAAGGGTACAAAGTTGAATTAAAAACCTCTTGAGACAGTTGCAAACAGAATAAGCATTGCCTGAGAAGATGCACTTTGTTGGCCAGCTGTAAGTCACCTGCTGCCTGTCCCTTTTCTCCTGTAATATTTCAGACTCCTTCCTTGTGATTCATCAGTTCATTACAGAATTTACTGTATCAGACAGATTATTCAATTCTCTTGAATAACGCTACTCTAGTGCTGTCTTGAGGACTCTCGTCTCTTTCTGCAGTATGTCGTTCATCTTGGGCAGCCACAACAGCACAGATTCCTCAGGAGAACCTGCAAATGGATTTCTTGGGGCCTTGGCTCTTAATAACTTATTTCTTAAGTGGTAGCATTTTTTTTCCTGTGGTCTTTATTAGAAAATAATGAGGGGGAAACAGAGTAGTAACTAGTGCACTCTGGTCCTTGGAGTTTTCCTCAGTTCTGCTCTCTGAGCTGCTGCGAGATCCTGACTGCACTAGTAAGGGCTACGTGTGCATGTCTGTAAAGCACCAGTGTAAAGGCTTATTTATCACTTGTACCATTAACCTCTTGAAAGAGGGACTTGGTGAGGGAGGTGTGATGCAAAATCCTTAGGACTTGTCTGCACAAAGACAGATTCTATTTTGTGATTGACTTCCCTGAGAGCTGGAGCTGTTTTCTGGGCTTTGCCAAGCAGTGAGAAGACCAGGTGAAGTCTGATAGCTTCACCAGTTATCCAAGACATGGCTGGGAGGAGAAAAACGTTCCAGCCCAAGCCTCTGCCTAGGCCAGAAAATACTGTGATCAATGACTGTGGACTGTGCTTGCATGTGAGTTTTCAATATCCTCCAGACTCATGAATTTTGTTGGGAGCAGTTTAAAAGAGTGATGGCAGACAAACTTTCATGTGGCTTTGGTTCTAGCCCTATTCCTCTTTTTTTTCTGTTATAGTTCAGTTTGCCTCATTTAGTGCTTTTGGTTCTTGCCAGAATTCTCAGATCAATATTTGCAAAAAGGATTTTATGTGGAATCAGCTAGAAACAAATGCACAATTGTTTTGTGTGTATGTGTGTATATAAAAGTTTAAGACCATTGTTCTTGACCAGCTGCAGAATGGAGACACGAAGTCAATGTCTGCAAAGAGTTTGCATGATTAGATTTCAAAGTTAATTCAGTATGGTCCCAAAGAAAAGCCTCCGCTCTCGGCTTCCTTTAGGAAAATCTGGCCCCCAATTTGAATTTGGCAAGTCTCTTCTTGGAATAAAGAAATACATTATTAAAAATCCTTGCTTGTTGCAAACTGTAAAATGTTTGAATAATCCATTTGAAGCTGCTACTCATGAGATTTTTCTGAAGCCAATTTTGCAGCCTTCAGAAATACCTGAGCTGAATTTACCTGAGAAGGAAATTACTTTCTGCTTACCTAAATCCACCCTACATCCACACCAGAGTTTCCACTGGTTACAGGAGTCTGCTATACTTCAAAGCCTTCGCCAATTTGCAGTGTTGCTCAAGGTTGTTAAGCACACAGGACCATGTCCTTCCCCAAAGTTAGCATCACTGGTATCCTGATAAATTCAGAGATAAATGTCTCCATAAAGCCTGTCTGCGGCTCCTTCCTTCACCTCTTCATTTTTCAGTGGGAAAAAGAACTTTTTTAGTTATTTTCATTTCAATAAGAAAAGCAATATTGCTTTTTTAATGGATTTGGTTTTTTTCCTCTCTGCAAAAACCTCATGGGAGAATGTGGTTAGGAAGAGATGACTTGACTGTTTTTCTGTTTTGTGGGAGATGGACGGGAGGTGAATGGAGAAGATTCCAATTAAAATGCCTTTTTTCTTTGCTCTGTCTTTGGCAAAGTATGTTCAAGGAAGATGAGAAACTGTTCCATTTTAGTGAGGTAAGTACTAACAATAGAAGTCACAGGAGTTGCAGAAAATTGAGTTGGAAAGGCCATGAGTCTATGCCTTTCTTCCTGTTGAAAGGCAGGATCGACTCACCTTGCTGTGCCCCTGACAGATGCTTTTCTAAACTCTTCTTGGAAAATTCTTATGGCTGGAGAATCCAGATCTCTCATGCGTGGGCAATTCCAGTTCTCTGTCCATTTTGCTTGGTTAAGTATTAATAATAGTTTCTGAATTTCCTCTACTGCAGTCCAAGCCCGTTGCTTCTTGCCCAGACCACCACAGAAGAACCGATAACTTCTTTTCTGTAGTAACCTTTTATTTGCAGAGCATTAACTGCTTCCCCTCTCTTTTTTGCTAAGCTGAACAGGTCCTGTTTCATCCTTTCCTAGCACAGTGAATTTTCTATACCTCTGACAATTTTTGTCTGCTGTTCATCCACATATTTCTGAGCTGTGGTTCCAGAACTGGACAGAAGACTCTGGCAGAGCTGGGTAAAGAGGAAGACTTTCTAACTGTGTCTTCTGGGCAGCATGGGGGTTTCTGCAGCCCTGGACAGTGTCTGCCTTTTGGTTTTACAACAGCCATCTAACCTCCCTAACTCGTGATCCTCTCTGCTTCAGCTCTGCTCCTTGGCCTGTGGCTCTCCAGTTTGCCTTGATGCCAGTGAATTATTCCCAATGAAATTCAGACGTTGTTTACTTGTCATTATTGAATTACATTGTTTAAATCTTTCAGTAGTTTGTCAAGACTATTTTGAATTATTTCTGTCCCATAACATGCTCGCACCTCTTCCCAGCTTAGCAGTATCTGCCGATTTAGTAAGCAAGTTTCTCCCTTCTTTATCCCCTTATGTACTGGAAATCTCCAATGGTAGCAGACCAGGACTGCCATCTGCAGATATCGCCTTTCGATTTGTCAGCAAGCCATTGGAAATGACTCCCGGAGTCTGCTTTTTCCAGCCTCTTCTGCCTCATCACAGCTCTACCTGTTCATGTTTCCATAGCTTGTCTATGGCAACACCAATGGGACAGTGACGGACACCTCTGAAAGTCAGGATTCATTGATAGTTCTGCTTCTTTAGCCACCAGACTTATTATTATTCCATTAAAAAGAAATTAGAATGGTTTTAAGTGATTCAGTTTTGACAAATCAGTGTAGGGTGTTACCCATCTCCTAGCACTCTGTAATTTTTAGGTGGCCTGGTGGAAGCTGGCTGGTCTCTAACTCCACAGCCCCACCTTTACCCCTCTCAAAAGCCTGAGCTCTCTGCTTTGCTCTGTGCAGAGAGGTGGACCCTCCCGTATCCACTCCAGTCCTGGAGGTCACACTTCATCCTGTGCTGATTCACTTGAGGGTGAAACTGGAAACAGATGAAAAAAATCATTTCAAATTGTGAAAATTTAAAAAAAAAAAAAAGAAATGCATGATCCTGAAGACCTCTGTAAAGAGTTTTGAGAGCTAGTGGTGAGGAGACCCAGGGATTTAGCATCCCTGCTCTCAGTGGAGGTTACAGCCTGAGGACCAAAGACAATTTAGCTGAATTGCCCGATTCAGACCATTGGGATGACACTTGTGCTCAGACATATCTCCCTGAGGCTGGCAGGTAGCTGCCTTTCAGGTTCAAGAGAAGGAATTAACTCACTTGTCTTTGTTTACAGGTGCTGCACAAAACAGTGCTTAAACTAGGCGGGTGTAACTTGGTCAGAATTAGACCCCAAAGGTGCGCATGTGTGCACACATATATCTATGTGAGTCATCTTGAAGGTCAGAACAGTAAGGATTTTCTACCAGAACGACTTAATTTGACTTGCTTTTAAGGGGTGGCAGTCTAACCTTGCCAATCCATGGAAATATTTCCTATTCCTTCACAATACTGTACAGTTTCCCTTTTTCCTAGGCAGCTGTTTCTATGTATAGAATCATAGCATCATAGAATCATAAAGGTTGGAAAAGACCTCTAAGATCATCGAGTCCAACCATCGACCCAACACCACCACCCACTAAGCCATGTCCCTAAGTGCCGCATCTACTCGTCTTTTAAATACTTCCAGGGATGGGGACTCCACCACTTCCCTGGGCAGCCTCTTCCAATGTTTAACCACTCTTTCAGTAAAGAAATTTTTCCTCACATCCAATCTAAACCTCCCCTGGCGCAACTTGAGGCCATTTCCTCTCGTCCTGTCGCTTGTTACTTGGGAGAAGAGACCGACACTCACCTCACTACAACCTCCTTTCAGGTAGTTGTAGAGAGCGATGAGGTCTCCCCTCAGCCTCCTTTTCTCCAGGCTAAACAACCCCAGTTCCCTCAGCCGATCCTCATCAGACTTGTTCTCCAGACCCCTCACCAGCCTCGTTGCCCTTCTCTGGACACGCTCCAGCACCTCAACGTCCTTCTTGTAGTGAGGGGCCCAAAACTGAACACAATATTCAAGGTGCAGCCTCACCAGTGCCGAGTACAGGGGCACGATCACTTCCCTACTCCTGCTGGCCACGCTATTTCTGATACAGGCCAGGATGCCATTGGCCTTCTTGGCCGCCTGGGCACACTGCCGGCTCGTGTTCAGCCGGCTGTCGACCAGCACCCCCAGGTCCTTTTCCGCCAGGCAGCTTTCCAGCTTTTCCACTCTTCCCCAAGCCTGTAGCGCTGCATGGGATTGTTGTGGTCGTATGTATCAGGGGTATTTGTCCTGCTGTATTAGTTGAATTTATTTTCTTTCCAAAGCAAAAATGCAACTGATGTAAATGAGTGCCTCATATTTCTCTTGTGCTAGAGCCACCTCAGAGCTGGGGCTGAGCAGCTGCTGCTGTGTCATGTAATAGGAATCACAGCCCTGTTCTTGCAGCTACCCAGATGAAAACTCTGGCAAATTAAGTCAGCCCCCAAACTCTTTATACTGTTGCTGCACAACCAGGGACCATTAGATAATGAAATGAGGAGAATAATGGGCTTGTCCCCCACCTCGTCAAAATCCCACTTCTGAGACATGCCTGGAAGTACAAGCGTGCAGCTCTGCAGCTTTCCCCGTCGGCGTCGGGAGATACCTGTGACTTGTGCTCCGCCTGCACGGAGGGTATTTCTGAAGGGAAAGAACAACTCCTTTGCTTCTCTTTTATCATCATTTTCCCCCAGTGTGTAATGAAGATCATGCAGAGGTCCCCTGTGGTCTGGAGAGAGTAATGGAGTGGTCTGGACAAGTGCCTAAATCTGCACTGCCGTCTTAAAGGTCTCCGTCTCTCCCGGGGGGGAGGTGTAGCTGTCAGTGACAGTGGCAGTCACGTGCTGGCTGGGAGATGGACCTGAACGGGATTGATTGCTCTCAGCTTAAAACCAAGTGGCAGACTAAATTGTTGTTTCAATCAATAACATAAACACACTGCTCGCTTGGCCCTGAGAAGGTGGGAACTCTGTGTGGAAGAATAGGCATTAAGGTTATTTATCATCACATGGCACAGAGGTAAAATACTGGGCTTCCCCAGCAGTTTGGAGGCTTAAAGCTCATTTAAACCCAGTTTTGAAATCTAATTAAACCGGTACAAATGTCTTTGAACACCCTTGCTTTGCTGTAAGAGGGCTTATTCTTCACCTAGGAATTTATAGTGTTTTGGCTACCTTAATGCAAAGGCCAAATTTGCTTGGTAATCAGGCACAGGTTATATTGCAAAACTGTAACATCTTCTCATTTCTGCACTATATTATTAAGATGACCACAAATAGCCCAGTTAGGGAAGAGAGAAATCCTGCAGCAGCAAGCGTGAATGCAGTGAGATAACTGTGCAAACGAAGACTTTCTTCGGTCACTGATCACACCTTCTTGAAGAGGTTTCTGTAGTTTAAATCACGGCAAACGGGGGTGGTAGCTTTCACTGGGGAAGCCTCACACTTCAACTACAGAACTTGCAGCTAGAATAAATTCTGAGGTTTGTTTGAACGTGCCTCCCCAAGTGCTTCCCCAGCAGCTTGGAGTCCAGTGCTTGTTCGCATAACTCTCCAGCGGTCCTGCTTCTTCTCTCCTTGCCTCACCTTGATCTAAAAGCTGGGCTGGAAAAGGGAATTTCCCCTGTTACTTAACTCTTTCTTATTTTTTCCCCTTTTCCTGCAATGCCTCCGTTCCCCTAGTACTCACCCTTGCTTACCCTGTACCACTTATTCCTCCCTAGGCAGTTCCAAACATCTTGGCTCCTCTCTGAGATAGCAACTACCACCAAGGGTTGAAGCTTTGCAGGGAGGGAAGTAGTTTTACCTTCCCTTCTGCTCCCTGGGGATTAAACAGGCAGTTATAAGGACTCGAGTGCTTTCCTTCGTTGGCTGAGACCTACTGCTGAAATATCTGGTAGTCCAGTTTTTGTTTACCTGGTCGCTGGCCTTTGAAGGATGTGCTGCCACAGAGTTGTCATGAGCATTGCTTGCCAGAGCAAATGAGAACAAATGAGAGGCAGAGAGATTATGGCCTGAGCAGTAGCAATCCTGCCAAAACCTGGCCCTGTGTCCAACAGCTTTTAAACTGTCTAATGATTTAGACTAAGGGAGATGCCTCACAACAGGTACCAGCAACCAGCAGCTCTGCCCGATTCACCTTCCAAGGGCAGCTCTGCAAACTGTATTTCCAAGGTGCTGCAGGCTCTGAGCAATAAAGCAAACACAGCAATGCACTGCTCTCATCTTGTGGCACGGCATCGCCTGCCTCCGTGCCCAGGAGAATGGTATGCCACCACCTGCGGGGATGTTTCATGGTGTAATGGGTAATGAGGGCTAGAGATGGGAGCAAGAGGAAAGTGATGGCATCTGACACCCTCCTGCATGGGGGTCCTGAGGAGGGGGAGACCTTGGCCAGGGTACCTCAGCAGCTTTCAGTCAGTCTCTTGCTTCAGAGGAATCTTCAGGCTGGATTGCAGCTTCATGAAAGGTGCTATGTCTTTTTCTAAGCTCTTTCTGTGTCAGAAGGAGGGAAGGTAAAGCCTGGAGAGGAGGAATGATGGTGGGATCAAAGCCTTCCAGCAAGAGCAGGGATCAGCTTCCCAAGGGAGCTGCCCAAAGGCAAAGAAAGATTCTGCAGAGAGGGATGTTTACCCTGCACGAAGGTCCCTCGATAGCAGAGGTTGTTGCCAACCCTTTCTATAAATTTCCTGTATAGGCATCTCCCTGAAACGCAGAGTTATAGTCATCAGGATTAAGCAGATAAAACCAAGATACAGGAAGGGGAACGGCTCGTCCAGGGCCACGTGGCATGGGCATGGCAGTGCTGAGATAGGGTCTGGTTCCCTACTAGTGCCCTGAGTGACCAAGGTGCCATGGAGCTCTTGTTTTAGTCCATGGAGAGATTTGATTTACTAATTGTATTTCTGTCACAGGGACTCTTTGGTGTCTTTCACAGGTTTTAAAATAAGAAAAAGTATTTGTAAGACAACTATAAAATCAGAATTCCCTGAATAAGGCAGGAAGCTCAGGCTCTTATCTGCCATTTTAGAGGATATTTCTCCAGAAAATGTCACCTAAAGTGAGTTGGCTTCAGAGAAAAGAACTTTTTTTAAACAGTTACATTGTCTTTCAAATCCACCTCCCCTCCCAGTGAGAGGAGATCAAAGGGACACAGTTAGCTAAGTGCCTGAAATGAATAAGTTCAGGTAGGCTGAAAGTTTTTTTTAAATGCCTCATTATTTTAGTATAAACCCTTAAAGCAATCTCAAGGAAAGCAAGAGGAAACCTACGTCAACCCTCCTCAAAGCTTGATGGAAGCAAACACGACAGAACACACGTTGGTTTCTTAAAGAGACACAAAGAAAAAGAAATTAGGCTGTTCACAGAATATTTCCCTCTTTGGTTAGTAAGTCAAAATACCCTGCTTCCTACCTCTTCCTTGGCCTAGAGGTCACGGCTGTGTCATTGAACATGGGATGTCAGGGAAATAAAGGATTGGGAACTGATGGGAAAGCAACAGTCCCTTCTGAGTATGGCATAGGGAGCCCAGAAGGAAAGAAGAACAGAAGGAATTATCAAACTCTGCTGTCTCAGCCAACCAGTTCTCTTTATTTTCCTGGTACATACTAAAAATCACCAAGGAAGTTTTTTATTTTCCCACAGCACCCTTCTTGTGTGCCTAAATAAAGAAAAGAAAAATTAGAAAAGAACAGAATGAGGAACTGTAGCTTCACAAGGTCATCTAATCTTAGACAGGTGAAGGTGATGAAATATCTAATAAACATCTTCTCAGGAGACCTGAGCATGTACCAATGTCCAATAACCTTTAATTCCAATATTGCTGAAAGACAGATCTATATTATTCTTCCCCAACCCTCATTTACTCTTCATGTGACAGTCCTGTCTCAAAGAGTTCTGAGAAGGGTCAGGAAAAGAAAAGGAAAGAAAAATGTATTTTTTTTTTGTTGGTCAGTGATCACTTAGTTTTCACCTTACAGTTAAGCCATCTGTTTGAAATTAGATTCACTATTCACTTGCTGGTGTTGCCCAGAAACTAATTTTCTTAAGTCCCACATTTTTCAGTGTGCTGGTAGGTAAACATGAAAGTAACTGATAAGTCTGCAAACACTTCTGGTAAAACAAGGGGTAGGTTGCATTAATGTATAACAGTGTAATTCCTGATGAGCTGAAGTTTGGGGGAATCATGTGTGGTGGGAGATACACAGATTCTAATAGCCGTGTCGTTTTTCAGTGTTTGAGTCTACTCTTTCTGAATGAAGGCGGTGTGCAACTGCCTTGCAAAACAGCTTCTCCAGCAGAAAAATATGTAAGTTAGAAAAGCAGAAGCAATGCTTACTTTTTGCTCCTCATCCCTAGATGTAGTAGAGCAGCGATGAAGCTGAGAGGACAGGTAACACCCGATAAGGCTGCGTTGCGCCTGGGGCATGAGCAGGCATCAGCAGTAGGGCTGCGGGACAGCTCCGGTGGCCAGCCGGCTTATTCGGCCAGAAGCTGACGTTCCAAATGGCTTGCCACATAGAAAAAAAATAAATAAATGCATAAAGCATGTTAGGACAGATGAGGTTCCTGGTTTGCTTGAATGGCCAATGTGTGTGTGAAAAATCTGTGTGCAATCTTATCACCACAGAAGCAACGGAAAAGGCAATCTTCCTACCTTCTGTCTGACTCCTATTGCCTTGGGGACCGTCATTCTATACCTGCCAAGCAAACCGTTTGATTAAGTACTAAACTTGATAAAAAGTAAATAGCCTATTTAAACACGTTAAATACAACCTGTCACCTACTTAGATGGTATTTAAACATAACCTATTTAAATATGCCTTCATCTAAGTCTATGTGAATCTTGTTTCATGCCACATACCTTGCAAATAAAATGCCTTATAATAACAAAAATGAGGTGATAAAATATGAGAAGAACCATCGGCTTTGTTTAAAAAATGCCATGAACAGTGACATGGGGTTTCAAATATGTATTGCCAGTCTGTGGCATACATTAATATCCGAGAGAGAAGGAAATTCATTAACACAGCTCCACAGCTGGCACCTGTACTGTACCACCATCACTGCTGTTTGTCAGAGACTTTAAAACTTTTGCACCTCCCTTTCATGTCACCGTGTGCCTGAATTTGTCTTCTGTATTATCTGTTGAGTTCAGAAAGTGTCTGAAAAAGGAAGCAGGGACAGGATATAGCTCATCTTAATCACTTCCCATTTTCTTGCCCCACAATCCTTGTGTAGACCGACAGGACAATCCTGTTCTGCATCTCCTTGCACAGGCAGGGATTGTTCCATCCCACCCCCACCCTGTTACAGGCCTAAGTCCAGAAAAGGTGACGAGCTTTGCGAGTTTGGGAGGTGGCAGTGTGTCCTAGGGATAGCTAACAATGCAGCCAGTGAGTCGGTAGGACTGTGTCCAGCTGTGGCATGGCCTTGCCCTGTGGTAGTCAACCATTTGACTTGGGTTTTGCCACCCGTACTTTGACCTTTACATAGAGACCATAAGGTCTTTATGTTCTTGTTAGGGTCTGTGAGAGTATCTAGTGCAGTGGTTTCGTTAAATGCTGGTATGACATTGCTAACAATGCCACACAAAAGACTCTGGTCCAGTGGCTTGGACCATGCCTTCTGGTAATGTGTGGATTCAAAATTGAGGTTTATGTGAAGAAGAAAACTTCTTGCCCTTATCTTATGGCTCTTCATGGGAGTCCAGACAAGCAGATGGTCTTTGCTCTCTGTCTGTATGAGGACATGAAGGGTGATTTACTGCCATTTCCATTAACTGTTCATAATGCAAAGAGGAAATGTTAGTAGTCTCTCCTCCCTGGAGGAGAGGTGATGCTTGACCTTCTGTTGAAGGAGGGAATGAAGGAGGAAAAATGCTAAGAGAGGATGATCTGCTGGGATGCTGTCATTGGTAATAGCAGTGACCTTTTCCCTGTGGTCAGCTGCTGGCATCATGAAGACAAATGACTTCAACTTGCAAGTTTAAAGATCTTCTTTGTACTGAGCAAGAAAATTAAAAAAAACCCAACCTCCAGAAGTCAAACAGTATTTGCAACTTCAGTTAATGCTTTCCAATTCCGTTATGAAAATAGTTGCTGTGCATGAAAATGTGAGGCATCTATCATAATTTGACACCTAAAACAGGCTGGCGATGAATGTATTGTAGAGGATTTTAGTTGCAGGGTTACACCAAAATCCTCTGTCATTCTAGAGAGAATGAGAGCTACTGGGAGGATCCAGGCGCTCCTGTCCTTAGGGGTCACTGCCACTCAAAGAATGCAGATTTTTTTTCCACTGAAACTCAGAGTCTCTTTAGTAAGGATAATCAGTGACAGTACATATGGTTCCACTTCATCCCATTTTCACTTCTAGCAGTATACGCTCACTAGTACCTTGAGGTCAATATAAAATAGAGTCTGCAGAATTGCCATGGCAATAGCTGTAATTCCTCCCTTGTGGTTCCAGGTGACCTGGGAGGGCAGCTCTGGCAGGTACTTTCTAATTTACTGCTCAGCCTCATTTTCTGCCTACGGAGTTTATAGGGAAGGTCACTCTTCACATCTCGTTTCTTTAGCTTTGTCCTTATTCTCTTTATTGCAAAGCAAAAGTGGGAGCGAATGATCAGGCGATGTACGAAGGGGAAAGAAGAGCAAACATTTTTGAGCAGCTATGGACCGTCTCTTGTTTTAGATGTTGATATTGGGTGCCTGTTGGAAGGTGTCTATGGGAATGTGGACAAAAGCATAGGAAGTAGGACATGTGCTCAAAGGGTGTGCACATGGAGTACTCAACTCCATTGCAAACCAGAGCAGTCCCTACCATTAGCAGCTTAGCAGCTGGCTTTGATCTCTAAGGAACAATATGTCTGTAGGTAATTTAACTGTGGTGTGCATATGCTATCACTGGAGTGGAGCAGATCACAACGGTGGGTCACCAGATCCATTCTATCTAAGACTGCCTCTGCAGGTGTACCCCGAAATGTGTCTACAGGGAGCTGAGTGCACTAAGCACAGACCTGCACCATTCTCCCTGCAAAGGGGGCAAGCCCCGAGCTCAGGCTTCATATCTGGGCTGCTCAGAGATCACTGTGCCACAGTAGGAGCCTTTCAAGTGGATGCTCAATCTCTGGTGTCTCATTCTGTGGGATGATATTGTTGTAAGTGCATCTCTAATTTCAGACTTGCTCACCTTGCTCACTCCCTATAAGCACTCCCTATAGTAAGCATCCTGTTAACTTCACCAGTGTGAATCACAAGAGCTACCATGGCCAGGCTGGCCAGGTCAGATGGCTGGCATGCAGATTTCAAATACTGCAATGGGTGTGGATCCAGGGGCTTGAAGGGAAGGGCTGGACCTCTCTCAGGAAGGAAAGGCATCAATCAGAAGTTTCATGCTTGGAACAAGCTGCAAAAGAGTTCAGGTAGGGCTCCATGCTAATTCCCTCACCTCTGTACCCTCCCTCATCTTGCCTTCAGCCTTACACACCAGATTTATTAGAATCAGTTGCCTTAATATTAAAATACTTTCCAGAGCTGAAGGAGTTAACTTTACATTGAGGACAGCGCCCTCCTTTTTTATTTTCTTTGTTATTTTTTAAATGACAGGGAGAGTCACAGAGTTGCTGTTTAGCTGGTCCTAACTACTGAGACTTAGGATGCCTCCAGTGCTGGGGGCAGTCAGTGGCATTTCAAGGGCCACAGTGGGAGATGGATTTGGTTCTCAGGTTTGAGGTGAGACATGGATGGTTTGAATCCTAACAGCACAAAATGCATGGGAAAGAAACTTTATGCTTTAAGGGCTTTTATATAAGAAGGCAGAGCCTTCTGGCTCTGCCTAGCTGGCCACGATGAGGAGGATGCGCTCTCCAGACCAGGCACTGGTCAGGAGTACTCACCATCTCTGCAAGTATTTCATTTAGGAAATGACTTGAAGCTGAAATGCAGGCGAAGGTGGATTATGTTAGTCTTCATTGCTGGGTTGTTTCCCCCAGCCCAGGGAATTATTTTTCTTATAGTAAAACAACCGATCATTCCCAAATGCATCTCTTGAAAGGTCTTAGGCTGCATGCCAGGATAGTGGAGCTAATAGGGAGTTCCAGGATGGGGTTGGATGGGGTTGGCTGCAGCCTGGAGATATTTATGTGTATGTACGTGCATTATTTCAGAGAGAGCGAGAGCAGCGTGCTTAGACTAAAATTTACCATTGAAAGGCTCTAAACCCATTTTCAAACCGGCAACATCATTTAAAAGGCCTTGCAGTCCCTGGGATGACTCAAGCAAACCTCCTCCCTCCCCCCTTTCCCTGTGTCTCTCACATCTCACCTTGACTGCAGGTGGCTGGATGTGGCTGTGCGGGGAGGAAGGGGACAGCAGGGGATGGCTGCTCTGACAGCAAGGGGACGGCTGGCAAACGGGGGGGGGCTGCAGCCCCGGGGCTTCTCATCAGCTCTCTCCAGCTAAGAGGACCGGGATCAGCTGCGGGAACCCCAGCCCCTGCACTGGGAGGGGAGGCTTGGGGACAGGGAGCTGCGGGGGTGTCCCCTTTTGGGTGATACCTCCCGCGCTGTCTGCCGTAAGCTGCGGCTGTGTGCGCTGCTCGGTGCTCGCTAACTTTCTCTCAATGAGTGCTTGTGCTTCAGTGCTGAGAAAAGCAATTTCTGTACAAACCTGTGAAGTGTCTTGAGGGACTGGTTATATTGAAGCATCTCCTGGCACTGCAAAAAGTGGGACAGTCTTCCTTTTTCTGTTAGATTTTTACTGTGAATGGATTTTGAAGACAAAAGCTGTAAGTCAGCCCCTTTTTTTTTTTCCCCTGTTTAGTGTATAAAGATCTATGCTGTGTGCTAGAGTCCGGTCTGTGCAGGATCCATTCCAGTGAAGGGAACTTGGCACACGTACTGCAGTATCATCTCCGTTCTGCAGTAGACGGTGCTGTAAGAAAATGAAATTCATTGTCTGTTCCCAGCGGGAGCCTGTCCATCCATCCGCTACCTATCATTGTCTGTCTGTCTTAGAAATTTAAACAGCCACCTTCCTCTGTGCCTGTCACATAAAGGCAGTAATAATAGTAGCCTTTGACATGTCCAGCCCTTTTTTCTCTCTCTTTTCAAGGCTTTGTTAAAAGCAGGTCTTTTCTGGTGGGGAGAAGTGAGAATAGACAGAAACTGTGTTTGGATTGTAAATGACACTTTTCAGACTAAAGGTTTTTCACGCAGGGGAAAGCCATCCAGGGGAGCTAGTCTTCTCTGGGGGGTCAGTCTCCACCTGGCCCCCTGGCTGGATAACCCTTTCTCCCCAGCTCCCACGGGTTGCACTGGGGGCCTTGGGGTCTGCACTGTCCTAGGGCAGCAGAGCCGTTGTGAGTGCACAGTGTGTGTTTCACAAGGGGAAATGCAGGTGTTGACATAGCCACGGCTTGATCTATGGATTTTTTGGACAATGAGGACCTCCATTTCAGAGCGGTGGTGGGGAAGGGGCCCTGTTCCCAGCTCTGGTGTGCTCAGGGCTGCGCAATTCACGGAGTGGGCAGACAGCTATGCTTCTCACCAGCCGGTGCCCATGTGTCGCAGTCACTTTGGGCGGCTGCAGCTACAGCCTGTAAGAGATGGCTGCAGTAACCTGGCTTGCAAGGGACAACCAGCAGTTATAGCCCTGATGGGAAAAAGGGTGTTCAATTGCCATCACCCGTTCATGCCTGCATCTCCTTATGCCAGGACACATGGCAGGGGTGAACCTGCAATTTGACTTTATGCTTCCCATGGCAGGTACCATCTCCTACTTCACTGTTTGCTGGTAGGGTATGGCTGGACTGGAACTGCAGTGTTGCAGCTGGGAGTACCAGGGGTGCCAGAGCATAGAAAAGAAGTGGGACACCAGAGCTTAAATATGGGGGGGAGCAAATATCTCCTTAACATGCCCAAGAATCCTCTCCTGGGAATGGATGTTTTCTTAGATTCTCATTTAAGAGGACAGGAAGATGGGGGTGAAAAAGCACAAGTCAGAAATCAAGGCTTTCTGCTCATTGCCCTCAGTGGCAAGTCCTGCTGGACCCAGTGCTTCTTGGTACTCCTACCCGTGTGGGCTATGAGCTTCATAGGGAAGAAGGAGAAACTGTCTTGGCCGTGTCTCTGGACTATGACCTACTCCTGAGCGCCATCGCTTCAGCCCTGCAGGGGTTCAACCTCAGCAGCTTTCTTTATCCAAAAGCTAATTTCCTGGGTTGTTCTGACATTTTAGAAGCAGTTGCATCACTTTAAAGTGAGGCTTGTTGCTGAATTTCATAGGCACGGTGCTGGCAGCTTGCTCTTGCTCATTCCTAGCAGAGGCATGCAGAGAGGCAGGGACTGTACGGATCCCCCTGGGAGGCGACAGATGAGCCCTTCACTCAGTGCGTTGCCTGAGCTTTTTTTCTGAAACCTTGAAGACAGCACACTGGCAAGAAAACTCGCTAAAAATGTGGCATCATAGCACAGCTGCCAGCTTCATGGGGAGGCTGACGGTGAAGGAGTCTCTTGGGTTTGACCGCTGTGGTCTTGGAGCTTAAAGACACAGAATGAGACTCAGAACTCCTGGGTTTACATCCTTGTCGTGGTTTAACCTCAGTTGGCAACTGAGCACCACACAGCCACTTGCTCACTCCTCCCCCACCCCCCAGTGAGATGGGGGAGAGAATTGGAAGAGTAGAAGTGAGAAAAACTCGTGGGTTGAGATAAAAACAGTTTAATAATTGAAATAAAATAATAACAAAAAAATAATAATAATGTAATAATAATAATAATAATAATAATAATAATACACAAAGCAAGTGATGCACAATGCAATTGCTCACCACCCGCTGACCGATGCCCAGCCAGTCCCCGAGCAGTGGCCCCCCCGGCCAGCTTTCCCCAGTTTATGTACTGAGCGTGACGTCCCATGGTATGGAATGTCCCTTTGGCCAGTTGGGGTCAGCTGTCCTGGCTGTGCCCCCTCCCAGCTTCTTGTGCACCTCCAGCCTTCCCAGTCGGTAGAGCATGGGAAGCTGAAAAGTCCTTGACTAGTGTAAGCACTACCTAGCAACAACTAAAACATGGGTGTGTTATCAACATTGTTCTCATCCTAAATCCAAAACACAGCACTGTACCAGCTACTAGGAAGGAAATCAACTCTATCCCAGCCGAAACCAGGACAAGCATACAGCTGTCCAGGTCTCCAGCTGCAGGGAGTGCCTGAGCCTGTCACCTGTATGGACTTCAGCAAGGCCTTTGACACCGTCTCCCACAGCATTCTCCTCGAGAAGCTGGCGGCTCACGGCTTAGACAGGTGTACTCTGCGCTGGGTCAAAAACTGGCTGGACGGCCGGGCCCAGAGAGTTGTGGTGAATGGAGTTACATCCAGTTGGCAGCCGGTCACAAGCGGTGTTCCCCAGGGCTCAGTTTTGGGGCCGGTCTTGTTCAATATCTTTATCAATGATCTGGATGAGGGAATTGAGTGCACCCTCAGTAAGTTTGCAGACGACACCAAGTTGGGCGGGAGTGTTGATCTGCTCGAGGGTAGGAAGGCTCTGCAGAGGGACCTGGACAGGCTGGATCGATGGGCCCAGGCCAACTGTATGAGGTTCAACAAGGCCAAGTGCCGGGTCCTGCACTTCGGCCACAACAACCCCATGCAGCGCTGCAGGCTTGGGGAAGAGTGGCTGGAAAGCTGCCTGTTGGAAAAGGACCTGGGGGTGCTGGTTGACAGTCGGCTGAACATGAGCCGGCAGTGTGCCCAGGCGGCCAAGAAGGCCAATGGCATCCTGGCCTGTATCAGAAATAGTGTGGCCAGCAGGAGTAGGGAAGTGATCGTGCCCCTGTACTTGGCACTGGTGAGGCCACACCTCGAATACTGTGTTCAGTTTTGGGCCCCTCACTACAAGAAGGACGTCGAGGTGCTGGAGCATGTCCAGAGAAGGGCAACGAGGCTGGTGAAGGGTCTGGAGCACAAGTCTTATGAGGAGCGGCTGAGGGAACAGGGGTTGTTTAGCCTGGAGAAAAGGAGGCTGAGGGGAGACCTCATCGCTCTCTACAACTACCTGAAAGGAGGTTGTAGCGAGGTGGGTGTTGGTCTCTTCTCCCAAGTGACAAGCGATAGGACGAGAGGAAACGGCCTCAAGTTGCACCAGGGGAGGTTTAGACTGGACGTGAGGAAAAATTTCTTTACTGAAAGAGTGGTTAAACATTGGAAGAGGCTGCCCAGGGAAGTGGTGGAGTCCCCATCCCTGGAAGTATTTAAAAGACGTGTAGATGAGGCGCTTAGGGACATGGTTTAGTGGGCATGGTGGTGTTGGGTCGACGGTTGGACTCGATGATCTTAGAGGTCTTTTCCAACCTTAATGATTCTATGATTCTATGATTCTATGAATCCTGTAAATTCTTGGCTCCCTGTAGGCCTCATAAGAGACATTTAATCTCTTTTTACCACTTAAAAATAAAATATGTGAATAGTAAGAGTGGTAGAAGGTGTAGGAGAAATTATGATGTTGGCTAATAAGTAAACAGTTCATCTAGGAAACTGAAGATTGAAGAGGTTAGAGAGACTTGGTCTGGCAGTGCACATGTCATATGATAAATACTAGCCAAATATTAAAAAAAAATCCTGGTCCAAAAAGTTTATTAAAACTAGAGACATTGATACAGGAGGCTTGGTTCCTTTGTGAGGTGGTTAATCCTTAGGGTTGCTAAATGGTGCTAAATAAAACTAAAAGGTCTAGGCAGTTTGGAAAGACGATTCCACTCCAAAGAATCCAAGAACAGCATAGAATAATGCTAGTATTTTTCACCTTGCTTTACAGAAACACATCAGTAATATACTGCACTGTGGCAAAGTGACAATCAGAATGGATATCAGATGGGATAAGAAATATGCTGACCCCAGCTGATACTCTTACATTTGGTGAGGTCTTTCCCAACAGACAATTTCACTTAGTCCCTTTGAGGAACAGCTCATCAATAAACAGGCTTGCAGCTTGGCTCTGGTTCCAGTTTTCAAAGGGCTTCTGAGATGGTTCTGTAAAAACCAGGCTTGAGGAATTGCACACCACAAACAGCTGTGGGCAGGCACAGTATAACACCTCATGGTAGGTCAGGCCGTAGTGAAGCTGTACTTCTGCAGCTGGAGGCCCTCCTGGGCATTACTTTACATCCTGGAGAAAAGCTTCATACTGAGCCAAGCTTGCAGTGAGTAAAGCTACCTTTGGTGTTTTGGAGCCAAAAGACCCCACTGGCTTCGGTGTCTCAGCTTTCACTGCTCAAGTAATGTGTGACTTTCTGCACAGGTCCTTGCTTCATTTGCTTCTTACCTTTGGAAGATGCAGTTCCCTCCATGACAGATACTGCTTTAGGTGAGATCTTGGCCAAAGCTTGAACCCCTTTTGCAAGACCCAGCCATGAGATCCTTTGAACATGTTCAATTCCTAGGCTACCAAATGTGTTTCAGTGACCTTCTCCATGGCAACCAGTGAAAATGTGGATAATCTCTGTTATTGGAAACCATGGGACATCATTGTGTACCTTGGGAGTGAATATAGATTTCACGTGTTTAAGCACTAAGACAAAAGCTTTGCAAGGCTCAGTCATTTCACTGCCAAATGACAACTGCTTGAAAAATATATTAAGGACATTTGAAGAGTTTTGGTAATAAAATAAAACATTTAATAAATAATACTTTGAAGTTCTGTAATGTCTTTCAGCAGTGGAGATTTACCATCAGGGTGCTACCTGGTTATTACAAAGAGGGGTTTACCAGAAATACAATAGATAATAAATTAAAGAGATTAAATCTCGTCCCCGTGTATATGTGTTAATAAAAGATCCCCATAATACTCCTGAAGTACAGGAAGTATAAAAGATAATAGCGAAGGTATGCAGTGGAAATAAAATGTTGTGAGTGACTAAACTAATCAGTGGATTACTGCATGACCAGTGTGAACAGAGCCCTTTTGGCAGCCCACACAAACCACAGCAGAGCTCACTGTTGTACATTGAAAATAAAACTGACCTTGATATGGAGTGCTGCAAAATGTCTGAACGCACTTCCCTGAAATATTGTGCATAAAATCAATTCCATCATTAATAAAGGACCCACCTTTTCTATTCTGATGAACCCAACTCATCTTATGGGAACCCATTGACCAAGGAAACTATACCTGGAGTATAGTTTCCAGAACAGAAGGGGGAAACTGGAACTGCGTTATATTGGTACCTGTTCTCTCGATATGCAGAGGGTAGGGGTAGATCCAGAGCAATATTAATCTTTCTGGGGAATTTGACATCAGAAAAAGTTTAGATACCTTAGTACCTGTAGATACCTAGCTCAAATGTATTGTCCAAAATAGTTGTTAGAGGATAGAAAGCTCATGCTTTGGCCTCTAACAGCCTTTAACCCTTGCTTTTTGTTTCCTCACATAGTAAGTCAACTGGAGATTGCTCTGCTTGTTTCTGACAGCACATGCTTTCTTAGCAGCCTGTTTTTCTTGGGCTTTCAGGCATTTGTGAAATGCTTCTATTCTTAACAATGCAAAATATATTTGGGAATGGGTGTCTTCCCAAATCAATCCTTGAAATCACTACTAGGTTTTTCTTCATTTTCTTCTATGTCCTTTTGGATAGATTGTGTCTAAAAGATGGGCATGTGCACATATACGTACACACATGTATATACAGATTCACAGACACATATATAAAATCCAATCTGGCCAAATGCAAGTTTTAAAAAATATCAAGTCTATTACTCAGAGATCATAAGAGGATTGAAATTATAGGGCTTTTTTAAACATATGTTATTTTGAGTTGAACGTATCCTTGCTTCAAGCTGCTCTGTGAAACCACAGAGATGAGAAAAGTACTTTAAGAAAATGAAAGCTGAAAATTTTTAAATAGCATAATTCTAGTAGCTGGGGCTGAAAGTGGCATATTAAGAAGTCTTGGAACTTATACTGATGTGGCAAATCTGACAACGGTGAATATGAAATAGATTTGCAGAATGCAGTTGTGTGACCCTGGTTACCTGTCGGCTGGCAATATGCAAATTCCCCTGTATGGCTACGAGCTGGCTGTATTTCTTATGTCTCTGTCTTATTCTGTTTATTATCTCCTAGTTCTTGCATAATGGAACAGATGAAAGGTGTCAGGTTTTCTGCTTTTGAGAGACACATCTGCAAGAGTAATTCACTGGTGAACAAACCAGGATAGCCTGGAATGAAACAGGACCAGAGCACTGATATTTCACTGGGGTCTGACTGCGGACACCAAGTGTTACATCAGCTCTTTAGGAGAATACAGATCTAGGAAACCCGGACAAACATAGGTCACAGGACTCGAGGAAAGGGATATGATTTCAAAGCAAGGGTGTCTGGGGTTAATATCAGAGGCTGTCAAACATTGGAAAAATCTAATCAAGCATGTAGAGAGAGATGCTGAGGTTTGTCATTTAGGGGGTGTTTGCTTCATGACTCTGACTGGCGGGAGAGGATCCCGGTGCTCTGCAGGATGCTCGCATCAACCCAGAGAGTGTCCCCACTGTAGCAAGGAAACCAGAGCACAGGTATTTGTGGGTGTCTTACCTTGAATCAGGGCATTTTTTTGTGCCAGGTAATGGGGAGTTGTGTTTAGAGACCTCCAAGTATGTTAGAGGTTTCTGAAGAGTTATGCTCTGAAGTGCAGGGGGCTAATGAGCTAGGAAAAAGTAAGCTTAAGCCACTGGTGAACCGGAGGAATCAGGGACTGCCTTAGGCCATCTAGTCTTATTTCTGCAAAGCAGGAAGAGCTCCAGAAAACATGCCCGAGAGAACAGGCTGGGGCTGGACAGCACACCTGTGCTTCCCAAGGAGGGGAAGGAGACCCATGTCCCTACCACCACCAAGGTGGCACCTTGGGCTCCCCACTTATGCCAAAGGCTCTGTGGGTGACTCGGTGGCTGTGCCAGCCCCACGCCGGCTCTGCTCATTTGACACTGCTGTTCGGAACGCTCTGGCAGAACTGGAGCGTGGTGGTGCTGAAAACACCAGCTCGCTATGAATACATAAGTAGCTCAGCGCATTCAATTAGCAGAAAATTTGGTTTGTCTCATTGCTGAACAATTGCAATGTGGAGAAATTTAATTTTATGGTGGCTGAGATCCTTTTGTGTACAATGACAAACTAAGGAAACTCCAGCAGTACAGCTATCTGTCATGGAGCTATTTTACAATTCCTTCTACTATATAAATGACACAGTGAAAAATTCCCTTATTAGTTTAGATGGCAACAGTTCTCTTTCACTAACAGTAATGGATTTAAATTAGTTGTACAGTCCTTGCACTGCCTGGTCATGACAGAAGGTCTCCCTCTCAATTAAGAGCAGGTAATTTCATAAAAAAACATGTCTCCACATGTCAGAATCGTCAGCCGCTCTCTGGCCCCAGTTCCTAGCAGAGAGAAGGATACAAGTTGCATCTAGTGGGGTGATTTGTCCTCCTGTCTCTGTTTCCAAGACTTTGCTTGTGAGAGCTTCAGTTTCAGTGAAAGAAATATGAAGTAAAAGGCTTCAGATGGGGCAGGATGGCCAAGGGAGCTGAAGATGCAGCAAAATTTTCTCATTTGTCTGGTTCAGCTGTTCTGTCTCTGGAAAGTACTTGCCTTCAGCTCTGGAGTTCTGGAAGAAAACAAACCCTTTTGCTCCAGGGCTTCAACAAATCATGTAGTAGGTATGAAGAAGCAGCTTTCTTTCTGTGCAGTTCATTCCATTAATGTCTCCTGAAGTTTCTTCTGAAGTTATTGGTACTGACTACCTTCCTCAACGATTATATTGGTTGTTGTTAAAGACTGGATAGTGTTTTGCGGTTACCTTTTTCAATACTATTACAGCAGGTGTGGTGCACCCAGGCAGGGGGAGCGATGAGGAGACAGGAAGATTTTCCCAGAACTTTGTAAGTTGTTTTTGTAAGTAAGAGGTATTACCCTGGATACCAGCATCTAAAAGGAAAAATGGTTTCATTTTTCTTCCCTAGAAGCACTGTGTAGAGAAAACAGCTCTGATCAGCATTAATGGGTTCTCCTTCCTGGAAACCCTACCTTCAAGACGAGGCCATGGACATCAATCCAGCCTGCAAAGTTTGAATCTGAAGTCTGCTGTCTGGCTCATAAGTTTTGGCTTTTTTTCTTATCCTCAATGGACCAGCCTCAAAGTTTGCCCTCAGAAGCTGTTGCAGATCTTAGCTTTCCCTGACGCAACAGCCGTGCAGAGCTGGTGTCCATCCATAACCGGAGAAAGGGATGGAGGATCAGAGGGCTGTGCCCTGGAGATGACATTTGCAGGAGAGGGGAAAAGACATCAGAAAAGCTCTGTGGGGAGTGTCTGTGTAGGTGGAGTTTGTTCTCACTCTGATATCCAGCATTTAGAAACACTATTCCAAAGATAGCTTGTACAGAAATACAAGCAAGAAAAACCTGCCTCAAGCTTAAACTTTTCAAAAAAAGAGGTCAGAGGTGACGTTCTCAGAGTTGAAATGGGAAAGAGATTTTTTGAGAACAAAGGTATCACTAACTGAGCAAATGTATTATTTGGTGACTGGAAGCTGAAGACATAAATTCCCGGTTAAATGAAAAATGTAAGCTCATCAGGGAGGATAATTCAAAATTTATCTGAAGATGAGGGGAGTCTTAAGTCTCAGAAGTTTTACATGAGCTCAGTTATGAGACACTGGCTGGTCATGGGTATTTTGGGTTATTTTCCCTTTTTGTTGGGCTACAGGTTGGGGCAGGTGATCACAACAGCTACTTCTGGCCTGGGAGTCTTGTGCTGGTATTGTTTATAGTGCAACGACTCTGTGGGGAGATCTTTGAGTCTCCATGACTCTTGAGAGAGTGCTTCTGCCAAGCAGGGAATGTACTTTAAATACGCACTGAAGAACTATGAAAGTGTCTTGTTGGCAGTGCCGGATATATTAGTCTTTGATAAGGGATGCAGATCCCTTAAATTATTTAGATGAAAAGGGACGTTTAGTTTGTCTGAATGTCAGATCTCCGGGGTGAGAGCAACCGATTTATTTATAAAAAGAACTGCACTTAGTGTGTCTGGAGGGAATATTGATTAAAGGAATTGTTGAAAAGGAGTTACAACACAGGACAGGATGGGAGATGACAGACAGATTAACACAGTTTAATTCTGAAAGGGAGCAAATGATATGTTCCAAATAATGACCAGGAATAGAGGAAACCAGAGAAAGCTTTCAAAGCTGTTAGGTGTGTATCCCAGACATGTTGGGCTTTTCCTTCAGAGATATGACACCCTTGAGCGATGAATGGGGAAGCCCCAGAGTTGTGAGGACTCCTTGAGAACGAGCCATGAGAACCGTCCCAAGCTAGACTTGAGTGCTTGCAGGAGGACTTGTTCTTGGGAAGCAAACTTGGCAACAAACTTTTTAGTAGGGTCTGTTGCAACAGGACAAGGAGGAATGGCTTTAAACTAAAGGGGGGTAGATTTAGACTAGATATAAGGAAGAAATTTTTTACACTGAGGGTGGTGAAACACTGGCACAGGTTGCCCAGAGAGGTGGTGGATGCCCCATCCCTGGAAACATTCAAGGTCAGGTTGGACGGGGCTCTGAGCAACCTGATCTAGTTGAAGATGTCCCTGCCCACGGCAGGGGGGTTGGACTAGATGACCTTTAGAGGTCCCTTCCAACCCAAACTATTCTATGATTTTGTGATTCTAAGATGTGGTTAAGAGTGGGGTTAGGCTGTGTGGGAACACAAGAGACACGAAAATGTGGGGCTGCAATATATATACCATGATATTTTGGAGAAACTGGGCTAGTTTATGAATCTAACTTGCATGACCCCACTAACTGTAGGCCCTGAGGACCTCAAAAGTCATCCTGTGTTTATCCTTCCCACACCTTCCTGGAGAGGCTGGGAAGTGGTGTCATCCTGGGGACCTGGGTGGGGAGCTATGGCATAGGAAGTGGCTTGCTCCATGTCATCCAGCTGATGGTTTTCTGAGCTGGGAGTTAGGACCCAGGTAATCCAACCAGAAGGTGACACTGGTGCTATTGAGTTCTGAGAAAAGGAAATTTCTGCTAGTTTCAGGTGTGCTTTTTATGCCTTTTGGACATCACTAGTTTATTACCTTTCTCCTGACAGGGTCATATGGCTCATCAGTGACAAGCAGGATGGGACAACGGGCTTCATATGTTTGTTTTTTTCTTTCCCATATTTCACGATCTCTGAAATTTTAGAATTTTAAGGAGTGTTTTTCTTGACATTTTGATGGAAATCTCTATTTTCAAGCAACCATAGAGATGGTCAAAATCAGCATCTTTTAAATAGTTGAAATTTAAAAGTGGAGGAGGGACGTTTTCCTTCTGGAATTTCCCATTTAGTTCCCCTTTGAGCCAGTTCTAGGTATTTCCAAATTTTCACTGCATGGAAGTCATATTTCTAACAATATTCCTATGTGAATATTCTTTCAGGGATATAACCTTTTCCTTTCTGAGGACTCCATACAATGATGTCATGAAGGTGCCAAGGAAATCCTGACCCTTCAGTTTCCTGCAGGAATAACTGCAAGGCCGAGACATTAGTGTGTTAACTGGCACAAGTTTGATCTCTGTTGCCTTTTCTATGGATTTGTGGTCCTGACATTTTTTATGATCCTGTGTATCATTTAAACAGTTTTACAGTAAGAATGTAATTTACTGAGCCTACTTCCACCTGTTCCCACATGCCACGAAAGAGTAATCTTTATGTGAATTACTTTGGAGGTTTTCAAGCTGTGGTCCATGGAACCCCATCGATCTAAGGATTAGGTTTTACAAGCCCATGGAAAATAACTTGGAAAAACAAAAGCTTCCCATCTCTAGACTGAAATTTGTGAGCCCAGGGGGACACGTTTCCATCTGAACATTTTTAGGAGTTTACAGTTGTAAAGAATTTGGAAACTTCTCGTGCAGAGTGATCAAAATGGAAGTTTAGAAAAGCTGGCTTAGAATTGTAGGAGACTTGCTAGAAAACCTCTAAACCTCAAGCTCTGAAAAGTTCAGGTTTACATGTTCGGTAGAGCCAACATGACTGTTGTGTACTGGTGGCTTAATGAATAAAAGTAAGCATAGAAGTAACATTTTTCTCCTAAAAATGTTCCCCTAAAGTCTTTTCAAGAAATTAAATAATGACCTCTTGATAAACATGAATGATGGATGAAAGAGCTTCTGAGAGCAAGGCCTGATTGCCCAGAATTTGTGGTCAATTCTAAATACCTTTCATTAAAAAACCCAAACAATCAGACTCAGAGAAAGAAAATTGGCAACACTTTGTTGCTGCTGGGAATCATTTACTCGATCGGGTTACTGGTTATAGTGAAGATTCTACTGTAAGTGAAGTCAGACAGGAGATTCCTGATCCATATTTAAGGGACTGGATCTTAAAAATTTAAGGGAAAAAAAAAAAAAAGCAGAGCTGAAAGAGTCTTTCAGAATTTCTTTCACCTCGCAGAACAGCAGCCTCTGAGGCAGGCCATGTCACTAGTGTCCATGCACGATGGAGAAAGTATATCCAGATATGCTGTCATGCCTATCTATGATGAGGGGTGAACTCACACTTGAAACATAATTACTGGAGCATCTTTGTGATGGAATATAGGCATTGGCTGTCCTGTGGAACAGCCCATTGCACACAGTGATACCTTCAGTGATTAATATGTAAGACGTAACGTGTGTATGCGCATAATCAATCTGCATTCATGAGTAGACACATATTCTGCTCTTTGGATTCTGATTTTTCATATATATTAGCATAAATCTTCAATAACTCAAGAGATCTAATTCTGATCTTAGTGACTAAGTATGGATTTGCTCTACAGATGGATAGGAAGTTACTCTGTTTTTATATCATTTTGACAGAAGAATCAATTATAGTGAAATTGCTTTGTGTGTGTTTCCTGTTATCTGCAGGGCGTATTTTCAGTGAATAAGAACATATCCAAACTAGGTGGAATACCAGAAGCAGGCAAGCAGATTTCTAAACAGGATAAATGAGCCCTGGTGAAGCACTGAACTAACATTACATTCCTGCTTATATCCAGCTAATTCACTGCATCATACACTATATCTCTGGGTGTATGAAGAGATTTTTGAAGACATACATAGAAGCAATTCAGTAGGTAATGTACATGAATTTTCAGCAGAGTCTGGGTGCTTAACTGATATTAAGACCTTTGAAAATTGACTTTGATATTCTGAACAAAAAGTCAAAGAAGGTATTTTTACTTTTGATTAAGAATTGACTGAGCAGGTGTAAAGATATATTGCCATTAGCTGAAGGGGAAACATTTGCCAGCAAAGCCTACAAAGTCTTCCTTTGGTTTTTATTTATTATTCATCTTAAAGGTTGCAAGAATAGATGGATAGAGGATGAATGTGTCACTTCATTACCTGAAGTTAATCAGATTGCCCTATTCTCCACACCTTGAGGAAAGCTTGTTAGCCAGCAATGCCAGGAAGGGACCTGGAACCTTTGCTCTTCTATTTCTGAGCGTCTGTAACATGATGCTTAAATGCCTGCTTCACTTGTCACAAACCCCATGAAAACCAGCTTGATGAATGCGGTGGGGGTAAAGGCAGAGGAGGGAATACAGATTTCCTTATTTTGTCCTTCTGAGGTAGAAACTTTGCATTGCCTTACAAATCAGCCGGACAAGCTATCAGATTTGTGACTTCCAGGGAGACTGGGGGGGAGCTGGCAGCTGATTTGGAATATATTAAAAGAGGATTGTGTTGTGGCATCACATTTGGGCGAGGGAGGATCACCTTGTGAGAACGGCATTGAAGCAGATGGGGTTGGCGTGGCTCATGTGAAGATGGCATGACTCTGTGGGGGAGGGCTATCATAGGAGTCACAACAAGCTGACAGTTTGGCACTGACTTACACATCCGAGAAGGGTTCAAGACTCTCTGATACGAGATAACATGTGCTTCTCAGAAGGTGTCATCCCAATGATGGTGTAAATCCTGAGGTAAGAAGGTTTATACTTTCTAAAATCATAGAATCATAGAATCATTTAGGTTGGAAAAGACCCTTAAAATCATCAAGTTCAACCATTAACCTAACACTATGAATTCCACCACTAAACCATGTCCCTAAGCGCCATGTCTACACGTCTTTTAAAAACCTCCAGGGATGGTGACTCAACCACTTCCCTGGGCAGCCTGTTCCAGTGCTTGACAAGCCTTTCCATGAACAAGTTTACAGCAACCGTTAGAACCAGGACTTCTTATTATTAAAAACTTCCATCCTTTCTTTGGATTTTACTTGGTTCTTGGACTTTGCAACTGTCATGGCACCTGTCAAAACCGACTCATTCCTCCTCTATAAAAACACACCAGGATGTATGCTTTGGTCTCTCTCCACCTTGCTTTGACCCTTGAGTCAGGGCCATACTGGTTCTCTGTATCTGTCTCCCAGCATCTGAACTGTGCTTGCAAATACACCATTTTTCCCCGCATGGAAATTTTCCATATATGGACAATGTGTCACCTTCCTCTCCGGTGCCTACGTGGAGAGATGAACACCTCCGACCCTCTTTGGGAACACTGGGTTTGTAGTCATAGTCCCCATGTGCAATGTGGAAATCCAACAAGGAGTCAAAGTCTTAGCAAAGATTTTCTTATTCACAACCACTTTATTCTTAGAAAGCACCAAGGGAGTTATAAATGTTTGTGTGTGAGGGAAATAACCAGTCTTGAACATAGCCTTTCACCCTGCCTCTGAATTGCGCTTCCAATCATTGCCTGTAGGTGAAGAAGCTTCCTCCTGATTTTGCTTCTGTCTGGCTTAATATTTTAGTGTGTTGATGGAATGACCCCCATCAAATGGTTTTTAAAGAAAGACCTTTTTTTGCTCTGATTCTGCCATGTGCTTGCAAAAAAAGAAATCTCAGCTTCCTCCTTGTTTGTGTGGGAGCGTGGGTGGCTGAGAGGTAAGTAGCTCTGTAACAGAGAGTCCATCTCAGCACCTCAAGCATGCAACACCCAGGATAGATGGATGATACCTGGTGTAGTAGATGAATAGTACCAGGTAGTACCTGGTGGCCATGTTTTGCCAGTCCAGCACTACCAGTTAAGGACATTAAAAAAATCACATGCTCTATCTGATACCAAAATGTCAGCCAAAACCTAGCATGGACATAGGTATGCCAACGGGAAAGACATTCCACTAGCTGTCATGTGGGAAACTGGTTTAATTAATCAGTGGTGTGACACTCCTGCCCAGGCTTAGGATCAGCAGTGCTGTGAAGATAAGGGCTGCTTTAACCTTCCACGAAGGTCAGCCCAGGACAGGACTGATACACCCTGTAGAAGCAGTGGAATGGGGTTTTCTCCATGTTTTAGTGGATCACACTGGTGTTTGGGGTAAGGACAAGGCCTTATTCTCCTGAGACCTCAATCCAGACCTTGCACCTAGTACTAAATTAATATTTTAATACCATTTTTTTTGTTAGAAATATGTGGTGTAAAGGCAAGGAATTTCATCTTAACTGCTCCTTACTACAGAAAAATGGGTTAGTGATCTCTTGAGAGGTCCTTACTTGTCTCTTCTACACTTGACTGACCACTTCTCTTTTCTACTGAACGTTGTTGCAGCTGACAACATTTATCTGGAAAGGAATAAAGCAGGCCTGAAGGGACAGCGCAGGCAGTTCTCATCTGCTCTCTTCATAGCGGTCCCATCTGATTTTTGTGCTCTGAAGGAAGGGAATAGGCACTGAATAGAACAGAAGTGGGGAAGTCCTCCCAAACCCTTCTCACTACCTGATGAGAGAAGGTGTAGTGCTGGAACCAACATAGCCATGAAGAGCTGGTTCTTTAAAAATGTCTTATAACTCTCGTCGGAGCAGTGGGTCTCTGCAGGGAAATGTTGGTATCAGTTCCCTTGAAGATGTTTTATTTCTGTCAGTTGGCACCTTCTGATGACTACTTCAAAACCATCCTGTTTATTTTTAAATAAAGAAAACCCGAGGAAAAAGGCATTGGACAGGAAAGCAGCTATTCTGCAGCCCCTGGAAAGTGACTTCACTTGGGGTTTTTTTCCCCCTTTTGGAGGGCAAAAAAATCTATACCAGTATACCAGGAGGGATTAGAAGAAGAAAATAAGAAGCTACATTTAGTGATAGTGATGCTGGCCATTTTAAAATAAGATACAAGAGTCAAAAATACCTGGCAGAGAAACTTGGGAAGGTTTGGGGGAGGAGGTGAGAAGAGGAGTCAGTCCTAGAGCAGGGACTGAAGACATGGCACAATCAGATGAGCTTTGCTTGGCTTTGAGGCTTAGCTGAAACCATTTTGTACGTATCTCTAGCTATAGTCTTCCTTTATCACTTGCAGGGTAGGACTCAAACAGGCCACTCTAAGGCAATAAGTTTTTAAGCTAGTCTGGGACCAAAGCAGGGCTGACATACCCCTGTTATTCACTAGAAAGTCTCACGCTGATGTCTGGAGTTCCTGCCTGCATGTAGAAGTCATTTAATATATGTAGGGTGCCTGCAGGGCTGTTTGATCACAGGCGCACCTGGGTCTCCTTGCAGCCATGGGCATGGTCTCTCCCTGAAACCCTCCTGCTGCTGAAACAAGCCTAAAGATGTGTTTGTAGATCATAGGGTGCCAGAGCTGAAAAAAGGGGTAGCCGGTGGGGAAAGCAAAGGGCTAAAGAAGCGTGAGGCAATGAGGACAGGCAGCAAATAATACGGCAACACTCCTCAAATCCCACTGTTGGCACCTTCAGCACTGCACCCCGGGCTAACTCCCCACTCCTCTTGAGATCCAGGGAGCAGTAGGACCGTGGATGTCCCTAGGGAGATAGAGTAAATATCTCACAGCCAGAAGCAGCAGTATGTCAGGACAGGATGTGAAGATCAGAGTATTCAAATGAACATCAGAAACTGGAATGTTTTAAATAAAGTCAGTTGTTTATGGCTAAATTAAGAGCCTCTCATTAATCTTCTAGGCTGGGAAAATGCCAGAGTATGAAAACTTAATGTTTCCCTCTAAAAATATCCTATCCAAAAAACAATTAAGAGGTTATTAGTCAGTACAGAGAACAATAAATAATTAAGGCCGTTGATTTTAATGCTTCAGAGTAGACAGCTGGAAATGGAGTGTTTGCAAGCTGAATGAACTGATATCTTTAAAAGAAGACATACGTATCCCCTGTTCAGATTAATTCTAGGCTATTTGCGTATTTTGCCTTGAAAAGTAATCTGAACAGAGTCAAATATGATGCTCATTTCAAAATCTTCTGAGGAAAAAGAGGGAGTAGAAAGTGGCTGCTGCTGCTGCTACCTTTCACAAATACCAGTAACCCCAGAGCACTTTGCAGACCACATGCCCACAAATCTTTTGGCAGTTAACAAAGAAGCGCTATGCAGCAGTGAAATGAGCAGATGTCTACAGTGCTGAGGAATTACATGAAGTTTAGATAAGGTGTCAAGAATAACTTCACTCACTGTCTCGCAGATTGTAATTTTAGGCAAGTACAGCATAATTACTGGACAAATGTTGCAAACTAAAAAATGTCTATTATCGTTCTTTAATTTACAAATGCAATTACTGTAGCAATCCTTATGAACCTTTCATGTTCATATTCTGCTTTACTGGCAATAAAGTTTTAATGACATAAAATTTTCAGTAAAGTAAATTTTAGAGTTACACATACTATTAAACTGAAATTAAAACTTCCATGAGGGTGATTGTCATTCTATTTCCCCAAGACACAGAAACCATATTGTGGGCAGTTCTGTCTAGTTGCTACAAAGCAGCGCATCAGAGTCTCACGGATTTCAAACCCTCAGGGTTACCTGCTTGCAAGTCAACTATGAACCGCATACCAAGAAATAAAATATTTTAGTAAACGCAATTAATAGAATTGAATAATAAATGTATATGAAACAATCAATATCAGATCACAAATAGCCCTTGAGAAGGAAAAGTACAAAAGCCACGCTATAAACTAATTATTGCAAGTTATTCGGCTTGTGAATGATTAACGTGGCTGGAATTTGGCCAAGACATGATGGATTTATTTGTTTATTAGAAGACTTGCAATGCTGACTATGGCTTTGACGCTGGAGTAAGTTGGTCCTCTTAAGTAACTGCTGCTTTATTGAACTTACTCTTCAGTATTTAAAATGGCCTAACAATAATGCAAAATGTGTACAAGGCAAGTGATACATTGCATCCAGAAGGTTAGAAGGATAAAACCTCTTTCCTTGCCGAAAGCCCTTATTGACCACTAATCCCAAAGAAGCTGACTATGATCTCATTTTCCCATTTACTTCATACCCAGAGAGTTCAGCTGATATTTAGGGAACCATGTGTGAAGTATGGTGTTAGAAATGAGCAATGTATGTAAATCTGCTCCGACAAGGAAACATCCTTGGCAAAGCCCTATGTTGTTGCATCACGAATGATCCAAAATTAAAGCAAATTCATTCTGGCAGAAAAATCCTTGCAACTGGATGGGTTTTTTTCCTTTGTGTTTGAGGAAAACAAAATACAAAAGTTGACCTTCTGAGTTTTTGTGACATTCCCACCCCCCATGAATGGACATAGGTTTCAATTCTGTCAAAAAGGATATCCTACATCAGAGAGGAAAAGGTTAACGGGATTGTCTGACCTGTCCTGATTTTTCTAGTGGTTCTCAGGGAAGACTGGCACCTGTGAAGCCACTACACTGAGGTATTCCAGTGGCAGGGGCCCCTCTGTCCAGCACCAGGAGTGGCAATGCCCAGTCCTTGCCTGGACTCTAGGATCCAAACAACTGCATTTCTTTCCACTGAAAAGCAAGGTATATTATCTATTTAGTTCAGATCCCTAAGTTTAAACGTCTAAATTTAAGTCAAAGGGATCCCAATCTAGCAGTAGACACATTCCCAACCAGAAACAGGGGATGAAAAGGTTGCCCTTCTTCTTCAGGAAAACTTCAGTGAGAGAAAAATAATTGACTATAAAAGCTGCCAAAATGATTTGAAATGATGCAATTTCAAATCCGTTGAGCAATTCCTTTCTGAAAGACTGAGTAGGTCAGAATTACAGATGTGGGAATATCTTCTCTCATTAAAGTCCCCCCTATTCTTCAAGACCCTGCATATGCACAGTTATATATTCAATTTGCAATTGAATTTAATTTACATGCTTAATGATCCAGAAACACAAGAACACAGTTATAGGCGAATAGAAAGTTTGGCAACATTCACAAAATAAAGAATAATCAATCAGATGCCTAGGTTATAAGAAAAGGGAAAGAAAATAAAGACAAACAATGAGCGTTGATTCAGAAGCAGAGTATAGACCACTCTGAGAGCAGATAATCAGCCAAAAGGCTAAGAGAGAGTCCAAGTAATGTCTGAAGAGCAATGTCAGATTCAAACCTTATATCTGTTGCAGGTTTTCAGAACAATGACTCTCAACCCTGCTGTGCCTCGGTTGCCCAATTTGAAACTGAAATAGTTATATTTTTTGTTTATCATATCTGTTTCAAGTCTTATTTCAAGAGTTTTATCATTTGGTTGGTGTCTTTGAACCATAATGCAAATATGGTTCAAATAACTTTATACAAAGCCTGGCACAAATCTGTTGTTTTCTGGTTAATTTTGCAATGATGTTTAGCAGCGTGTCCTGTAGAAACACAGTTATAATACATTGCATGAGCCATGAGGTTGGAGGATTCTGGACTCTAAAGGAAGACAGAGTAGGTTGCTCCAATCAAGCGATCAGAGAGTGAGGAGTCATAGCGGCATCTTCTAAATGAGGTCTGCAGCAAGGACACGTCCACAGAGCAGATCAGCACGTGCAGGGTGGGCAACCCGAGCTGATTTTTATTTGCTTAAGGAATTTCCAGAAATAAACATAAGCAAGGAAGAAGAATTTTGGCTGGAGATCTGAATTGTTTACTAGGTGGCTATTGATGGTGTGTGAGAATATAGTATTGCCGCCCATTGCAAGAGTAATTTTTCTATAATTTCCCACTTGACTAAGGGAGAATTTAAGCTTTTGTTCATTTTGTAGCCTTCAGGATTGGGGAGAGAAGTTTTTAAAAGAGAGTTCTAAAGGCTAAAAAGCCAGGAAAAGATGAAAATGAACAAAGTGTTTACTGTTGTAACAGTTTCATAATTTTTCAACCCAACTTCATGTACACTAAAACATACATTTGGGATATTTTGGGGTAGACAACCTTTGCAAGAGCTGGAGTATATTTTTGTAGTACAGAAGTTCACTTCAGTCTCAGTCCAGCAATCTGTGGACCATTAGTGGCTTCACCAGGACCATTAACTCACCCAAGAAACCTTGCTCAGACTCTGATCAGAAACAGAGGGTGGGATGGTAGATCCTTTAGGAGTGATCCCTGAAGGACAATACCAAAACATAGGAAGAGGAGAGTAAGAGAGACTTGCACTTTATTGCTGCTTTCATGCGCTAAATCTGACTTTCTTCTCACTTATGATTGTAGAAAATGAAGTCCGGATATACTCCAGGCTAGGTGAGAAGAATAAAAAAGGATTTCTTACAGCTATGGAACTGCTATGCTGTAATTTTAGGAATGCTATAAGTGTTTGATCGGTGGTATAAAGTTACTCTTTATTGCATCCATCATCAGAGTTTCTTGTGCAGATGAATTGCCTTTGCTTAATAAGGGAGGGAGGAAGAGAGCAACAGGAAGGATCCAGACACCAAACATAATTCCGTTGAAAACAGGTTGCAAGATTTATTCCAATAACTCTGGGTACTACTAGATAATAGGCTGTAAACAATGTAAGAAAGTGACTCGGTCTGAAGAAATATTTTCCTACTGCTTTTGACAGCAGTGCCTGTGTGTGCTTACCCTGACACTGCCTACCCCAGCCCCAGCCCTCAGGCACTTCTACCTGTACTCTCTTAGTTCATCCGTGGTTTACTCCAGTTACATCCCCATGATGCACAAGTAGAGACAAGCTTGGGTTCACCTTCATTCCCTGCCTTTCATCCACTCTTGCATTTCCCCTGAAGTGCCTTTGCTACGCGCAGCATTTTTATGGAAGGCCATCAGGGCTGGGCAGCATGGGAACAGAACAAGAGGACATGGGAGCATGGCTGAGCTCACCAGGCTCTCTGAGATACTCTTGGAGGATGAATACTTTGGGTGAGGCATATTCAGGCAGGACAGTGATCAGGACAAGCATGCTGCCCTTAGGGACAAGGTACAGGTTGAGCCAGTGTCTTCCACCCATGTTCACATTTCCCTACTTGCAAGCTAGACATCTGGCTCCAAACCTGAGCCAGGATGCTGGGCCACCACAGAAACTTCAGAGGAGGCTGGTGGAGTTCAGGCTCAAGTAACAGCTGGGTCACAAGGAAGCGTGACAACTCCCAGGGTGGCAGCATTATCAAAAAAACTAAGAAGGTTTTAAGGAGACTCTCCCAAAACAAGAAAGGTTCAGAAATGGTCTGTGTGGGGAAACATGGGCTGTACCAGACCTTGGAAGTTTCAGAGGGACTGTGAGGAGCTCGGTTGTGTCAGGACTCCTACTGAGAAATTGTTTGATATCCAGTGAACAAAGTGTGTTAGTATCCTGTATGCTTGTTGTTGGATCTCTTTTGCCCTGAAATACTTTGAATTTATAGAGCTTTCTGGTCACTGGGCAGCACTCTTACCGCATCCAGAGACAACGGAGTGACATGTCTGAATGCAGATCCTGGTGAGGTACTGAAGGCTTAAACAGTTCAACCAAAGACTGGGTTGAGACAGAAACTTGTGAGATCCCATCCTCAACCTAGAAATCAGACTGAAAGAAGAAATGTACTTGGCAAGATGTGATTGAGTCTACACAGCAAACAGCTTCATAAAGCAGCCAGTCATCTCACTTCAAAGTGACAGCTACATTTACCTCATTTAAAGTAAAGTTTTTGGGTTCGGGCACATTGTTGGTCATTACAAGAACAAGTGCAAATAACATGCAAGCTCCCTTTGAGGTTTTCTCCAAACCTCAAATAATTTGCTGCTTTAGGTTGTTTGTAATGAGGTTGTTTAACTTTCCCTTTATTGTAATGTTTTATTCTCCCCTTTTTCTACATCTTCTCATTCCAGGGGAGCAAGAAGGTAAAGGGAACTAAAGGGAGAGATTTCAACAAGATCACATCTGTTAGTGGGAGAAACATTACTGGAATATTATCTTGTCATTTGCTACATGGTGCTAATGAAAACATTATGCAATTTGTTGTGGGATGAGAGAGGCTCATTGCAGATGCAAACAGATGTTTCAGTGCTAATGTAAAAATGCTGGGAATAATTTTAGCTGTAATTAATGTAGCATTATAACAAGTTTGTACCTTTAAGAATGTCTTGAAGCATTAACCTTGAATTATATGATTGCTTTATGATAGGTGGAGCATTGTGGAAATTTACTCTAGGAAGGGTGAAGACACCACACTTTGCTTGTCTTCAAAGGGGCTCCTGTAACTATTCAGTGCAATTGCTCCTTTTTAGCCATGGCCCCACTGCATGTTTGAAAACCACTTTCCCTCCCTGCCTTCCCAGCTCCATGATCACTCCAGTCCATAGCTTTCTGCAGTAACACTATCGCTGAGGAAAGATTCCTTCCTGCTTCCACCTGGTGATCAGCTCCTGCCCTGAAGCCTCGGGACTGATTTGATAGCCCTTATAATTTCCATCCTGCCTAGCCATAGTGGCCGTTTTCTAGGATAGCTTGTGTATCATGAGGGAGGAGTAATGCCATTTAGAGGTTTGTGCTGAGAATGAAGACATTAAGAAATGAGTTCTTTGCAACAAATCACTCTTCCCCCGGAGAATGATGGTCACTGCGCTGTGTCTGAGCCCCGTGGTGTGAGTATGGCTGTCCTCCTATGTCAAGAGTGCACCAGCCTCATTAATGTCAATGAGAGATGCTCGCATTAATAATCACAAATGATGTACTCACTGTGCCAAAGCAAAAGGGATGGTTTTTTGTGCTAGGAAACAGCAGCCATGTGAGTTATTGTCATGGAGGATCTATCCTTGTCAGCCTTGATGGTAATTTATGTTCCTGGGTCAGGCGTTTACAAGAAGTCAGCAGTGTCGGTAGGGGATGAATCAGCAGAAGCTGCATTTTGGAAAGTAACCTCTGGAGCAGGTCTGAAAACCAGGCTCCCTCAGGCTGTTAAGCCTCCCAATGGACTCAGAAGGATGCTCTGACATCCACTAGTGAGGACTACCTCTAGCTTGTAGGTCCAGGGCTGGGAGATTTCTGCTTGGCCCGGGTCCATGCAAACCCATGCTGATGGAAGTGCCAACAATGACAAGCAGCGCGGGTGGGGAACCAGTCACAGTGGTTGTATCTGCAGCATAACACATCTGTGGGACTGTTCATGTAGGCCACACAGGGGCAAAATTGTAGAAAAATAGGATTATGTATTGAATCTGGGACTACTGAGTCCAAAAGAAAAAGCATTCCCATCCTCAGCCAGGTGTGGGTATGTCAGCAGTGCAATATTTGGGAGTAGTTCAAGCCCTGACTGCAGAGCACTCCCACGGCACCGCGCTGCACGGGGCAATGATGAGGCCGTGGCATCACCAGCATGGCTGCTTTCTGTTTAAGATCATTGTTCACTTCTCTCCCACTAAAACTGAAACTGCTTTCCTTCCTGATGCTGCCTGTGTAATAAAAGCCTGAGCATTTTCCCAGCAACTGAAAACTTCTCTCCTTTTGTGTTGAGATGTGGAGCATAAAATCAAAATGGTACGACAGTGAGTTTCCAGCCAGCTGGAATAAGCAAAAGGGCCTGTGCAACACATACAACTTCACCCTGTGTTGGCATGGATACTAATTTGGACTAGGTTTGTAGAGTATCCTCCGATTTCTTTATGAGGATATATAGTCTGTGATGATGACTGTAATTTTTTTTTCAGGTAGCACTTTTCTCCTTCATGTCAGCTGAACATTATCAACTCTTAAGTCATTGCCAGACATTTATTTTACCCCTAAATCACTCAGAAAATCCCAATAGGAAGCTAATTTATCAATTAACCAAAAAAATTCCAGTAACTGTACATCAATGGGAAAGGATTATTTGCAAATTCAGCCTATGTAGATGTTTTTTCTTTCTTTCTGGCCTTACAGATAAGGAGATCTTGTTAAAATGCTTTATTGACCCATAGTATACCCTACTCAGTTCACTCTAGTCTGCCCCATTTTAATGATAATGGGTGGTATTTGCTCTCCAGCATTAATGGGACAGATCCTGCTTCACAGTGGTGTAAATCCAGAACAACTCCACTGCAGAGTTCCTTCAAATAATACTTCTGTATCATGGAGGAAAAATCAGCCAAAATTTCTTGTATTATAGAAAAAGGTAGACAGACAGAAGGACAACTGAATTAAAAATCCTGGTATAGGGGAACAGTTGTGTGAAATACCTGTAATGTTAGGAGCTGATCTGGTAAACTGTGGGAGAGGAAAAGAACTATCTTTCTGTAAATACTTTTCAAAATAAAAATGTTGAAATCTCTTTAGAAAATCTGGCATGTGATTCGGTTCAGGGGAAAAAAAAAAATCAGTAGGTTTATTTTAATGTTGATTGTAGTGTGGGGAATTTGTGCTGGCCGGGGGATGGAGCGTTCCAGGTGCACGTGGTTAAATAGCAGGCACTTGGGGCACTGTACTAATGCTAACATGCTGGCTTTTGTTTCAGGTGAGACTCGGGGCTGAGCCTGAGGTTAGTACTGAATAGCTAGAAAAATGACTTGATGTTTAAAAGACAAGATCAGAAGAGGGACTAAAATGCAGCTTTTCTGGTAAAAGAGTGCATGGGCTGGTTGAGTGCCATGGGTGTAGCAGTCAAAACTTTTTGAAACTAGCCAAGATTAAGGTGTTGAATTTCAAGCTCTTGTAGACTTTCCTTATTTCTCACCTTTGACTGTCCTATTCTGCTTTTAAAACAAACTTAGAATTACTTAAAGTTGTTCCTAAAAGAATTCGGAACCCCCCATTCATGTCCGCAGTGACAGTAAGCATAGATTGCTGACTTCCTTAAGTTGAAGGTAAATAGGCAAGTTAGTGTCAAGAATCAGTGTAGCTGCTAAATAAGTTTGCATGCTTTCTTCTCCATAAATCCTTGCATGCTGACCTCTCTCCTTTGCCCTATATGAACCCTGCACAATGCAATCTAGAAAACTGGCTGCAACCTGTACCATCTTTACTGTGCTTTCAGGCCTTTCTAGCTACTACAATCCAGCAGATCTGCAAATTCAAACTTATGCAAATGCTTCATTTCATTCAATAACATTCATTGAAAGGCCAGGGACCCTTGTAAGAAAAGAAAAGTAGAATCATGTCCCTTTTAGAGTTGAGTGTGGGGTTGTTCATGCACCTGGCTGTGCCTCCTCAGCTGTTTTCCATCACATTTGCAGTGCTGGGAGTCTTAAAGCTCTCGGAGGCACCTTGCTTTCTCTGTACAAAAGGTGATTGTGCTGCTCTGCCTTTCCTCTATATTTTGAACTTGGTTGGTGGGGATGTTTTACTGAGATCTGCTCAACGTGCTGTAACTCCATTGGCAGGATTTGTCCTCTGCTATCCAGCCTGGTTGTGTCCCTGCGCAGCTGAGAGCTCTGTAGCTGAACTGAGTCAGCTGAAGGTAAGAGGCAATCCTCAGAAGTGCTCTAGGATGTTGTATGCAAAAAAAATCCTAACAACCTCCTTTTCTTTCTGCTAGATGTTCAGAAGGGAGTGGGACAGAGGAGGATGAAGGAGGCTGAGTGGTAGAGAGACTGTCAAAAGCAAAAAGGTAAAAGAGATTGTGATTGTATTTGGTGGAGGAAACACTGAGGAGGAAAATAGTGTTTTGCATTGAGGGACAGTGTTAGTATAAAATTGTGAATGTGTTTAGGCTGGGAATTGCAGGGAGGTTTGTGTATGGAAGATGAATAATCTTTAATGCCAGTATAGGTAGGGCATGTGGCTATGCAGCGCTTCGCATTTGGAAGTGTGTAGTAGAAAGAGCCCACAACCCTAGTGTGTAGTAGAAAGAGCCCTACTCAGCAGGTGTAGTAGATGCTAAATGTTTCTGCCCCAAGCTGCCCCCAAAGTAAAACTCTGTGAAAAGCTGTTTGATCCGGAGTAAGTATAAGTAAGGCAGACAGGGTGATTGCCAGTCAATAGAAATCTAAAGAGGTTCCCTGAGAAGGGCAGAAAGCTCAGTCAGCTGCTCGAAGGTGTAGCCTGCTGCTGATTCTTTTCCCTCCTCTTAATAAGCCCTGGAGTTCAATATTTTCTCCCTCTGAACATGGGAGGCTGCTGGCAGTGTATAGGAGCCACGAGTTGCTTGGCTTATTGACACAGGCCATCTTCTCCACTGCTATGAGAAGAGTGAGGCAGGAGAGGGGTTGGAGTGTGCTCCAGAAGCAGACCTAGGGGTCAAAGCTTCTAGCCCGAAATCCTCGCAGCCCCTGGTCCCAGCCTGTGTGTCCTGGCATGGTTGACTTACTGCTTTTTCTCCTCCTGTGACACAGCCAGGGTTTACCATGTGTTTTCGTGCCTGTGGATAGTTGTCCTGAGCTTTTTTTCAGTTGGCATTTGTGATTTCGGGACAGTTATTTAACGAGGAAGCATGTGCTTGAACACTGTGGTTAAAATGTCTCCTCTGTTGTTTTACTGTCTGCTGCTACAATACCACCCTTCACCTGAGATAACTACTTTAGGAACTGTTGTACTCATCCTTGCTTGATTTTTCTAATAGTAGAGCCTGAGACTTTTTCAGGTGCTGTGTGAATATTATTATAATTGGAGAGGGTGTGAGAAACAAGAACCTCCTCTTTCCCACTGCTCCCATTAAGATGAAAATAGAAATTAGAAGTGTTAAGCTGGAGCAAATGTTTCCCCTGAACAGCATTTTTCTTAATTCTTTGTCAGTCTCATTTACCATTTCCTAGACTGTGCCTCAGTGATTTGGATTAGGTGGAAACCCACAATAACTTAGAGCAGCTCAGTGTGTACAGCACGAAAAAGACTTTTATAATACAGGGATGCTATATACATTCTTGCCTCTGAAAAACCAAATGGAATAGAGAGACTGTGCAGGAGGATGAAACCAGTCATTATTTTGGTGTCAAGGGCAGGATCAGTGAAGAATCGGATGGTGTCATTGGTTGCAATGACACTGGACTACCAGAACTCCCTTTGTCAAGACATGCAGTCCACGATGCCAGCATGCCTTTTCCTGAAAGGGATGCAGTCTAACACAGCATTGCCAGCAGGGATTTGATTCATGCATAAGCCAAAGAACTGTGGGAGGAATAAAATCTAAAGCATGTAAAGAAGAAATGCTGGCAAATTCCAGCAGGTGTACTAGAGATACAGTTGGTGTCAGTGCCCCGAAAGGATGGCTTCATCATTCTGCCCATTTGAGAAAACGGGAATAGAGTCTGGAGCGTAACTTCTGCACCCCAGTGTGTGGCTCTGGATCAGACCTGGAGCTCTAGAGTATGTTTGCAGCAAGCTGCTGCTTCTGGGGATGTCACGAAATCTTTAAAAGCGATGATGCATGTTGAAAAAATCCATTCTTTGCCCCTGAGCCAAAGGGTAGCCCTAACCTGTTCCCTCATTTGTGTCCATCCTCAAATGCTGGGAGGAGCAGAGAGTGCATTGCAGAGCTAATGGACAATAATCATAGGTGGACCAAGGTTAATCGTTATTACCTTATCTGCCCAGTTGCCACTCAGTTCTCTGCACTCACGTTCTGTCCACTGAGCTTAATTTTTGTATATTTCTGCAGTGCTCATGACAAATGAGCAGGATCTTTATCTTAAATCTTTCTCTTAAAAACAGAATTCCTGACTGAGACTCACCAAAGTATCTGGTCAGTCTTTCCCACCTCCTGCATCCAGCCCATCTTTCCTGCTGCTTGTTACCCTTTTTACAGCACGGCTGAAATCTCAAAGTATAGCTTTGGGTCAGAGACCACACTTCTGTGTTACTAAGGGTCATCTCTTTCCCTGTTTGAGTAGGGACAGGGGGGTGAGGAGATGGACTTTATTTCACTGTGTAAGGACTGAGCTGTGCTAGAAAGGGCTGACGCATTTCAGGACAAAGCTGTTTCTAGAACAGCCTCTGCCTTTGTGCCAAAGCTTTTCCATCTCTCCTGAAATTTCTGAGATTTAGCTGAGAGGCTGTTGGGATGGCAAAATACAGAGAAACATTCCCAAAGGAGTGGTTTCTTCTGTACACAGGCAGGGACATCCCATGTGTTCAAGACCTCGCTCTTGGACCAAAATACAAGACAACCTAGAGAGATGTGGAGATCCGAATGCCTTTTTCCTCATGTTGAGACAGCAGTGTCACTATAGTCATCAAAACAAAAATGTGCACCATTCTTAGAGCTCAGAGCACCTCTCAATACTCAAAAATAGGAGCTAAACTAAAGGGAGACAAAGAAACAAAGGTAGGCAGGCTGCTCTCTTGTGATAACCAGCCCTGCTCCTCAGTCTCCAAGGGTTTGGCTACCTTAGATAAGTAGCTCAGCTTGCAGTGCTCCCTCAAACAACCCTTCTTGTTCTCTGCACCGCATCCCTTGCAGGAAGGAGTTTGGGGGTCAGCCAGATTAATTCTTCTTTCATCCTTTCTTCCTACTTAATAGGGAGTTAAATGGCAGAGTGATAAGCAGCAGGTCTGGCTGGATATAAATGTGAGAAAGAGGAGGTTTTGAGACTGGTTTATCTTATCTCCCTACACTCCCACAATATCTAACAAACCACAGAAATAAAAGCAGAACCAAAATAGCCTCTTTTTTTCTTTTGTCTAACACTCTTGGGTTTAAAAATACACTTTGAAAAGTAAGGTTAACTCTCAAGATTTAAGATCCCTGCAGTAAACCTCAAGATGCCTGCAAACTGGCTCATTTCAGTAGTACAAGTAGCTGTTGCCTTGAGATGTTTGATTTTGCCCGTTTTACTATACATCCTAGCAAGCAACCGTCTAAACGCTCTGCAGGATAAGCCCCTGCCATAGGTGACAATTTGAACTAAGACCCCCAAAAAGCAGATCTATGAACAGGAATCATCTTGGGTAAGGAAAGTGTGGCTTTTAATGTTACTGTGATGCTTGCTGTTTTATTTTTCCAAAACTTAGCTTGTGTGACCCCCAGCTTTCAGGCTTTACCCCTTGTTCATGCAAGGAACAAGGTGAAAACATGAGTAATGTGGGCTATGGATTTAGAAAATTACAGCAACTGACAAAGAACCCAGACTGTGCTGGAGTTTAGTTGCAAAATTTATAATTTCAAACTAATTTCATTAATTCAGTGGCATGACTCAGTGTTTTCTAACACATCTTGGTTCAGCAATATATTGTTCATGTAATCTGCTAATAGCATCTTAGGTTGTTGATACTGAAAACAGCCTGTTTTGAATCGCTTCTCCCGCCTCCTCTGCCCCCCCTTATAATATGCAATGGGGTATTTGTCATGATGCAGGAGGAGAATTCAGAAAACTGTATTTAATGCTGTAAATTAAGAACGTGATAGTAGGAGTTCAAGATAGCTGTTTTGTGGAGGGTGCCACTGGGGGAATTACTTCATGTTCTCAAACAATCTGATTTTGGGGCTAGATTTTTGCCAGTCATTTACAGACTGATTTTAAAAAAAAAAAAAGAGGGATTATCAACAGAAGGGAAGGATTGAAGTTGGAACTAATTAACTTTTATCTTATTTTAAGTACACACGCAGGTATCGATAACTATTACATTAAGTGTCTTACTCTTCCAACAAACCACATGTTATAGAGCATCTCTCAGAATCTACTCATCCGCTTGCCATGCCTCCCCCTGTGAGCAGGAAACCTTCTGGGCTCATTTTTACTGATAAGAAATGTCAAATACTCTAGGCTTCCCAGCAACAAACAGGAGCCCAAGGGGCTACCTTCACAACCAGCTGGCTTGATATCTTTGTCTTTCAGGCACATTGTATCTGTTAGACAAAAACCGTAGTGCACATCTAACGTACCGTACTGCTCCTCTGACGGCAGGCAGAGTCGAGCGAGGCTGTAAACTTCCCAGCCCTCTCCAGCACAGGCATCTCTTCTGTGTTTCTTGTTTTTTCTGCTCTTTGTACTTTATAGTGAAAAGAATACATTTTTAAATATCATGGCATTATTATTTAGACTTTCACCCTTTCCTCGCTTTTTTTTTAGCAAGGCATATTCACATTTCTATTACTGCTTGCCCCTGTAAATCTCTAGTCAAACACTTTCATAGTAAATACTCTCCTAACGTACGATTCGCGGGTATTTCCTTGGCTTGCTGCTGAAGCATTTAAACTTCCAGGCCTGCTATTTTGAATCACTGGGTAATCACACCTTGCATGGGATGCTACTGAATCACTTCACAATATAGGGAAATTGTAAAGAGGACAAGGCACAGGAGTATGCAAGAAGCACTACAATTCGCACTATCTACTGTCATGTATTTATGTAAAACCTGTGTGTTTTCTGAGGGGAGGGTTTGGATCCAGATCCTCTTTTGAGAAAGAAATTCCCTTCCCCACAGTTGGAGTGTGTTAGCTCTGGCCCATGTCCCTGTACGAGAAAGGACTATCTCGCTTGTGGAAAAACAGCATTTCACTTACGGATTTTGCTAGTGGTGTGGCCTTGTACAAAACCACTACTCTACAACTGAGCACAAGTAGTTAGAAATAGCGACTAGAGGAGTATAGAGGAAATTTAGGAGGGGCGAGAATCATGGTTGCCCAGATCTGAGTGATGCTGAATTATAAGCTGGTAGATTGGCACATGCCTGTATTTAATAACACGTTTATAGCCATGGCAGGTGCACGAACAGCATACAAATGTCTCCATTGCCCTCAGCAGAGCATTGTTCTTGCTCCCCCTATCCTTAATCCTTCAGCCCTGACTCCCCACTACCTCTTGTTTTTCTGCTGTCAATTTGCTTAGGTTGCTCTCTGTTCCCAGAGCATTTTAGCATCTGCACAAGATTTTATTGCTCCCAGTAAAGGGTAAACTTGCATGCTTCATGGAGAAATGAGGAAATGCTGCTCAGATTTGACAATAAAGGCAGTTTGGAGGATGGGGGAGAGCAGCCTTGTGGTTCGCACCAGAACACAATCTGCTTGAAAGAGGCATTGACTTAACTGTAGTCTATTGCTCGTAACGGATGGTTGCCTGTTTCCTGTTGGGAGTATTTAATGTATCTGCTTTAAAGCTGCATGGGGACTTGAGGTTGGCTGGTCCTATTAATAATGCATGGGTTGGCTGGATTTAAGTAATAATTATGCACAGAGTATAGTGCAGTGACATATTGATGCAGAAGACGATTCCTTTAATAGGCTTGTTCCTTTTGGCTAGATCCCTTAATAGCTAGTTTGTTTGTTTGACAGGTTTATGCCTTTTTTCCCCCCTTAGTTTTTCATTAAAGCCAAACACTTTTGCTGAGCAACTGCACAGTGTTCAAGAAATCTCGGAGCTTTCAAGGGGAATGGGGAGGTGGGGCACTACCCTGGAGGCTGGTTTTCATTGGCATAAAACCTGTCCCCACACACCCTCTAAAGGGGTGGGTTTGCTCAAAGATATAAGGCAGACTACGTAACCTCCGTGTGTAGCAAGTGTTAAATAGGAACCCTTCCTGCTGCGCGGACTCCCTGCAGGTCACTCTGGGAAGAGGAGGAGGTGCTGGAGCCCGTTTTTCCACTTTGTCCCCAGTGCCCAGGGTGGAGGGGACTTGTCTGTGCAGGACATACAGGGAGCCCCTGCCTTGCAAGCTCACAAATGTAGCAAGGAACCCAAAACTGAATTAAATGAAAAGAATATACTTTTTAATGCCTTGAGTGTGAGGAGGGAAGAAAAAGTGAAAATTGAGAACCTTAGAGATGGCAGAGCTGGGATTCTTCATACTTGGATTCTCAGGGGTTGTTACTGACATGGGAATAGCCCAGTCTTAAGCAGGATGGTTTATTTATGTGCCGGTTTCATGAGCAGTTTGCTGCTTTATTTATTTATAAACTGCTGCCTTCAGAAGACAGCTATGGCTTGAAAGGGTGTGATCACTGAGTGCAGTCCAGTGTAATGCAGGCAACCATTTTCTTTGGATTAGCCAAGCTGAAGTGGCTTATAGAAAGAGATCTTGTAAAGACTGATCATTAAAGAAATTTCTATCTGCTTCAGCACTGACACTAGTCTCACCACAGTGGGGGCAGGAATCTGTCAGGAATTCATTTTTGATTGCACAGTATTCTTCCATTTTGCTTTATCTTGCAACATATGCTGTTTGTTCAGGGCATAACTTTCTCTTTACTAAATGTAACAGGAGATCAAGAATACTGGCTCATTTGACAGAGCTCCTGATATGACACGAGCTCTCCAGGTACACCAGCTTTTGATTCTTTCTCCTTTGTGTTACCTTCATCAGCAGTTAGAGCACTTTATCTGGAGAAGAGGATCTAGGAATCCCATGCCAGTCTGTGCCAATCTGGCAATCTTCACTTAATTAACTTACTGCTAACTCTTAACAGCTTGTAAATTTTTTTTTTCCGGACAACATTTTCATGCTAGATCCCCCAAAAGCCCCACAGTGTGTTTAATTGAAGATACGATAATTGTAAGTTACTTTGCTGCAGCTGTTTAAAAGTAAAAGGGAAAAAAAAAATCCATTAAGGCTATCTGAATTATATGACAGGAAAAAGCCTGCTTTTTATTATATATGCTACCCTTAGGCTGAGCTAAATTGCTACTTTCATAGCTCAGCTGAGGGTGGTTACTTGAGCTTTTTCTACTCCACTAATTTTTTCTGAATGCTTCAGAGATAATGTTAATGTCCTTTCCTGAGTCAAGCAAACCAAGAGACTATCATTGCATTGGCAAATACAAGAGAGTTTTATTCCTTTTGAACTTTAGATTGGTGGCATCTTGAGTATTTTGACTTAGATACCAAGTCCCTGTGGAATGGTCGAGAGCTGGGAGCTGGCAGTAGTGCAGGGATCTTGCAGTTGTCTGCCCCAGGGAGTCAGGCTGCTTCTGCCCTTGAGGTGAAAGACGTGGTGCTTCCTTCACCAAGTGCTGGTGCTGTGCTGTGTCCTCTTTCCCCACATCCCTGCCTATTCTGTCTGTGAATCTGTTGCCGATCCATTTTTTGATCAGGTGGCCAGGTTTGTTTGTGAAAGGCTTTGCATGGAGAATCCAGCCAGGGAACTTTCAGCACAATCACACCCATCAGACAAGTGAAGTCATCTGGGAAGTGGCAAAGGCGAGACACCTGGGGATGCTGAATGTCCCCAGCTTTCCCTGGAGTCAGCAGGTTTAAGATCACTTATCCCACGGGGAGATTCTTGGGCTCGGTCTAGATACAGCCTCACTGAGAGATGTCCTGCAGAGAAAGACTACAGCTTCTCGTAATGGGAGCTTATTGCAAACTGCTAGTTCTTTTGTTTGAACAGCGGGACATGCCCTAAAGCTCCGTTATATCCCATTAATAAAGGCAAAACCGCTACAGCCTCAGAGTGCAACATTAGTAAGTGATAAAACTGTGTGTATGTGTGACGCTTTCAATAGGCAATTTGTTCTGTTAGTGGAGATTGCTGATAATAAACAGTAATTTTAAGGGGTTTGTCCTGTTGTCTCTAGTTAGAAGACATTAGCTCTCATTCCCTCATTTATAAAGCTACTTCTTACTGAAAGTCACCCCAATATACAACTACCCGACAGACATGGACTGAAAGTTTTAAAAGTTACTGGCATGAGCTCTGAATCTGCTAGGCTTGTGTTTCACAGGATCCTGATGCACATGTATGATACGAGTGCATTTTTTTATCCAAGTCTTTAAGAAGAATCTTGAATGGAATTTAACTCTGAACAGATTGCTTGGGGGAATAATCTCCACTGACCTCCAAGTGATCACACGTAGATGGGCTTTCAGCCACTTGCTAGTGGCAGTTTCCCATGCAGCAGTATCCAATCTCACAGGAGCTCAACTTAACCACAGTTACTCTTTGCCCTCTGTCTAGTAGGCAGTCAATGGGAGCAGATCTGTAGAGCAACATGGTGCTGAGGAGCTGATGTCTACACCGTATGCATTTCATGGCGTGTGTGCAGCAGTTGCTCTGTGCTAGCTCTGACCTAGTCCCAGGGACTGAGCACCCATAAGCAGGTGAAGCACACTGGTGCATACCTGGAGAGCATCTTGCAGTCTGGTTTCATTTGGAAGGAAACTAGTTCTTGCACTTAGACTGCTCCATGGCACAGACCAAAGTGTGGTAAGGAGGGATGGGTGGGAGATTTGCTTCCAAAGCGTACCCCTTCTCTGAACTAAAATACTAAGGGAGAAGCATCAATTATGTCTTGAAATGTTTCAGGCAGCCCCAAAATGAAAGAGAATCCCTTGTATACGTGACCAATTGCTACCTTTTACCTGGAATAGGAGCCATATTGCATCTGCTTTATTTATTTACATGCTGCCTATTCTTTGTGCTCAAGCACACACTGCCCTTCCTCACAACTGAATGCCCAGGATGGCTTGGGAGCTTTGAGGGACTGGAGGTGAAAGTTTGCTATGTTACGACTACAAGAAAATGTATTTTGTGTCTAGAACAATCACTATTAGAAGGAGGTGTTTGAGGGAAATGTTCAAAACCTTCTTCTCAATGATAATGAAGTGCAGTGAAGTAGAATGTTAAAAGTATAAACTATCTTGAGTGAATTACAGTCCTGGGTTTTGGTGGGTTTTTCTTCTCACTGTAAGGATGGGGCATAGGGTCTCCTCTCATGCATTACAAGTTCCTGAAATGATAGGCATTCCTATGGGATGAAAAGCACACTGAATCAGAGATGGCTAAAAATTTATATTACAATCCCTAAGGAATAGCTCTTCTCAACAGAGCTTGCTTTTAGACCGGCAACGTGTGATAAATCAGCCTTGAGGGCTGTCTGCAAAGGCATTAGTCAGCAACATTTTTCTAGCTAATTGCATTTGAATTTCGCACCCATGGAATACAAACACCCTGTCTTGGTTTTTGTTTTTAATATATTCTTAAAAAATAACAAAACTTATGAGTGTTGGATCTGGGCTGTTGCTCCAGGGTTGATATTGGGCTGGAGAACCTGGCATTGCACTGAACCTCATTCTTCAGTGCTTGTGGCTTTTCTATATACCAACAAATGATCTAAGCAATTCCCCAGCATCCTACCTTACCTGTGTGTCCTATGGCTCCTTTGAGGTAGCTGGTGACCAGGAATTGGTATACTTGTGCTGACTCCCATTCCCTAAGCATAGGCACAAAGCCCTGTGCACTGAGGTGACCAAACCAGGACTTCCTTTGCCACTGCTACCACCCAGTCACATCACTGAGCCCCAGTAATTTAATAGTACAGCTACATCAGCTGCTGTTCCTTGGTGCTAGGATATGGGCTGATATAAAGAGTAGCCCTGAGGAAAATTTACAGTGATACCCACCCAGGACAGTGTTGCTGAGCCATCATCCTTCAAGAGAAAACTGTGTAAAATTTTTTTTTTAGGGCAGCTCTTAAACAAGTGGCTCTTCTCACTTGGCTCCATTTTCCAGTGCTAAAATGCAAGTCTCCCTCTCTTTTTTTTTTTAACCTTAACATGATGAGGGGAGTGGAAAGCATTTTCAAGATGAAATGGAAATGCTTACAAAACATGCTAAGATTTCCCCAGGGGACCTTACAATAGAGTGCTAATACCAAGCAAGAAATCCCTAAACCCATGACTTGTGATACCCTGTCCTCTTTTATAGTCACTTTGCAAAGTCTCATTCAATACTCTTTGCCATCAAGGATTGCCTAGGCAGAGATTTACAGAGAGACTTGTGCCCTGCAAAGCACCTTTTTACCAGCAGTTATTGAAAACGGGGTGCCAACATCCTTCAAAGTTAATTTCCCCACCAACTTACTTTAGGAATTGTTTAGAAAGTAAGAAGAGGTACTGAGCATAGCCTAAGCCACCAGAGAAATCTCACGCCTAAAGGCTCATGGAATAAAAACAGAGCACAAGTTACAAGAAACCTTTTTCTCAGGACAACAATGTGACCTTTGATTTCTAAAGTAACTTTCCAAAAGGAAGTTGTGCTCTGAATTCCTTAAACCGCCTTCTTGCCTCTGTCCTGGCTTAGCCGAAAGCCAAAGCATACTCTGATGTTGGCAACTAGTAGAAGTAATTTTTTTTAAGGATGATCTATTCTTAAATCTTTTTTTTGTATATTTGGCACAAATAACCTCTCAGTCAAGGTTAGTACATGGACATCTTTTGGTCTAGCCATCTTTTTAGAGGAATGTATTAAGAGTAGTGTTGGGTATGATTTATCTCGCGTTTCTTTGCTGTCCCTCTTGCTCCCAGGGAAGGAATACAAACTTCTCTTTTGCTAGTAGATAAAGGATTACCAAAAAAAGTACAGTGTCCCCAGAGTCAAGGCATGTCTCCAACCTTTTTCCACCCAGGAGGAGGTGGATGCCTGCCGGTGTGGCCGTGCTTCTCACCCCTGATGCCATCTGGCTGAGAATCAGCTGCAAACCTGCTCCCAGCCCTTGCAGCTGAACCTCTGCTTTCTCTTTCTGGAGAGCCTGTTTCTTTTGAATCCACCTCAAAGCTTCAGTGCTCACAGAGCCCACCCTTCTCTGGCTTAGCAGCTGGAGTTACCTCTGATAAGCTCTTTGGCAAATTAACCTCTCTGCAATCCTTAGGAGATAATCACCACTTTGCAGCAGTTGACACTCTTTTATTGACCCAACTGTTGTATTTTGCTGAAACTCTCCTATATTTATAAAAAGTTTCTAGAAAAGACTTTAAAACCATGGCATGTATAGTCTAAAATCTGAAATTCTCTGACTGAGAACCGCTCTACAAAGGGTAAAAATCAGATCCAATTTTATCCACTTTAAACAGTGGCTCTGGTGTGTTCTTGTTGCAGTCATTTCTGATTTTCACTTTCCTTGTTTTGTGACAGAACAAGTTAAAATGGTTCTCGGCTCATTCTGAGAATGGTGCACTATGATGCACTAGCGGTACTAAATATTTAGGGCTCCATAGTGCTGTCAGCACTAGCTTGTAGTGCATACTTGAATGAACTGCAGCTACACGATCATGTCCCAGTAGATTTAAAATCCCCTAGCCTGCGCGCAGCTGTAGGTCAGAGTCACTCATGTGCAGGCAGCAAATATGCTGTTTTCCTCTGAGCTTGGAAGAGCTCAGGCTATTTAGGGATGAGACATCACCTATTTCTCTTTGTAAATTGATTACCTGCTTTGTGCTTTTTTAAAAAAAAAAAAATCTGTGAATTTGAGTGTAACTATAGAAACTAGCCTTTGCTGTCCCTGGGGAGCAAGCTGAGGAGACTATTTCTTCCATGTAGGGGTGGCTTTGCTGGGAGAGCTCGCAATCTGGTCTGTGCAGCAGGGTAGCTGCTTCATGAAAGAGGATTTATCTGTCTTTATACTGCACTTAGAGATGTCCTGGTGCCTGTTTCTGTGCCACTGGTTCGAACTGGCTTCAAGGCAGAGGGTGAAAGGACTTGGGAAGGTAAGGGACGTGGGTGTTGCCAAGCTGAGAGCAGGGGGAACAACCAACCTGCAAACTAGTAAGGGGTACCAAAGCAGCTGATGCCTAGGAAGTCTGTTTGAATTCCTTGGGTTTTTTCCACTAATACATTAAGATAAATAAGAGGAGACAGAGGTGCCTGTATGAGAAAAGAAAATGATACGTTTAGCCCTGCAGGAAGAGGGGAATGTGCGCTCTTAAGCAGGGTCTGGTGCACTGTGTCAGTGCATGGTCACTGCTACTGCATCCAGCCTGCAATGGGGTTTGTCTGGCTGGAAGCTGATGGGGCTGGCAGGTGGCTGGTACGTGGACATCTCCTGACTGCAACTTGGTCAAAAAAGGCTGAAGGATGAGGGAAAGGCATCGAAGGGTTCCTGTTGTGTGTTTGATGGGGAACTGGAAGTGACCCAGGAACTGGTCTACGAGTTTAGAAATTAGACGGTGTTGACTAGTCTTTCTCACTTCACATATCTTTCAGATTCCTGATGGTTGTTTCTGTAAGAACATGGAATTTCTGCAGTTAGAGGGAAAGATTTCTGGAGATCATTGTAAGAAAGATTTGGAAATAGTATTTGTTTGTGCTCATGATCAGCAGGTACAGAAGTCGTCTTCAGCACTGATAAATTGAACTGTTTCAAGTTTCACCTGGAAAAGGAGAAACAAGGGACTGTTATTTTGGTGACTGTTACTAAAAAATACTGATCAAGACACTGTTCTTGAAAAGTAGAGCTGACTCAGGATGACTCAGGCTTTCCATTTACCTTCTGAAATACAAACCCGTCTTTCCTAAGTAGAGCCTTGGGAACTGGATGGTCACACCTTTGGCAGAGACCACGACTTCCCAATAGGCTACCTAAGGTCTTGTTTATAAAGATGATATCTTTATAACTACATCTTGGTTTTAACATCCCATCCATCCTAGTACCTCCATGATGGAGTCTTGCCTAGGTGTGGCTAGAGGGTAGACCTTAGGAAGATCTTTCTTGTAGGCAACCGGCTCATTCCACCAAAAAAAATTGTAAAACTATATTACTAGCATAAAGCATGAATTATTTTCTAAAAGTTCTGAAAATCCTCGTAAAAATGGGCACAACAAATCTTCCTAAAATTGATAGCCATCAACAGACCCCAGCAGCCTTCTGTACTCTGTGTGCACTATACTGGGGCTGTTTGTTTCCTCATTCTTGATGTCTGGGTAACACTTGTCCTTGAACACAGGGTAAAACTTTCCTGCTTTTAAGCTAACTGCCTGCAAGCCCAGCCTCGAACAATAGATTTCATACAGAATTGAGATTTGTCAGTCACAAGATTCTGTGTTTGAACAGCGCATTCAGAGCTCTCACTCTTCCCTTCCCTTTACCAGAGGAAGTTGTCTTTTCTTTAACTTTTTGCTGGAAAAGCAAGTTCACTTAAAATGTGCACTGCTTAAAAGGTTCTTTAAAGTTTTTAAATTGGGCAGTGTCCAGACCTGAATAACATATCTTTTTTTTTTTTTTTACTCAAACCTTTTAATAGAAGCATCAAGACTTGTTAACATGGCCTTATTTATTGCTAATTTCATCAAGCTTATAGCTTAAAAATGTCTTCTAAACTTTCAGGAAAAAAACTGCAGCCAGTGGTTGTCAAAACAAAATATTCTGAACTGCTCTATTCCCTAAAACCTTTGAAGGTTTGTCTTTTTCTTTTTTTTTTCCTCCAGTTTGACTGTGATTAATTTTTAAAGGCCAGGGGAACTCTGAAGAGAAAGCTTGAGCTCTTGAATAGAAACATCTACATTAGCAGTATTTGGGAGCTGTGATCTAAGAGGAATGATTTAAATTCTGTGTGGGGTAAAAAGTGATGCATTTCCAATAGTACTGTGTATTGCATGTGGCAAACTTATTACTGAAGTTTTAACGTTGCCTGATCTTGTGTTAGCCCTCATGGAATTAAGAGCCAGTGACTGCAGACCCTGCTGCTGTACAAAACAAGGCTAAAGCTGATGGCAAAAACTGTAACGCTGAGTGTGCAGAAGTGCCTTTCTTCAGAGTGCCTTGGAAAGTCAGTCTTTCACAAGCACTTACAAGCCCTCTGAGAAGAATTTATTAGGAAGCTGAATTACAGAGAGTTTAAGTGAGTACCCAAGGTCCCAGCAAGAAGACTGTATGGATGATGGTGAAAATCAGGGTCTAATCTTTTCCCTGACCAGATTCCTGGCACTGTGCTGGTTTGCCTGGAGCTGCCTGTGACTCACTACAAATTTTAGTTCCTGATTTTTCTTTTTCCTTTATTCCCCCTGTCAAATCTGGGATGTTTAAGGATTTTTCTTTCATATGTTTGCAGATTTAAAACATTAGGAGAAGGGGTGCAATTCATGAGGATTTCTTCAGCAGCCAGACCCATAGTACAGAGACGGCGCCTTTCTTAGAAAGGTGTTGTGGGAAATCCTCTTGCTGAGTCACCCGCTGTTCAAATGTGATTTGTTATGCAAGTACCAGCGAGGCATCAGAGCCAAGGCTTGCTCTTCCTCTAATGGCTTCATAAATTGGAAAGCCTAATTCATTTCATTAGCTAGGTCTGGGGGGAAGCTTCAGCTTTACCCGGTACCTGCCGCCTTCTCATCCCTTTGTCTCTGCCCTCCCTTTCATCTGTCTGGTTTCCTCTAGATGGCATTGCAGGAGAAAGGTAATTCAGATGGAAAAGTAGATTTTATTGCTGGAGAAGGAAAAGTTACAGGAGCTGCTTTGCATTTCGATGGTGCTCGATAATCTTATCCACTAGACAAGCACATATATTAATACCTCCCATGTCAATCTCAAACAGGATGCAGATAAGTATTTCTTCTGAGCAGTTTTATTGATTGGTTCTTCATCTAAACAGTCTTTCCAGTTTTCTTTTGGTTTGGGTAATTTGCCTATGGTTTCCCAGGATATTTGTGTTTGTGCAGGAGAAGAAAAATACAATCATATCAGTGTGTCTTTTGATATAAAAGGACAATGGAAACTTTTTTTTAAAAAGCACCCTGCCCTTCTCTCACTTTTATCTCCCGGGATTTTTTTTTTTAAATGTAACTCACTGATATTGCAGAAACAATTTATTCTGCTCTATTTTTTCTAGTTTGTTTTCCTCCTGCATTTGACAGTGCTATCTGCATAATCAATTTCTCTCTTTCACTGTCGTAATTCCTCTTTTTATGGGATGTTCAGGCAAGCTGCAAAAAAAAAAAAAAGAAAATTACTCCTAAGGCTGCCCACACTGGCTGCAGGACTGCGATGCAGATTGCTATCTGGGCAATTCAGTAACTATCTTGTAGTCCTCCTAAAAAGTTTAGTACACTCTCCAAATATTTTCTTTTTAAGAGGTTCTGGGAACCGAGGCCTGTTAGCAGGTTTCCCTACCAGCACAGATGAGCAATACAAGACCTTTTGCCAAGCGAGCAGGCTGCATTGCCGGGCAGGTTGACTTTTCCTTCCTCAGTTGTCCTATTAGGAGCTAGTTACTCCTGAACCCTGTTCCTCTGAGAGCTAAAACCTGCCTTCTGACTGCCAGCCTAAGGGTATTCAGTGGCTGTTTCATACAGCGTTGTCTTCTAGCTCCAATAGTTCTTTTCTTACTGTTTAAACCTGAAGCAAAGGGATTGCATCCCCTCTTAGCCTTCATTTTGACAGGCTAAATCAACCCAGCTTGTTTAGTTCTCATAAAGCAGTCTTTCCACTACTCAAACCATGCTAAGAGTCTACCCTTTTCTAGAATGAGTTTCTTTTCTAAATTGTGCTTGAACTACATACATACATCTATCTTCTCGGATAAATACATTACAGGTGCTTTGTACGTGGTATCTAGCACTACCACGCTTCCAGGGGATGGATCTCCTCCGAAGCATTCTGAGATCACAGTGACCTTTTTTTGTGGCTTCATTATGGTGATTCAGTTGGCATAGGATCCACATCTCTTCCTCCTCAAACATTTCCAACTACAAGCATGTAACTTATAATGGAAATTCAGTTTTTATCCCAAAATGAATCTATTTCTGTGCTGGTTTTAAATTTAAATACCACTTCTGTTAATTGAGTAGTCAATGGCATCTGTACCTGCATGATGCTCCAGTCCTCAGCTGTCCTGTTAAAGCCAACACAGTTGGTGTCATTTGCCAAAGTCACTGAAGAACAGTGACACTGTTCTCAGTGTTAGGAAGCAATTGTGAAGTTAGGTTGGGAAGTAATCATTGCAAATGCAACCTACTGCTTTAGTAAAGGTTATAGTGCCCAGAACTCCTTTGCCTCTCCTGACAGTGAAGGATGTTGGGTCAGTCAAATTCTAACTCCCTGTAGTTAACACACACTGTATTTCAATCTGGTCTCCATTCACTCACAATATACTTTGCTCAAAACCTGTTCTAAACGCTTGAAGCCTATTGAAGTCAGACTAATAGTTCTCTTACTGCATAGGTTAGCGTGTTTTTCCTCTTTGTTTCTTAAATATAGACACTCTTTTACAGCTATAAGGTTATGTCTGCAAACTCAGGAACTATTGAAGTTGTTGTTATAAGTTCTGCATCTTTTTTTCTGCCACTGCTTTCAGGAGGGGTGGATGTCCTATGACGCTAGAATATTAATGTTTTCTTTTTTTTTTTTACAGCCATTTTAGCTGTGGGAATTTCTTTGCACCTGCTCCACCACCCATTACCCTTCCCATGTGCTTTGCATGGTCAGGCTGTGTTTACAATATTCTTTTCTCCTTGGTATCCAACCATATATAGATTAAAAACCTTTAATTTGAATAATAAAGCTTCTATTAAGAATAACTTTTTTATTCACACCTTTAAAAAAAGACATCAAAGTAGGACTTATCCAAAGTAAAGTGTATTTCTGAGATTATGTTTTTCTAATCTCTTCAATTCCTAACCTGTGTGTTCTGAGCACAAATAAATCAACACCACTTCAACTGCCTTATTCTGTCCAGGGTGAAATGCAGTCAAAAGGTTTCTGGACTGGGCAATCGTTTATGTTAAGGAGGTTTTATATATAAATCAGAACTGAAATTGAATAGTCCCATATACAGAAGGTCAGAAAGACTTCACTGAATGGCTGGCTGCTCTGCACTGAGGATCTCTTGCTTGAGGGAAGTGCATGAAAATACTTCTCTGCTTTCACCTAGCCTTGTGAATCCGACCTATTCTCTGTGTCTCTCTTCAAGTGAAGGCAAGTTGGTAACAACAGAACCACTGTGTATCTCTCACCTGGTCAGTTGTCACCCATTTTAAATGCACCCAGTGGCTCCTCCTTTAACACTCTTGCGCGCCCACAGGTGTGCAAAGGTGGGTGGAAAAGTGGTACAGGCTTGTCCTGTTGTGTGCCATCCCTGTGGGACCAACATAGGCAGGGCGACTCCTGCAGCCCCAGGGTTCAGCCATGCCTGGGGTCTGGCAGTGACATGCCATTGCAACTGGGGCTTGAAATCTGTACATTTGTGCATGTGGGATTATTGATGTGCTTGGGTGAGGTGCAGTGCCCTGGGGTTTTGGAAGAAGAGAGCCTGGGGACACTGAAATCATTGTGAAATTGAATATCGATTTCTCTTGCTCAAAGAGCTTTAAAAGTCCAGGCTTAACTCAGGGTCCTAAAACTTTAAAGATATAGCAAATTATTCACATCTTCCACTAAAAGGAATTTTTTGGTGGTTTAATCTTCCATGTTTAATGCACTCTAGCACTATCTCAGCTGTGGTGCATAAAGGGGAGTTACTGGCTCTTCTCCTTACTCATCTTTTTCTTTCTTCTTTCCCAGTGATACCATTTAGGGCTGGTAAAGCTGTGACTTTAAACCAATATATTAGCTAAGATGGGGGGGGGGGGGGGAATTTAAATGAAACTCTTATGACATACCAGGAGTGCAGTCCTAAGGATAGACAGAGGTAACCGGCATACAACCACATTGGTATAACCCCTCAAGACGTTCCCCTGTGGGTATGGTCTAACTCAGTGGAGGGTGAGTAAATTGGCCCTGGCCCCATTAGAACTAGAAAATGGTCCCTAGATGAGTCATGTGTGTTAAGTCCTGTGACAGGTTTATGTTGCGCTCCTGTAGGAGATGGGTCCAGAGAATGGTCATGTCTCTCTGAAGAAAGCAAGAATGCTTTGAAAGTAGGAGTTGATTATTAAAATGGAGTTTAAGGGGTTTTCCCTAAATCTTTTAAGTTTATTTTTCTCTGGTTTCATTCTGGTTTCTGGTTCTCTTTCTAATAAAAAATATTTACTTGATTTGTTTATTGGTGTTCACTATTTAATTAAATCTGTTTTCAAGAAACAATAGACTTTAATGCTTGCAATAAATATTCTGCTTGCATTCTTTGAAGATTTAATATGAAAATATTAATTTGAAAAATCAAGCAAGGTCCAGTGCTGATGCTTTGTCCAAAGCGTGTTTGTCTCTTCTCTGATTGATGACCTTATCTTCTGAAAGCTGCTGCTGCTCCATAAGGAATGCTGCTTGTTGTACGTAATATACTTAGTCCCCTTTATTATTTGGTTGCTGTTATTGAAAGGAAACAATTAAGGAAAACAATGACAGAAAAGATTGTTTGCTCAAATATGTTCCTTGATACAAATGTGAAATAAGATTCACCTCCCAACTTGATTAGTTTTCTCAGCTCTGCCCATTTTCACTCTGGAAGAAGATTTCTTGGTGCAGTTAATCGAGTAATGTACTATTCCCTGCTCTGAGTTAGTAGATGTTTAGATCCCTGATTTCAGGCTCCTCTATTTTCAGCAGGCCTTATGTCTAGCCACATAATTATGGAGAAATACTGAGTAGTAAGAGATAAATTTAGGCAAGCTGGAAATAGCACATACTGGAGCTAAGCTTTGTATTATCCTTATCCTTCTGCTTCAAACCATCCCCTTTCATTTTGACCTGGCAGTTCCTGCTTCTTTACCTTCTATGTAGGCATTGCCTCACTTTCCCAGCCTCAAACCACCTCTCTACTCCTTCTGGTACTTTTTCCCTGCAGTGTTTTGGAGGGGTTACTCAGGTGCTGGAAACTCCTGATAATGTGCGCTCTGTGCTCGGAATTTTTTTTGCCTCAGATAAAAAATTCAGGCCTGGGGACTATATAGCTCAATTATCAGTGGGAGCTCTCCTGACTTATGCTAATTAAACAGGGCCCTGTCTTCCTTTATGTTGATCAATAGTTTGCTTCACAGGCTGCGCTGAGGAAGTAGTGTTGTGGTTTGTGCAGAGCTATGAAGAGTCTCTATGGAAACAAAATATGTGAAATCTGGGACAATTTCAGCTTCTGTACCTTATACAGGGAACACTTGCTACTGATATCAAAGTAAACTCAAGTTTTCTTCATTTAGTTGTTCACAATTCATACCAGGTAACTTGGCAGATTCAGCTGTATATAATCTTTGGCCAGGCTTTGCATGGTACCTTGTATCTTGACTAAATTTAGCATTGAGAATGGGGGCACTGTCTTCCTGTGGCCCTGTCAAGGCTGTTGAGATGTTCTTGTTGATGCTGACAACTGACATCTTTCATGGAGATTGATACTTGTAATTGTGACTCTTCCTTTGTCTGAGGCTTTGTTGCCTTCTATATGGGCAGTTTGATTCTCTTCCGTTGCCTTGTGGATGAATGGATAGGAAAAGCTTACAGACAGAGTCAGTGTAAAAGCCTTAGTAATGCAATATTCTCTTTACTAAGGAAATGATGGGCAACGTGTCGGGCACGAAACAAATCTGGGTTCCTCTGACAACAGTCAGCCTTCCTTCTCACCGAAGTTTGGTCTGTGGAAGCAGCGTGCCAACCTGCTTGAGTCTCCTTATTATGTATCTTGAGTGGGGCTGGTAACCTCACATTTACACCGATGTTTCCCACTCTCTGTTGAATTGGGGGTTTGGATTAGTTGGTTATAACGGAAGAATCTTGTCTTCAGATTCCAGGGGTGGATTTGGGCATCAATCACCTCTAAAAAATCTTCCAACAGTGAAGGGACTGATGCCTAAATCAAAACAGAAATGTCTTCTCTGACCTTGTGCTCAGTTAGCAGAGGGAGAAGGATGTCACTAGCTAGCTCCCCAAAAAACTTCTTGTTCTATCTCCTCTGTCAGGAAGCATTCATCTGTTCCAAGGGAAGAAACACACAAATACAGAGCCAGGTGAAATTGAGGAATTCCCTGCTCGAATGAGCAAGCTGCACCTCAGCAGGGTGTTAAGAAACAACAGCTAGAACAAAAACAGAGGCTGACAAATTGAAGGAGCTCTAAGATGCATTTAGGTTGTTTTTATGCGGCATTTTGTGTGACTGTCTGAAGAAGCACTTAATAGAAAAGAGACTTCTGTTGAAGTGAAATGAAAGAAAAGGAGAGGTTGAGGTAAAAACTTCAGTGCTCTCATGGATAAATAAGGTAGTTTTCTCACATCTGAGTTTAGAGAGGATTCTTGAAAGGCAGAAAAGGAGGGTGCCTCCTTTTTTTTTTTTGTCTGAGTGCTGCCCAGGTGAACAGTCTCCTCCAGGGTTAGCTGGGTGGTTAGCAGCATCTGTGTAATGTTACTTGTGGTGCTTGACAGAATTCTGGAAACAATGTGCTTTGCGCACAAACCAGCGATGCATGAGTTCCAGACTGCTCCTCCAGGTAGGCAGCAGTACTCAACAACCCGTGTTGGTTAAGGCTGTGCAACAGCTGGCAGAGCACACCGGGACTCAAGCTTGTGTCTGTATTCTGTGTGAATCTGTATGAGAAGAATGGCTGATTTGGTATTCAGATCTTTTTTCTGTACTAAAAAAGTCCCTTTCCCCCGTTGCAAATCTACATGCAGATAAAAGAAAATGCAAACTAAAACATTTTTTCTGACCAGCACTAGTCTCTTATTTCTGAAAGCCGAAGATGAATGAAACCCAGTTCCACACTTCCTGTACCAGATGTTGCTTTCATTCCTTGGCAACTGTTGTTGATGTTGCTCGAACCAATATTACCAAAGAGGAAAGTCTTTCTAGGTGCTTCATCTATTTATTAGTATGCTACAGCTGCTTTCTTCCCAGACTGTATCCTTCCCATTTCCCTTGCTTTTTTTTTTGGATGGGGATAAATTGGCAATTGAAAAGTCAGAAATTGACTCCAGCTCAGTGAACCATGTGTTTTACTAAAAATGTCACTTAGATGCAAATTCTTTTGTTTTTCAGAAGGCAAAAAAAGACTTGAAAGGCACTTGAATGAAAAGAGTAGACTTTTTTTTCTTATCAAATCTCCTAATTTTTCATTCGAAAACACTTGAAACTGAAAACTCCTTACCACAATTAATGTGCATTAATCATTCATCTTGGCAGCATCTGTTCTGAGCCACTGCTCCTCCAGATAAATATTATTATTCTTTCACTGAAGGTAAATTTCTAGTGCTGGCTGTAGGGATTTTTTTGCAGAATCTTAATATTCAATTTTCATGCTTTACTCTTGGAAAACATGGAAGTGTCCTCCTCAAAACTACTAGCATTCTTCAACTGACAGACTCCAGTGGATCATCCTAGGGACACATCATTAATAGTCAGACCAGGTTCAAATTATGAAAGCTAAAAACCATATAGTTCAATGTCAGATTCGAATGCTAACGCAGCATTAAGGCTTAGTGGATTCATTTGATGAATGACATTAATTAGTAAATATGAGTTCTCATCAAGGATACATGTTTAAGCTGGTTGCTCTGGGGAATTATATGCGCGCTCTCTCTCTCTCTCTCTCTAAAATAACCTAGTATTTTCTGAGATGCTCATTCAGAACCCCTTTTTAAGGCCCACAGGGAAGCTAGAGGTGCATGCCCTTCATCAGAAAGGTTTCTTTGTGTGAAAGACCAGGTTATTGAATACAGAGGGCTCGTTAGTGCAGGTCAAATACTGCAAAGCAGCATTTGCAAACGTTCACTTCTATTCAGCAAAGCTATTTGGTCCAACTACGTTTATCCTTGTTTGCTATTCTTGAATATTTGCACATATGTTCTGGGGAAGCCTGCTGTTCCTGCCAACACCCAATCTGCATGCAAACCAAGGGATCTCCTGATATCCTTCTATGACAAGGTGACCTGCTTAGTGTATGAGGGAAAGGCTGTGGATGTTGTCTACCTAGACTTTAGTAAAGCCTTTGACACTGTTTCCCACAGCATTCTCCTGGAGAAACTGGCTGCTCATGGCTTAGATGGTTAAAAAACTGACTGGATGGCCGGGTCCAGAGAGTTGTGGTGAATGGAGTTACATCCAGTTGGCGGCCAGTCACAAGTGATATTCCCCAGGGCTCAATATTGGGGCCAGTTCTGTTCAATATCTTTATCAACGATCTGGACGAGGGGATCGAGTGCTCCCTCGGTAAGTTCGCAGACAACACCAAGTTGGGCGGGAGTGTTGATCTGCTCGAGGGTAGGAAGGCTCTGCAGAGGGACCTGGACAGGCTGGATCGATGGGCCGAGGCCAACTGTATGAGATTCAACAAGGCCAAGTGCCGGGTCCTGCACTTTGGCCACAACAACCCCAAGCAGCGCTACAGGCTTGGGGAAGAGTGGCTGGAAAGCTGCCTGTTGGAAAAGGACCTGGGGGTGCTGGTTGACAGCTGGCTGAACACGAGCCGGCAGTGTGCCCAGGTGGCCAACAAGGCCAATGGCATCCTGGCCTGTATCAGAAATAGTGTGGCCAACAGGAGCAGGGAAGTGATCGTGCCCCTGTACTCGGCCCTGGTGAGGCCGCACCTTGAATACTGTGTTCAGTTTTGGGCCCCTCACTACAAGAAGGACGTCAAGGTGCTGGAGCATGTCCAGAGAAGAGCAACGAGGCTGGTGAAGGGTCTGGAGAACAAGTCGTATAAGGAGCGGCTGAGGGAACTGGGGTTGTTTAGTCTGGAGAAGAGGAGGCTGAGGGGAGACCTCATCGCTCTCTACAACTACCTGAGAGGAGGTTGTAGCGAGGTGAGTGTCGGTCTCTTCTCCCAAGTAACTAGTGACAGGACAGGAGGAAACAGCCTCAAGTTGCACTGGGGGAGGCTTAGATTGTATATTAGGAAAAATGCCTTCACCTAAAGGGTTGTCAAGCATTGGAACAGGCTGCCGAGGGAAGTGGTTGAGTCCCCATCCCTGGAGGTATTTAAAAGATCTGTAGATGTGGTGCTTAGGGACATGGTTTAATGTTGGAGTTGGCAGTGCTAGGTTAACGGTTGGACTTGATGATCTTAAAGGTCTTTTCCAACCTAATTTATTCTATGTGTCAAAGGAGTCAATTACCTCCTGATTATTTATTATTCCCCAGGGTAAAAACTAAGCAAAACATTTTTGTCTTCTAGGGAAGCAAAAGAATAAAGGACTTTGACTTCCCTTATTGTACATTGTGAATGGATGAAACTGTTGTCAAAGAAGCCCCAAATCCCTGGAAGAAAATAGCTATGGCCAGTTAATTGGTGCTGCCCTGCTTCATCCTCCTGAGTGCTCCAGTCCTGCCAAACTGTGGATCAGTGATGGGCGATAGGGTTGTTTGCTGTGGGGTTAGGTTTTGTATGTAAAGAAACCCTCAGTGAAGTATGGAGGGCTGAGGAATAAAATAAAGGAAGTGTCACCAGCAAAACTTTCTCATGAGAGTTCTAGAAGGATGGGGTAAAATGACCTGACAGATTAGACACAGACAGGGATTTTGCCTTCTTGGCAAAGTGTGGTCATCTAAATAGCATACCTGAGAGATGCCAAAATAAAGGCCAAATATTTGGGGGGGGGGAAAGGTATGTAAGTCACGTTTGCTAAGTGGGAGACTGCCTTTGAAAATGGTGACACTGAAAAAAAAATCTCTTGAAGTTACAGTTAGGTTTTGAGTAAGATTATTCTTCTGGTGTGAGGTTGTGGATGTGTGGTCTTGGGAATGTTGAGCAAAATTGTCTCTGCAGGGTGCTGTAAGGCTGCTGTTGTTTCTGGTTCTGGTGCCCGTGTTTCTAAAGGATCCTGAGAAGCTGAAAAACATCTAGAAATGTGCTGTACAGGTGATCCCAAGATGAAAAGTCTCTAAAAGTGATTTAAGAAACTCTGGTTTTAGTTTGTTTAAGAGCAAATTAAGGATGGATCATAGTTTACAAACTTCTGTGTAGAAGAGAACTCAAGATGGTAACAGATCTAACTAGGCTCTTTAGTCAAAAGACTGGAAGCTGGCAGTTAAATCTAAGCTAAAATAAAGTACAGATTGTTAACGAGTCAAGTATTAGAAGCTTACCTAAAGCCATATTAGACTCTCCAACACTTGTCATCTCTATCTAAAGCCTTACTGTCCTCTTCAAATAAGAGAAGTGAGGGACTTTGTACATGAGCACCTGGGAGCTGATGGCTGTGTGCTCACTGATGCAGGAGCTCAGGGCTGATTTCTGCTTCTGGGCTTGTGCTTGAACGCAAAGGACAGGGTGAGATTTGCATTATGAAGAGAAGGGATGATAGAAATGATGGGAATAAGCAACAGTGCTTGTTTATTTTAAGAAAGAAAAAATGAAATGACAGAAGCCAAGTAACACCATACTTTATTTACTAACTCTTCAGAGAGATTGGAGATTGCTTTTAATCAGTCTCTGACAGCTACTTCACTTTTTATACATGTACGTTTTCCCTGTTTTCTGTGCTGAGAAAACTTTCACTGAGTTAAGTGGGGTGACTTCTCTCCTGCATGTAGGAATTGTTTCCATAGCTGGAGCCTAAGAAATGCTGTGAGTGTGCATTCATCTTATCAGGACCTAGCTCCTGATCTGTGAGGCCTGAAGGAATATATATATATTTATTTTAACAATATTAGGCTGTCCCAACAAACACAGCATGTGCTGCAAGTCCAGCAGGCATTCAGGCAGTGATCTGGTAATGGAAAGGTGTCATCCACTTGCATTTCTTCCAGGCAGTATTAAACTCCATCAGGAAAGGTGTATGGGGTCTTTTTATTTATTATTTTCATGTCTGAAATAGGAACTGACTGTGGTGGTACATATATTGTAAGTATTGATCTGAAATAAAATCTCTCTAGTGAGAAGTGGGGGGAAGCAGACAGCGAACACCTAATCTGAAATAAGCAGTGTTGGCCCTGATCCCAGTGTCCTCAGCTTCTGTTGAAGTGAAAGGCTTTCTGGATAGTCATGCCCATGTCTTAATCTGAATTTGCTGAGGGAAAGCTGTCTTCCACGTGTTGATGAGAATTGTGCATAGCAGCATTTCAATATGTTTTTCCCTTGTGTAAATCAGGAGTAATTCAATTGACATGAGAAGAAGTGTCTTGGGAAGAACCAAGTATGAGATCAGAATGAAACATTCAGAAATTTTTAACCCAATATTGCTTAGGCTGGTTCAGTTCAGAGTATGTCAGAAGTTATTGTTATCTTCAGGGCAACAGGTTTCATTTAAGTGCTGAATAAACACCTAACGAAGCATAGAAATGCTTCCCTACGGAGTTTTCCCCTATAGACTCTTGCAGTCTGAATGGAGGAGGCAGGGGAGGGAAGCTGTAGAGATGTGACCTTGCCTAGCCAAGGTTGTCCAGGACCCCAGTAGCAGCTGGGGGTACGATCAGTCTCCTCAGTCCCAGACCAACATGAAATTGAGTAGTACAAATGCCATCTGAAGACTGATGCAGTTGTTCTTCAGAATGTTTTAACAGATTTATTAGCAGATAATAAGATCAGTCTAAGTGGTTGTTTCCAGGCAGCCATATCTTTTCTGTGCTGATACTAAGCTCCTGCTCAGTTTAGCTGCTTGCATTGAGTGATTGAAGGGCTGCACAGCCCAGTGAAGAGACGAAGTTAATTTCCTTGGAGATCATGTGCCAGGTTTGGAGCTCCTTGTCAGTGCTGCAGCTGGCTTGAGGACAAGCGACTCTCTCGGTGGTCCCAACTCTCTTGGTGGTCCCAGTTGTGACACAGAGCACAATGTGTCTCATGGATGCGAAAGACCTTGTGCACGGAGACATGCCTGTCCCTGCACCGGCAGCTAGAAAGTCTAGAAAAGTCTCATAGGTTTCACCCCTCTCCAACTTGTGGGATGCTGTGGAAAGCTGCTTGGCAGTCTGCCTGCACACACACTGGGATAAATGCTGCAGCGGGTGCCGGGATGAGAAGGAACTACAAGCTGCCAGGCCAATTTAGGCCAGTGACCCACCTTGTCCTGCCTTCTGGCCCTCCTGGTGCGCAGAGCCATAGGCCCGAGGCTGGCACAAAAACAGGATGAGTATCCGAGGGAAACTCTTCTCTTAGATATACGCATTTAGTAGTGCATTTGTATGAGGGATGGTTTAAATTTGATTTGGATCAAAGATTATTTTATTGTTCATCTAAGCAAGTAGTCTTTTGGCTTACTTAGGTGGCTTATATCATTACCCATTTTGTAATTGCTTTTACTTCCCAAAATTGTGTGTCATGACCTTCACAATGATTAACACTTTCATCTGCTGATCTGCAGTCAAGGCAAAGCTGCTAACAGGTCTCAGCTACAAAGTAAAAGGAGATGCTTTATGGGAATCTCCCCAGCTCCATCTCATCCAGTTTTCTGCCACAAAGGCAAGATCAAGAATACTTAAGCCCTCCCATGCAAATATCTGTCTGTGTTTTAAATACTCCAGATGAAGGATATATTGCAGCCTTTCTTGTTTGTGTTGTCCCCAACAAAGGAGACGGGTGCCACCAACGTGGGTGACCTCCCCAACATGGCTGTAATGGGCTTACGTTAATGCAGAGAGATGGAGCCATAACCTTCAGCTCCTGGGCCAGTTACACTCTTTTATTCCTGTCCTTTCTTTGATGTTTCTCTTTTGGATTTTGCAACCAGTGATGCTCCAAGTCAGTTGGCAGTCTATTGCTCTTGCTTGGACGTATATTTTATTATTATAATAGTATTATTATTTTCCAGGGAGAGCTACCTTGCTTCTCTACCTAAATGCATTTACAATCTTGGTAGAATGTGGAATTTCTGTGGATGGCCCTGTCTTGAAGAAATAAGTGGCCACCATTAAAAGAAATAAATGAATTCATACCTATTTAAAAACACTTCTTTGGAGAGGATGAGGGGAAAACTTTATTGTAAAGCACCTTTCTTCTTGTGAAGTGAAGGAAATGAGGCATAAAGAAGTACAGCACCTTATATAAAAGGCTTGTTTGTGTGTGTGGAGAAGGAATATACATGAAAAATTACCATGACTGCTACAATCACCTTTCAGATTAAGAAGAAAAAAAACCCAAACAACCAAACACCCCAAACTCTACAGATCTGACTTCCCAAACCTGCAAGAAAATTCTTGCCTAAACATCCAAGCCTGAGAGTCCATCAGTGAGACGACAGCCTACATGAAGTTTTGCACACACCTTCAGCTACCTGGGATTTAAAAAAAAAAAAAAATCATGTAAAAACCCCAAACACCACAGATTTTGTCGCTAAAAGTATGAAGATGTGGTCACAAATCTAACTGAAGGGAAGAGATTTGAACTCTGCTTTCATGGCATAATAATGTTCAAAACTGGTGACTGTTAGTCCTGTGATGGTGAATTAGCACTGCTAAACTGCAGTGGCTTCTCCTCACAGCTGCGCTTTGCAACACCTGCGATATCTCCTCAACCCGGTTAACTGCTTGCATCTTTCTGGGTGGGTTTTGCTTGGCCCTGGTGTAAGTAGGCAGACTCCAGTGCCTACCTGCAGTTTGTAGCAGCAGGCAGCATGTCTCCAGTCTTTTCTTACATAGGCACCCAGATTGCCAGTCCTCCCGCAAAGCCTCCAGCACTTGCATTTACTTTGTGCCCTATTGCCAGCCTGGCCCTGGGTTACTGCTCCTCCCCGAGTCTCTGATGTGCTGTGTCTTGTGCAGAATTGCCTGCAAGCATGAGAGGGAACATCCTGGCGTTTGCTCATGCTGCAGACGGTGTTGGGAGCAGCACAGGGTGTTCTCTGAAGGGCTGTGTTGCTCAGACTGGGTGGTGGCTGTTCGGGAAGTGCCTGTCATCTGAGCACTTGGGATGTGGCAGCCACGGAGTTAAATGACCGTGCCAGCTGAAATGTGCTAAGCTCAGCTGATGGCAAAGCACTGATTTAATCTTTGGAATGATTCCCCTGAGCTGTGGAGATCACCTCCTTAAATCTTGTTTCCTTCTTTCTTGTCTTGCACAGAGGGGAACCCCACAAGTTGGAGAAATAGCCTACCTCTAGTTATTATAAAAAAAAAAAAAATTGCAGCTGGCTTCCCCTGAGAGAGGGCAGACAGTCAGGAGGAGGGATGCTTGTGTTTGCACAAAATGGCCCACTGAGTTCATTAGTGTAACTCCTTTGCTCCCAGACCAGCACAGAGCCAGCTGGAACCTGATTTTTCTTTTTTTTTTTTTTTTTAAGCAGTATTATTTTGTGGTGCAGGCAATAGCCAGCAGCACAAGCAAGTATCTGCGGTGAGACGGCCCAGTGCTTTACTGGAAATAGGTAGCTCCAGAGTGACACAGAGAATGTGTCTTCCAAGTGTTGTGTCATCTGCAACACTAAGGCTTTTAAATGTGTTTTGAGGATCCCCCCGCCATTCCTGCTTTCTGGATGCAGGCAGCAGGGCAGGAACTCCTCGGGTACCATCTGTTGACGGCTGCTGCAGTGCTCTGAATCAGGGTGGAGGGGTGGGATCAGTCGAGAGTTAGAGATGTGGAAACTTGGATTTCTCTGGAATATGAGGTTTTAACTGCACCTGGAAAAGTGCTGCTTCCAGCTTATGCCTTGTACCTGTTTTCTCTGCCTTTTCACACAAGATTTTGATCTTGGAAGGAGGAAAAATAATTGGCTAAAAAAAATCACAAATGTTTCAGAAATTGTTTGGGAAGAGCTTGAAGTTTAGTCTTTTCCTCATTTTTTTTCTGTCAGCTGGTATTAATGTCATGGAGGACTGTCGCAAGAGATGTCTTTAAAAAAAATCACAGTAAATAAATGTTTTGTTAATTTTGTGTGTGTAGAATGTTCAGAAAGTTGAGAAACAACTGTAGCTCAATACTTAATATTAGCAATATTGGTCAAATTCAGCTCTAATCTCCTTGTAAAAATATTTTTAACCCTGAGCTGTCCTGTCTGCTGTGGAGAACCTGCTTCTATTCCAGCCTGCTGATGAGTTGTGGAAAGGTCTATCTCTTATGCCAGGTGTGTCTGTGCTGGTGCCGTTTTTTCCTTCCCATACCCCCCCACAGCCCCTTTGCAGAGCTGTTGCAGCCAGCATCGTCCTTTCTTGGACATTTAGATTAATCTGAACCTTGTTTCTCTGCCAGTGACAGAGAGGAATGTTGCATTTTATGTCCCTCGGTATATAAAAGGCAGGAACAAGGGAAGAATAGCGTTAAGTAATGTTATAGCTGTGAAAACAGGCACCATCAGGTGCACTGTTCCGGTATCAGCCAGAGCGCAGCCGCTATTTTAGCGCCGCATTAGTAGATCTGTGGGTCAGCTGGTGGTATATGTGAGTTGTGCTAAGAAGTCCTAAAACGCAGCCTGGGTTTAAATGCCAAGGAGGGTCTGTCCTCTGTGCCTAGATGTTTGTATCCAGGATTTTGGCTCCCCTCTCTTTCCCAGGGCTGGACCATCTTTCTAATTCAGACCCTGCTGGTGGCTCAGGTGCTGAAGCCCACCTTCGTTGGAGATCCGTGCTTTCAGTCCTTGCTATCCCAGAAACACAGGAGATGTAAAAATGGGTTAAAACACAGACTCTTGTCCAACATTTTGGTTATGTTTACGTCTAGGGTTTGGATTCATTTAAAATCGATTTAAATGTGACTTACAAATCTGTTGTGCTATTATTCAAGGTAATGAAACCAGCAAGATGCAGATCTCCTGTGCCAGCCTCCAAAATGATTCAATAGTTGCCTCCTTCGTGGGTGGTTTTAAATGCAAGGATTATGTATTTGGCTGGTGGGATGCCTTGCTGTGAAGTGTGTGCAAGCAGAAACTTAGGCCGTATCTGTAAAGGCTGAAGCTGTGAGCTGCAGCAAATGAGGTGTGGTGGGTGGTTTGTTTCTTTTTTTTTTTTTTTTTTTTTTTACTGGTGTTTAGACAGCGAGGAGACTCTTCACTGCTCTGTAGATAACATAATCCTTGCCTTCACGAGTTCTTTGCTCCAGCACTCAGCTGGTGTTCCCAGTGCTGGATGCAGGAGGAGGGAAGAGGAGCAATGCATCTTTAGAGCAAGAGGGGAGAGTGAGTGTGGGATGGAGTAACAGGGAAATCATCCCGTAATCCAGGGAAGTGGTTCATCTTGCAGTGAAAAAGACAAGAGACTGTGCCACTTATTACCTGTCATCACTTGCTAAAATAATTATTTTGACTTATAAATGAGATTCAAAGGAATTCAGCTATGACTTTAGTGACTTTATTTAAAAACATGAAAACAACTCTTCAGAGAATGTGATTTTATTTTGTGTTTGCACACTGCTAAGCACGGTGAAGTCCTGACCAACAGTCAGGCTCCTGGGTCCAATCTCAGTGCTACTAACAGTAATTCAGAAAAGCAGAAGTGAATTGCAGCTCCTTGCCCCAGGCATCATTCTCCCTCCTCTGCAATGCCAGTCTAACCTAACCCCACCACTACAGACAAAGCTCTGCTGTGTGTAACCAAGTGGTTCCTCACCTTTTTCAGTCACCACACACAAAATGCTGAGCCTTGCAGTATAATCTGTAGATCAGCAGCCCTGGGCTATTTCAGAAGCTGGAAAAGCTTTTGCTGTTTGGTGATGAGTGAAGAACATCTTGGCTTCATGCCCTGAGGCTAAATTATACTAATTCTTATCCTAAATAGGTTCCTCTACATGGCCTTTTTTATGCTCTGACATAAACAGAGGCAATGCTACGATATTGACAGGCAGTAATACCAGAGCATCCAGCTCTGGAACAGGACTCTGAAGTCTCTCCTGGGCTGCACGTGATGCAGAGAGGGATGAAGCCTCAGGGGTGTCTTCACTGATCTCCCTAAAGCATGCTTTATTTCAATGGGACTTGCCTTGGGTTTAGTTTTCGTGAAAATAAGATGAAATAAATATTCTTCTTTTGGGGCCCTTTGGCTATCACTGAGGCTTGTCATGAAGCTGGGGAGCTTTCTTTGGGGTGCCAGGAGCACTGGACTTTGTGGTTTGTCCAAGGCCGAATGTAGAGTGCAAGCTGTCTGAGAAAAGAAAATTATTTTTTTATGAAACTACCATGTTTGCTCTTACAGCCTGCTTTGGAAGTCTGTTTTCTGCTTTTGCTTCAAAAAATCTGGTTCTTGCATGAAAGATTTTTGGGACATTTTCTTTTTAATGAATGACAGAAAAATTGGCATTCCCTTTTTTTGGTTGCTTTTTTCCCCCTGCTTGAAAACCAGCAATATTTTGAGCCAGCTCTACTCTTTCTTCTGTCACTAGGAGATATGTTTCAAGTGCATGAGATAAGAGCAGTATGGGTCATAGCAATCGCTCTCCTAATTCCAACTCTGTCCTGCAGGAGATCAGGAGCTGAAAGGCCAGCAGTGTGTTTATTTTGAGATTGCACTGATATTAAATCAGTCCTAAGCATGCCTATCTAAAGCTCCTGAACAGGCTTGATGAGGTCTTAACTGGAAATTGCATTAATATCAGTAAATGAGAGATTGAACTATCCTCTTGACCCTGACAACAGGAGTTAAATTCACTTGAGTGAAGGGGACTGGTACCAGTTTAAGACCAGCGGCTGGGATATATGGAAATGGTGGCTTCTACACTGAGTGGCTGAAAAGTGGAGTCCTCACTATTTTTGCCCTGGAGACAGTCCTTGGGAATTTCTACGGCTTTGTAAACGCTTTCAAACCTGTGCAGTGTGTGCTTCAGGTTGATGGCAAAACCCTGGGATGCTCCTCTCCCTTGGGCTACTCCTCCCTGAGCTTAATAAAACACTCCTACAGTCAAGGGCCCAAACAGCTACTGTAACTGCTCTTCCTTAAAATTAAGGGATCATTTCAGCAGTAGTGAAGCTGTGGAATTTGATAGGTTTGGTAAATCAGTGTGAATGAGAATGTGATATGAATGGTATTATCAGTAAAGTGCTCTCACCAAGGTACACCAGAAATGTTTATTTTCTGGTCCAAGATTTGCAAACTTGAACAAAACCTTTTACCAGTCAAAATGCCTCAAAGTATGATATAGGGCTCCTAGCTAATGAATTCATCTGGAATGCAGCAAAGTCCTGGATGTTTTGTCATGACTGCACCATTTGCAATCTGTAAAAAAGGCATTAATAAATATTTACGCCTTTTTGTCCTGTTTTAGTTTCATTCTATAAAAGCAAAAGTTTAAACTCAGTAATTCTAGCTCTTTGATCTGAAATGAAAGAGAAGAATAGTATTAAAAAAACCTTAAGCCTCTATTTGTACCAATTTCTAAAAGACTGTGTTGCCAACTGCATTAAAAATTGAGCTTTTCCAGAACATTAACATGTTTTCAAAAATAGATACTCAAACCAGCTGGCAAACTAATTTCAATATTTGCCTAGTCATTATATTTGTTAATAAAATTGGATTGGGAAGGGGATGATGCCAAAACTGGGGAGACATTACAAATAGGTTTGGGGTTGTTTCTGCATGAAGTCTGTTTCATCCCAACGTGGGCCCCTCAGTGCTGGTGAGCCGTACCTTTTTCCTGGATGCTATTAATGGCATTATTATCCCCAAAAGAAGCAGTCATGCTTGGAAAACCCATCTGTTTTAATGTCACAAAACCATCCTGTATATAAATGCAGGACTGCAGAACAGGAGCTGAAACCAGTTGCTCTCCCATGAGCATCTCACATTGTCCACCAGAGCGCCTTCACTAATCCTTCTGCCACAGCAGCTACTGGTCAGTACCCGAGATGATCTGCTGAGGTAGGGTGATATCTGGCTTTACCTGCACTGGGACTTGGGGTTATGTGGCCTGGGACTCGGCAGGGAAAACAAGTGGCTCTGGGCTGCACTAGCAAATCCAGGAGGCTTATAGTGAGGTTTGTTTTTAATAAAGAACTCGGAGATGTTTATGAATCGGAGCTCAGGGCACAGTTCAAACCTCAGGTTAATGGATTTTTCTTCCTTTCCTCTGTCTGTGGCTTCATAGTGGCCTGCTCTGTGGCCTGGAGAGATGATGATATTTTCTTCTATATTTTTTTCATTCTTAAAGACTCTCAAAGCCAGCTCTGCTCTCAGGAGAACAGATAGGAGGATTTCAGTCTCTGTCCTCCCAGCTGGTTGACTTTGCATTCCTAGACCTGTTTGTCAAACTCCAAGAAAGTATTTCTTTGACACGTGTTCCCAGAGGTAAAACTTGCCTCTCCCATCCTTATAAAGTAAAGGACCTGCCTGGGTGGGGGAAGGGATGCAGATCATAAAATCATAGAATCATTGAGGTTGGAAAAGACCTCTAAGATCATCGATGTTCAGTTTCTACCTTGCAGCCCCACTGTAAATGTCGGGACTTTGAGCTGGCCCTTGTCCATGTGTCAGAAACCCAGACAACCCTCAAAGACGAGTCAAAATATCTCCTGTAACATCTCTGTATGGCTGCAGCTCACTGCTCTCTGGCCCTCAGACCCAGGACACCTTCTGTCCCCAGAGCTAAGACATAGCCCTGAGACTAACACGCTTGCTTCCCTCTCATTCAGGGCACTTGGACTTGGATGTTCTGGCATCACTGATGTATGCGGCCAGCTGTTATTTTCTCTAAAATATGTATGAAATCAATATGTCCCTCAGAAACACCATTACTCCTAACACGAAAACAAATGCCATTCTCCTGCTGTGGAAAGCCAAGATTTATCTTTTGAAGAGAGCTGTCTGCCAATAGCATCTCAATACCCAGAAGAGGTCACCAGGATTGGGATGATTGAAATTTTCACTTTCAAATGCATGATTTTTTTTTTTCCTGCTGTTAAGCAAAAACATTTCAACTGAGCCTTGTAAATTTTTGCCAGCCTGAGGCAATCTGCTCCTTAAAATGGTATTTCTTATTTTAAAATACCATAAAATAGAAATAAGTTCATAGGGAGATATACAGTCCACCCACTACTGATGTCTTTATGGTATAGGCATACATTATATACAGTCCTATGCATCTGCCAACTGCTCAGCTTAAAAGGGTCTCAGGCTTTCCTTTCTAAATCAATTTTTGTGCAGAGAATTATAAAAGCCCAGTGAGATATACAAATTAAAAGGATTTTGCCAATTAACTTAGAGCAAAGCAGAGCATCAAAACTGGAGCCAAAAAGATATGTTTCTGGGTCTTGCTTTTAACATTTTGCAGCTTCTAGAATTGAAATATGTCTTGGAAGGGAAGGACCCCAAGAGTTTGGTCCCTTCTTATAACTTCACAAGTCTCGCCAATCAGAATCCCAGTGCCAAGGTAACTTGTTTTCTACAGATTTAGGGTGCTAAGTAAAGGATACACCTACACAAGCAATGATGCAATCCTTACTGATTTAGGCACGCATGGCAGGCCAGATTGGCTGTCTGTCTGTCCCTCCTGAGGAAGTTCACCGCCTTGCAGTCATCCTGGACTGCAGCCTTTGACACAGCCTTAGGGCTGGGTATTAGGATAGTTTTGTAAGTGATGTTTTAAACATCCCGAGTTACCTGCAGGTCCCTGGCTTGCTAAGAGCCACATGGTAAGGTTAGGAATAGTGCCCATGTTTGCTAAATCCTCTGTCAAACTTAAATGGAGTTACCTTTCACTTTCACTGCGATTAGCCAGGACTTTGGGAGTGCCCAAATTATACTAAGCAAAGCCACAGACTAACGTCCTTCCCACCCCACAAGCAGAGAATGAGCATCTGCAACAAATAGTCCAGTGTAGCTGAAAGGAGTTTGGTTAGCACCACATAGGGACTATTCATAGTTAAAAGCTGAGCATGGTGACCATGGACCTTGATGCAATGAATGAAATGAACCCCATCTGCCAGTTAATTGACATCACCTTTGCCTGTGGCTGGACCCTTCAGTCCTGGTGCCAGCCTGATTGGGAGGAGTAGGAGGTAGCAAAGAACAGGCTGAAAGTAGATGTGGGGGAAGAGCTGCAATACCTAAAACCAAACATTAACCATGATAGGATTAATTATGAGAGCAAGGTCATTCCTGCAGTTTTGAAGCAATTCCAGCGAGGGGATTCTGCTGAATGCTAATGGCAAGCTACAGCTGAAGGCTGTGATTTAATGCCCATATTTATTGGCTTTAATAAAATGAAATTGTTAGCAATGCTGAGAGCTCCAGATTTGGAGATCTGAGAATAGCTCAGCCCTCCCTGTGATTTTTATGCTTTAACTCACAAATATATTTTTCATCCTAAGAATACCATTGTATTATTTGCATTTCAGTAATGTTGCAATCCTAATTGAAGCTCGGGATACTGTTGTGTTAGATGTTCCAGCAAGTTTTACAGACGCAGTAGTGACATGGGAAGTTTAGCACGCTGGTAGAGGGCAGGCTGGATGTGTGGTGGATATAGAAACAGGTCCTATAATCAAAGGGCACTGAGGCCAGAGAAGTGAAGAGTTGGAGACAGCATGGGAGACTGATGCATGGTTATTCCTGGTTTGGGCAGATGAAATGAGTCGTCCAAAGCCAGGAACCAGGACTGGAACTCTTTCCTTCCCCCTTGTTTTGGTAGGTTACTGAACATTTTCTGGTTTCCTCTAAATCCCCAGTTCTGCCAGAATTGGGTAACTTTGGTCTTATGCTATGTCTGTAGAAATTAGGTCTGCTGTTTCAGGCAGCCAGATTGCCTATAAGAGAAAGCCCAGCAGGCACTGAACAGGGTGTTAGGCAGATGCAGAAAAATATAAATTCAGTGATGACTACAGTTGGTTTTGTGATAGTCATAAGATTTCACGTCATAACTCCCCCTGGAAACAACATAGAGAGCAGCCATGAAGCACATGAGAAGTGTTAATTGCTTTGTGTTGTCCTGTACGCAGTGCAATTAATATGTCATCATCCATAATGTACTCGGTAAAACAGGGTGAAAGTCATCAGATGGGAAACTGGGGGAAGTGTTTTTCACTGTTTTCAGTTTCTCCTTGTTTTAATTTTTTTCCTTACCAGAGGAAACCAAGTCGGGCAAAACCCCAGCAAGAACAGCCTGATGAGCAATTTACCAGTAAGCAGAAAAAAAAGTGGTTGAGCAATTGAAGCTGTGTGACAGAGTTATCACTTATAAGTTTATTTGTCACTTTGAGGGCTCTGACTGTCTGCTGTGTCACATAGGTATTGCACTGACAATTATATCAGTGTTACAGAGCAGAGAATTGGGCATAGACCCTACACAAACGATCTTCCCTCTGCATGTGCTGGGTACACGCCGGTAGCGCTGGGGACCTGTCTGGGTCTCGGGTGCATGGCACTGGGCACAGAAATGCTTTTCTCTTTGCAGTCCATCCCAAACCCAGCTGCAGGTGCTACGGGCTCCTACCGAGTTCAACTATCTTCAGATCAGGTTCTAAATGTCAAAAAACCTTTATGCATAAATTTGGGAGGTGAGCTCAGGGAAAAGCAGCTAGATGCAGGCCAGCAATGCTCCGGCTCTGGAGCTCACATGCTCTGGTTTCACATATTAGACAAGAGGCAATTGCATACTTCTTGGCTAGTTTTGGGTTTCAGGAGTGTGCTTCTCCCCTGCCTTTTTTTAGCTGTGTGGTGCTGCAGAGATGTATGATGAGGTAGTAATGGTAATGGGTCTTCTAGGTCAGTATGTCACATGTGACATCCTCTACTGTATACATTTATGTATATTACCTTCTGGGATGTCAGTGGAAAATGTGTTTCTGTGGGGGTGGGGGAAAGCCCTATTTTTTCTGTTTGTTTCCTATGTAGTATCGATGTTTAAAAAGCACTGGCTCAAAGAACATGGTTGTGTGCAGCATTTTTGTACTTGTCAACAAAGAAAGAAATGGACTTTGTCATTTACAAGTTCAATTTTGTTAATTTGTAAATCTGATGGTATGCGCAGTTACGTTTTTAATCTATGTTTATCTATGGATTGCAGCTTAGCCCACTGAAACTGGGCTATTTGCCATCACTGCATCTTGTGCAAAGCATTTTTCAATAGCAGTCAACTTATTCCCACTCTTTCTTCCCTCTTCCTGCCCCAAAGTCCTGAAATAATTGATTTCATATATTACCAGACATATGCCTGAACTTTTTTTTAACCTGCAACATCTGTCCTCATGGTAGAAGAAATGATAGCTTAGCCAGTGAACACTGATACACGGTGTCAGTGCATTGCATCAGTAGTTTCAAATACTCTAGTGCCCAACCATAAATAAACACCTTTCCAAGTGAGACGTGGTCAGAGGTGGTTTTCTTCTCCCTTTCATTGCTGATGCAGCTTGTTTGTGGGTGCATGTGCTGTACTGCAACAGTGATATTTTCCTACTTCAGTCATTGCTTATCATAAATCTACTCTATTTAAAATTAATAATTTGCAATAAACTTGATAAGCTCAAGATGCGATTGCCTGTTCTGTGTAGAGCCCATTGCCACAATATCTGAGCATTTCCCACAGGTGAAGGAGTTTATCTGTGCGGTGTTCCAGAGAGGATGGAAATATTCCTATGCTGCAGTGGAAACCCAATTTCATAATTTCTTCATCTGGAAAGCCAGGAGATTTGGGTTCTGTTCTGATATTCTCTCTAGCTATAACCTTTTTTTTTTTTTTTTTTTTTTTTTTAACATGGACCTTAAGCTAGGCACTTCTGTTTTGGAATAAGTCAGAGCATATAATCATGCTGCCTTTATAAGATCAACCTTGAGTGTCTTATACGGCAGGGTACTAATTTATTGAGAGAGGGGATATGACAGCCCTGTTAGCTTCCTGGAAAACTCCTGTCTGAAGTAGCCTTTCTAAGGAAGAGCTAGAAGTGCCTGTGTCATGGATAGCTAAAAGAATGAATAACAGTCTGGAAACCATTTATTAAGAAAGAGCCCTCCATTGATAGGGGCAAGCCTGCCTGCCCTTAATGGCTTTTTCTATTTGATCCTATCACTAAGAGTTTGGCCCTTGTATGAGAGAAGTTCAGTGAGTGACAGTCTTACCTTTTGTGTAGCACTGATTGAGAGATATTATTTCTACTGAGATAAGAATTATTCTGACAGTCTCGTTACTGTCAAGTAAAAATTAAAACAGTCCTGAAACTGTAAGTCGTAGCCTGGAGTATCTATTAATTGATGCCCAGATGGAAAGGCGCCCTCCATGGACTGCAACAGTTTCCCTCATCAGGGACAAAACAACTTACCTGAAGTAATTGCACAACTCAAAACTAAACACAGCCCTCTGAGAACGAGGTGATCTGCTCTGCTCAGGCACTTTTTCACTTGCAAAGAAACTTAAAGGACAAAGGCAGGATGGGTAAGTGGCATCTATGGAAATAGCTTTTAAGAAGAAAAATTCCCAATTTGATTTTTAATGTACAGTGTATATAGCTATAAATTGTTTATGAAATTGCAATACATACATGAGAAATCCATTTTTAAGAGTCCCTACAGACAAAGAATTTATAGGTAAAAAGTAATTTGGACCATCTTTCACCCTTCACCCCCATCATTTTCTTAGGAAGGGCAACTGTGTCTTTCCTGTTTTGGTAAAATTCTCAATAAGATAAATTACACTTGCCTTAAACGTTACTAGTGCTGATCATGCGACAGACTGCTGAGTAACTAGTTCTCTTTGAAGGAGCGCTCTGCTGTATATAATGTGTGTGTGTCGATACTCATACCTTGAATAGATCATCTCCCTTCAGCCTCAGTATATGTGATAGAAAAGCAAAGAGTTCAGAAAGGTTACAGAGAAGATTATTGACTTTCATGCTTCAGCTGAAACTGAAGCTTATTCTGCCTGGGTTATTCCAGCAACCCGTTTACAGGAAAGTTTGTGCGTATTCCCTGAAATATTTTATTTTCTATTTTTTCTACACCAGGGCCTTCCCTTTTCCATCCTTAACACCGAGAAATCCTGGGAATGCAGATTGATCTGGCTTTCCAGTACCTTTTCTATACTACTGGCATATTAATGAAATCCATATAGGGCCTGTCTTCTACATTTTATTGTGTATTTAAGAGTTTATCTGTGTTATCTGATCCTGACTAGTTTCAATGACTTTGGGAATTGGTCTTTCACCCAGAGGTGTGCATCATCCCAACCAGCCTCTGTGCATGCTGTGGGCTCTGGCTTTTTGTGCACTTGATCCTTTAATTTCCTTTTCCTATTCTGAGTACGCGGCTGCCAAAAGTGACATATATGACAAAATGGTGACATTTTCGATTTATCGGTACCTATGCCCTCAGGCAGGACGCATTATATCTTTTGGGGAAATTGGGACTCTAGGAATCCAGAACAAAGTGAAAGAGAATTGAATTATAGATGAGAGGATATTTGACTTCCTCACAAATCCTAAATCCAGGGCTGCAGACTACAAAATTAGCAGCATGTGTCTCATGAGAGCTGCCCTCACACCTCCCAGTTCACACTGAGACCTCATCCTGTGTTCATAGCGTTCTGTCAAGGCATCTCTTTCTGGATTGACTTAGTACACTCATCCCGTGGACTCTTTCAATAATATATTCTTCCATCCAACCTACGGTTTTCAGGTTTCAGCGTGGCAATGTATTTGTACCACCCCTCAGCATCATTTCCACTCTTCAGAAGGGCAAAACTCACAGCCCGAGAACTGTGTAATAAATTAATAGAGTCCAGAAGCACAAAGGCGACAGACCAAAGGGAGCAGTGCTCGCTGGGGCTTTAGGAGCCAGTTTGGGAACAGATACCTTACAGGCTGGGGTGAGATGAAGCTCCAAGAAGCCTTTGTGGTGCTTACCAAGACTATGTGCCCTCTTGGCCTTCCATGTGTATTTGTCCCTGAATCTGTCCCCATGAAATTGCAAATGCGAAAAACAAAACAGGCTATTTAAACTCGCTGTACATGCATTAAAAACAAATCACACCGTCCCAGCTCGGGAAAGGTAATTGACAGACTCAGAGCGCATGAAATCGCTGCAAAGCTGAGAGCAAAGTAAGAAGTGATGAAAATATGTGTGTTAGCAATGCATTCTGAGCCATAAATACCAATTACTGAGCCACCAGCTGTAAGTCAGCCTTATAGTTCAGGGCTGAAACACCCTCTTTTCCCTCCTTTAGTGATAAAAAAAAAATAAAGAAAATTAAAAAGGTTAAAGAATAAAAGATCTTTTGGACCTCCAAGAACTTGAATTTTTGCTTGTCTGTTGCACTAGTGAATTACATGAGTAACCTTGGTAGAAATTACACTTGCTAGAAATCCCTTAAATAAACCCATAAACCATCCTTCTCCAACTTTTGTCTGTCCCTCCTATAATCTGTTGTGCTGTTATACCAGGGGTGCTCTGCAACGTCTTCCCTCTGCAAGACTCAGCCCTAGTGTCGTGTCTGAGAGGAGGCAGAGGAGTCAGGGTGGAGGGATGAAAACTGAGAGTAACCTTCTTCCATATTACAGTGTTAAAAGGATGCAATGGTGGGTATCTGTTCTTGTGGTGTTTCTTGGCCTCTGCTTCTCCCTGGACCCAGAAGAACAGAAGAATATCTGTTGTCGCTGGAGCAAGCATTTTCCTTCTTGCAATGAGGCAGGCAGCGCAGGTACCTCAAAACCCCTGTAAAAGTAGTAGTTGAAAGGAGGGTCCTTCCTAGCCCTTTAGGCAGCGTACTCCACAGTCTCGCCCAGCACAGTAGTTTCAGCATGAAACTGGTGCTTGTTAGTCTTGCACAAAGCTTTTTGGAGATAAGGTTGATGTGAACGTGAGCACAGTGCATACAATAAAAAATTGTCTAAAGGAAAAAGTAAAAAATCTGTAGCTTCTCCCTGCTTTCTCGCTATAAATAACTGCTTGGTTGGACAGTTTGGATTTTGTGCATCAAAAATTTGGATTCAATCAAGTTTCGTAATTGCTGGTAAAAGTTGTTTGTAGGATATACAGCAAGCAAAGATGGGGTTAATTCAACAACCTGTAATATTAAGCTAAGCAGCAGCAGTATGCACTGTATACTATCCATGTGTTTGAATTTTAATCTCATCAACAAATGGTCAGCAAATAAGGTTTCTTGCCAGGCTAATAAACTGTGTCCCTCAGCCACTGATTGAAAAACCTTCATTGCCTCAGCTCCTTTCCAGTCCTGTATGTTTTTGTTTACCCTGATACCAAGACAGTGTCTGCATTTTTATACCATTGCTGACTGTTTGTTTAACTCCTATTGCCTTCCTCCAAAAGCTGTTACTAACCTGGGAGCTTGCTTACCCTCCCTATTTTGCTTTGCCTAATTTGACAGTGATGCAATGCCAAGCTTGCGTCGTCATGTTTGACTCTTTTAGGAAAGAGAAGGCATCAGGCCATCGATGGCTTTCCATCAGGTCTTGTCTCTTTTGTGCCACCTCATTAGTCAAGAGGGAATATTAATCCTGGGTGGGCTTCCCCTGGCTTCCTGTTTTATGCAGGTATGGCCTGAGATCCCACGCCGCTGAACTGAAGGCAAATGGGATTTTGCATGACCTGCGTGACATGGCTCTGCCTGCCAGATCCAAATGCTGATGAGCAATCACTCTCAATCCTACCTCTTCTCAAGCATGGCGAACCGCTGTTTGACCGCCTAAATGCTCTTGCTTTGACTTCTTTTCCAAGTCTCTTCTACCAACGTCAAGCTAGGTTTAGAGCGTCGCAAGCTTTCCAGAATGGTCTTGTTGAGCTCGTGGCTTCCAGACTAAGCCATAGCGCTCTAATATTCCAAGCAGAGGCTTGGTGACTGGGCCCCGGAGGGATGCAGAGCTGTCCTCTGCCTTCAGACTCATCAGATGAGGTTGATAATATTTGCAAACCCAATGAGCTGAAGTTTTAGTGAGCAAGGGCTCATTGCCCGTATTATGCACTGATGAAAAGGAGTAGGATTGGTTTCCTTCGCAGAAACCATTCGTGAAAGTCCAGTGGAGTGGTGTTATCTCCTGTTTATTTGGTGAGCAAATACAGTTCGTCTGGAGAAGCTTTCTATCAAGAATTGACATTTTTTTGGAAGTTAATGTTAGCTCCCAAGAATCTCAAACCTGGATGGTGGAACAAATTGAGAGCAGTTTTACTGGAAAAAAAGTCTTGCATCATGGCACAGTGTGCATGCCCGTGCTCTGGTCTTTGCTCCAAGTTCTTATATCTTGCTGTCTTTCTTGCTAGGAAAATCCTGTCCCAGTAGGAAATGTTGCACAGGTAACTCTGTGGTAGTGACAACCTGGAGATTGCTTGTTGCTGGAACTGGGTGACCCATCCTTAGAGGTGGGTTGGATAATAAACTTTTGGGACAAAGCTGGGCAGTATTTCCGAAGAGGAGGACCTGTTTCAGCTATGCGGGGGATATGGGACAGTGACACCCCATTAGCATGTGTCTTTCCCAAACTGAAGGTAAAATTGAGCATTAATGCAAAATGTTGCTGCAAGCCTCATCGTACCAACAGGACTTTTAATATGGATGATTAAGTAAAACGTCTAATAGGGTGCAGTATGCTTAAGCTGTTCTCAGGAGTGGACATGGTTCATTGTGTTTTATAAAACCAGGAAACTTAAAACATTTTTTTTTTATTGTTCTCTGTAATATGGAGCATTTAAACTGTCTTGGTTTTCCCTATAATCTTTGCTCTGCTGACTTAATAAAATATTTGTAACAAACAGAAGTATGGATGAATGGAATAGTCAGGAATTATCTTCTTAGCGCTCATAAAAATAGAGAAATAGGCATAAAAAAACCCATAATGCAAAAGCGTATATTTTCTTGCCAGCCTTCATCTCTGTCTTCTCAGTGTATGTCTGTGGGCTTGGAGGATGCAGATTTTGTTTCCTGATCAAAGCTGTAATGGATGGAGATGACAAGGCTCATCGGTCCAGTGCTGCTGATAGTCTCCTTGCCAGCAGCACTTTTTCTTCAGAGTTAGCTCCTGACTTACTGCCAGGGGGGAGGAGGGTAATCAGCTCTGCTGGCCTCAGCCTTGGCAAGGGTGTCTGTTGCTCTTTTCCTCTATTGAAATGCCTTGCTGATTGGGTGCCTACATGAAGCTAAAACCTTGGAGATGACAGGATCCTAAAATTTTCTCCCCTCCATGTCAGATCAGGCACTTCAGACACCAGATGGATGGATGAGCGGGATGGGTTTCTGTTTCAAGCAGTAGATGAGAAACACAGAGACTTGAGTTAATTTCCTTTTTGTTCGTGTGTTTAGTTGTACTATTTATTTGTAACCCAATTTCTTCTCTAAAGTACCTATGCCTCATTTCCCCATCTCGGCAGTCTCGGTAATCCTACTTACCCACTCCATGGGGGTCTTATGAACATTATCATTGATAATGCGCTGTGTGACTCATTGATGATCACAGGCATGTATTTATGTGTCAAATACCATTAGTTCAGTCCTTCTCTTAAATAAAGTTTCTCAGTCTATGAGCGCTGATGATGGGGCTCCATATGAACACAATTTCCCTCTATAGATCATCTGCCAGATGCCACAGTGATCCTTAATGTAAAGCTAATGTCTTTTTCAAATTAATTTAAACAGCCTAACAGAGAAAATTAAGGATGCCATCACGTTCAGAGGCTAACTGCATGTGGGATGTGTAATAGGAAGTATAAATGCATTATTAATCTCAAATTGCAAGTTCAGATCCAAACTACAGCTCCAAACTTTATTCAAATAGTTAACAACAAAGACATAGAGGTGTGCTTTCATCCTTAACAAAGATGGAGGAAGTTTTTGCCTAGATCAAATGAATGCTTTCATCTTCAGATATTGCTGGGTCATAGTTACAGTTTGATTACTTACATGATTTGAAAATAAAGTGGTGTTTTCTAGATGTGGGTGTGAAAAGAGTCATCACCTAGAGCTGCTCAATAACCGGTCGCTTTTCAAACTTTCTTAGGCATATTTGGTTACAGAAAACAATCCAGCATACATGGGCTCATGGGCTAGACAGCAGTGTAATCACTCTCTGTGGGAGATCATTTTGGGGAGGGGAGAAGGGGGGATTTTAAAACCTTTTTAAAACCTGCTGTCATGAAAAGTGACATTTTACTATGGCTACTCAACCTCCGTTGCTACAAGTAGTCAAGTGTTTCTGACAAATGAAAGTGCTGCTATTTGCATGTTGGTGGTAGGAATTTAGATTTGGTACCTTATTCAAGTAAATGGATGTCATTCCTCCCTCCAGAAGCTGTCATTTCTTCTGTTCTGTAACCTAAACTTAAAAATCTATGCGGACTGGACACCAGTCTGTGATTAGGGTAAGGAAAAGCACATAGATTAACAAAGAAAAAGCTTCCTCTAGAAGCAATTTAGTATGTTTTAAAATTTACTTCTGTTGTTCATTAGAAGCTGCTAAATGTCCCTTTCAGAAATCATCAGTCTAAAGAAATAAATCTAAAATATATAGAAAAGATGTAACTAGGAGGGATAAAAACAAATTTATTCTTTATTAGTCAGGCACAACGTTAAGCACAGGACAGCCTACTGCAGAGTGCCTAGTATACAGCCTTGTTTGGGGCTTTTGAAGGACTAAAGCATCACCTTGACTTAATGTTTTTCCCATTACCTACAACAGCCTGGGCTCTCTTTTTCTGTCCTGCATCACTTAGGTTGGCAGTGAAACTCAGGGACCTCAGTGTTAGATGTCAGCTAAAGCCAGATATGCACCACGTAAATCAGCACAGAAAGTAGTATGCGTTTGCTCTGAAGGCATTTATTGATTGCAAATACTTTTATTACGAAATGTGTTGGAGTCATTTTCTTATTAAGATCATGTTCATCTGGTTGTATTTTACTCTGTTTTTCTTTTATTTTAGTGCATTTTATTTTATTGCATAACAACTGAGAATGGCCTCTATTGATTTTATTTATTTTTTTGTTTTTTACCGCTGCCTCAGGCTGGCTTTGTTTATTCTTCTTTGTTTCTCTTTTTAACTATTTGAAATAATTTAAATTCAGATTCAATGCTATTATTCAGCTTCTGTTCATTGCATTATGAGCTTTTATGTGTGCAACCTACACTGGACTTACCTTGACAGTGGTGGGAATAAAGGAGATTTTAAAGGCACTCAACAATTTCTTAGCAGCTGCTAAGACAGAGAACTGCTTCTGCTCTGAAATCCTCCTGTTTCAAAGTAATCCTGGCCCTGCAGATATATTCACAAATAAGTTCCAGTCAGATCGAACATTTTATCTCTCTGAAGTAATGTACTGGCTATCACTTTTCCTGTTTTTTTTTTTAACCTGGCTAAGATTTTCCTATCTATTTTTTTTCCAATGAAAATGGAAACACAGTTAAAGCAGCTCAGAATAATTTGAGCATAGATGAACTCTGGCATGTAGCTAAATCCAAATCTGGGAAGAGGGTGTTTCTTTGCTGCCAATGATGAAGTGTTTGTGTTGGCAGAGGTGGATCATCTAACAGCAATGGTTTGTTTGGCTGTTGATGTATGGAGTATGATATGTTGATGTACACTCTTGTTATGGTGTAAAGCACTGTGGTGCTCCAGGGGTTGACAAACAAAAAATTGTACCCAGGAACAAATAACAGTAGAGTTTTAGGTTACCCACATGGCCATTTGTTCTTGGTTGGGACAGTCTGTGCGACAGAAGCAGGTCCCTTTTCCACAAAACAAGACTGACCAAGCCACGGGGACTTGCTGGCCACATGTTCTTTGTCCTCAGCAAACGCAGCGTAACGTGATGCATGTGATACTACCAGGCACGCTGACATCGCTGATGATCAGCTGATATCAGAGTGTTTTGTTAAGCTGACATACCTTATTTGTGTGCCTTAATCCACGTTAAAAACCAGCAATATTTACACTTGGCCAACTTCTAGATGCAATGCACCGCTGATAACATTGTAGACCTGCTCTCTCTAATGGCAAATGGGGTCATCTTTTACAATCCCTGCAGGTTTTCACCAAGGTGCCAGGGAGTGAAATGGAGCATTCTAAGGTGCAGGTGTATCAGTTTGTCTCTGAGCCACGTACAACAGTGGTCAGCATAGGCATGGTGCTGAAAGCACCATGGGTGCTCTGACACCCTGGGTGAGGTTGCAGGAGGCACCACAGCTCTCTGCTTGTGTTATCTGAGCTCTGCTGGTTAACGACTGGAGCAGTGTAAGAATGTGGGAGAAGCACAATAATTGTGCCTGTGGTTTTCTTTCTGGAAAGTAACTTGCTTAAGTTTTCCCTGAAGAACTAGAGGTGCATAAAAGTGGAGTAAAAGCTGGGGGAGAATGTATCCTATCATCCACTCATCCCCCAGGAAGGTCCAGCTCAAGCCATGAACTCTTAATGCTTCCCACTAGATTGATTTATGGTGCAACCATTAAGATGTGAGGGATTTAGAAGGGCTGGGAATGTGGATTCCCATTCCTAGGGTACATGAGTAACTAATTACCTATGTACCTAAGTACACTCACCACATGAGTGTATTAATGGCTCCAAGTCTGCAACCCTTATGCAAGTATACGTGTATGTATGAATTCATCACCCCATGGACACAAGGGCAGCTAATTCCACGGACAGAGAGTCCTGTCCTGGAATACATATCCCCAGGGTACATATCCCTGCTGGAACCAGGACAACCCCCTGTGTTGAGAACAACAAAAATCAAGATATTCCAGAAGTACCAAGTGCTGTCCTCTTTGTTTCAGTACTTGAGAAATTGCTGACAAGTGGGAGTTGAGCTCTCAGGAGCTTCAGTCATGAGAAACCAAAGCAAAGGCTGATCCCTTCCTCTCCTAGTTCCACTGTTATTGTACTGCAAGGCCCTCTGAGCTCCCTGACACACTAAAGCATCCTCTCTGCCCTGTCAAGGTGACAGCATCGTTACTCCTAACAAATTCACTTCCCATAAGATATTCAAAGGATATCCAGTTCATTCAAATGTACCAGATTTAAATGTATCTTAATTTATGACTGTGTTCTAATCACCAGAAGATGATGAATATAATTAAAGATAATGAATGGCCCCATTAGTCTTTTGCTTGCCATGATAATTCTTTCAGACAGACATTTCCTTTGTCTCTGTGTGGTGTGGAAAGATGCCTTAGCAAAGGAAACTTCTCCTGCTGCAGCTGCTCCTCACCCTGGAGCTTAAGAATTCTGTTCAATAGCAAGAGTGGGAGCAAAGAAGAGAGAAGGAGCAGATCTCTATGCTGAATAGTATGCAAGTAATTGCTGAAGATGGAGGTAGAAAGAACTGGTCATACCTATCAAATTTTGCATGTCCTGCATGTAAATCTTGGAGCTCCCCCACCATATGCTGGTATTTGCACCTTACACTTTCTCAGCTCCACATTTTTATATTTGATTTTACATATCTCCCAGAAAACATTGCTGGCAGCTGTATAATATCCACTATCCCTCCTTTACTTTCTGGCCATTCCAGACTGGCTCAACACTATGCAATCCATTTATTTGGCACATAGGTTTTCCATTTCTCATCTAGTTACTGAATAACCCTGACACTGTGAAGCTTATACGCTTCAGCGGCATTGCAGACTTCCACTGACAGGGCTGCAGGCAACTGAACCAGGACTGTGGGACTATTCCTGGTAGGTCACGTTATGCATGCAAAATGTATACCCTGATCTACCTCCTTCACAGCCACATGGTGAAGGCAAAATGCAAACCATAACATTTGGTTTGGTGGGGAGTGGTGAGGTGGTAAAAGCAGGCATAAAGTTGAAGTTTATTGTTGGGGGAATTTGTTGAGCACTGAATTGGAAGCTGTCTCCCAGTGTGGTCTGCAAGTGTCATGGTTTTGCTCTGTTTGTCATGACCCACGTCATTAATGAAAACCTGGAATAGGACTGCTCTGGAAGGACTCGCTTGAAGAAGGAGGAGGAGGATGGCAGCAGAACTTCAGGAGTCCTCACATCCGACTGGCAGCAGTTTTCCTAGCTCACCAAGGAAGCAGTGATGAGCCATCACGTTTGCCTTGGAATACTTTTATGAGACCATGTTGAACTTTTTGGGGAGGATTTCCACCCTCTGTACCTTCCTCACAGCTTTTTCACTCAGGCTGGGCTTTAAGTTTGTCTGGACACTGACATTGCAAAAGCTGCTGCTAAAGGCCTTTCAAAATATTGCAGATTATTCAGGAGTTCAGGTTTGTCTGACCAGCATGGTACAAATGAGGGGCAGACTGTGCTTTGCACGTTTGTGACTGCTGGGGCTGCCCTTCCTTGCTCCCGTCAGGCTATTGAAACTCGTTTACTGGGCTGCAGATCTCTTCCGAAACACAGTCATGAGAAAGAGAAAATGTAGCCCTCAGAGCGTGTTTGAGACCAGAGCATTTCTACACCAACTAAGAACCACTCCAGGCCAGAGAGCAGGAGATGCTGCTAACCTCTCTCTTTTGACACTACCCCTTCTGGGCTGTGCTCAGCAGGTGTTTATGACTTAAATCTGTCAGCTGTGGTGATCTGATGCTTAAAATCTCTTTCAAGGCCTGGCAGGAAAATTTAATATGTCTGGATGAGGGGATGTCAAGCTTGTTCTCCCAGCTCAGAGATATCAGATGTGCCGTGAAACCCAGAACTTCAGCAATATGACTCCCGGCTTTTGATTTGGCAATTTCTTGTTATTAATGTACGTACAAAAAGGTCTGTTATAAAAATATGCAGGAGATTTCTGTTCCTATGGTCCTGCTGAAATTACACACTGAAGTCCTGTTAGCGTCAAGGGAGCAGGGTTGAGCCTGCAGCAGTGGATACTGAGTTAACAATCTGCATTAAATTCTCCGAACAACAGCTGGAATTTGATGTTGACGTGTACTGAGGTCTTGCCCCTCCCATTTTTCAAAGGGGAATTTTGTATGTAATTGTATGTCTTAGGAAAATTTCCAAATATTATATCCATCACAGGCTACGTCGTTTTAGTCTACCACAGATCTAAGTCTACAGGCTAGTGGGAATGTTACATCCACTCCCGTAAGGACAGCTACAGATGTGTGAGCTTGGGGAAAAGATGGAAGCAAATGACAGGGAGGCAGAAACAGAAAAGAGCAGCTTAATAGTGATCTGGAATGCCACCTCCTTGGCCACAGAAGTTGCTTTGAGCTTGCCTTCTACAGGTTTTGTTCTATATGTGCTAATATTTTTGAGATGTAGGGATCTCAAGTAACAGTTGAGTTTTCAAAGGAACAAAACTCTTTGTGAAATTAGCTCTTGCTTATACTTTCACTACAAAATAAAAGGTTTTTTCAAGTGACAAAACATTTAATTTCTATTTTTAAAAAGAAAAAAGACCATTTATGCTGCAATGTGATTTTTTTTTTATTTTAAAGATTATCTAAATTTAAAAAAAAATTAAAAAGAAAAATTTCAAAGGGGATTTAATAACCTCAACATGAAATTTAAAGCAAACCAGAAATAAAAACATTTAGCAAAAAGGGGCTGGAATGAGTGCTGGGCTTGCTCATGAGCTCTCCCACTGACAAAGCTGGAGTCACTTGCCACAGCTGGTAATGGACTCCGGGAAGCACAGCAGGGCTTGCGAACAAATTTCTCTAAAATGCAAGAATGAGTGCTTTCTCTAGGAATAACTGCCCAGGGAATTGCCAGGACCGTTTGCTGCTTCTTGTGCATAGCTGAAGTCGCTCCCGGAGTGTTTTCCTTCTGCAGGAGATGCCAGAAGCAGGGGCCTTGCTTGCAGCATGGTGCCCCGTTTTCCAGGCTTGCCTGCCACACTCTTCAGCTGTCCTGACAGTTGATTAATGCCTCAGCTGTGGAGTGACAATTCTGTTTCACACCTTCATCCATCATCCCTACACCATTTCCTAGGGGCCTCAGGACCCTGGCAAATTGTCATATAACCTAGCGGGGACTTGCTGTTCCTCCAGTTGTCTGTCTGAATAAATGTCCTGTTTTTTCAGAAGTTGCAAGAGGGAGAAAAAGGCTGGAAAATGGCTCAGATGCCTTCCATAGGAGAAGGAGATCGGTGTGATTCAGGAAGGTGGCTAATTCACTGTTTCAAACTTTTATCCTACCTTCCTATGTCCCCAGGAAAATTGGCAGGAGTGCAAAGTCCAGTTCCCGACTCCCCCCGGATGGGGATGGTCCAAGGTGGTGTTTTGCAGAAGAACTGTGGCAGGGCTAGGAGATAGGTGTGAAAATTGAATCCTGGTGCAGAAGCCAACTCTTCCTTCAGATTTATTGGGATAACAAAAAAAGTTGGTCTTTTCATGCCTCAGTTTCCCATAGTGAGATGGGGATGATGGAGGGTAATCAGTCTGCACTGCGGGAGCTGGGAAAGAGACCCAGTCCCTGCAGGGGAGTCCCAGCAAAGCGGGGGAGTCTGAACTGCTCGTGGTATGGGACTGGCTGCGAGCTCCTCTGAGCAGCTCAGGCTCTGCCTTGTTTGCCTGTCTGTGCAGAAGGATAAGCTGCCGTTCAGGTCTGGTGTTTGTTTTTTCACTTTAAAAACAAAAGGAGCTCCCCTGATACCCTTCACAATGTCACATTGTGATTTCACGTGGAATTGCTCTCCTTGCCTACCAAGAGAACGAGGTGAAATCAAGTTGAGAGGCATTTATCTTTTTGCCTTTCGGGCAGGGATGTGCGGCTGCTTGTTCAGCCGCTTTTGTTCTGAACCAGCAAGGACCACTTGAAGGAGAGAAGAGGAGCGCCTTAACAAGAGGCCATTGTCTGCAGCCTGCTCGGTACAAGAGAGCCGCCCATCTGGGTGACAATTTCCCAGGGGCTGAGCAGACAAAGGTGACTTGTTCTCAATGTAAGTGCCTCACATGTTCTCCCTCTGTCACAGGATCAACCCAAGCACAACACAAGTTTGCCGCTTAGTAGCACAGAGCTCAGGGACCTGTCAGACTCCTACCACCCGACACTGGTGAGGAGCTGCTCCTGAAGGTCCGCTCCCTCCTGAGCAGAGAAGCACATAAGCTCACCTACTGCTGTAGCTTGCTCACAGCTTCAACGTGTGGTTAAGGAGGAGGAACACAAAAGGCACGGCCCCAGAGCCATAGATCTCAGTGTTGGGAAAACATGGATCGCTTCCCCAGATCTGAAAAAGAAGCATTAAATTTTCTCTGATTTATGGCTACAACCACTAAATCATCTCCCATACAAACAGTTCAGCTTGTCGGTTAAGGTGGAGTCAGTGTATGTGCACAGATGGGTGAAGACCACAGTCCTCCTGACAGGTACATCTTTAAATGTACACAGGAGCAACTGGTCAGAGCCCCTGCGGCATCTGGTGCTGCAGGGGAAGGGACTGGAGCTGGTTTCAACGGTCCAGACAGACTGTGCAATCCTAAATTGAAATCGCTGCATTTGGGTGTTATGGTGATGAGTCATAATTTACATATAATAGCCAGGACTCAGTCACCAAGTCTAGTTTGGGACAGATTCAAGGGAGCAAGAATATTTTATGTGCATATCTGTTTTAGATGCATTTTAAAACTACATACGGGATTTTTAAATTCATCTTGGAAACTGGCAGGTGTTCTGGCACCCGCCTCCTTCCGCTTGGAGATTGCTTATGACCATAGACCTGGAAAAGGTCTGCAGCGAGACGTGAATTAAGTAGATCAAGTATTTATAATCTTCCTCAGGGTGTCATGTGGTGGCCTGGATTGTTGGACATATGTAAAGGCCAGCCTTGTGTGAGGTACCAACCACCTATGCAGAGGTTGGCCTCGGGCGTGCCTGGCTATCTGGGAGGGTTTTCAGATCTGGGATTTGCCCAGGAGTGTTGCTGGAAGAATAGGAGAAATAGTTTCTTTGAGGTTTATATCATTCAGAGTTGTTCAGTGATTCAGCTAAAGGTGCAGAAAGCTCCCTCCTGGCAGGGCTGGTTGGAAAGGGTCAATTCAGTGTGGGTTTGGTGGACTGCACCTGCAGGCATTACCATCTGATTAAAGCCAAACTCCAGCTGCCATTAGGAAGCTTTTGCTTCCATCGTAGCATGGTTTACTTATTTTGTTTAATTCTGTGCTGTGAAACCCTCAAGTGAGCCAATGCAGACCCACGGCATCTCCGGGACCTGCTGGTGCTGTGCCTCCCACGCAGGGACTCAGCATCGCTGTTGGCCGAGGGAGCTTGTAGGAGAGGAAAGGAACCCATCTACTCCACCTCTGAGTCCTGCCTGAGTGTTATTCTGCTGGGAAGACTTACCACTTGGGGGTAGGTGTACTGTGAATAAATAAGGACAAAATCAAGCACCTTTTCAGGACAGTCTGGACAGGTCAGATTTCTTTGCAAACCCTACGCGTTCCTCTGGCATCTGTCTGGGAACTCCTTGAGGGAGACAAGGCCTAGAAGGGCATGTGCCAAGCAAATGGGAAAAGTTAACTCTGAGTGATCCCATTTGAGCGCATACTCAGGGCATCTTTTCCTGCCTTCAGCCAGCTCCCCAGCACTGCCCATCTCCTCCATCTCTGGGTCTTGCAGCTCTGCCAGCACCAGTCTGAGCCAAACCCTCTCCAGAGCGCGGATTGCTTCTAATGTCACAAACTGCTACTTCTGGCTGTCAGATCCAAGCTGGATGTTCCTCTAAGCTGAGGAACTGCCTCTCTAATCACCCCTGTGGGGCTGGATGTGGCTGTTTCTCATCAGCCTATAGCTGCCTGCAGAGGAGAGCCTTGGGGGTGGCAATCCCAGCACCACCTCCAGTCACTCCACACCTTCCTTTCCTCACTCCTGAGTCATCCTCTTTCATGTGGGCAGCACATACAAAAGCAACCGTTGGGTGGGAAAGTTTCCCTACCAGGACATCAGCTGGAGGAAACCCCATCTCTCCAACCGGCAGGTTTGCTTCAGGGCACATCCAGCATGTTCCTCACATTTTATTAGTGGAAGTGTCAAAAAAGCTGCAGGCAACAGCTGGAGAAGGCAAAAGGAATTTGCTTCTTTCATAAAAAACTTTTGTCCTTTTCTCAGCCAGTGTCCTACATACTCTCTTTTTTGCTTTAATAACAAGGGTGACATTTTGAGGCCTTTGGAACTCCTCCAGTCTTTGTCTTCACTTTCATACCTCAAGTATTTTCTGAAATAAATGAAAGCCCTAGGGCCAGCTCCATACCGGAGCAGAGCTGGGGTATTTGTAGTTTGTTGGAACTGGTGTCTTCCACCTTCATTTAGAAACAAATCTGGGAATGTAAGTGTGCATGGGAGGTTATGGAGATTCCTTAGCTTTGTTTTAAAGGAATGCAGAAATATCCTTCTCTCTGATACCTGATATTTTTGTGTGTATATTACAATGGGATTTTCTAGAGCCGTTGCACGTGCTCTACCTGGCCACTCCTGGAATCAGTGGGGAAACAAACAAACATCTGCTGTCCACACAGGAAGGGAAAGCAGCCCTGAGTGCTTCAAGCAACCCCCCTACCTCTGCAGAAAAGCTTGCCTGTGCTCCTTTGATCAGGCCTAGGACTGACAAACATTGTTGCTGGGTTTGTTGTTGCTGTCATTTCTGTTTGTGTTTTGAATTCAAAGGGCAAATTTTATTTAAAGCAGCCATGGCCACATGTAATCAAAGCTAATGAGCAGGTTCCTATCTGTATTAAAGTAAGTAAATAATTCAATAATTTTCAAAAATCTTTGCCAATGAGTCACTTTACATTTGTCCAGCCAGGGATGATATTGCAAATCTAAACAAAACAAGTCAAAACATGTGTGCGAGCATGCTGAGTGGAACTCGCATGGGAGCAGATGCCATCTGGAATCACAGTTGCTCTCACAGCCAGAAGAGGCAGAAAGATGCTGTCAAATGGGAGAGGTGCACAAGTGAGCCACAGGAGGCTCTTTGGGCAGCAGTGTGGAGGTGGCTTCTTAGCTTTTCCATCTTGTGACCAACCCTCTGCCCTTTGCTCTCTGCGCTGCACATGTCTTGTTCCAGGTCACAGGCACCGGTCCCTGCCTGCGTGCATGTGACAAGCGTGCTGGGCAGGGGGTGACAGTGCTCCCCACGTCAGCGGCACAAACCTGAGCACAGGTCAATCGTCTTGTATGGACCACCAGCAGGGTAGATGTCACAGCCTTTAACTTCACCCATGGACACCTCTACTGCTTGACTTTTGGAAGTCATTCCATGTGCTGGCAGCAGAGGCAGGCAGCCGCTGGGCAGAGTGCCACGTGCGGGTCTGCAGATCAGAGCATCTCGGTTTGACTGTGGGCTGGGCAGGAAGCATATGGCGAGCTGGCGACGGGAGCCTGCCCGTTATCTGAAGGCACTTTCATGTCCAGCCACCACATGGCACAAAAGATGGTTGTGCAGCTTCAATCGTTTGCTGTAAACAGCATCCTTTAACAAACGCATTTCTTGTGCACAAAATGCAAAAGGACAGTGAGTCCAGGCTGTGTTTTCTTGTCTTTGTAACTGTTCCAAAGAGTCCTAACGTCAGACTCACCCTGTTAATTTTTGGGTCCAGCTTTTTGTGTCTGTTACCATCCCTGACTAGTTCTTGTCTGTCTGAGTTGCAACCTGTATCATTTTGGCTTCCATGTGCCTTGTTTGCTAGCACCACTACTGAAAGATAATGAGGTGGGAGCATCGTCGCACAGAGAGCCTTGGTGGAAAAATACTGTACTTAAATAAGTTGAGAGTGTTATCACTACTTAGAAAATGCTTGGAGGAGTGACAGCATATGCTGTTCTGTCATTAAAACAAAAGCTGTATTTCAAAAGCTTTTTTCCCCCAAAGATATTATGCAGATATTGCTAGTCTAAGAGGAATGTGAAGTGGAAGAACAGCTGAACAGAGTAGCTGCCACCGAGAGAGGTGGGGGCAGATGACAGGAATGCAGATTTCAGTGGGATGCATTCAAGGAGAAAGGCAGCAATGTAATTTGCCAAAGACATCCTGGAGATAGTTAATAAGCACACGGAACCCCCCCCTTGCTGCAGAAATAAATCAGCGCAGACTAAGGTAAGGGGTACCAAAATTCTTTTTTGGCAGGGAGATGTTGGAGGGTGCTTTGGCATGGCTCTACTTTGCCAGAAACATCCCACCCTCCTGCTGGATTTGGATTTTGCTGGCTCACTGGAGCAGGTTGCTGTCTCCTGTGTACCCCCTGTTCTCAAGGGAAAAGAGGAGGGGAGCATATGGGCACAGCGGTCCTGAAGGGAAGATCCTGAGGCAGAGCCAAGCCTAAGGATAAGCTCTGAGCTGGCCTTTCTTCATAAATTCAAGCTGGAAGAGAGAGTGGAGTTTGAACTTTGCAGCTGCATTGCTATGATTTGTGCAGTGCAGAAAACACTTTTTCTCAGGAAGCTTTATGACATGCAGTATTTAAAACAGAACTTGGGAAAACCAGTGCAGTTTAGTCCGCTCCAGGCCTGTGAGATGGGCAGTTCCAGTTCAGACTATACAGCTACTGATACGAAGCTTCTTCAGCTTTATCCAGATTTGGATGCAGCACACGATTAGCTTCCTAATCCTCACCAGGTTCAGTGGAGTATGACGTATGGAGTGATATCTTGCTATATCCAGATTTTCACTGACATCATTTTACTTTTAGGTCACATGGGGTAAGAAAGGCTTGGAAGTGCACCTTACTTCGGGTCTCACACAAGACATCACAGGACGTTAAGCATGGGATGATGCTACACACAAATAGTTGATGGCATCATTTTCCCATTGCCAGGTTGCAGATGCTTTCAAATACTTGTGACAAGACAAAGGAAGGAAGGAACATGGGGAGGAACTGAGGCACCAGGACTACTGTGGCTGGCATGGTGCCGTGTCCTGGGGCTCCCAGGGACACATATGCGTCCGGTAGCACTCTGCTTTCTGGAAGTTTTAATGCATGATATATATGGTGCAGGGGCCTTTGGAAATATTGTTTCTGAGCCACAGGAAATGAGAGTTTTGAGGGTTTGTGTGTTAAGCTGGAGTTGAAAACTAGGCAGCACTGTGCTAAATGTGTGGGAACTGGGGCTTTTCTAATAATCACCTCTGCTTTGCTACTCCCATGAAAAACCTTGCCACGATGTTTGTTTGTTAGAAGATTTGCAGAGCCAAAACCAACAGGGGACTCTACCCCAGCCAGCATGATTTAAAATAAGTAATCATTATCTGAGGCCATACTAATGGTAGACCTGTGTTAAGTTGGGCCTAAGAGACTGCTGCACGCCTGGCCAGTCAGAACTGACATGTGACAAGCTGTTCTGTCTGAATGACAGTTTGGGTCACCTCCCTTTGCCTCTGAATTGTTTCTTGCCATCCTTATAGGTGAGATTTTCAGCTTAGCACTAGCAGTGTGTGTGTGTGCATTCAGATGACTAATAAGCACCACGTAACTTGTCTGCTATGGGCTAATTTGGATGGCTGGGAAAAACTTGCACTGGATTAAACCGAGCATCTCTAGGGATGCCAAGTGTGGAAAGAAGGACTGCTAAACACCGATGGCACAGGCCAAGGGGCTCACATGCCATGAAAGTGAGGGTGTCCAGAGCTACTCTAAACAAAAAGCTTTGGCAGAGCCGAGATTGCAAAACTGCTGCAAAGGAGGCAAAGGGAGTAGGAATATGAGTTTAAGGAAAGATATTGTTTCCAATAACACAATAGTTGAATGCAAAGAGAAAAGGTGTTTCTCCTTTGCAGACTTGCTGTTGAATGTGGCTTTCCAGCCTCTCCTCTTCTCCAGATCTTTTGATCAGTAATGGTGTGTCTAAGTAATTAAAAAATAAATATTAAGCTAAAAACTTGAAGTCTACCCTGTTTGATTGTTCTCATTCTGATTTGCAAGCCCGACCAGCTCTGAATGGTTGAATTAGATAGGAAAGTTGCAAAGTGCTTTGTGATGTTTGAAGAAACACTTTCTTCAATTTAAAATATTGCCATCCCATTTCACCCCCCAAGGACATTCCTGCTGTGCAATGAATGAGGATAATGTTACAGATCTTCAAAATAGTCCCAGCCTTTTGCCAGGTGAAAGACAGTTGAAAAGTCTGTTAAAGACAATTTAAAATCCATGGTGGATTTTTCCCTTTTCCAGAAGATGTCTATTTCATCTCTGTTATATCTGAAGTAAAGTGAACATGAGAAAGGCCTGTGCAAGTTAACTAAACCACGAGCGTGGTCCCTCCTGACTTGTCTGCCATGTTCGTGTCATCCTTCCCTCAGAGGAGTATGGAGCTCAGATCCTATGGAGTGTGCTGAAACCAAGACCATCCCCTTCCTCTTTCCCCAGGGAATCTGTTTTCATACCATTTCTGCATCCTTGCAACTTTCCTAATTCAGGAGTTTCACAGTGCTGGATATGTAGCTTTTTCCTCTCTTGAACCCCTCTCCCTATGCCTCTCCTCTAAACTTTTAAGTGTGTTTGCATCTTGAAGTCACTGTTGTCTTTAAATTTAATCATAAAGGGGAGGAGAAGGGGGGAAGAGAGTGAAAAATGTGTTAAATGAAGAAGAAAATCAATTTTGCATTTGTCACATTTCAGCAAACATTTACCCAACCCTGCCCCTCCCCTGCCTGTCAGTGCCAGGCACTGTGGCTTAATCCTTTCTGCATCTTTTCAAGCTGGTTGCATCAGGAACGTGTTGCTTTTCGACGCCTCTGACCTTTGAGTGTGGACCGGTGTCCTTGAGGTATAAGGCAATTTAAAAACTCTCCTCTCTGCACTTCACAGAAACCCAGCGCGGTTTATATCCACTCAGGCGCTGGTGCCTGATGAGTAACATCTATTCTCATCATGGGTGACACTGTCAGTGCTACCTGCTGCAGTGCTGCTTAAACAAACCGGAGGGATTTTGGTGGAGCGAGGCTGTGGGCAGCAGCTGGCTCCCTCCTCCCTGCCATGCTGTGGCCAGGCAGGGCTGCTCCAGCAAAGGGGGCTGGAAAACGGCACCGTCTGATGCTGCTCTGATAGAGTTTTCAGCTCCCAGGGAAGAGGGTCTGATCAGTCCCTCCTGCACAAAGAGAGCAGCGGGCTGAGTGTGAGCAAGGGACAGCTGGGGAAGCATGAGTGTGGCATCTGCCAGAGGGGCTGGAGCTCTGGGACCCAGCACCCATGCAAGGTTTCTTCTCCATGACCTTGCTCTTAGCCTTTCATCTTTATCCTCACTGAAATTGCTCCTTTTCCTTGCTTTCAATACCTCCCTCTGGAAATGCTTAGCGTTAGAGGAGGTGTGTGCTATTGTGAGTTACAGATGCCTTTTAGGTTACATCTGAGCTGTTAAAGAGGTATTCTGCAGGGGTAAGGTACTGGCCTCCTGTCAATCCAAATCAGGTACCTGGCCAGGTGTGCGTAATACTGCCTGTGGGCTCTGGTTTCCTTCCATAAAACCCCACATCTGACACAGGGAATGATGTGTGCTTGCCAGAAGGTGGAATATAGCGAGGTGGAAAGCAGTCCTGTGTCCCAAATTTCAGGTACGTTTGTTGGGTCTCAGTAAGCTGTGTGGTATGAGGTTCCCAAGGAATCTGCCAAGCAGTGCAGCCAAAGAGCCACGACCAACTAAAACAATGTCTGCTCACTAAAACAGAAATGTGAGAAAATTTCTGTTTTGGAAGAAAAATAAAAAAAGATATTGTTTTTAAAGAGATTTTTGCTTCATTTAAAAACCTAAAATGTTCCTGAAGAAAATGCGAGGCTTCTTATTCAAATAACTTCTACGACTAATGTTGACAAAAACCCCTAGAAAATGTGTGTCTCTATCTCATTCTAATAAGAACTTTGCTATAGTATAAGAGTTAAAAATAAATAAATGATAACAATAATACTGATTCCTCCTCCAGCTCTGGCATGAATTAGCTATTCAGCCTAGATGGGTGGAGTAACAAGAAATACAGCCATGGACGCCTTTGTTTCTAATATTAGTTAGCTTGTTTAATTTGACTTTTCTGCATTATCAATAGCTATTCATATGTGTGTTAAATGGCTTGAAATTACCTTGCAAGCCTCAGTTTTCATCAAAGAGCTCAAAAGACAGCAGCACAAAGGATATCCCTTTGCGTTTTATTCTTCTGCCAAACCTCGATTCCAAAGTACCAGGGTACTTAAGCAATTCCTGCTGGTGTTTCTGTTTGTAGCTGGGTTGTTTGGCTGATACACAGCTGTAAATGAGGTTATGAGAAATACATCAAGATGGCTTGGTTCAAAGCCATCTCCTCAATAGAGGATGATTGTTACACTTGGGCCCAGTGCCCAGAGGAGACAATCTTATATAAGTAAATAAATATTGTATCTGCTTTTCATCAGGGCAGAATGGACATTGGATGCAAAACTTTCATAAGGACTTAATTTATTTAGAGCATGAGTAAAACTTTGGGAGTTAGGAATGTCCTGGGTCATTTGAAGGCTTTGTCTTAATGACCTGCAAAATGGTAAGAAATTGGCTCTCTTCAAACTTCTGAAATCCAGAGGCACCTGTAAAGGTGGTCACCAAGATAGGAAACTCTTTCGTTCCTCCTTCTCCCCAGAGAAATGAGAGGAAGATTTAGGGCCTGTCTTCAATGGATTTACTGGTGGAAGGGTCTGAATTTCTCACTTTCAGTGTCTTGGTTTAGAAGGACGTCTCCTTGTCAGCTAAAGAAAGCATCACGCTCGTGTGCAGCGTTAGGTAACCAGAAAGGCAGGATTTTATGCATAATATTTTGCACAGGTGAAAATGTCAAATGAGGTTTGACGTGGTGGCAAATCCAGGGCTTTGTGTCCCCAGGTGTCCTTGATCTGCAGCAGTACCTGTTCTGGATGTGCTTTGAGGCCGTGGTGGATGGAGTATGCACTTGGCACACAGTTCTGTCAGGCCACTGGTGTGCGCTGGCTCACAGTGAGCACCGGGAATGTGGACAGGTTGCTTCCTTCATTGCCGAGGCTTTTGCAGCAGGGCTGGTGTGTGATCTTCAGCCTCTCTTCTCCAGCAGCCTCCAGTCCAGCTCTGAGATGGGCAGAGCCACAGGTGAGGCAGAGACCACATCCTCTGAGATGCCGCTAACACGCTAATGACACATGACTTCTCTAACACCTTATCCCAACCAGGGATATCATTGTTATCAAAGAAATCCAACGTCAGACTAGGTGGTAAAAATGGCTTTCTATAATTGATATCAGAGAAAGGAACAACCATTTTTGCCGTCTAGTCTGAGCTGCAAAACAAAGGCAGGAGAAATCTTATAATTATTTTTACCTTCCTCAAGATCATAACCTTTTTTTTTTTAAACTAAACTTTTGTTTGAACTAGCTTGTGTTTTTTATAATGCTACGCAGTTCCCACTCACAGGCTCCCCAGATGCTCTATTCCCATGGTTATTTACCTGAACTCTTAAACATCTGCATCACATCTCAGCCTGATTTTTTCTTTCTTCAGTGGCAGCAACTGGATCTTATTATTTCTTTGACTTTTAATTATGCAGTTGGGTGCCTCACCCCAAATCTAGTTTACCTGAGTATTCAGCAAAATGAAATAGCCCACGGTCACATGTTCCCCTTGCTAATATATACTGTTAGGTGACTATTTTATGAGATACTCCTTAGTGAATGGTCCTGATGAGCAGCTTCTGCTCTGTAAAACGTTCACATCTGAGACACTGATCAGTGGTCCTCCAACCTCAGCATAAAAGTAGACCTGTAGAAATGTTTAGAAATGCTGTAGAGGAAAGGGAGGCATCTATATGAGTTTGTTTTGCAGTGGAAGGATGCTAGCACTGCAGTTCTTAATGTCATCAGTCCTCATTGTACCTATTATCTCCCCAGGTTACTACTGTCATTTCCCTCTGCCTTCACATCAAGGAGCGAGTGCCTCGGTGCTTTTTAGCCTCTGTGATTTAAAGAGAGCATCTTTATTTACTTCCCTTTTTAAAGCAGATGGATGGGGATTATCCTCCCAACATCTAAACTATCTCCTTTGATTGCTTCTTGCATCAAAACCTCCTCAGTCATAATCTGGGAAGAAATTATCCTCCCAGAGATGCCTTTGAGGGGAAGAGAGGCAAGGATGCTTGCTGGGGCTTCATGCTGGGAGTCCCAGCCAGGTGTTTGCTGTCAGCGCGGCCGCTGATGAGCTGGCCGGGACTGGGAGGGTGTCTGTGCCTCTGCTCTGCCTTCCTGAGGCTGTCTGTTATATCAGCTTGTTATAGGGACTGTCTGCCACAAAGTGTCTGCCCTGTTTCTGGTTCTACCCCATTGCAACGAACGTTAAAAAATAACTATAGGCAATTATTTGACCAGTGTTTGCTGCGGTAAAATCTTTGAGAGGAGACTTGCAGAAAGGCCTTTTCAGGCTCTTGAGAATCCAAACTGCAGTCCTAGCTCTAAGGATTACTTCAATTTATTCAAAGACAAGAAATAACTGCTCCAACTGTTGTTTCCCATTCAAAGGTCAGACTTGAAATACCAAGTCCTTGCTACAGACTTCTCACTAACAAGCTGCAAGGCTGTCATTATTCTTAGAAATAAGTCAGCAAATAATTTCGCATAGCATGTCTGAGAGGATGGCATTCTGCACACAGACGCTTTCTGAACTGGAAAAGAGTACGCTTTGCCTTCCAAATTATTTCTGATTTATTCAGTTGCCCATACATGTAATAAAGAATCCCATAAATGGAGTGATTCTAAAGGAAGAAAAAATATTAAAACCGCTTTGAGTAACATCTGTAATCATGAAGAGAAATCCTCACTGTGTAGGAGCAACCAGCAGAGGCACTAGCAAATGAACCACATAAATTGCTCTGAAAATACTAATTGCAGCCAGCTGAAGTTTGCTGCATCTCTCTGATGTTTCTGTGGTATGGTGACAAGCCACCTACTCGATTTACATCAGCTCACTTGGAGAAAGCAATTGACTGTCAGAGGAGGATCATTATTTAAATGAGTTCATTTTTAAAGGTTAAGTCAAGACAGGAAATTGCCAGAAAGTGTGAGTGAAAAGCAGAGAAGTTCAGGTAATCTACATCACCAGACAGATGGTGATCTGCATCTCTTAAGTGCTTATCTCCCCTTGGCATGGGCTGTGATGGACCAGAACGGCTCAGGAGCAGGCGCAACAAGAGCACAAGACTGTCGTGGTTTAACTCCAGCCGGCAACTAAGCATCACGCAGAGAATCAGAAGAGTAAAAGTAAGAAAACTTGTGGGTTGAGATAAAGGCAGTTTAACAGGTAAAGCAAAAGCTGCGAGCACAAGCAAAGCAAAGCAAGGAATTCATTCACTCCTTCTCATCGGCAGGCAGGTGTTCAGCCATCTCCAGGAAAGCAGGGCTCCATCACATGTAACGGTTACTTGGGAAGACAAACGCCATCACTCCAAACATCCCCCCCTTCCTCCTTCTTCCCCCACCTTTATATGCTGAGCATGACATCATATGGTGTGGGATATCCCTTTGGTCAGTTGGGGTCGGCTGTCCCGGCTGTGTCCCCTCCCAACTTCTTGTGCCCCCCCAGCCTGCTCGCTGGTGGGGTGGGGTGAGAGGCAGAAAAAGCCTTGACCTTGTGTAAGCACTGCTCAGCAACAACAAAAACATCCCTGTGTTATCAACGCTGTTTTCAGCACAAATCCAAAACACAGCCCCATACTAGCTACTATGGAGAAAATTAAGTATCCCAGCTAAAACCAGCATATTCTCCACCCCTTACTTCATACCATTTATGTCATGCTTGGGTCCCACACTATCCAATACAACCTCATTAACCACCACCCCCCTTCCCATCCTTTGATATAATACACAGATATCATTCCCTTAGTCTATGGACCACCCCTGTAAAATGTCCATATAATGTCTACTGAGTTCATTTAGTCCATGACTTTGGGCTCCATCTCTTATGGTGGTCACTCAGGACAGGAGAGATGGTGTGTTGCGTGGAGTTATTGGGCACCAAAGCCAGCTCAGGTCAGGTCACTGCTGCACTTGCACTGCTTCTTGTAAGGCTTGTCCTCCACTGTTTCAGGTGGTTCCTGCTAGAGTAATTCCTAAAACACGCAACTCAAATCCCAGGTTACAACAATTTAAAGGTATTTCCATTACAATCTCCACCCCTGGTCCCTTTGGACCAGGTTATAGGGTTTAACATTGCAATGAACCCACCTTGCTCCTTGCCTGGCTAGCAACAAGGGGTTCCTGCTATGTCGTGGGCTTATCCACGGCCACACACTTTGAGGTGCTCCAGCATGACCTCATGCACAGTCACTGATGCTTCAAGGTGTACCTGCTGCAGCATGGACTTACCCACAGCCACAGATGCTTCAAGGTGTACCTTCTCCAGCGTGGACCTATGCTTGGGCCACAATCCTTTCAGAGGTATACCTGCTGCGGCACAGACATAACCACAGCCACAGACGCTTCGAGATGTACCTGCTCTGGCCTGGACTTATTCACGGCCACAGATGCTTCAGAGTGTCCTGCTCCTGCATGGACTCATCCACAGGTCACAGTCCCTTTGACTCAAGTTCACACTGGAGTTCCAGCCTGTCCAGTATGGCAGCACAGAAACAGCAGCGATGCCCTGGCCATCTGCCAGCCCAGGCGCATGGCCATTGCCGTTATCACAATGTTCCCAGGCACAGCAGAGTAAGATGATCAGCAGTACAGCAAGCAGAGAAAGCAAAAAGCAGCCACTAACGAGCAGTGGACTCCAATATACAGTAAGGCAAGCAAGCCCCATGGCAAGCACAGAAGCCTGCTGATTAATAGCTAAACAGCAATAACAGCTATAAATTCGATCTAGCACATTCCAGTCAAACCTGTCGTTATCTCAAACCCTTTGAGCTCCACGCTGGGCACCAAAAAGGACTGTCGTGGTTTAACCCCAGCTGGCAACTAAGCCCCACACAGCCGCTCGCTCACTCCCCCCCGGTGGGATGGGGGAGAGAATCGGAAGGGTAAAAGTGAGAAAACTCATGGGTTGAGATAAAGACAGTTTAATAGGGAAAGCAAAAGCTGTGCACGCAAGCAAAGCAAAACAAGGAATTCATTCACTGCTTCCCATGGGCAGGCAGGTGTTCAGCCATCTCCAGGAAAGCAGGGCTCCATCACGCATAATGGTTACTTGGGAAGACAAATGCCATCACTCCAGACATCCCCTCTTCCTCCTTCTTCCTTTAGCTTTATATGCTGAGCATGATGTCATATGGTGTGGGATATCCCTTTGGTCAGTTGGGGTCGGCTGTCCCGGCTGTGCCCCCTCCCAGCTTCTTGTGCCCCCCCAGCCTGCTCGCTGGTGGGGTGGGGTGAGAGGCAGAACAGGCCTTGACCTTGTGTAAGCACTGCTCAGCAGTAACGAAAACATCCCTGTGTTATCAACACTGTTTTCAGCACAAATGCAAAACAGAGCCCCATACTAGCTACTATGGAGAAAATTAACTCTACCCCAGCGAAAACCAGCACAAAGACCTTCCACAAACACAGAACAGAAGATGAATCCACTAAAAATATGATGGCTGCTCACAGTAATGATCTCCTGTCTCAAGAAGTATCTTTACATAACTATATCCTACTTACTGCTTATTTCTCATTCTATCCCGTTTTGGAAGTGCTCTGTTCATATATGCGATTATCCATTCTACTATGGTATTCAGCCCTATTTGAGATATAGTCTTAAACTGTGATTAAAACAATGTTCTGGATTAAACTATTAAACCTTCTAAGAAAATTAGATGAAACTGTTTCTTCTGTAAGTCATAAACTGACCTTTAATTCTTGTTGTTCTGGAAAGATTGAATCTCCAGCTATTCACACACTTACAATATGGAAATTCTTTTTTTCTTTTTACTAATGATTTGATTTCATTAGTTGATACAAAAAAGTAGTCTGACAACTTCTGTTGTTCTAAGCACTGCCATGTAAGCCTCTTTAAGTTTAACCCATCTGAGTCACACCAAATGAGAATCATTTAGAGATAATGTCAATGAAAACAGACTCTTGTCAAAGGGTAATGGTCTCCTGTTGCTACATGAATACAGAGTATTTATCAGAAATAAGTATCAAAGGGAAGTGAAGGAGCTACATAATGCAGGGATATTGAACAAGGATCAGTGCTCTTGTGCGATTGCTGCCTCATGTTTGCAAGGGGGGCACACAAGAGCAACGCGAGATGTTCTGGTGTCTGTGGCATTTGTGAGCATGAAGGAACTACGCATCTAACTGCATATCCAGCAAAATGACTGTGTTTCATGGTGAATGTTTTCAGGTATTGATGGTAGGAGAGTGGATATGGGTCTCGTCTTGCATGGTAACGTGGTGTCAGAGTGGAATGTCACTAACCACATTATTCGTATTTTTAATTTATCTTAGGACAAATGAAGACAGGTAGAATTCCTGCTAGAATGTGCAGACTGTCCTGGGTACAAGGAGGAATCAGGTACAGCTTCAGCCAATGGACTCTTTGTCAAACTCGTCTTTCCTGTCACTGATAGTCCCCTACAGAAGCACACCATATCTGTTAAATGGTCCAGCAAGGATCCCAGGCAGAGGGATGTTGCTGCTTGCCCCTTTATCAGACAGTCAGCAACAGAGTTGTTGCTAACACTGACGGGGCCAGGAATCAGTGCTTTGGGGGGTTTATCGGCACAGGTCAGCGTGGCACAGCTAGCTCTGAACGTGTCCACTCAGGAGAGAAATAAAGGAGCCTGGGTTTCCTCCAGTGACTCAAGGCAGAGTAGCCGACCCTGCGCTAGTGCAGAAGCATTAGCTACCGTTGTTGTTTTGGAAGCTGCATTTCATCTCTCTTGCCAAACACCTGTCATTTTTGGAGCATTAATAACTGTAATAACAAGCAGAAATGAAACTGAGAGGTCCTAGATTGGCAGACTTTTAAAGATAATTCAATACTATATAGTGACTTTTAAAATTAATTTATAAATATTTAAAGCTATGAATATTTCAGTCCTTTCAATTCATTTCGTTAATTATTTAGCTATAAAGCACATATCACACTCTTTCCCTCCTGTTCAAATTATACTTTTATTGCATTTTGAAAGCCTCAGTCTGCAGACTGCAGCTGCAGCAGCAGCTCAAGATCAAAGGATGTATTTTGCAAGTGGCTCCTTGGGCCTGCCTTTCCAGGGAAGAAGGGGGGACTGTTGGGTGCATTCATTTTGCATGCTGAGTTTCTTGCATCTGCAACCTGGGTAGCGATTCCAGTCACACAAGCACTTGCTGCCCTCATGTGCTTTTGCAAACCAAGGCTCAGCATATGCACATTTAGTGGCTTAAAAAAAATGCATATTCAGGAAAAAAGTACTCCTGCCTCCTTGCTAGAGACCACACCTTATACTCATGGCCAGAAACAGTAACAGCCCTCCTTTGCAAATAGCCAGACCATCAAATATTTAACAAAATTTAATTAACATCTTTGTGATAAATGGGCAGTATCACAGACCGGTCCTTCTGATTATCTTCATCGCTCTTTTATTAGGAGGATAAGTAGGTCCTTCATAATTATCAATCTGTTGGAGCACAGACTGGCATTTTATTGTAGGTTTGTGCAATATCAAAAGCAAAGGTACATAAGTGCACCATAATAATAACGGGGACTGCTGCATTGCGGCCGGTCCATTTGGAAGCACTGTTGATTCCATAAGGGCAACGAAGCAGTGCTGAGCTAGAGGAAGCTGAACCAGACAATCGGTTGGAAACATGCTCATTATTACGTTTGAGGAAACGCATGCCACCCCCAAGAGGAAGATAGATGGAGAGAGACCTAGGGAAGGTATTGGAGAGCCATGTGGACACAAGTTGCCTCATTCCTCTTCAGACACTGTAGAGGAAGGTTAGAGCAAATAAAGTCCTAATTTAGCTTCTGTTAAGTTCCTGAAGTTGGATAGGATGAGGATAAATCATATCTTCCTTTTCTGTATTCCCAGTGTTTCATGGTCATGTCTTTAACAGAATTCTCTGGGAGCTGCTCTCAGAGAATAAAAATATCAGGCACCCTAGAAACTCATGAGGCTCACACATCTCACATTGGGCACCCAAAACAAGTCTGTAGTGTTGTCTGCAGCTTCAAAGTGTGTAAAGTGGGGGTAATACTTTCTGATAGCATAGAGCTGCTGGCAAAATTAATTCATTAATTTTTATGAAGCATCCAAATCGTGTGGTGGGAGAATCCTGCGGGAAAGCTAATGAGAAAATTTAAGATGGCTTTGGGGCCAGGCTGATGGGTGGGGAAACAAAACCTTTGGTCACATACTAATTCTCTCTTCAAGGAGAAGATAAAGATTATGTTAAATAATTACTTTCTTGCTAATGAGAATTGCCCTTGTGTACCTGAAGCAAACACTGCAGCCAGGATTCTCCCTCTGCAACTTGCTTTGCTGTGAACTATCTAGTGAAAATCGCCTCCTATATCTTGGATCCCTGCTCTACAGAAAGGCGATCACATTTACAGCTGGCTGGAATTGCCCTGTATTGTGCTTCCAACCAGAAAATGCTGCTTTCTTGAAATCAGACATTTTCTACGAATCTTGTAATTGCAGGGACCTTTCATCAAAAGCAGTCAAGTCTTGGCACTCCTTGTAAAGCAGATCCTCTGCAGGGCAGATGACCTGAGAGCCAGTTGCTTCGGTTATAATGTGAAATATTTAAATGCAATTGCAGCGTTAATGATAAAACCTTCAGCTGCTGCCACCCCCCAGTGTATATTTGGGTACTTGCCTGGATGGACAGGGTCCTTGCTGTCAGTTCAGTGCAGTTGGAGCTGTGGACTTGAAGTGCCATGGTGCTTCGGTGAGGAGAAAGAGAAGGAGGGCTTACGTGGCTGTGGCATGTGCCTCCCCCTTGTACTGCTGCTCCCTAGCAGAGGTCTGCGTGGGCATCGTCCACGTGCTTCTGCCGGCCCAACACAGTGCTTTGTGCAGCATTTCAAGTCTCGGCAGCAGCCAAATTCTCGCTCTGCTTAAAAGTGACCTTGGGAATTCAACCCAGAGCCAGATGCTGCTATTCGTGCCTCTGCAGGGATTCCCTTCTCCCATGAGAAATGCTGGTAGCTGCAGAGCACTGTATTCTGCAGAGTGAGAGAAATTTTGCTCGCTCCTGTTGCGCTCGCTTGTGGTATCAGGATGATGATGTTTTATGTTAAGCATTTGCAGAATTTTTCTTTTTATCTTTCCATTTGCTCTCAGTTCTTTCCAAATGCATTTCTCTGTTAGATATGTCTTAATACTGCAATTATCTATGCTCTGATTTGTCTGACAGCGGGGCTATTCTGTGACAACGCGTGTCTTTTCTCAGCTATCCCTTAAATTGCCCAGCCTGTCTTCCCAGGTTCGCTTGTCACTGTTTCAGAAGCCCCACTGTGCAGCAGACTTACCCAGCTAGATTTGACATGTACTGATCCCATTGTCCTTTTTACCAAACAAGTTTTGCTTGATCAGCTCTGTTTCACTTCTATTTTAATTGGGCTCCAAAGTTTCTGGGAGATTTCTGAAGGTACCATCTGTGGTGACTTGCCTGAGACCAAATGAGAGCCTGGAGGAGTAACGGGCACTTCCCAAATCCAATCCCTACTTTATCTCTGTAACTGAGCATGAGAACAGCAAACCAGGAAATTCTCCTTGAGTTCACAGGTGGTGACTCCTGCGAATACAGCTCAGAAACTTCCAGCTGTGATGAGGTTAACGTAGCAGGAGGTAAAACAGCAAATGTGAGAAAAAAGAGCTTTTGAGGGAGGAAGAAGGATGTTATTTGTCTTTCCATCAGGATGATCCTTAGTTCACGTACACAGTGCTTCAAAGTCGAGGCTGCATTTCATCCCAAGTCTTTTAAAGGCCCTACGTGCTTCTGAGCTGCCTTTAGCAGAGATTCAGACAGCCCAAGTCCTCTTTTCTCTTTCCCTTTATTTTATTTTAATAGTTCTGTGGCCTTTCCTACGTCATCTGAGTGCATGTCTCATTGCTGAAGCTCTCCTTCATGAAGAAGTTGCCCTGATAAGGCAGGTACTCAGCAAGGGAAAGCAATGATCATGAAGAAAAACAAGAGTAAGCAAGTTTGCCACCTCCCTGCTGATGTTTCACCTGACTCAGCTCTGTATGAAGGGTTTCTGACAAGAGTAACTCCTTAGCACCAAGGTTATAGAGGCCTTGGAGAAATGTGATGCAGCTATCCATGAAGCCTGTGAAGTCTCTGGATTGTGAGTGCCTCAAAGGAGCTACTTTTCAAGTCTTTTTTGGGATGCAAATCTTAACCCCAAGGGCCATGAATTGCACACAAGTCAGATGGCTGAGCAAAGGAAAAAGACTTCAAAGGCTTGTTGTCCTGCTTCAGGGGAATCCGAGCTTTTTGTGCTGCTCCTTTCCAGATCTCAGCAATTTTAACTGGCTGCTTGAACTTCACTTTCTAATCTCAAATCCCATGTGAACTAGGGTGGAGTGTAACACTTCAGAGTAAATAAAAACAGCTATCTGCCATGGGCAAAAGAAGGATGTTGTGTTTTGAAAACTGCCTTATGGCCATCACAGTGCAACTCTGCCATGTGGCGATCACCTTCCAGAAAGGAGGAAAGAGGGGAGCAAAAATGACCCGGCTGGTAGGATCTTCCTTCCCTGACAGCACATCCAGCTGCATGGAGGTGGCGGTGTGAAATCACTGCCACCTCCCCACGCTTGAGGGCTGATGATGGGAGGCACAGGAGAGCCTGGTCCCTCCCCTGTGGTGGCAATGGTCCTGCACGGCACAGCTGCGCAGCATCAGCTCGAGGGCAGCTGCAGAAGTGGAGGGTGGCCCTGGCAGCTGGCCACGTTGCTTTCCTTGGACCACACGTGCATGCCTGCACGGAGCCAGGGTTTCTGCTGTTTTGCCAAGGGGTGCGTGATGACACCACGACCCTCGTGTAGCTTGTTCCTCAACCATGGAAGCAGGTTTTTCTCCAACAGCCTTCCCCATCAGTGCTCCTTCCTCCCTTAGCCTGCACAGCCCAATCTTCGTATGCTCAGCAGAATATTTGCTGTTTGCAAGCCTGCGTGTTGTGATGTTGAAAGACTGAATCTCCCACTCCAAACAGTCCACACCTATTTCTCAGGGAAGGGGAGAAAACAGGTAAAATGGGGAAGTGCTGGGAGACCTGAGAGGCTGACAATTACAGACTCTCAGCTTTATCTGAAATGGGCTCCCCAGCAACTTCTGCTCAAGGGGCTGGCACTGGGATGACCGAAATAGCTGCCTTGTCCCAGCCGTGAGAGGGTGCATCTGAACAGACCATTACTGAATGTACCAGGGACAAAGAAGGATAAGGTCTGATGCACACCTTGCTAGTTTTTAAGGGTGACTGCTGTCCTGAGGAGAAAAAGAGAAAGCCTGGCACAGCTCAACTTTTTTCCCTGGTTTTGTTCCACTGCTTTCTATTCACTACCCAGGCTGCTGGAAGCTGATAATAAAAAAATACCTTCTGTTCCAGCTACTTGTTTTTTATCAATTGGCTGTGGTATTGAATGGCTCACCCACACTTTTGAGCATCAGGCAGGTTGTGATACCTAGCTGCATATGTGTATTTAGTTGGCACCATCGCAAGTGTGTTTAATGCCAGATATATCCCTAAATATAACACAGAAAATCATGTTCGTGTTTGCAATAAGCAGTTATTTCTTTCTTGGTAACATAACAGGATCAGGTTTTAAATAAAAGAAAACTGATTATTTGTGGACAGAGATGATGTTCTTCAGAACTGTTTGTCCACTGGGTGTTTGTTATCATAATTAAATTTATTGTTCCAGTTAAACAAAAGCAAGCTTTTCCTCAAAATTAATTAGTCTTCATAATTAGAAATTGTTTTTCAAGAATACATTCAATTTATATGCTAGAAATTACCTAGATTATGTTTTGCTGACAGCTATCAGAGTTGGCCATGCATACCTAATGTTCAGAGATATATTAATTGCCTTGCTTAACTAGCATGCTCAAATACATTAATAACTCCCTGCCTTGGAGAACTGCTGCTTGCTGAAAGCTTTTTATTGAGATGAAAATTCTCATGATGCGAAGTTCCTGCTCAGATGATGTTCATGTGTAGACAGAGTTACTGAAAACAATCAGGAAGGAAAACTAATAAATTTGGAAGCCCATTCAACTAAACCTGGTATAGATGGACAACTGGAGACTAGTGGAAAGCAATGGCTTTCTAAGATTAAGATGAAGTGTGCTGAAAACAAATGTTCCTTCTTAAAAATGCACAGGAAAATGCCACGTCCCGTCATTTTTTCAATTTTCCCCTACTCCTGGCAGCTCTTGCCCTCCCACTTGTCTTTTCACCTTTCGACCAAGATAAAGTAACTGTGGCTTTTCTTGTTCTCCCATTCTCTACCTTTCTTTGGGATGGCTCGAGCCTGACTCCAGCTCCAGTATGGACCCATATTCCGAGCAGAAGGGCTCGTCCCGGAGCGGCTGTGCCAGCCCAGGCTCCAGCACCCGCGGACAGACCCGCTCCAGCGGCTGTTCACCCTGCAGGTCTGGGCAGGTGATCTGGGGGAAAATTGGTGTCTAAAACTCAGCATCTGTTCCCAGTGCTGCCTCTTTGCTTTCACCAGCTACACCATGAAATAAACTTCATTCTCCCATAACGTACATCATCTTCATCGCTGCATGGAAAGGCAGCCATGGGACAGTAGGATTATAGCCAAGAACAGACAAAAAGGTCACATGAAACAGACAAAAAAACCTGGGGGACAGACTGGTGGTTTGACCCCTTGCACTGAAAATCAGTAGCTGAGCTTGAGTCTTACTGGGGTCTCCTGCGTCCCCGTATGGTGCTTTAACCTCATTTTTTCTAGATTGCTTTTCTAGATTGGAAGGATATGCTGGGTCTTAGACGTGAAAGTATTATTCAGATCTTGAAGCGCTCCTGCAAAGTTGTTCTACTATTTCGAATGTAAACAAGAAAGAAAGGACTTCTACCTACTTTCAAGCCATGAGAGACACTGTGCACTTAATTCCCTGTTCCAAGGTTTTTTCTCTCGCTGCTATTTTTTTTTCTGGATCCGTTCTTCATGCTGGTAACTGCTTTCATATCTAGGCTTATATCTCATCAGAAAAATTTCTCTTTATGCGAGGTATATTCAGCAACATCTTCCCTTCTTTAGATTTATTTCTAGTTTTGGGAAGAAAGCAGCAGATTTGGTGAGCTAAAAAACTCCAGTTAAGCTTGTTCATCCCTACTCAGTTAAGTACTTTGGCTGCAATTTTCAACAAAGGGAGGTTAAATTCCCCCAATCCCACTGGAAGTCATTCAGCCCTCTGAATAGACTAGCCTTAAATACCTGATTTACTGGATCAAAATAAACTTAGGCATGGGCTTATATACCTGGAGAGCTGGTACAGCAATTACATCTGGCTGTAAAAGAAAAGAGACCACTAAAGATTCGTTGACAGTGTACTGGCACACACTGTGTTTTTTAAAAACAATCTTTCTACCTTAAAAAATAATATAGTACATTTTAGTTAATTCAATAACCGTGGCATTCCGCTGTATATAACTCTGAGTCAAGGTGCTATGAATATATATGTGGTATATACTGAAGCCAAGGTAGACACAGCTGAGTGTTGAATTCCCTGATGAAGCAACTTGTTCCTAAAGTCCTTATTCCTACCCATTTATTTTAATTGATCCCAGCCTGTGCTAAGTTTTTTTAATGGTCTCATTACTCTGAACTTCTAATAACCGACTTTTAAAAGGAACATATTTCGCAAAGACAACTTCAATAAATAAGATCAAAGCTACTCCGGGCTGACTGGTTTGGGTTTTGTCCTCTGCAAAGAGACACATGTGCCTGATGCATTTTCAAGCATGGGGATTAAGGGAAGTCAGTATTAAGATTAAAGGTGGGGAAGGTTGGGACATTCAGTAGTTTGCTTTGCAGATGTCAAAAATACTGCACTGCTCATGTTCATTTTGGGGGGCAGAGGTTTATCAAAAGCAGATGGAGTTTTAGATGTTTAATTTCCATCTTGAAGACCTCTTAGACTGTAGTACAGTGTCCCCTTTTTCTGCTTTGAAAGTCTCACCTTTATTAGGAATACAGCAATTTGAAAATGCAAAACAGCAGAGGAAAATGCCAGGCAGTGATAATGTCAGCTCCCAGAGCTATTTTGGTAGCACCTGTGAATAGCGAGGAATACCACAGAGGCTGCAGGGAATGGCCTCTGCAGTCAGGAGCGTGCAGTGGTGACAGCTGGAAGGACAAGGTGAAGGAGAAATTACCTCGTTATTTTTCTAAGTAATACAAACAGCACTTGTATTGGTGTGTGGGAGCTCCCAGGAGCACAACACAGCTTTGCAATCAGGAGTTGGAGAGGAACACTTATAAACAGCCTTGCAGTGCTGCCGGTGTTCTGATAGCCTACAAAGGAGAACTCATTTTTTGTTTTTCTGCATAGAAGGAGTCACTGGGCAGTCAAGGGAGGTTGGGCTTTGCCAGGATGTTTGGTTTTAATCTATTCTCAAAATAGGCTTGCTACTTGCAAGCGTGATACTGATGGGGAGGTTTCTGGAGGAAGGGATTGTCTCACGTGGTCTGCTGTAAAGTTCTGGGACTGACACAATAGTTACAAAAAAGGTGAACTTTAAATAACACTCAGATACTGCATTGCTTATATTTTTTTTCCTATTGGGAAGCTGACTGAATTGCTGCGACGTCTGATACTAATAAGCAGAGAAGTCAATGGGACATCAGAAATGGGATTTGGGTTATGATACCAGGTGAAACCTTGACAATTCAGAATTCCTTCTTTGTTCCTAATATAGCAATATGGTATCACATCCTTAAAAACAAAGGGCATTATCTCCATATTCCTTTGGGAGAGAACAGAATTTAATGTAGTTTGTGACTAATCTTTTCATTGTAGCCCAGCGTTTATAGGTTTATGTCTCAGGTGCACTTTTCTTGTTACTCTTACAGTGTTCAGCCAGATCTGTGGGTACTCAGCCAGTGCTGGAAATTGAGTTCATGAGGTCTTCAAATTTCCCCTTCTGTAAGAGGAGAGTAATGTTAGTTAGGCGGACTACCCACCACGGATACTGGAGGACATCTGCCAGTTAATTTTTATAAATAGCTCCAAGGCTATAAAGCACCCTGTAAGTGATAAATACTAGTATTTTTAACATGGCATTTTCGATGGCCTAGGCAGTTTCTCCACTGAGAGGTCCAGCAATGTCAGCCATCAATTTAACAACATGAATCTATAAGGACAGTAATACATTAGCTTCTAGCGATGCTATGTCCTCCCGTTGCAGTTACCTTGACAAATCACTCAGTTCGGAGGCACTGCATCAAACATTATTTCTCTGATGGGTAAACCAGTATGCTTCCTGAATGTTGTGTATGGAGGTGGAGGTGGAAAGCTCAGTTCAGGGAAAGACAAGGCACTCCAGGGTGCCACGGAGAGGGACTGCCCCCTGAAGTGACTGAGTGGTGGTCTAAAACATTGCCCCCTCTGTCTTCAGAGGGACGTATGCCAGAGGATACGCTGCATGAAGTCTAAGTCAAGAGTGGGCTGTGTGACCCTGGGAGCTGAAGGAGGTGAGAAGGACCCCGAAGCTGCTTGTTTACTTCAGGGGGTTAGAAGGGAAGGCTGCAATTTTGATTTTAAGGAAACTTGGGGTTTCAGAGTTTGAGGGGGGACAGGCTTTGCTGGCCTGGGGCTGGGAGGTGGCTGTTCTGTGCTCCCACATGGAGGACATAATCTGTTTGCTAAACATGTGCTGAATTTCCCTCCTCTGGTGGACCATTCATTGCCATGGGATGCACGGCTGCGCTTAATGATGGGCCACTCCAACTGTTTGTGGCATAAGCGGAGGAAGGTCAGGTAGGAAGCATTCCTGTGAGACTTAAAATAGAGAAAGGCTCAGATCCTGTGTTCTGATATTTCTGAGCTTTTTGAGGATGATGGCCAGGAGCCAGGCTGCATGTATGGCCATGCTGCAAAATCTGAACTAAGAACTCCTCCATTAGTGGAGAAGGTTTGGGTGGGAATTAGCTCTGCAGCACAGCTAATCTCTGCTGTCTTGGTTAACTCTTGCAGCTTGTTGCAGCTGAAATAATTCAGCCAGCATGGGACCCAAACACTGAAGCAGCTTGACCAACATCAGCCAAAAAGCCTGTCAGCAAACCTCTTCCAGTAACTTATGTCGTGTACTGAGGTTTGCTGGGTCACAGCCTCAGTTTTGATGTGGCGATGGCAGCTTAACAGATAGTTTAGATGGTGGCTCAGCAGGTGGCCAAGGACCACAAATAAGTTTTCCTCTAAGCACATGCTCAGTCCAAAAATCCTTAGAACCTGTTTTTCTGCACAAATCCCAATACAGTTCAGGCAGGATTTTTTCCGGAACAAAGATGTAAATATATATGGCAGCTGTGAACTCCTGTGTTCCTTCTTTCCTTCTCTAGTGAAAAGATTTTTTGGATAGGATGAAGTAGAGTTATGTGTGTGTATGTGTATTTGTGTAGATTTATAGTTACCTGCTTTTAAAAAAGAGAACCTTGGTCTAGGTTATGTCCATGCAACGCTAGACCATGTCAGTCAACTTAGTGTTGTGGGCTGCAAAGCCAATTTCCCCTTCACTTCAGTGCTAGAAAAAGTAATCAGGGCTGGTTTGATTTGCAAGTTGTTTTTCTCTCATGTTCAAGATAATATTTCAGTGTTCAATCTTCAAATAATTTTTCTCTTTCCTAAATGTTATCTCTCAAGTCTTCACATCAGAGCTTGATATCCATCCTTTTGGTCCAGGTTCACATCCTAGGAGACTTTGCAAAACTTGAGTATGTGTGAAGATTTAAGTCCTTGCTGCTTGTGTTTTGGCCAGCGTGATGGTAGCAAAAGTTTCTCCCTCTGCCTGGAGAAGCTTTACTTTTTCTGCACGTGAAGGACTTAAAAATAGATCTCTCAGTTGTGAATTAAAATTGTGCAGCAGTATAACTTCCTTCCCACAACCCACATTAGTGTGGACATTTATACCATAAATATTGCAACAGTGTTTTTCCTGGCACAGGTGTATTCATGTTGAAAGGGAAATAAGGTATGCTGGAAAATATTTATGCTAGAATAAAACACACATATGGGATTTGTTCCTGGTTTGGTGATAGGTTTCCTGGCTTGTAAATGACAATGTGTGTAAGTCAATGGAGAAACAAGCTGTTCCTCCAAGGATGGGTTGTGACTATCCCGTGCTTTTATAATTTCCTCTGTGAACACCACCGGACTTGACAAAAGCACAGGAGCACTACCTGGCACAGCTGGAAGCACTGAGTACCTCTGCCTGCTCTTTGCTGGCACAGAGGAGTTTACTCTGCCAGCCCAGAGCTGACCAGAGCTGTGGGGATGTGTTATCACAGTGTCAAGTCTGAGTCAGTGCATGCTCACGGCTCCTCTGGTGCAGGCAGAGCCAATTCAGGTCAATCAGCAAGATGCATGGGCTTACAGGGGAGAAAGAGGCTGTTGCACACCTGCCCTGTGTGGGATTTGTGTTCCCAACGCAGAGCAGGAGTGAGGCTGTTTCATCTCCCCTCCAGCCCCATCAGCATCGCAACTGTGTCTGTCACCTCTCCAGAAATACAGAACAAAACATGGGCACTAAAAATCCTCAGAGCCTTGGAGCCCATGTTCGGGTTGCTAACAGGGCAAAACCTCGGCTGCTCCTTTTGAGTCACTGCTGTTACCTGGGTCGGCCAGACTGAGCTGCTGCAGATGCTCTAACGCATCCTACCATCCCACCTACAGTGCTGGACCAAAATACAGGTTGTCTTCTGGGAGTAGGGGGAGAAGGGAGGGCAGCGGGCTGGGAAGTTTACATTCAGGAGCTTATTTGTGGCCACGTATTGCCTTGATGACAGAGTCAAGATTTGAATCCAAGCCCTTCGATCCAGTCCCACAATAAGCAGTGGCACTACAAACCCTCCTGAGCTGCTTGGTAGCGTAACAATAAACATAATCATTTTATTGGTAAGGCAGCCTCTGCCAGGATGCTAGCAACACTCCACCAAACAGTTTTGAAAGCAATAGAAAACAGCACAGGTAATAAAAGTGCAGTGCAGCATTCCACTGATTTAGTGGCTCCCAGAGACAAACCATGGCCCTGATCCTGCAAAACTTGAAAGCTCGTTTAACTTGAGCCTCCCAAATAGCCTCCCTGACTTTGGCAGGACTGTTCCCTTGTACAAAGCTGCAGAGGGAGCATTAATGCTTGTGGAGATGAGCCGTTAAGGCCAAGATCCAGCAAAGCTGTATCCAGCTGAATCTGTACAACATCCCAGTTAATGAGCGTATGCAATTTTGTGTATGATATTCTTTCACCTTTGTTTAATTACCAAAAGTAGTTCTTACAGGGAGAAAACCTCTTGAGAACAAGAACAAAGTTTATTTTGCAGTCATTGCCAATTAAATGTTTTGGTCAAAACTAGATGCACGCTACATGTGCACAGAAGCATTTTTTGGGGAAAAACCAATTACAGATTTTTTTCCAGTTTTCTTCAATCTCTCAGAGTAACAGAGAGATTAACATTCTGAGTGATAAAAACCCCAAGCTAAAATTATAATAATTAACTCCGACATTGCATTTAATATCAAGAGAAAACTTTCTTGTTATGTATGTTGTCTTTAATTATAATTTAAAGGTTTGAAAAGCAGAAATTAATTATAGTTTTTACCCTGAGATTGGCAAAACTAAAAACATAAAGCTGATAGAGGATGCTCTGGAGAGCATCTTACCCACCGTTCAATTTAAATGTCATTTAAGAGCCCAGCCTCCTGATGAGTTGCTTAGATTTCCAAATCATGATATTCCCTTGTCATTAAAAGCACAGTGTGAGACCAATTTCCAGACCTCGTGCAAATGATAATATCCTTCAGTAACCTGAAATGGAAATGCTCAGGTCATCATACCTGGCATTTTGGAGTAACTCTCTTCTGAGGGCCTACAAACATTAAGTTATCTCTCCATGATGTAGGTGGTGTTGTGGCACAGGTCTGAAAATAGCACTTTTGGACATGATCTTAAGCTAATTTGTCATCAGCACTTGTATGAGCAGCCCATAATCTTTGCAGAAACACTGTGTTACCCTTAATGCCATGCTGTAGGCCCTTTGAAGCACTACAGCAGAATGGAAGAGAGCAAAAACGACAATACCCATCCTAATCAGTGACTTACAGATCTAACACTGTTTTTATAATGCTACCGCTCCTTTAGTAAACAGAAGCTGCTTTTAATAATTATTCTTTATCAATAAGCTTAGATACATTTTACAAGTTATAATATCCATCACATGCCTAATTAAATGAATTTGTTGTTGTTGCCAATTACAAGTGATCTTCACAACATTCCCAAAGTTGCTAATTATAACTTATCTCTGTCTATTTGTATAATGGCTAAGCATTGTGGCACTGAAGAGCAAACTAATATAATCAAATAAAGATGGTATAATCACATATCCTTTACCACTGTGGAATTAATAAGGGTTGTACAAGTCCAGGTTTACAGTTAAATGAGGCCTGGAGAAGATTTATTGACCCCCAGAAGAGTTTTGTTTCAGATTTGAGGAAGAAAGTATTTATCCTGTGGGTCTCCCTTCATAAAATCTGTATTTTTTTAGTAGAAAATAAATATGTTCTGTGTTCTGCAGAAGTTTAAGGTGAAAGACAGGGATAGCACCCTTGGAGAAGTGATCTGTAGATCTTGGAAAGATGAATATTTATTCTTAAGTTGAGGGAGGATTATAATGCTATACCGTTTCAAGTGTTCTAATTTAACACAGGTAATTAGTTATTTTAAGTGAACTTCAGAGATTAATTTCAGGGTCCGTATGAGATTTTCTCTCAGTCTTAGCATAATTTCTAGGAGAGAAGGGGCCATATCACAAGAGCTCACCTCTCCACTGGCAGCCCTTTGTGATACTGAGCAGGTTTATGTGGCCCTTCAAGGTCTGATGGGTACCTCTAGACCTCCATGTTACAAGTATGTCTTTACCGGGGTGCATGTTTCTTGCTGTAATCACAGGCATCCCATCATTCATCCAGGAAGGCAGCGATTTTGTTAATATATTAAAAAAAAAGAAAAAAAAAGAGGTATGCAGCATCTCCAGCCATTAATAAACAAGAGGCTCTGCAAAGTGGTTCTGAAGAAGCAGTGGTCTGAGCTCCAAGCACGATGTCAAAATTCAGCTGCATTTAATGGTTTTTGGGGAGTGTTTCAGCAATGCTATTATGTGTAGTTTTATGAATTTCTTCCATCTAAATGGACAAGCATTTTGAGAGAGAGAAATGCCTGTTACCTTCTGCAATGTACTTTATCATCTGAACATACGTCATTCAAGCCTGTGCTTCCTTCGATTATTATTTTTCCAGTTATAGTTCAGGCTCAAAAAGTTAACAGTAGTATCAAGTGGCACTACTGTATCATCTACCGTGGCTGAGCTGCCTCACAGACAGCAGCAGTTTGTCCTAATAACCAAAGCAATAACATTTTATTCTGGTTTCTATTAGCTGTTTGGCAAGATCTGCTTGTGCCATCACCAGATGCTTTTGTTTGTATTATATTTAAATTCATGAATTGACTCTTAAGGGGTTAATTCTAAACTCCAGATGCAATGGACTGAGTTGAGCATCGCCTGTTGGTGTTGAAGCACGGGCATATGCCCAGTGCGTGGAGGTGAGATTACGTCCCTGGCACCAGCTGCACCCAGAGCAATCCTCTCATAGCTAGACCTCCTTCAAAGAGGTGCAACGTTAAGTGCGTTGCCAAAATCAGCTCTCAGACTGTCAGCCCTGTCTGTTGTCAAACTGCAGACCAACTATTAGCAGGGGCAGTTTAATTTTTAACCACACCAGGTGGACAGCATAACTCAGAGCTGATATTCCAAGGGTCAGTGAGGAGCACAGGGCCAGCTGCCTCTGCCTGATAGCGGTGAGGGCAAGAGCAGTCTGCCTGCAGAGAGGGCAGGAGATGGGCAGGGTTTAGCTCAGGACACTCTTTGCAAAGAAGACCATGTAACCAGCCCAAAGTAAGATTTTCCATCAGACTGGCCATAGCATTTCCATGAAGGGCGTCCTTTCCCTGATGGGGCACCTGACTCCAGACTCGGGCAATGCCACCACCTCTGCTCTCACATGGTTCACCCAGACCCTGAAGCACCTGATAAAGAAGTTTTCCCTGAATGCAGATGATAAAGGATACCTCCAGCACTCGTTAAAGCACTCAGGAGAGCACAGACCTCCAATGTTTCACCCCAGGTAGGGTGTTGTCAGCACAAGTTAATCTCTTTCAACACAGCCAGCACTAAACACTGCAGCCCTCAGCAGAAGCATCAGGAAATGATACAGCCATCTAGTGCTGCCAGCTCTCCTCTGCTTTCTAGCCTCTGAATTGCAATGCAATTTGCTTTAGGGGAAATGTAGATTTTGTGGTTTGATCCTTAGCATTATTATACAGGGCAATCTGTAATAAAACAAGGAAATGGTTCCGTGAACATTGTAAGCCCTGGGAAAAAGCGTTCAGTCTTACTTGATTCAAATAATTAGTCTCCAGTGAGCTTGAGGAACACCTTGATTTTTTTTCCCCTATCTATGTTGGATGTTTATATCCTGTTCGAGTGGGTGGGTGAGTTCCTAGGAGAGATATTATTTCTGATTAAGGATAGAAATGCTAGCTTGGACCAAGTTCTTGTTGCGTCAAAGCAGTGGTAGAGCTGTGCTACATCAGCGTGTGTTACCATGCTAGTGCACAGTCACCATCCTACTGTACCTGCTGCAGAACTGCTCCCATGTTGCACGGCACAAAAGTTTTTATCCGTGGGAAAATCTGTTTTCATTAACTTCTGATATGTAAACATTTGGGAGTACCACCCATTGCCTGCCATATGTAACCTGTGTTTCCTGCAGCCCTATCCACATGCTCTTTATAAGCAGCTTTTCAAAATGAGAAAGAGTAGGACATTCTCCATCATCCCTTGTGCCAGCCGCTGCAGGTCAGGCAGAGGGGAGGAGCAGGCCCCAGGGCCACTGGGATGTGCTCCAAAAAAGCAGGGTAACAACAGCAGCTCTCAGGCTCTTCACTAGTTGGAAGTAAAGGGACTATATCAGATTATTTTGATTTCACCTATGGTGAGATTGAAACCGATTCTGTTAAAATAATAAAAATATCACTTGAACAGTTGCTGTTCTAGAAGTAAATATTGGTCCTTTTTCTTTTTTCCTAAATCTATCTCCACAAATGCTAAGAGAAATTAAAAGTGACTCGTGAAATACAGAAAAAGCTCTTGGATGGATGGCTGATGAACATGGACATCTTAGATCAGCAACTTACTCCAGTGAAAGGGAGCAAGAGAGTGGAGAATCATCCCTTCCCTATAGCTAGCAATCAGACAAATACGAAGTCTGACATTGCATAAAGCTGGAAAATATTGTAAAAAGCAGAGGAGCCTAAAAAAGTTTTGCAGAGACCTATGAGAGGAGATGTGACTCTAGGGTGGTGGTCATTAAACTTTGGTCCACAGGTCCTAGGGATCCCTCAAGGGACCGATTAGTCCTAGGTGATGCACAAAGGGGAGTAAGGACAGGGATTTTCCTGCTGTCAGTCTTGTATTTCCCATCATATTCCTCACCTCCACTGGGGAATGGCTGGAGATCAGCAAATCTCAGAAGCTGAAGATCACTGGCAAATGTTCAGGAGCTGGCAGGGCATGTATTTCTTTTTTTTCCCCTGTGGCCTTGCTCACCCCAAAAGCAGTCAAGAAGAGCCTACTTGAAAAGGCAACAAGAAAGAGGAGAAAAAAAGAGGCATCTGGCTTGGATCCTAGCCAATGAGCTTGTGTGCCCTGCACCACCAGGACTGATGAGCCTCATCATATGTATCTTATCCCCCTGGGGCAATGGCTGCTTTCTCTATTTTCTTCATCCTTTTGGAGCCAAACTCTTGGCTTGCTAAGTATTTGTGCCAAGCCCTCATAGGCAGCAGAGCCCACAGAGGAGGGATGGAGCCTGGGATGCCACTCCAAGCTTCGTCGTAGGATAAAGAAGGCTGAGCTTAAACAGCTGGGCTACACTGAAATTCAGCGCCACTGTATAACATAAACACAGAGTGTTTTCCACTCCCTCAGTAACACCACATCTGTAGGAACGCACAACAACCAAACTCCATTAATTCCCTTGTAATGCAGCTCCTGATTTACAAGCCAGGAGCGTGGTTCTCACTTGCCAGGACTGCGCAGGCACTTGTCCTGTTTTCTGATGGAAATAACTAGGCAAACTGCCCCAGCCATCCTTGTTATTAATTTTTACCACTGCATCCAGCTCCCTCCCTGTCGCTTAGCCATGGGCCCCAGTTAGCGCTTCATTCAAGCTGAGAGGAGCAGCTTCTACATGTTTAAGCATACACATGTACATGTATAAGCATTTCCCTTGGCAGGCAACAATTAGAAAAGTCTCATGGAGAGTCTAAAACATCGCTACTGATGATACCAGCCAGGTTACCTGGTGGTAAAGGAGACCAACTGTGTCTTGAGGTAGGAAACATCTGACAGATGCCAGCTCGAATGGAGCCAAGTTCAATAGCTCCCACAGAAGAGAGCAACTAAACATCAGGAGACAGTACAAGAGACCCAGATAAATCCTTTGAGGACACTTTTTGTGAGGTAAGGGGTTTTTGTTTGTTTTCTTAAGACACTGGATGAGGTTTATTGGTATAAGAGTCAGTGGCTCATTTAAACTAAGAATCAAATCATCACTGGGAAGTTTGTTATTTGGATGGTCATTTAATATTTATGAACAAGAATTGCCTGTAAATTAAGAGCTTAATCATCCAAGAAACACCAGCAGCAGATTTCTCCCCAATACAAATACAAGGAGATTCCTGAGCTATTACCCCAGAGTTGGCTTTTGCCCATCTTGTTATAAAAAGAATACTTGCAAACCTCCTCATAAAGCAATAAATTACAAATTAATTACAAAACACCCAAGAGGAACAGAGATGCAAACCCAGAGGAAATGCCTAGACAGAAAATGGTAGGGCTGGCTTCCTTCCAGAATGCTAACAGATCCCAGGACTCAGGGTCACTCCACAACAGCCCACTCTCAGACAAACCTCAAAAATCCTCAAAAAGACATCAAAATCTGTAGAAATGTTACTGTGAAATAGATTCAGTAAAATATGCAGTATGCAAACCGTAATGTACTTCTGTAAGAACAGCAAGAGCAGGGAATTCTGCAATAAACATTGCATGACTGTTATGGAAAGTGGATTGTATGTATATTGACCTATTTTTTCCCACAATTTTATTCAGAATTATAGATTTATGAATATGAGTGTATGGATATTTTTCAAGACCTCCTATATGATTGTTTTACCTCCTCCCAGGCCTCCTCACTTCATTTGCCTGATCCGAAAGCAAGGAGCATACTCCTAGCAATGTGTGGGACCAGCTCCCTGATTTAAAGCTCCTCAGCTGAGGGTAGCTGTTTGCATAGCTCCTTTTTCTGTGGGTCTTGAATCAAGCCCTCTTGATCCTAGACAGACAATCCAGGCCATTAACCAGAGCTTGGTGGGGGTTGGAAACTCTACCTGTGGTCTGCAAGCAAGCCAAAGGCCAGAGCCAAGCCAGGCACGCTGGGATGCCAGGGGTCTTCTAGCAGATCCAGGAGCTGGAGTCAAGTCACAGCTACCAACTGTTGGGCAAAGAGGTTTGAGCTCTGGTTTGCTGAATTTATCCTTCTCTTGGAGCACAGTTTGGGTTGCATTGACTTGGTGGGGCAGCAGGGTGCTTATTAACCCACACAAGCTCATACATCAGGTAAACAAATAACAAGGTAATATTGAGTGCCTTGAAGTTGCCTCACAACCACTTGGAGAATCTCTGATCATCTTCCATGTCATTACAAGAGCAGGATGCATGTCAAGTGTTCTCTTCAGGTCCTCTGACTATCCAAGGGGATGGTGCTCAGGTGCTTATGATTGGGATAGTTGAGATAAGTAATTACTGCAATTACACTTATGCCTATGTGCTGCAGTACTAACGAGCCATATTGCATCTACTGTAACTGAGAAAGCCACTGGAGTCAAAGACCAACTACAATTAGCAACTCACAGGGCGGCTCCTTGAGCTGGTGTAGTCTATTCCTCTAGTTTGAATATTCGGGTAAATTTTCCTGCTGGCAGCCCCAGCTGACAGTCAGTGCATTACCCTACTGTTTTCTCTTTCTAAGCTGTGGATTAGCAGAGTCTTGCGGCCACAGGTGAGGGGAAGTTCATTGATCTTTCGTGCCCCTTGACAGGACCAGGCACATGAGCACGCAGCTCCACTTCTTAGAGTGAAAGTCCAAATCTGCATTCTGCAAAGGAAAGGATTAAAATGTCATCAAAGGTGAAAGAAGAAGTTTTCAGGGTGAAAACTCCAATTTCAATGAAATTACAGCAGTAGCCCTAGATAAATGCGAGGGTGGGTTGGCAGTAAGATTGGAGGCAGTCCATTCACTGATTAAATTTGATTTTATACGTATAGCCATGCTAAACCCCAATTATCGTTATTCAAGAAAAGCACCTGGATTAATCAGACCTGCCACATCCATCTTTTTCTAATGCCTATTCCACATTTATCTGACTGGCGGTGACTCTGACAGAGGAAAATTTTGCCAACTGATTTAAAACACTGATTAGTTTTACAGCCCTTATATTTCCAAGGTGCAGGTAAGAAGAGTCAAAATCAGACCTCTCCACTTTCTTCCCTTCCCTCCCAAACGGGGCTGGAAGAGCGAGCTGCGTGGCACCAGAGGGACCTGGGGAGCGTGCCCTCCAGCAGGGCTCCTGGGAGCATGGGGCCAGGTCTGGTGGCGTGCCCCAGGTGCAGGTCAGTGCTGGGGTTTCTCCCCTGTTCCATAAGTAATGTCACGAAGAGTGAGGTGCCCCAATATCGTCATTTTTAATGTAGGTGACAAAGTCTAATTGCAGGGGAGCACAATGGGATCCAGTGTGGGGATGAAGGCAGGAGTCTGTCTTGAGATGTAGGAGTATGCAGAACACCCAGTGCAACAAGTGACAGATAAGAGACTGAGTGTTGCAGACAGACACACGTGGCATTGGAGCCGCTTTGGTCAGGGAGTGCCCCTCCACGGGGAAGATATTGCACAGGAGAAGGTGCAACGAGAGGAGAAGCTGTCGGGAACAGGGCTGTGTCTGAGCTGGCCAGCTGTACATTATGGGCAGTGGTGGAGCGGCTGGAGACTGGCTTATTTGACTGATATGGACTTTATTAGTGCTCCCATCCCCTCCATATCACTAGGTCTGGCATGTCATCCCTCTCACATCCAGTGATAACCTCGTGTCAGGGGAGGAGAGGATGCTTTTTAATAATGTATCTTGGAGAGAGGCAGTTCTGGCTCTTACTGCCAGCGATAGCTGGGCTGTCTGAGTGAGGCAGGCTGAAGAAACACCCAGCCAAGCTCTCTAATTGTTTCTGGCCACTGATTGAATATAACAGCCCGTGGATTCTCAGGCTATTCCCTGCTGGCTGAAATGCCTGTGGAAAGACAGACTTTGCCACTACTTATACGTCTCTCTTGAGCCAAAGGAAATCTCTTCTTTATAGTTTCCTTCAGCAAGTGAGATGGCATCAGCTCTGTGAGTGGACAAATGTATTGAAAACCTGTCAAAATCCATAGTATTTTCAGAGATGCAGAGATGTTCAAGCTAGAAATGCTGTTATAATCAGCTAGTCTCAACTTCTTCCTATCACAAAGGTTGGAGAATCTCACCCGGGCACTTCTACAGTTTCCAAAGCTAGAAAAATTGAATCTAAAGGCAGACTTCAAATGTTTAGCAAGAAGGGAATTAGTACTGGCACAGACAGACAAGAGACAGTGTAGATTCTCCATTGCTTATGATTTTTTTCTTACAACTGGATGACTTTCTTTAGGATAAACTGGTACTAATCAGAATTATTCTACTGATCTAAACACAGGGAATGTGAATGCTTTGTTCTACCTTTGGCATCCAGAAGTCTTTGAAACCTGGGATGGCTGGGAAATGGGTTTGTGGGCTGCATTTTTTGATGTGTGACAAATCTGCTCACCAAGAACCTAGCAATGTACTGGGGAAAGTCTGGATGCTTGTGTGCATTTGTTTGGCTGCAGATTAAATATTGGCCATGAAACAGCATGTCCTGAGAACATGCATAAATGGGTTTCATAATAGCCAGTCTGCAGTATGAAGAACGATTCAGAGGAGGCCAAAAATTGGTTTCTTCTCCCTTTTTGATCTTCGGCTTCACTGTACCTTCCTCCTGTGAGTGAAGAACACAAGGCTGTGTGCTTGCTTTGTTAAACAATTCCAACTTTCTTTTCTTCGTATGCAGAATGATTATAGTCCTCCTGCCCTCTCTTGTTTCCCATTCTCTTCCTTCAGTTCCAACGGACCAGTTTCCAACATTTAGTCTCAATGCTCTGAAGCCTCCCCTGAATTGAACAGTGATGCGGCAAGATTTTGAAAGTTAATAATACATTTTTATGGAGAGGAAAAGCTCTTGAAGAAAAGCACGGGAAATTATGCACAGATCAGAATTTCTGAAAGATTTTGCAAGTTTATAAAGCCTTATAAATACAAAATGGGCTTCTCAGAGGGACAGCCTGAACACTTCCTGAAGCCAGGAAAATCACCATGTAAATAGTCTGAGCAGAGTGCAATGCTTTCTGCATACTTCCTGGCAATGCAAATGCTAGCAGCCCTCTTCTCAGAGGTCCTATCTTTATAAGCAACCACTAGCACAGCTTCTATCTTTGCTGGATTTCCCAACACGTTTTTGAAGAGCTGCCTGACTTCTATTCCATGCACAGTTTTGCAGTTCCCCGAGTGTCAAATCTGGGATGGGATTTCCACCCCTCCTTTCCTTCATCACTGCCAAATCCACGTGGTTTCTGATCTCTCCCCAAGCCAACCTCACTTGCTCGACAACTTTTTCCCTCTCAGTCTGAGCTGGGTTCCCAGTGCAACCTCCGTCTGTTATTTCCTAGAGGGCAAACAACCCACCAAAGGGAAATATTTTAGGATTTATTCCTCCTCGTTCCCTTCCTTTGCTTCAATCTGGTATCAAAACCTCTTTTCAAAGCATCCCTCCTGCTCTTGGCAAATATTCAGAATAATTTGGCTTTCCCTCTCTACTCTGGAAAGATTTTTCTTTCCTCTCTGTCATTCAGGCATAGGCAAAGTTCTAATATTGTGGCTGCTGAACAGCTCTGCAAAGGAATCAGAGGTAATATAGCCAACAGGACTGAGGACTTGCGGTGGTGGTGAGTTTGGCCAGAATTTGCGTGCTATGTGCCATTATGCCGTGTGTACATACAGTGATGTGACTTCATGGCGGAATACTACATTGGCTGTGACACAAGTATGTGGTCAAGAGATGAGGGAATCTTGACTTATTGAGGACGCAGGTAGTAGAAAGTCCTCATGAGCTAACTGGAATATGATGCAAAATATCCAGGGCCAGACTAGGAGATGAGGGTCTTTGGCTCCTACTGTGAGCAGCCTGTGAATGCTAATGCTGCTAATTAGTTAAGGGAGATGCTGTTATAAATAGAAGAGCTGACTGAATCTTTTTATGGCAGATAAGCTGTACAATGAATTTAATCATTTCCTGTTTAAGAGCATGGTGATATTTATAAAGCTATTTTTAATTGTTCATTACTGATAATTACTTGGTTTAAAAAAGAGACAGCATTATGAAAGAATTGATCTATATGTTTATCAGAAATTAACATCAACCAAAATGCCCCCGTCAAGTTCGCTACCGGGGAAGATTGCCTAGGTAGCAGATACATGTACTTTTACAATGATTTTCTGGCTGACATGAATTTTAAGCACTCACATTTCTCCTCTCGCCATGTTTCTTTTACTGTAAAATAAGCTCCTTTCTCTCTGTCCATGGGACAGTGGACAACGGGACTTGCCTTAGACAGGGAAAAGAGATTCTCTGCAAAGCCCAGACTTTGTTTGAATTGCTGTTCTCACCAGAAGAGTGACCCATGAAATACAAATTTATACATGAAATAAATTCCTATGTCAGAAAATCCCCTGATCTTTAACACGTGGGGAGTTGCAGCAGGCTAACAGCTGGTGCTTCATCGCTTGTGTCCAAATGCTGTTGCCCACGTGCTTGACAGTGAATTAGCTGCTACTAATGGATAGCCGGACTCTTCTGGAGTGAAACATTTACAAGAACCGACATGCTGCCAAGTTTAAAGCCTGGAAACACAAGGCAATTTCAAACCTGTCATTTCCTCACAGAAAGGGGATTATTGCTTTGTTATCAGCAAAGGTACTATGTTATGTAGCGTTCCTGCCCTTGAATTATCTAGGTCATATGGGATGGCCGTGGGTTGTATTGAAAAATGCATCTTTGGGGTCTGTGTGTTTGTATAACATATACATGTCTATATAAACCTCTAGCATGGAATTCACTGCTTATGTGCATACCCAGTGCAGTTGCACAGACCACATACATATAAGGGTCAGTACTTATAAAGTCGCCAATTGCCTTAGCCTCTGTAACAAAGATATATCGTTAGCTCGGCTCCCACTGTTTTCAGCATTCAAGGTGCTTCCCATGATAGGTATAACGAATCAGTGCAGCACCTGAGGCACTGATTGAAGGTAAAGTTGGCAAATACCCTTGCTTTATTCTTCGTGCCTTTGGCTTGTATAGCTGAACTCCACTGCTTTATCCAGTGAAAGGTGCTCTGAGAGCCATCTCTTGATCACAGCATTTCTATAGCTGTGCTTATTTCTGTTCATCAATACATAAAGGATCTGGTAGCTGATAAAGTTGCCAGTTCACATAAAGTGTGCATTGTGCTGTTGCATCAAGAAAAGAAGCAGCCGAACCCGCTTTCACCGTGGGTAAGGCATCTCGTGGGTATATATATCTCGTGGCATATTCTTAGGGTGCTCTCCAGTCTTTTCTTTTGCACACTTATTTCCTCTGCTTCACAGTCTTTAGTTACACTAGCCTGAAAAATCACTTTGTTCAGAATGTGCATATTTCTTGAGGAACATTTTTAACTTGAATATAAGTTGCTTTCTCACAGCTCCTCAGAAAGCTGAGAATGTATTCAGAGTATCCAAGGCTAATATCCTGTAGTTTTCCAACAGAAGTTGTCATCATGATTTACAGAAAACAGCATCCAGCCTTACATGAGATATAACAATGATTCCATCATCTTGTGTAGTGAAATAAGTATGTATGTGTGATGTATCTATACATCTATAGTATATGCCTATACATATACATCTTTGGCACTTCACTTATATAAGATATCGGTTAAAATAATGTGTTTGAATATTTAGACTATAAACAAAACATTGGTTATGAACTTTGAATAAATTCTTATAGTTAATATGCATATACATTTACCTTTGCAGGGCAGTACCTGCTTAATAAAATAGTGGTGTACTACCGAATTGCCTTTGATTTACAGCAGCAGCAATGTGCTGACTAACTCAAAGGAATTGAGACAGCAGGTCTGGCTCTGTCATGAGATTTAATGTATTTCTTTTAACTGTTTCTTTCTAAGTGCAAGGCAGCTGCATCAGTCAGTAGGCATTGGCATGTTTTAAAAGGGCACTTCCCTCACAAAAGCAGGTATAAGTCATGGGAAATTTAAATTCCTCGCTGCATGAAAACCAGAGGGTGAAGAGAGGCTGTTTGGAGGGCTCATTGTTTGAGAATTTATTTTAGGAAGCATTTCATCAGTAAATCTGTAGACTTCACCACTTCTTAGTCTAAGCCAAGTAGGAAAAAACATAATTTTTCCTGTCAACACCTTGGATTAAAAATGATGAAACAAGCATTTGTGGCAGGTTAATTGTTCCTTGGGTATTTGCAACCCCTGCACAGAGTGGGTGTGAATATTAACTCCGGCAAGTAGCAGGCTTACCACACGGGGAGGCTGTATTAGCCAGATGTATATGGTCCCCAGTAGGCTCCCTACCCAGACAGCGTGTGCACGACAAGGTCAGCTCGACCTTCCTTAACTGCTAGCTGAATCAGTAAATACGGCATTACGGAGCTCGCAAAGCAAAGCAGCAATGCAGCCTGCGATGGAGGGAGGGGAGGAAGACGGGTTTGGAGTAGAACTATTATTCTTTAAGAAGACCATAGCTATAAAACCATGACACAAAAATGTTTAGTAGATGTTTCCATCTCCCATGTAAATATCCAACTCACTCGCCTATCACACAGGTACGCAAACACAGCTTCTCTTTTTCCCAGAGACCTATGGTCATGTTAAAGCAAATAGCTGCTGCACTAACATTTGGATTCACCTAAGATTAGCTGGAGTAGCATGTATTTACACCTGGAAATTGTCAGGATAATATACCATCAAAGCAAGAACTGTATTTTTATGATTGCATCTAAATATATGTTCTAGGGCTTTGTTTTCTCTTGATATTTCATTCTGCTCGGATCTCCAGATGTGTGTGCACATCTGGAAATGCAGGGAAATGCTGTAAGCAAAGTGACAGCAGAACCAGAGTGGCCAGGGCTGGTCTTTCCACTCGGGTCCTGAGAAGAGTATTCAGAGGAGGCTGACTTGTCTGCCCCTGTGCTGGAGCTCTTTGACTCTCCAGAGGCTGTCAGCATGAGTAGCACTTTGATAAAGCCAGGTTACTCAGTCTGATCTAGGGGGTAAAGTTCAAAATCAAATTTGCAGTAATCTTTTATATTCATCCAATCTCTTGTCACTCTTGTGCCTAATACAACTGTTAATGCATTTATTCTTGCAACGCTGTCTTGGGGCAGAGTGCTTCTATAATCTTGATTTTGCAGAGAGGGAGCTGAACTGCAGTCAGCTGGAGAAGGTCAGGCAGGAAAGCTGGAGGCAGAAAAGGGAGCGCAACAACTTTCTTAAACCCTTAGAGACGTTTCTGCCCATCAGACTAATCCTGTGGGGGATGAGGATTGAGCAGGGCAGGCACACAGGCATGGAGCTGTGACTCACTTTTACCCTTTCAGTGCCTTATGCTAACGGATGTCTCCACCTCAGCCAGAGGTAAGAGCAGTAGCAGCTGCATTCCTGGGATACGTATAGGTGACACTTGCTTTTGAGTTTGGGCACCAAGGATAAGGACAAAGCCAAAGCAGCCCCTCAAGTTTCATTTCAAAGCTGCTTCTGAGGGATCCAAAGGGATCATGGTGAGAAATGACAGCAGGGAGGGCAAAAGGGAGAACGGGTAAAGAGGGCATTCTTGAAGGAAAATACAAGGTTTTGGAAAAAGGCATCCAGCCTCACTCCGTGCTGGGAGGAGAGGCTCCCAACACCGTGGTGGTGGCACCGACAGCTCAGGAGTGAACATGCTCTGCCTCTTTGGCACTGAACTTGCTTTGGATTTATGCTGGTATGTGTTGGGGAGCAGAAATGAGACCCTCTTCTGTTCTTCTGCCCTGAGGCTGCTCTCCCCCCACCCGTTGCGACCCCTGTGGCAGATGCTGACAGGTCTGGATGGTGACACCTCTCCTCTCGGGACACACTCTCATCGGAGAATGCCAAGACATTTTGGGCAGCACCGACAGCCATCACCCTGTCTGTCATTAGCAGCCTGGCTGATTTCAGTGTGCCTCTTTGGGAAGGGACTAGGGAGACAGCCCCAAGATACATCTAATCATCTGTGATTTTTGCAGTGATGCATTATCATTGCTTTGCACCCTGTGTCATATGGTTCTTATTTACACACAAATTCCTGCTTTGCTTTGCTTTCAGTTTTCTTTGCTGTCCCCAGGGATTAATGCAGCTTGTTGTTGTGAATCCAGCTAGACATGGGGCAGAGCTGGGAGGTCATGTCCCAAGATTAAGTTTTGATCTTGGTCTCATTCCTAGCTTTAATTTTGTGACCAAGATATAAATCAAATATAAATACATGGGCTTGAGTCTGTCTTAAACACTTTCTGAGATATCTTAATAGTGATGTTCCTGCTCGACACTGCTATGTGAAGAATTCTGCACCAATTAATTGTGTACCTGGATTTCACTTTTGCCTTTAGCTGGATTTAGCCCCAGTGGCCCAAAACTCATTGTCTTGTGTGGGTGAGGGGAGGTGCAGGTCTCTCAAAAAGCAGCCAAAGAGCTCATCTGCTAAGTCTTTTTGCGGTGACTGTTCAATACTTCATGCCAATGACTAAGTGCAGTGACCCAGCAGCAGTCCCCAAGTTTGTTATCTCACTTGGTCCACCAGGAGAGCGTGGGGGCATGGCAGGGTGGGCTACAGCCAGGACTGTTCCCCAGGACACCCTGCTGCCCCGCAGTTGATTTCAGGGTGCGCTCCCCTGCAGAGCTGGCAGAACAGATGCGTGAGTGTGATAGCACCTCCTGAAAAACATCAAGTTTGTTCTTTTGCAGGTGTTTTCTTTTTCCTTTTCCTCCTGTGCTATTTTTACTCCGGTTTGAACCGGTGTTTAATTTGCCTCTTTTCACTTCTTGCCTCTAATAACAACTCTCTCTCATCTCACTGCTTTGCCTGATCATTTTTCCTCCTTCTTTGTCAGATGTCTGGTTTCTCATGTTCTTCTTTCTTCTCCCCCTGTGTATTCAGTCTTGCACACTCCTCTTCACATACATTTTCCTGTATTGTTTATCTGCATAGCTCCCCAGGGCATGTTCGGTGGATGTCTTATGAGGCAGCAGAAAAGGTCCCGATCCCGCCAGCTGCTCAGACATGGGCACACAGAGAGCCATTTCCATGAGTGGAGCAGATCAGGAGACTAATCTCTGCTAAAGAAAGCCACTGGACCACTGTTTTCCTTTTGATCAAGCTGTTGCGATGGTCCCACACCTTATTCCTGAGCTTCAGCCTACCTTCTCCCCCACTGAATTTGCTCTTTTGCAGGTGTGTCTCAGTCCTGTCACAAAGAGTAACACATTAGGTGTCCCTGTGTGAGAGCTGGACTTAATGAAGTCTAGTTTCCTACGGGCTTGTTTCCTGTGGCTGGCTGACTGTGATTTCTAAGAAAAAAAGATCTGACTCTGGCTTTTTGTCTTGTTGGAGCTTCATGTGGGCCTCTCGGTGGCCCTTTTCTGACACCTCTGCAGTCCGTCCCCTGTTCAAAGGGCTTTTGTGGTCTCTCATACCCAGATACCTGTTTTCAGAAAATCGATAGGAACTCCCTTACCATCCTGTCCTCTACCACGCCAACAGACTCAGTTGAAACAAGGCACAGGCTTTAGCAGAAGGGTTCAGGGTTGCAGTGGGATTGCCAAAGCCATGTTTTCCTCAGGAAGAGGGCAGCTAGGCTTGCCACAAGATAGTTTTTCTGTCTTTCTGCCTTTCAGCCCTGCAGCAACAAGCGGGCTGAGCGAATTCTCCCCACCCATTTGTGGTTAAATATGGGGACCTTCAGCTACACGTGGTTGTCTTCATCTGCGGCACCTCCCAGGACAGGCTGCCTTAGCTTCTGAAACCTGATGACAGCAGGTTCCTTCAGACAAGTGTGTGGTTGTCAGTCTGCGGGACCATCCCGTTTCATCTTGAGGGCGCTCACAAGGCATGAGCGGGACAACCAGGGGATCAGGCCCAGCCAGCACGGGTTCATGAGAGGCAGGTCCTGCTTGACCAACCTGATCTCCTTCTATGACCAGGTGACCCACCTAGTGGATGAGGGAAAGGCTGTGGATGTGGTCTACCTGGACTTCAGTAAGGCCTTTGACACCGTCTCCCACAGCATTCTCCTAGAGAAGCTGGCGGCTCACGGCTTAGACAGGTGTACTCTGCGCTGGGTCAAAAACTGGCTGGACGGCCGGGCCCAGAGAGTTGTGGTGAATGGAGTTACATCCAGTTGGCGGCCGGTCACGAGCGGTGTTCCCCAGGGCTCAGTTTTGGGGCCGGTCTTGTTCAATATCTTTATCAATGAGGGGATTGAGTGCACCCTCAGTAAGTTTGCAGATGACACCAAGTGGGGCGGGAGTGTTGATCTGCTCGAGGGTAGGAAGGCTCTGCAGAGGGACCTGGACAGGCTGGATCCATGGGCCGAGGCCAACTGTATGAGGTTCAACAAGGCCAAGTGCCGGGTCCTGCACTTCGGCCACAACAACCCCATGCAGCGCCACAGGCTTGGGGAAGAGTGGCTGGAAAGCTGCCTGTTGGAAAAGGACCTGGGGGTGCTGGTTGACAGCCGGCTGAACATGAGCCGGCAGTGTGTCCAGGTGGCCAAGAAGGCCAATGGCATCCTGGCCTGTATCAGAAATAGTGTGGCCAGCAGGAGTAGGGAAGTGATCGTGCCCCTGTACTCGGCACTGGTGAGGCCACACCTCGAATACTGTGTTCAGTTTTGGGCCCCTCACTACAAGAAGGACGTCGAGGTGCTGGAGCGTGTCCAGAGAAGGGCAACGAGGCTGGTGAAGGGTCTGGAGCACAAGTCTGATGAGGATCGGCTGAGGGAACTGGGGTTGTTTAGCCTGGAGAAGAGGAGGCTGAGGGGAGACCTCATCGCTCTCTACAACTCCCTGAAAGGAGGTTGTAGCGAGGTGGGGGTCGGTCTCTTCTCCCAAGTAACAAGCAATAGGACAAGAGGAAATGGCCTCAAGTTGCGCCAGGGGAAGTTTAGATTGGATGTGAGGAAAAATTTCTTTACTGAAAGAGTGGTGAAACATTGGAACAGGCTGCCCAGGGAAGTGGTGGAGTCCCCATCCCTGGAGGTATTTAAAAGACGTGTAGATGAGGCACTTAGGGACATGGCTTAGTGGGTGGTGGTGTTGGGTCGATGGTTGGACTCAATGATCTTAGAGGTCTTTTCCAACCTCAATGATCCTATGATTCTATGATTCTATCCCCAGTCAATTCCCTGACCAGAGCCTTCCCCTTTGTCTGGGGCTCTTATCATGGTGGGTGGCTATAAGGCTACAAATTAACAGAAATAGATAGAGGGAAGAAGGAAGGGTACAACTAAGGATATTGCTGGGTGACTCTACCTACATCTGGGACTTAAGCTCCTATCTGGCCAGGTCTCTCATGCACGCATGTATTTTGGGTTTTCAAAGAGTGGGAGTAGTCTGGTCAAATTTTCCTTTTGCATTTTCAATTTCCTTCTCTCCCCCTGCCGCCAAATATCTCTCTCTAGCAGAAAAAGACCAAGAGAGTAGTGTGCCTGGCAAAGATCTGCCAGATAAGTGACCCTCTGCAGGTTAAAAAAAAAAAAATCAAAGTCCTGTTTAGTTATTCTTGTATTGTTCAAAGTGCTGAGACCCTATTCCAGAAGAAGCCATTTAAATTCTCATCCAACCCCAAATCCTGCCAGGCTTACCCTGAAGGGGTTTTCCATGTCATTCCTGGTGGTGTTGGGTCAGCCTTGTGTCCTGTGTCGGCACAGGATGGTGCAGGACAAGTTGCATGGCACCGCAGACACCTGCCCTGCGAGAACTGGACCTCCCGCTGCAGGAGTCAGTGTGGTCCCATCACCAGGAGCTGGCTCCTGCCCTCACTGGTGAGGGGGTTGGGTCTGACCCCCAACAATCATGAGCTGCAGCAAATGCGGTAGTTGTCCAGATGGTTAAGTGGGAATGTTTTTCCCATCTCTGTGGGAGTTTTGAAGATTTGTAAATTATTTTCTTGCTTGGTGTTTTGGAACAGAAATTAAAATCTCAAATGGTTCATGGCAGGTTTGGAAAAGAAACAAGGAGTCAGGACAACCTCAATATTTTATCTTTGATTTTGACTTTTTAACATTTTGTTTACTTCTTCAAAAGCCAAGAAATCAGTTAACATGCAGAATAAAAGTGTTTCTCATGAACAGAAAAGAAGAAAAGTTTCTTCCATCTTCTTTTTCCCACAAAAGGCTTAAACTTACAGCAAAGAAACATTTAAAAAAAGAGAAAAAAAGAAACAAACTGACAGGTGAGAGGAATGACTGATGACTGAAGGGGTTATTGGGAATGTGCTGTTTGTACATCTACTATATCATGAGCCAAAGCTAAGAGTCAAACTGAAAGACATCCAATTAGTTAACAGTTAACCTCTCCATTTAACTATGTTTTAAAAAGTCAAATAATAGCAGGAAGAAGCTGGGCTCACTGCCGCCTCTGCCCCAAAATATAATTGTTCATTCTCATAGCCTGGCCAGAGGCCAGCTGCTTTCAGGCTTTTAGCCACAGGGTACATTTAGAAACAATTCTGTGCTCCTGATTTCTTGTCAGTCCAGGTGAAATCATTGTAAATAACCATTTCAAGCATGCCCATGTCCAAACAGAGTGTGGTGTTGGGTTCTCTGGGGTTGGTTGGAGCAGGGAGCAGAAAGGATGAATAGCTCCAGAGCAGAGCACTCGAGCCTCTCCAGGGTCTTCTCCTGCAAACATCTGCTCATAGCCTGAGGGTGATTTTTCCTGCCAGGATCAGATTCTTCAGCAAACGTGGGGGGCTTGATTGAGGTCTGCTGATTGAAATCTGGTCAGTGCAGTCCCCTGATGGTGTCAGTTCACCACAGCCTTCTGTGGGTTGGATGAAACCCCGAGGAAAAGACAAAGCCATTGCACAGAGCTGTAGAAATACCCACGTGAGGGAGGCAAATCTCCAAGGAAAGCCTCTACCTGAGAGTGTTTGGCCATTACTTTTCCTGTGGATCTAGGGATGACTTTTGTGAGCACCCCAGGCTAACCTGACTGCTATAGGACAACATATGACCAGTGAAGTCCTCTTTTATTTATTTTAAAATATCTCTACAAGAAAATTATTAAAAAAAACCCAACACCTTTTTTTTTATTTCAATCATACAGAGGGAGCAGGGAACAGGTTTGGATTTTTTTTAAACCTTCTATATTTTCTATAGATACTGACATTTTCCCTTGAAAATAAGTGAAGAAAGACAGCAAGCAAGCAGTAGAAAGCCAGCTCTGATTAAATCCCAAGCCTCTCAGCTGTTGCATTCAATCTCTTTGCCCTGTTTGCCTTCCCTGCTGTCTAAGAAAGCTTCTCCACTGTGCACGGCCCTTTTGCTGGAGGGGCGGGATGGAGGTGATGGTGGTGATTGCTAAATCATTGTGACTATGGAAACCGCTGCACTGCTCCACTCTAGCACTTGCCACCATTTTTGTGGCACCTCTGGGGAGCTGGTACTGCCAGATCCACCGGTGTGTTTGATCAGGGAGGAAAATAGATACCAGATCCCTTTTCTGTGCCTGTGGCTCTTCTTCTGAGCTAGTGACTGAGGACCACTCACAAAGTCTATGAGGTGCAGTCAGAATGGCTCTATTTCATTCCCTGCAAAGCTTGTGCTCCTGCAGAGTTTGTGTGCTCAATGCCTGATTTCCCCTGTAGGGAGAGGACCTGCTCCCCAGAAGAGCAGAAGCATTTCCAGGCTTATTTCTATCCTCTCATGTGTGAGCTACAGACTGGTTTCATCATGCCTTAGTACTCATATAAATATCTATGTATATCTAAATTTATAGCGTATCTCCATCTCTGCCTATGAATGTGTGCACTCATACACATACACTCACACAAACTGTAGGTGGCACTTTGAGAATTAGCAAAGATGCTGCTGTGGCCTGTGTTGGGGCATGGTTCTATGCACACCAAGCCAGGGGGAAGGAGGAACGAAAAAAATGAACCAGTTACCGGTACGGAAGGCAGAGAGAGAGCAGAGGCTCCCTGGAAAAAATACCCCTTTAGTTCCTCACATTCACGGGGACTGCAGCATTCGGCTGCTGACAGCCCCTTTAGGAGACATGTGCCAATACCCTGTAATTTTCTTTACAGTATGTTTTACTTATCTGCCGCAGAGGAGGAGGTCTGCTGTACTTATCACCCCAGGAGTTCAGCTGGATACAAATGTTAACCGACCAGAGGAGAAACAGCTTGCTCCAAAGGTTTTATCATCGTTTAGTACGTAGCAAGCGAGTGCCAGGCGCAGATTATGCATTTACAGAGCTCCTGGCCCTTGCCTGCCTGAATTGTCAGGAGAGAAATTCAAACCACACTGTGATCAATTTGCTGTCTGTCAGCAACTGGGAACTGAAGGGCAACCCTGGATCGATCCGTTCTTGGAGCACTGTCTTCGTTTCAGAGATTACCTCGTTTCTGCTATGCTATATCAACACTTCAGGTGCTGGGTGTTAAAGAGCTCTGCGTGTGCATGTGGGTGTCACCTTTGCCTGATGTCTTATAGAGGAAGGTATATGAATTTTCCACAAAACTTGCTCTGTATATGTTTAATGCTGCTCTGTATGAGACGGAGATTGGCCTCTTCAGTTGTGTGCCATAGTTCTACGCCACACAGGGGGTCCTGTCTTTCATTCTGGGCAACATGAGCCTAGATTTCGGGAGATTATTCTGTGCTTGCCATGAAGCTCTGAATGCCCCTGGAATGTACATCCATGAGTGTAATACTAGAGGATGATAATGGAGGAGTTTGCTGTGGTTCACATGCTGAGGAGCCAGGAAATGCTTCTCAGCCTGCTGAAATGGCATCACATGAAAACTTTCAAAGTTTCTGGCCTTTCCAGCATCTAGGAGAGGATCTGGGAATGTCACCATTAATTTTTAAAAAGGACTAAGTGTCTTCGAAGTCTGTAAGAGTGGGGCCATGATGTGAAGAGTTTTGATCATTTGTGTTTTGGAAATTGTTGCTCTCTTACTCCTTGGAGGTGGCCTCAGGGTCCCCAAGGTGCCAGCCTTTTAGAGTGTCTCACTTAGAGAGCTTCTCTCAGCTGGTGTGACGTGGACCCCAATAGCACCTGAAAAAACAACCATGGGAGGGGAGTGCCATTTCACGGGCATGTGGTGTATTCTTAGTTTTTTGCAATGAGACTTAGCAGCCCAAAAGGTAGAAGCGGACTGGGGCCACATGCCTGTAACCCACTGGCAGAGGCAGTCCCCTCTCTACCAACCGTTGGGCAAATTATTTCTATTCCTCTTTCCCACTCGGAGCACCTTTGTGCACTGATTGCTGCAAGCTTGGGTGGAGCAGGGTGAGCAGATGGACTTCTTTTTGCCTAAGGCTATAGGCCTTATTTATCATCCACCCTGGTGCTGATGAGTCTGAAGTTCTCTGCTTGGGGAAATGAGCTGGAAGTATGTATAATGTGGGCTCTGCTTTACAGTCTTTTCTTTCTTTTTCTTTTCATTTTGTTTCAGATGGATGCCTTGAAGACGCTGCTGTGTTAGTCATGGTGTTTAAAGTGCAAGACTGCATCTTGCCTGGATCTGCATAAGTGAATGAATTTGCAGGTCTATCCAGGACCTTGCATGAGCACAGTCCCAGGTAAATCTGCATTCATAATCCGAGGTATTCCTAGGGATATTTGTCTAAGAAGGCTGCATTTCAAAAAGATGTCAAGACTGATACACCCCCAGAATCACAGCTTCGTCCCATCCCATCCTATCAATACTTCTCTGAAGTTTTCTAATGATAGCAAAAAGCCCAGCTGTGTAAAATCCACAGCTTTATTTCTTTTTTCTTCCCGCCCTCTCCCCTGCTGAACTCCCTTGAGTATGACATCAGCTTAAGCACTGTTCATTTAGGATCTTCAGCTTTCAGTGCCAGATGACAATGGAGCCAGCAAAGCGTGCTTTGTCAGCTTTGATTATGTTCGGTATGGTGTAGCACAACAGCTGGAATAATTGAGATAATCTCTCGGCTCCTGGGGGGGGGGCCGGGAAATGATGCTGAAGCAGGGGGAAAAAGCAATGAGGAAGGAGAATTGGCAGCACAGGAACGAGAGTGCTATAGTGCAGGGGCGTTTCGGCAGCTGGCAGGTTTCAGCAGCTCTTTGGAGTACTCGCACCAGGAGGATCTGGTCCGGTTGTTAACTGGAGTGCCGTGGAAGGTACGTCATCACAGTTTGTCTGAGACATACAAATCCCTTCAAATAAGAAGGGACAATGTTTTTGACTGTTTGTGAGGCCCAATTTACTGCAGTGCGAATGTGCTGTGACTTTCACACTGAAGATTGCTGAGGTGCTTTGAATAAATTCTGTCCCAAGTCTTGTTCATAAAGTCAGTGGAGGGTCACAGTGACAGCAGCCCTGAGCAGCCAATTCTTGAAGCAGGCAGAGGACACTACTTCTCTGAAAAGCACTGTGAGCCCTGCCTGTGCACACAAAGGCCTGCTACACCAGGGGCACTCTGCAGGAGCAGCCTTTCTTGACTATTTGTACTGCTTTATCTTAATCAAAAACATTTACCTGAGTTTGGAAGAAGTTGAAGCCTGCCCAGGTTTACTCTGCTTTGGATGCAAGGGCTGTCTGCAAAACCAGCCAAGAAACAGTGGATCCTGCTCTTAGCTTAGGCTTGCAGTGCATACAGTTGTCGCTCCATCCTTCCAGGACCAAACAACTGTGAGGCTATTTTGAGATTTACAGAGTGGAAAACAGTTAAGTTATAACCTCATAACCATAGTGGTTGCAGAGTCTTGGAAATTAGTGGTGATGCATATACTTCAGGGCTCTCAGCAAGGTGTTATCCCAGCATTCAGTTCCATCTAACCTGGCAATCAGGTTTTCCTGAATGGTAACTAGCCCACTTGCAGCAGTTACCTTCTGCTTTCAGCATTTGTCACCAGCCCCTTACTCAAAGATAAGATTCACCTTTTTGATCTTTAAAGGTCCCTTCCAGCCCAAACCTTTCTGTGATTCTGCTTTCCCTCTCCATCACTCTGTTGTCCTTCCTTTCTCTACCAAAAGTGATACCCCTGTTTCTGCAGGTGTCTACAGCTCCAAACCAGTTTCTGGATCTCAGGTAACCCTTGAGAGGCAGTCACATATGCTTAAAGCAAAAATAACAGTCTGAAAAGTAAGCTGAGGAGCCTGTTTTGGATGCTACATGTACATAACTATGTATTACAAAAACCCTAACATGCCGTGGTAAACTTTACTTAACAGACTGCTTAATCTCTACAAATGTTAACCTCCAGGTTTTTAGTTACTGAGCTGGTGTTTTATGATGTCATTGTCTAATTGAAATGTGTTCATTCCTTCTCCAAGTGCCACTGCTAAGCATTTTACTGATATATAGCAAGAGAACTGGATGGGATTTGCTTTCTTTCAGAATAAACTTCGGAGACAGATGGTGTTCAGACAGTACAGATGTGACAGCTTCTATTGCCTTCTTTATGGAGTTTTTCTTGCCAGCTAAGCACTTTTCTTTTCAAATGACAAAATTGTAATTTTGACAGGCACCACAGAAAAGCAGGCAGGAATCAGGAGGAAGGAGATTTAGATTTGTGCATCCTCAGTAATGAGGGCATTTGCTTCCAAAACCAGAGCTGGAGGTAGCTGGAGCCCAGTTCTCATTGTCCCTTGAGCTCAGGCCATTGCATATAGAGCAGCAGTTTGGATAGTCCCAATCCTTCCCTCTCTCTACTTTTGCATTGTTTACCTGGAGCTTTCAAAAAGAGACCAATGGCTCACTCTTTTGTTACAGATGGGGAGACTGAGGCTCAGAGAAGGGGTCTGAGCTGCACAGCATTGGGAAGGAGGGGGAGGTCTGGGAATAGAGCCCAGCTTGCCTTGGTCTGGAGCCAACTCAGCAGGCTCCAGACCCAATCACTCCCCTAAGGGTGGGTGGGGAGCAGAGGGTGAGGGCAGGCAGACCTGGTGCTGCTGGTGGAAGCAGACTCCCAGAGCCAGGTCGCATTTATTCCAGTATTCAAACCCTTGCAGGTTGGGCAGATTCAGAACAACAGATTTGTTAGCAACGTTTTTTTTCCTTGTACAGCTCAGGTGCTTGAAACAATGGAAGAACTGCTATTTCATTTGACGTCATTAATATGCTGTTATTTACCATGGGGAGAAATGGCAAGACTATTTTGCATGGAGGATAAATTATCCTTTGCAACTCACCATCGCGGATTATCACAAAGGTGAAGAGCTCAGTAGAAGAGGTGTAGTTCAACTCCTTCCCTATAAAGCTTCTTATGGGCGGTCTTATTGTGATGTTATTGTGCACCCCAGACAGGGCTATCCTAGGAGGTGGGTTGGAGCTTTTGCCTCGAGCAGTCCTTGGAACTCTGCTGGTACTGTGGATGCTTTTCACTGCTAGCTAGTTGCCTACCACTAGCACTAAAAGCCCTGGGAAATAGTGATAAGGAAGGACAGGTCTGGCTCTAGCCCATTTCTTAGAAGCTGTTCACCTTTCATAAGCCAGTGCTTTCAGCTGTGTAAGTTAGAGAATGAAATCATAGCTGCCCTGAAACCCATGGAACTTGTGCCAACTGGGCTGGAGTTTCAGTCCGGAACAAAGACTAGACCTCTCTGAAATACTGCAAAATGTGAAATTTTGGCCACAAGCCTCTCTCACTTTTGAATGAAGAGTGAAATTTATTTATTTATTTATTTATCATTGCAAGGGGCTCTAGAAGCCAATTTTCCTCCCTGGGAAGACAGCTGAGTCTGTGCTGCCTGCACTGGATACTCAGGGCCACTCTCTGAACCAAACTTGCTCCCTGCTCTGATGCCAACCTGGCAGGATGGGCACGGTTGGAACAGGGTCTCTGGTGCACCCAGAACAGAGCTGAGCATAGCTGGCAGCTTGGCACAATGCTGCTACGAAGTTCAGGCAGTTTATTTGCTGTCGTGAAGACCGGGCAGGCTGTCAGCAGGCTGCTGTCATGCATTTCTCTCTGCAGGCTACCTGCGGACACATGGCTAGGGAATCTAGGTGTCTGACAGAGATGGCTCTGTCTCTGTGTATTCATAGTAGCTGCATAGCTTTAATGTGCTTGTGTTCATGGGTTGTTGTTAATTTTCATTTCTGATACCAGTCAACAGAGAAAGCAAAGTCTCTGGTTCAGAGAAAAAGCCAACCTAGGACTGTGAGTCTCGCATTAATCTGATGGTGACTAGAAATCTTGCACAGTCTCCTGATCCGACTGTTGTGTCTGCAGTGAGGACAGCAGGTGCTGAGGACCTGCCTTGACACTATGGATAAGATGATGGAAGGGCTATCTGCTCCCCACAGCAGCAGACCTGCTGCCAGCGGTCCTCCTCACTGTTGGCCGTGTGCTCCCACCCTGTCCCTCGTGCCAGCGCTGGCGCTTGGCTGCCCCTGGGGTGAGTCTGTTCAGGGGCTAAACCAGCAAATAATTTTCTTTTGGTTCAGTGCTTTGGACTAGCTCTGCACAGGGGCCAGATGAGAGGTGGTGTGAGCATGAGGGACAGCCCCAGCCCTAGTTCTGCAGCAGCTAATTGCCACACCAGTTTAGCTGAATCCAAGATACGGAGACAAACTCTTTGCTGGTTTTGGACCAAACCTGACTTCAAACCCATGGGTGGCTGGTGCAAAGATATGGCATGAATTTGCTCTTTGGTTTCAAAGGGGATGAGCTGTCTGCAGTAAATCAGGCAGGTTTTGCTTGACTCTTCCTGGCAGTGCAGCCTCTCTTGCAAATCGTTCTGCTCTTAGATGGCTATGGTTTCAATTCATCCAGCTTCTAACGTATTTTGCTGTTTATCAGTTTAATTGCAAGGGGCCCATTGCTATGCTATCTGACTACAGAGTGCCAATTTAAGTGTCTACAACCCTGAAAGTGCAGTGTCCATATTCCCAGGCCCAAATCCCTCTGCCTCGTGCAAGCATGCTGTGTCAAACTAGATAAGTGGGTAAATGCTAAAAATTTAGCAATTTAGCACGCGTGCAAAGCTGCCAACTGGCAAGAATCTTCAGAGCGGTAAGATGAAGCATTCTGAGTTACAGAACAAAATGTCTGTGCTGGGATGCTGAAATACATGTATTTAATGTACTGTTACTGAGGTTTAGTGGCAAACCAGAATGAAAGCTATTTAAACAAATCCTTGCTTCACGTAACGTTGCTGTAGTCCAAGTCATTGCTCAGCATATCACGAAAGACACTATTATCCAGCTTTTGTTCAATGCCAATTACTTTTCTTCTTCAAATAATAAGGAGCATTTTTTAAAAAAATGGGTTTTGCTTAGACATTAGGGAAAATAGAGTTAACAGACATCAGAACCTTCTGTCTTGGGAAAGTCGCTGTGAGGCAGGCACAAATATAACAAAAGTAATTATAAGTAAATGCTGATAATTTATTTACTGGGATAGTAGCATTGTTAAAGATGTCAAAATCCTGTTTTATCTGCATCTGCACGAGTAGGCTTTTTGAAAGAGTTTCCATGTCTCCAGCAGCGAGACTCTAAGTTTCCAATGAGGCTGTGAGAAACGCAAGGACTTCCCCATTGCAGCGGAGAGGAAAGCTCACATTGGGATTTGGAGACGAGTGGTCCCCATTTGAGAAGAGGAGTTCAGCCAGAAGGTCCAAGTCGGACTGGGCTCCTGTGTGAACATCAGTCTGGGTTGCATCATGTAGGGATGGGCGTGAAAGTCACTTTGGCCATCTGAAAAAGGTTTAGTACATTAGGTGACTGTTAGACAATAACTCCTGTAGAGGAGACAAAGTGAGGTGCCACAGATCTGACATTCAATCTGCCTTCCTCGGGCAGGTTAATCGGGAAGGCGGGAGAAATGCTGCGAAGAGCCTGGGGCTTCATCACAGGCCTTGAGCCTGCGGGGAACAGCCTGCAGCAAGAAGCCTCTGACTGGACACCAACTGATGCTTCGTTTTGAGGTGGGGTGAGTGCAAAATGTGACGTCTCAGCAGCTGGTGGGTCCCACGTGCTGTGTGACTGTCAGGGAGGGAGAGGACAAAGCAATCTCCTCTCCTGGGCCATTGCATCTGGCCAACACATTTAGGGCATGTGATACCGCGCTGCTTCATGCGCTGTGGCAGTCAGGGGACCACGGTCATATGCTTTTAGTCACAGCCTGTCACCTCACCAGGTGCCCCACAGTGCTGTGGGTGCGCTGTAGGGCCAAATCCCACCCTCACACCTTCCACAAAGGGTGTGTGGAGCTGTTCCTCGAAGGTAAGCCATACCAACCCAGCTATCGCTGGGTCTGCTCCAAAGCCCAGGGAAGGTGATGGACAGGTCCCTCGCTGAGGCTATCATCACGGAGCGCACTGTGGAGCTCCTGCCACTTAAGAAATCTTATTCTAGCAGGGAGTTGCATTGCATCCCAAAGCAACAAAGTATACATGCGCTTAACAAACTCAAGCTCATCTTCTTTCACAAACAAAAATAAATTGGTTCCATGCCTGCCCAGATTCTAAATTAGCAGAACAAACAGTCATTTAAAATGAATGATTTCAAGCCAGAGGAATACAAATCACAGACTGTATTTCTTCTCATTGGAAGAATACTGTTACACCAAAAAATATTACCTAAATTTTCAATCTTATATAGACTGGGCAAAAGATCTTCATTATCAGCGGTCAACAAACAATATAACCAGTTCTGGCTCCACATCGGACATGTCCAAACCTGGACAGATCATTCCCTTCAGTGCCTTTACACATAGCAATAGTTGCCAGCTACAGGGCTCACATCTTTATTTGGCTTGTGTGGAGCTGGACCCAGAAAGGTTTTACCCCAGAATTCACCAATACGAGATGTTTCTCTGCTCTGCTGTGCACCGCAGGGACCCCAGCAGCTGCGGCAAAAGACGGCGTTCAGGTATTGCCAGAGGGGAATGGGGGTGAGGGAGAAGGGGAGGAAGGAGTGCCTGCGGTGTCCTGTCTTGAAGGGGAAACAGAAGAGAGGGACCAGGCAACATTAGCTGAAACTTCACACAAAGCCATTTGGAGCACTTTCTACAGCTCTGCCCCAACTGCTCCCAATTCTCTTGAGCTGCAGCTCCATCTTTTCTGCCAGCCTCGCCAGCCATGCTTTCCTTCACCTGGGCCAAGAAAGCATTTTTGCATGGAAGGAGGTTAGTAGCTGATCCCGGTTCATAGCTCTACTGAGGTAGTGTCAGTCCAGGCAGGACAGCTATTTGGAACAGGTTATAAGAGGTTACCCTCAGGCAAGTTGTCCTGGTTTCAGCTGGGATAGAGTTAATTTTCTTCCTAGCAGCTGGTGCAGTGCTGTGTTTTGGGTTTAGGATGAGAATAAAGTTGATAACACACCGATGTTTTAGTTGTTGCTGAGCAGTGCTTACACTAGTCAAGGACTTTTCAGCTTCCCATGCTCTACCGACTGAGCAGGCTGGAGGTGCAGAAGAAGCTGGGAGGGGGCACAGCCAGGACAGCTGACCCCAACTGGCCAAAGGGACATTCCATACCATGTGATGTCACGCTCAGTACATAAACTGGGGAAAGCTGGCCAGGGGGGCCGCTGCTCGGGGACTGGCTGGGCATCGGTCAGCGGGTGGTGAGCAATTGCATTGTGCATCACTTGCTTTGTGTATTCTTCTTCTTATTATTACTATTATTATTATTAGGATTTTATTTTATTTCAATTATTAAACTGTTTTAAGCTCAACCCACGAGTTTTCTCACTTTTACCCTTCCGATTCTCTCCCCCATCTCACCGCGGGGTGGAGGGGGAGTGAGTGAGTGGCTGTGTGGTGCTCAGTTGCCGACTGAGGTTAAACCATGACACAAGTATAGATGTGTGATGAACACATTACTCCAAAGGGAGCTCATAATTTGATACAGACCTTTGGAAGCATCGGTGCCAAATTCCAGTTGTGCAAATTAAAACCCTGAATGCTTCAGGTCTGATTCAGACTGCTGCAAAGTCAACAGGAGTCTCTCACTGCCTCCAGTGGGGTTTTGATGTGATCCTTATTGAATAAACAATCAAGAAATAAACATGTATAGAATCCGATTACCTGGTCTCCAGCCTCTGGATGAACTCTCTGCTGTATCATGTAATACAACATTGGCATGTGAAATTCCAGCAACCTACAGCAGCATTTCCATCGCCCAGCTGAGTACCTCTGGTCAAGCTCATCTATGACTTCTGGTCCTAAGTCACTAGTCTCTGTTATACGAGAAGTAAGACTCTGTGATTTACAACTGTCCTTTCTGCCCTTAATAATCTGCGATGAGATCTTTTTTGCATGAGCTCTAAGCAGCTGCAAGTGCCTGCACCAGCTGGCAAAACCACCCCACAACCACTCACCCTTTCCACAAGTCACTGTGGCTCCAAGGCTGCCAAGATGCTGCCCTGAGATGATCTGAAGGATCTCTTTTATTTTAACAGCACAGCTGTTTGTTATTCTGTCCAGGAGCAGTAAAGCTATCAATTGCATAGAAGGAGAACTTTTAAAGCACAGTAAACAGCAAATAATCCTCTGCTCAGGATATTACAATATCACAAACCACAAATTTCCTAGTGTTATGACTTTGTAGCTGGCATCTGTGTGTTTTAGCACCCCAGTCTATAGACTGAGGAGGTGACATGCCCATACTAAGCCTAGGGTAAAACAGGCTGCACAAGAGAGCCTTGTGCAGTCTGCTTCCAGGCAGGAATTGCTTTTGCAGACCCTTTCTCTCCAATATATTGATTTATAGTCACTGCCATGTTTGAATGGCATGTCTTCTTCACCGTAATGGGGCTAGGTACTGCTGGGTGTATCAAGTAGAGCCTTGGACAGCATATCTGACACAGACCACCTTGTGACAGAGATGGTGTCTGTAGCCAATCCTTGCTGCATTTTTTGATCCATCTACTTTTTTCGACCTTGGAATAATTGCCCTAATTGCATGCTCGCACTAGGTCTTTGCCCTCAACTACTCAAAAGCAGTTTTTAAGGTGCTGACCAAGTCAAGGTCTAAGGCAGCCTGACTGCAAGATGCTCTGTTGTCATCAGAGGTTCCTGCAGGGTCAGATCCATCCAGACATCACATGTACTGGTACAAGGTGTATTACTGAGGAGATAAGAGGGGATCAAGGCTATAGGCATAGACAGATAGACAGACAGACAGACAGACAGACACACTCTCCCTCCAAAAAGAAAAAGTTATGCTTACAATTTGTCCTTCTCAGTCCTTCAACCAGCAGTAAAATGCTGGTCACACTGTTAGATAAATCCTACAGATATGGAAAAAAGGACCTTCCCTTAAGTTAAGACAGAAGATGAGTGGTGCCGTCCAGCATTAAGGGAGAGATTTTGGAGACAAAGGAGGACAAAGTCCTGCACTGCCCTGTGGAAAGATATTGTATATGGCTTTGGGGAACACAGGAAAAGCAGTGCATAGCAAATACAAGGTCTGGATTTTGACACCAAGAGTCTTCATGTTATTTCCCGTGATCCTCTGACGCTGTGCAATCATTTTCTAGCCCTGAAAATGATGGTCAAGGTTTGACAAAAGGTATAACTCATCAGTATGTGCAGAAGCATCTGCAAAATCCAGATGGGAAAATGACCTTGGCTCCTGCAGTTAAAGAGAAAATGAGGCTTGGGCCAGATTAATTCCCAGGGTTGCACATTGATTTCATTGGAGTTGCCCTGAGGGTGAGTTTGATTCTCAATTCCTTAAAGTTTCCAAAACAAAGCAAAATCCAGGTAGGCGGCAGTATGGAACCAATGGGGCTTTTTTGCTTTCTTTCCAATTGTTTTAGTACAAGCTACCATGACTTAAAACTTATTCCTGCAGATCTGCAAAAGCAGGCAACTGTTTTACAAAGAAAAGGTAAAGCCTTCACCTGGAACAAGCTCATGCTGCCTTTGGAAAGATTTCACTTCATTGATGAGCTTGTCTTTCTATTTAAAGTACCCCCAGCTTTGACTCTCAGGAGTGCATCCATTCGGTCTCTCTCTGAACCCACCACCTGCTGCTGTGTTTGCAGAAGTTTGTCCCAAGGAACATATTTCTGAACAGAAAAATGGTTTTGCTGAATTCATAATAGATGGGCTCAAGCTGCAGCAGTCAAAGTTAAATTTCTACATGGATGTGGACTCCAAGGTTTGGGCATGTCTAGAGCTAGGTTATTGTGCTCCTTGGCAATCAGAAATATCCAATACTTAACTTTTTTCTTGTTTTAAATGCTACCATTCTATAAAAGGCTCAGTCAATCCTACAGACAGAATAAAATTCTGAAATAGTCTCATTTTTGTATTTGGAGATTCAATAAAAGAGAGGCGAGCATAGGGTTTAGAAGTTGTGTTTGTTTTTATAGGGAAAAATATGGAAGGGGAATCCAAAGATGGCGAATTTGAACTAGACCCTCTTCCATGGCAAATTTAGGTCTCTGAGTCCCCATGGGGAGCTTTCCCTGGGAAGCTCTGGTTGCACACACTGACTGCACAGTTTGAATTCAGATTTAGGTCCTACATTGCAGCCCATTGACCCTGCTAGGAGAATCACTTGAGGGACGGTGTGCTAGCGAGGTCCTTTGGTCTGCTGTCTCAGTGGAGGTAGGGGATGGAGATCCATGTGGCAGCAAAGATGCAAGGGTTATGGATGTGTCAGAAATCACGGTCTGAGAATGGTCACGTAGGAATTAGGGCTTCTCCCCACAAAAAGGTGGCAGGATCAATAGCCCGACTGAAGTGCATCTATACCAATGCACGCAGCACAGGCAACAAACAGGAGGAGCTGGAAGCCATTATGCAGCAGGAAAACTATGATATTGTTGCCATCACGGAAACATGGTGGGATGACTCGCACAACTGGAGTGCTGCAATGGATGGCTATAAACTCTTCAGAAGGGATAGGCAAGGAAGAAGAGGCGGTGGGGTAGCCCTGTACGTTAAGGAGTGTTTTGATTTTCTGGAGCTTAATGATGGTGAAGATAGGGTTGAGTGTTTATGGGTAAGAATCAGGGGGAAGGCCGACAAGGCAGATATCATGGTGGGAGTCTGTTATAGACCACCCAACCAGGATGAAGAGGTGGATGAAGCGTTCTACAAGCGGCTGGCAGAAGTCTCACAATCGCCAGCCCTTGTTCTCATGGGGGACTTCAACTTCCCGGATGTCTGCTGGAAATACAATACAGTGGAGAGGAAACAGTCTAGGAGGTTCCTGGAGTGTGTGGAAGACACCTTCCTGACACAGCTGGTGAGGGAGCCAACAAGGGAAGGCGCCCCGCTGGACTTGTTGTTTGTGAACAGAGAAGGACTTGTGGGTGATGTGATGGTGGGAGGCCGTCTTGGGCTTAGCGATCAAGAAATGATAGAGTTTTCTATTATTGGAGAAGTAAGGAGGGGGTTCAGCAGAACTGCTACCTTGGACTTCCGGAGGGCAGACTTTAGCCTGTTTAGGAGACTGGTTGACAAAGTCCCTTGGGAAGCAGTCCTGAAGGGCAAAGGAGTCCAGGAAGGCTGGATATTCTTCAAGAAGGAAATCCTAAAGGCACAGGAACAGGCTGTCCCCATGTGCCGAAAGACGAGCCGGCGGGGAAGAAGACCAGCCTGGCTGAACAGAGAGCTTTGGCTGGAACTCAGGAAAAAAAAGGAGAGTGTATGACCTTTGGAAGAAGGGGCGGGCAACTCAGGAGGACTACAAGGATGTCATGATGCTATGCAGGGAGAAAATTAGAAGGGCCAAAGCCCAGCTAGAATTTAATCTGGCTACTACCGTAAAAGACAATAAAAAATATTTCTATAAATACATTAGCAACAAAAAGAGGGCTAAGGAGAATCTCCATCCTTTGTTGGATATGGCGGGAAACACAGTGACAAAGGATGAGGAAAAGGCTGAGGTAATTAATGCCTCCTTTGCCTCAGTCTTTAACAGTAAGACCAGTTGTTCTCCGGGTACCCAATCCCCTGAGCTGGAAGAGAGGGACGGGGAACAAAATGAAGCCCCCATAATCCAAGGGGAAATGGTTAGCGACCTGCTACACCACTTAGACACACACAAGTCTGTGGGGCTGGATGGGTTCCACCCAAGGGTACTGAGGGAGCTGGCGGAAGTGCTCACCAAGCCACTTTCAATCATTTATCAGCAGTCCTGGCTAACTGGGGAGGTCCCAGTTGACTGGAGGTTAGCAAATGGGACGCCCATCTACAAGAAGGGCCGGAAGGAGGATCCGGGGAAGTACAGGACTGTCAGCCTGACCTCGGTGCCAGGGAACGTTATGGAGCAGATCATCTTGAGTGCCATCACGTGGCATGTACAGGACAACCAGGTGATTAGGCCCAGTGTTGTGGTTTAATCTCAGTTGGCAACTAAGCACCACGCAGCCGCTCGCTCACTCCCCCCCCCACCCAGTGGGATGGGGGAGAGAATTGGAAGAGCACAAGTTAGAAAAACTCGTGGGTTGAGATAAAAACAGTTTAATAATTGAAATAAAATGATAATAATAATATGATAATAATAATAATAATACACAAAACAAGTGATGCACAGTACAATTGCTTACCACCCGCCGACCGATGCCCAGCCAGTCCCTGAGCAGCGGCCCCCCCGGCCAGCTTTCCCCAGTTTATGTACTGAGCATGACGTCACACGGTATGGAATGTCCCTTTGGCCAGTTTGGCTGTGCCCCCTCCCAGCTTCTTGTGCACCTCCAGCCTTCTCAGTCAGTAGAGCATGGGGAGCTGAAAAGTCCTTGGCTAGTGTAAGCATTACCTAGCAACAACTAAAACATCGGTGCATTATCAACTTTGTTCTCATCCTAAATCCAAAACACTGTACCAGCTACTAGAAAGGAAATTGACTCTATCCCTGCCGAAACCAGGACACCCAGTCAGCATGGGTTTACGAAAGGCAAGTCCTGCTTGACTAACCTGATCTTCTATGACAAGGTGACCTGCTTAGTAGATGAGGGAGAGGCTGTGGATGTTGTCTACCTAGACTTTAGTAAAGCCTTTGACACTGTTTCCCACAGCATTCTCCTGGAGAAACTGGCTGCTCATGGCTTGGACGGGTGTACTCTTTGCTGGGTAAAAAACTGGCTGGACAGTCAGGCCCAAAGAGTTGTGGTGAATGGAGTTAAATCCGGTTGGCGGCCGGTCACAAGTGATATTCCCCAGGGCTCAATAGTGGGGCCAGTTCTGTTTAGTATCTTTATCAACAATCTGGACGAGGGGATCGAGTGCACCCTCAGTAAGTTTGCAGACAACACCAAGTGGGGTGGGAGTGTTGATCTGCTCGAGGGTAGGAAGGCTCTGCAGAGGGACCTGGACAGGCTGGATCGATGGGCCGAGGCCAGTTGTGTGAGGTTCAACAAGGCCAAGTGCTGGGTCCTGCACCTGGGGCACAACAACCCCATGCAGTGCTACAGGCTTGGGGAAGAGTGGCTGGAAAGCTGCCTGGCAGAAAGGGACCTGGGGGCGTTGGTCAACAGTGTGCCCAGGTGGCCAAGAAGGCCAATAGCATCCTGGCCTGTATCAGAAATAGTGTGGCCAGCAGGACTAGGGAAGCAATTGTCCCCCTGTACTCAGCACTGGTGAGGCCGCACCTTGAATACTGTGTTCAGTTTTGGGCCCCTCACTACAAGAAAGACACTGAGGTGCTGGAGCACATCCAAAGAAGGGCAACAAAGCTGGTAAAGAGTTTAGAGCACAAGCCTTATGAGGAGCGGCTGAGGGAACTGGGATTGTTTAGCCTGGAAAAAAGGAGGCTCAGGGGAGACCTCATGGTGCTCCACAACTACCTGAAAGGAGGTTGTAGTGAGGTGGGGGTCGGTCTCTTCTCCCAAGTAACAAGCTATAGGATGAGAGGAAATGGCCTCAAGTTGTGCCAGGGGAGGTTTGGATTGTATATTAGGAAAAATGCCTTCACCAAAAGGGTTGTCAAGCATTGGAAGAGGCTGCCCAGGGAAGTGGTTGAGTCACCATCCCTGGAGGTATTTAAAAGATCTGTAGATGTGGTGCTTAGGGACATGGTTTAATGGTGGACTTGGCAGTGCTAGGTTAACGGTTGGACTTGATGATCTTAAAAGCCTTTTCCAACCTAAACAATTCTATGATTCTATGATTCTATGATTTAGGTCCTACATTGCAGCCCATTGACCCTGCTAGGAGAATCACTTGAACTTGCTGGTGAAGGGCAAGACTTGCTATGCCCTAAATGTGCCCTTGTGAAAGTTCATTACATACTGACATGAAAACTACCCATCTGAAGCCCAGAGGAACTTTTGTAGGTGTATGACTGAGCTGGGAATCACCAGAGTATCCATCTATTTGCAAGATAATGTTTCCTGCTTCCACACCAGAAGTCAATTTTTTTCCCAGTTTGTTGCTCCCTATTAGTTCTGCTTTCTGTTCTGTCTGATAGCAGGAAGCATAAAAAATAGTGGAAATTAAAAATGAAGATAATGCAAAGTTAAACACACCTCTTTTTGATCTTCAAATTGAGTTAATGTCAAGCAAAGCTTGTGCTCTATGCACTGGCTTGGCTCTTTTTTTAACAGCGAATTGAGTGGAACTATTTCACTTGTCAGCTTGTGCAGTAAGTTGGAAAATAAAATTAATAAGAAGCAGTGTCAGAGTCACAGCGTGTAAGTTACCCCTGTGAGGCACAGTCAAATCAGAAGTTCTTTGCCTTTGCAGGGTCCTGTTATCATATGATCAGACCACTTCATAAGCCAAAACGTTGTGATCCTCATAACACCCCTGCGGCAGGGCTGGTTGCCAGTGGTTGGAGACTTTGGGCAACGTGGGCATAGACGAGGAACAACATAACTGGAGAGCTGACATCTCTATGTCTCAGATTTTGGGGTTCTCGCTATGGGATCTGCACAAATCACGGTCCTTGGAAGCAGAATTGTCCAGGACATTGAGCCTTGTTTTCTTGTCTTTCTTGGCATGTCTGGAGGAGGTGTGTGATGCTATGGGGAGGACTCTGCGAGGAGCCCCTCTGGGTTGGGCCATCAGCTGAAAGCCTGAGCAGGGTACTTGGCTTGGGATTCCACTGCTGCCCAAGCAGAAACTGCTCTGCCTTTTTTGGACTGGGATGCCCTGAGGACTCAGCAAGGACAAGCTCCCAAGAAAACTCTGACCCCTGAGAAAGGAAAGCATCTCTGCATGCAGGAGCCAAGCCAGGAGCTGGATATAGAGCCTTAAACGTCACCGAAGTCCTAGTTTAGGGACAGGCGCTAAGACGGAGCCACTGATTGCTTTTCTCCCTGCAATTTTTCTCAGAGCTCAAGGAATTAAAATTCACCAAAGCCTTAATTTCTGAAAGACATTAAGTCTGACATACATTGACCTTCACAATGTCATTTAGTTTGACTGTCTGACCAATATTTTCCTCCTCCCCTGTGCTGCCCCTTCATTTTTGTGTCAAGCAATGAGAAAGAAGGGTAGTAACCAGCTACCTAAGATCCAGATTACACACGAGGTTAGCACAGCAGAAGCATACTGCCTTCTTCTACCAGCTCTGCTCAGTATTTAAACTGAGATATTTAGTTCCCATGGGGAAAATTGTACTAGAATAGAAAAAGGCACAGCATGCAGCTATTATTGGGGCAGTGATTGTAATGAGCATGGAAAATGGAACAATATATAACCCATTCTTAATAGACTCTTGGGAGGGTTATCCTCTGCTTCTTCTCATATCCTGTACCCAGGCACTTTTTTTTTTTTTTTATAATTGGTAATGCCTTTTTTTTTTTTTTTGAGAGCTTAGATCCATTTGTATCGCTCAGTAAATATTAATGGCATTTCCCAAAGATGAATTATCCCTATGCCTGCACCGGAGTGTGGTTTGAATAAAACAAACCCCCTTTTTTCTTTCCAAGCAGCTGTTTGACCAGAATTCTTGTCCTTTCCAGAAGTCCATAAAAGGTCAAGTCTTTCTGCACTGATCCTCCAGTTGCCGCAGGTGGGAATGCTCTGGAGCCTGTGCGAGCTCCTTGCACCATAACAATGATCCGTAGTGTTTGCACTGGTGAAATGAGCCCTGGAGCCATGCTGACCTAGACCCCTTTGCCAAAGAGAAGGTGCCTGAAGTCCAAGAGGGAGGCAGGCTGGGAAGATGTCCAACTTTCTGTGCATGCAGCAGTTAGTCATGCAAGCATCATGAAAAGAAATGCTCTGTCTTGAAACGGTAGTTACTTAGCTTTAACTTTGTGGCCGCAAAAGTTTGAGCAGGTTTGAAATGTTGATATGCTTAAACGTGATGCTAAAAATGTATCAGCCTGGCTATGGGATTTTTTTTGGTCCTTAATCAAGATGTCTAAGAAGAACATGGGGAAATTGGTTCATGCCATGATTATTGTTCAGCAGTCGAAGCAGAGCAGTCAAGTTTTACTCCATGCTGGTGAGGAAGATGTAAGCCTTGCTGCCTTTTACTCCATGGAAACAGCTTTCAATCACCCTGAAGGCTGAAGCATTGGTGGTGGGAGAGGGAAGACATGAATGCCATGGAAACCTCTCTGCTTCAGTGAGGAAGTGCAGTGGTGTTTCGTTTGGTTTTACTCATAGGTGCTTGCAGTGGGTCATCCCATAGCAGCAACTAAAGATTTTGTTCCAGTTTTGGAAGAGGAATCTGTCCCTGAAGACACTCACTTTTGCCTTCTCTTCCCCCCCACCCCCCCGCCTTGATGCGAAGTGACATACAAACTGAACCCTGCCATCTAGGACCAGGGCTAAGCCACAGTTAATAGAGGTCTAGTGTTGGACATGTTTTGGGGCCAACGTCCCCCCCCCATGTTAAAAGTAGTGTATGCCCATTAGCAAAGGTTGGTTTTGTTTGCTGTAACTAACGATAATTCTGAATCTTCTTTTTTTTAGGAACTGTAGTCCTCAAAAAGACAGTTTTTTTCATACATATATGCTGCAGGTTTGCTGACATGAAACCAGGAAGGATGGCACACTTCGTTTCCTGTTAGCTCTAATCAGCCTGGGGAGCTTACACCACCACTTGTTTCAGCTTTGCTCAGAGAGTGTGGCAATGACGTCTTTCTGGGGCGGTGACACTCATGGTGCACAATATCAGTGCAGTTTAAGATGTAAAGGTGTGAAGTGAGGCCCATGGCAGCTTGAAAGATTGCATGGGGCTCTATCAGCCAGACCCTGTCTGAGCACAAACAAAAAAATGTTGTTGACAGGCAACTTTCATAAATTGCTTTGTTGAGCGTCGACTTCGCTTCGTAGCACATTGTCACATGCCAGTGCTGACACCTGTGGCATAACTTGCTGGTGCAGTATGGCATGTTTGTCATGCTGGTATCTTTTTCTGCATTTTTTTTTTTTCCTAGTAAATTCCTGATGGTCCGAACTGGAACCATATTATCAGGTTTTGCCCTTGATGCATAGGTGAGAGAAGCTGTGTTGCATAGCATGTACTGCCACAACAGTGCCGACGTCACAATTAAAAACCAAACTAGGGTGAAACTAAATGAATGCTTTAAATGTACCCATATTTCTGTGATGTGAAGTGTTTTCTGCTACTGGACTTCTAATGTCCAAGTTCTTCTGTAGCAGCATCTGTTATTCAGAGGGCAAAGGTTTGCTGCAGACTTAGCAGAGTTAAGTTACTATGGGCTAGGTGAGATGAAAACATCCTTGTTTTTTATCGTTTACTTTTCTTGGCCATTTTCTGTGCTAGGGGTTTGCCCAATGCCATGCCAACATAGCTAGGAAGCGAATTGTCTTGCTAGTAATACATGTAGGCTAGACAAGGGTTATAGCCACTATAATGTTAAACTGAGTCACAAAGCTCCCTAAATGGTTCTGGCATGTGTGGCTAAAGAAAGAAACAAAAGAAACATCACTCATCAGGACTTTGACACTGAGCAATAACAGAGAGAAGCAATGAAGCGACTGTAAGAACCTCAAAGCAGGAAAAATCTCTGTGGACTCCACTTTTCCCTGCAGATTGGGAAGTGGCAAATGGATAATCGACAAAACCCACAGCACCTCCTTGAGATATAGCTTGGGAGAAAGCTTGCAAGGCACTTGACCTAAAAAAAAGAAAATATGCATGAAGCCCTACATGGTACCTGCAAGCCGTGGGTCTCCCTGGGCTATCCCAGGCATCTGGAGGGTGTTGGGGCACCCGGAGCCGAGCAGCTCACAGTCAGGAGCTGGTGCAGGTGGACACTGTGGAGCTGGGCTGTGCAGCCTCACTGGTTTTTGGGCTATCCTGATGTCAGGAGTCCCTGCATTACACCACGAGCTGATTTTTGCAGCTTCCTTAGAGGTCAAGAAGTGCACAGTATTTCCTAAGGTGTGTGGGAGGGTTTTATCATGGTTTATGCCACCATATGAGGCTCATGGTTTGCCAGGGCTAAGCAGGCAGCAAGGAAAGCCAGCACGCACTTACAACACATGGCAGAAGACCTGCTCCAAGGTAGCACAGATCCTGAGTGTGAGCAGGCTTAATTAGCTCTCGTTATGGGCCAGCTCAGTGAGCGTCACATGAAGGTGATTAGCTTAAACATAATGGACCAAAGGAGCAGATTATTTTGACATTTAGGCCTGAATGTGGCATTTCCAGGGACTCTTGCAATGATTTGGCCAAAGAAAATTATCACGGTAAAAGCCCAGTGTGGGAAGTGAGAAGTGAGACACACAACGGAAAAATAAGCACATGGCAGGACTGGATCTGCTGTTGCCCATGGATTTCTGGGGCCTTAGGCACACAAGGTCACAGCGATTTTTGGCCTCTCATGCTGGATCTGCTTTAGATGACATCAGTGACCTTGGCAAGTTGCCCATGGCTGGGGCCAGAAGAGCCTTGTGGTACCACGGCGTGCCATGGATGCTCTCTTCTGCGGTAGGTGCTGGGCTTTCCCTCCAGGAGGGCAGCTGAGAAAGGCTGTGGCTCAGTGCCTAAACCATGGCCTTGGTGTTTGGTGGCTTGGTTAGGTCAGAGACCTGCTAGCTCAACATGTTGGTCTTGAGGCTCTTATTTCTTTGAATGTACATCTCTCCAATCAGTAAGCAGCCCCCCCTGCACCCCTCAATTTGGGTTGCTCTCTAGTTTGTGAGGGAGCTGAAATGTAGGCAATGGATTGTATCAGACAGAGCGTGGGGCGTGTTCCCAACCTGCACATGTATTAGTGACCTTGCCCCAGTGCTGTGGGACTCGGGGCTCTGAGGAGGGCAGGAGTCACTCTGACACGACTGGGAGCCGCAGATAAACCTCGTTGGTGCTTGCTGTTGGCACGCAGGCACTGGTGCCCTCTGTGTCCCTGTAGCATGGAGGGGCTGCCGGTAAGTGCAGCATTAGGCGGCAGAGCCATGGTAAGAGGCTCTTTATTTCAAGGTTTCAGCTTTTCAAAACACAAAAGGACATGCTTGAAATTCATTTCTTCATGCTGATCCTGGGAGTCTTCCATAACCTTGAAATTTGGCGCTCTCCTTAGCTTTCCCCGCTTGCTCTGTGCCTCTAGAGAGCCGCTCACCAAGCCCTGCCGCACACCGGCACCAGTACGTGCCGCGAGGCTGGAGGTGCCCAGGTCAGCAGCTGCTTTGCAAGGAGCATCACGGCCAGCCCAGGCACTCCCCGTCTCCCGCAGCCACAGCAGCTTTGCAGTGTGTAGCCGCCGGCCGGCTGAGGCATTGGCCGTGGTAGCAAAGAAGCCTCAAGAATTAAGGTGGTATTTGGTATTTCATGTGTGCCCATAATTTATGAATGACACAAACACTCCCACCCGGCTTGTAACAGCAAGGCTTTAGGCTGTTTCCCCTCGTATAATGAGCCATTCTGACCCGTTAACCCTCTCCAGGCCCTTGGGCATTTGCTCATTCATTTTGCTTTTCACCTCTCACAGGAGATATAAACACGGCCTGAGCAGCAAAATCTTCCTGGCCAGGGCAGTGCCTGTTTTTGTAACAGCAACTGTATCGCCTCTACAATTTGCTGCTCCTGCAGGCCCTGGATGGCAGAAGAGGTCAGAGACTGAAGTTAATGTGTGTGGGGAGAGAAAGGGCATCTGCCTGTTATCGCCCTGTTTCAGTACCACACACGGGAGCGAGGGTGTGTGGTTCACCACTGACCCACAAACTACAAGGAGAGAAAGCACCAGACAGGGAGAGACTTGCAAATCCCCACTAACGCCCTAGTTGCTGCGGGTGGGCTCAGTGCTGAGCATCTGTCACCCCGTCGCCCTCTTCCTTGCCGTTCCCTGTCTGTGAATTCGTTACCTCTGAAGTGCTTCTCCAGCAACTGCAGCCCCGGCGCTCACGAGATACGTAACGCCCCCCCCACCCATACCCAGGTTGGTGCAACATCTCAGGGGCTCTCATCCCGTAACAGGCTTGGCGGCAGTAAGGCTTTGGATCAGAGGGGTTTGTAGTCGCAGCTTTGAACATGTGTAAAATGAGAAGTGTGTGGAGCCTTAACACGTAGGGAGAGCCCGGCTGCTAGAAGGAAACGGCAGCATCTCCTCACCCTGGCACAGCTGAACATGCACAACCACCCACGTTCCCCTGCAGCTGCCCCCTCCTCTGCACACCCCACCTCCTCCCTCCCCACACCCCTCTTCCCGTCGCTGAAATCCCTGCCACCCCCTCACATAGCACATGCCTCCTCGTTTCCATCTGACAGCAAGGATTTCAGTAGTGTTTCTTGCTCCATTTCGTATTTTAAAGCAAGCAGCCACCCCTCCTTCCCTTTATCTTCTAATTCTTCCCTAATAAATATGATCACTTCATCCTGCGAGACCTGAAAACCCATTTCCGAAATTCCCCTGGCAACTAATACAGTAAAACAAGCCTATAAATATAAATAATTATGATAAAAAGGCATAAAATGCCAGACTTGGGTCAAACGTACTCACACGGTGACACTAGCAACAAATAACTACACAGTGTTTGAATGTAGATGGAAAAAGCTGAATACAGAGTAGCTAGTTTGTTGCTCATAACTGTCAAGACTCCTAATTCGGACAGGCCATATTTTATTGATAGCAGAGCAAACACAGTCATAATCCATCCCTACCTTTCCTGCTTTGTGAAAAATCCCATCCATCCCCAGGGAAGCAGTGATGGAAAAAACAGTGATGTGAACGTGACGTGAAAGTATAAGACAGAAAGCACAGTCCCAGGCTGTGTTTCCCACGTGTTTCTCGCACATCATATGCTAAGTTCAATTTTCCAAAAGCTTTGTTTTATTTTTAAAGGTAACATCTTTATTATTATTATTATATTTATTAGTTGTTATCATTATTATTATGCAGAGATGAGATTTTTTTTTTTCCCCCTTTGATCACAGAGCAAACAGTTTGCTTTTGCAAATGTTAATGGAGTCCTGATTTAAAACATTTTTTCTTCACTTTTTTGTTGTTTTTGTTTTTTAAAACGTTGCAACAGGCAGGATCTGGGGTTCGATTTCCTCGTCCTACACAAAGAAAGATTCTGGAGTTCGGACTCCTAGCCACTACCGGTAGGTCCTGCCTTGCTCAGTTGTCGTCGTCTCAGTGTGGTTTCGCCAGGTGGGGTGGGTAAGTGGGTGGGAGGGGAAGAGTTGGAAGAAGGGAGGGTATTTGTCAGCTATGTCGAGTCTTGATTAACAACTTTGCCTCCATTCATGGTTGGTGTCCCTGAACTTTTTCTTGAGCGTCCTTGTTTTTCTCCAATTTCATGCAGCGATGGCTCTCTGTACATGCACACTGCAAACAGAAAAGACACCCATTAACAGCCCTGAAGTCACAGGGTCACATTAGTGACCATAATGAATTATTTCTTTGTATGTGAGGCTGAAATTCTAGCCCCAATACAAACACACACACACACACAGAGAAACCTCAGTGACCCAGCAGTAGATACCGTTACCAAGCAGGATCTGTTACCTGTCCTCGCTGCCGGTCCGCTCCTCCTCCTCTCTCTGGATCCTTCCAAAGGCACAGATAGAAACAGGGGTCTTCTCCTTTCTCACAGAGAAGTCTTTCTAGGTTTTCTGTGCTTTACTGTTTTTTCATGTTATATTCATATATATATATATATATATAAAATAAACACTGCAGTTCACAGCACCGTGTATTGTCTCGAGATGCTGATTATCATCTAATAACAGGCCCAAGAATTATCCAGTCCCCTCCAACACGAAGCCCTTCAGAGTCTTGAATCAAAGCTACGCTTGCATCTGAGCCATCCAAGCCTTCTGGGTATTAAGCTCTGGATCTGGAAGTGGTGACTCAAGCCCGTTTGGCTCCTTCAGCCAAGAGCTGAGGTCTGCTCTCAGCACGTCTTATTTTTTTCCCCTCTAAATCAAGACAGCCAGCCAAGGCCATGACCAGACACATGGGGATGAGTTCGGCGACAACAAGCCAGGAGCCATCTCGGCTCCACATGGTCACCTGGTAGCACCTGAGAACAGGGTGGATGAAGGGCACCTTGTCTCCAGACTCTGGCTAAGCAATGTGTGTCCTGTAAAAATGTACTTGCTGGAGCCTAGACAGCCTGAGAAGGCAACGCCTGCCCAAGACATGGCACATCCCACGTCCTGTGCAGCATAAAGCATTTATCCAACTCACCATGTGGACTAAGTCCTCATGGCTGTCCTCACGCCATGTGAGGTGTGCCAGAGCAGGGGCACATGCTGAGCGGCTCAGCGTCTCACACCAAAGGGAACATCTCTGATGAGCTCATCGCAAATGTGGTGGGGTGTAGATGTGATTGAAATAGTGAGGCATCTCAAGGGCAGGCACATTGGAGTTGAGAACTTGAGGGACGTCCAGACTGCAAATGTCATGCCCGGATCTTTGCAAAAATTAGGATAGAAAGAAATGATTGTGTACTGCTTCATTTTGTAAAGCTGTCACGTCACAAGCAATGGCTCAGAGCTTAAACACAGGGGATAGAGCCCATCAGGTTTTGGTTCCGGGCAAACAACAAGAATAAAATTTCAAAAATTATCTGAAGAAATGAAAAAAATACCCCATGTATAAAAAGGCAACGTAAGCGCTTATATTTATAACCTCCCCTGATCTGCAAATAAATCCTGGCAATTAGAGGCAGGCTGCAAATAAAATTATTGCTCTGCATTTCACTCCTAGCTAGATAAACAGTTATAGCAGTGTGCAACAATACAGGACAGAGATAAAGTGCAGTCAACTGTGTATTAATAGGACGGATATTGCATTGAATATATGAGCAGTGAAAAAATATTACTTTTCCCATAGAGCATTTTTCATGCAAGGCTTTCAAAGCAGTTTAAACACACACACTAGCTGGGCCTCCCAGCGTGGCTGCAAGGCAGGTACTGCTCTGCAAACTGTTATTGCTACTGGAGCCATTTTTTGATGAAAATGAGAAAAAAGAGAAAATGAATGACTTGTCCCATGGGTCTGCGCCAGGATGGGCAATGCCAGGACTGCCTGTCAGCTGCCCAGACTATCAGTGCTGTCTGCATGCTGCAAGGAAAGTGTGTAGCATGGTGGCAACAGAAGGAAAAGGGATCTCACATACCCTCTCAGCTGCTGAGCTGTCCCTCATACCTTGGTGAGTGTCACTTAACAACCCGCTGATGGTGAATTTGCCTGTTGTGGCGAAGTACCTAACAAAATCTTAAAGAACAGTATGAAAAGATTAACAACTGAGGAAAACCTGTGCCCTTGTGGTTTCTTAGCCTGAGTTGCAGAGCCTTCTGATGACACTGATGACACATCACTTCTGTGACCGACCTTACCTCTGACGTGATGTTTGCCCAGCAGAGTTGGGTATTTGTGCCAGCACTGCCCCAGTGCCCCTGATGTCCCATACACAAAGTTCTGCCTCAAGTGCAGTGCTGTCTTCACCCTGACCTCTCCGATCCCAAGCTGGAGCTGCAGGGACCTCCGTGAGCTCTTCCCCCAGGCAGCTGCACGTACTAAGCTCATCTTACCTGCATCCATCCCCAGTACCCCATCGGGCTGGGCCAGGTGCTTAATCACAAGGGCTGAGCCTGAGCAAAGCCCACAGCAGCAGCAGCACCACAGCACGTTGCCTTTCTTCAGCTCCCTGCCTCTCACCGTGGCCTTTGGGCAAAATCGTTGAGCTGCTAACAAGGCCCACAGAGTAATGAATATAAATCAGGCTACAGAAGTAAACAACATTTGCGGCTAAAAATTAAGGAAACCCTGTACTTAGCAAGCAAATCGGGCAGGAATTATGAGTTTATCTTCCAGTCTAGTGCATGATACGAGTACTGACATGGGGCATGGCTGGAGGCTGCTCACATTGTGCTTTTCAGACAGAGCTGTCAAAGCCTCTGTACCAGACAGGCTGTGCCAACAGACCATGCCAGAAAATCTGTAGCAGCATAGGACAAGTGTATTTTCAGTATTTACATACACCTACAGTATCAGTGCACACAGTATTTATACGGCATCATGCACAAGATAGTGCCTGGATATCCTCCTACACAAGAGGCTTGTGCGCGTGTGCTGATCTATGGCCACTGCTCAGCGGCAGCTGCAAACCCGCGTGCACCGCGACACGCAGGTATGTGCACGCAGACACAAGGGCGTGTACGCACACAGCCGCACACGCATGGCATTTTAAGGACAGTGTGACATGTTTTGCAACACAATCTCTTGGACTGCAGTTTGTTACTCCTTGTACCGAGGAAGCTTGAGTGAGTCACGCGCGGAGATGTTAGTCATGGACTGGGTGTGTGTGTGTGTGTGGTGTGTGTTTGCAAATGGACCATTGCAAGTGCCCAGATCTTCCCAGCTTTAAACTAAATCTTTGTGGTTCAGGACCAGCACTCACTGACAGGTCTGTCTGGGGTCCCTGTGTGTGCATGTGTGTGTGGAGACACACTGTCCCTGTCACCTGCATCAAGGTAAGCCAGCAGCAGTGTGATAGTCGGCATGCCCAGGCGCTTGGGAGGTCTGCTGGTGCACACAGCACAAGGCAGTTTTGGAAGGATGAGCAATTTGTGTAGAACAAGAGTCCCTTCCCTGCTTTGCCTTGCTTCTCCCACCCACCCACACCCACACACCAAGCCAAATACAGCCCTTAATGTCTGGAAACCAAGCTAATGCTTTGGAGCTTCAATCAGATAATCAGCTCCTATGTCCCAGATTCTAATCAACACATCCATATTCATGCTTTAATTGGAAAGTGCCCTTAGCTTGATCTGCTGAAGAGCCACAGGCATAAATGGAACGGGGTGAGCGGCAGTGGAGCTGTGCCGATGTCTGGTTCTTGCGGCTTTCGATTCCCTGCTTCCCTCCTAACCAGCAGTGCCTACCTTTCGCATGCACAAGGAAACAATTTTGCACAAAGAAACAACGCGCAAATTAGGCAGGAAGGAGACTGGAGGTACAAGCAAGGGGGAAGGGGGCGGTGGGGAGCATCCTTCCTGAAGGCGAAGGCATGGAGGGGGCTGCCTGTCACCCAAGAACAGCTCCATCTCTCGCCTATGCGCTGGCACAGGATCCCAGCCTCATTTCTGCTTCCCAGGCATGGCGCTGGCACACCACCCACACGGTGAAACCGAAATCACCCTGTGCGGCTTCCCTGGGAGTCAGGGACTGCCTGAGTTCGGGAAGCAGGCACCGTTTTGTGTCCTGATCCTAGCATTTCTCACTTGGCATCGCTGCAAGTTGAGGAGGTTCAGAGGATGCAACAAACTCCACTTCCCTTCTCTAGAATACGGGGAAAAGCTTATTAAAGGACCTTAGATATATCCCATCCATCCAGCTTCACTCCTGGCTTTCCCTGCCCCAGACCCTAGCGAGTTAGGAGGAACCAAATTTTTCTCAAGTTGCTGTTTAAGCAGGTAGGCAGGTCGTTAGCCCGGCAGGATCGCAACGCGCCCCGACGGCAGCCTGGACCGGTGTCTGGGCAGGGCTGGGCACACATCCTCTGGCAGGCAGCCCGGGAGACGGCCTCTGTCCCTTGATGGATGCCACAGCTCAGGGTGTCGGTATCTGCAGTAGCGGCTGCATTAGCTAATGCTTCGGTGGAGAGAATTAATTGTCTGAGCAGCAGCTAGGGGCAGGAGGGAGGAAGTGATTATGCATCCTCGTTTTCTGCCTCTAATTACTGTGTTCTAAACCCGGTCCCAGCTGATGCATTTCAGAGGCATTTGAGCTCACGTCTATCTGGTGGCTAAATGTGCAGGATGCTGCCAGATGGAATCACAGTTTGTTCAGGTAAGAAACACAGCACAGGATGACAAAAAGCCAAGCAAAAGCATGGTTAAAATACATTGCATTTGCCATCTAATAAGATGATTAGGAGTTTGATAGATGAACAAGTGAGTTAGTGTGGGATTGAAAACATACCAAAGCCTGCCCACTTGAAAGACAGACCCAAAAGAGGAACTGTGTTAACAAAGACTGATAAAGAGTGTGGGGTTTGTCTTTTTTTTTTTTAAAGAACACTTTTTAGGATGTTTTGTGGATTAAGGTGATACCTTTGAAGCATTTTCACTAGGCCTATCACACCTTCCTACTCAACAGTGTCTTGTACTTCTTTGCAACATCTGAGGACTCCGCTTTAACAAAACTGGGATGTTGCATCCCTGGGAAAACACACTGGGAAAGATCTGGCTGCTGTTCCTTGCACACGGATATTCACCAGTGGTAATAAATGGATCAGACTAGTCATTAACAGGTCACCTTCATATCTGATATGTGTTCATTTCATGAGGGCTGAAGCAGCGTGAGTTTGGAGTTAGGGGCAGCTCTGCTGACTCAGATGGAGGAAGAGTTGTCTTCTGCTTTCTGCGGCCAGATTTGCCACCCCAAATGCATTCTGGCTTGGGCCGGGTGAAAGATGAAATGTAGCTCTTTTGGGAGAGCAATCTGGAAATGATGTCTTCAGGGAGAAGGAAATACAAGTAACAGAGCACGTCCACAATAAGCATCTGATAAAACTCTTACTTAAGTGACTGGAAAAGTCTCCCATTGTTTGAGATGGGTTTGGATATTTAAAAGAACAAGAGGCACTGTGGACGGTAGTGTTTGTCCAGCACTAATCACTACAGACACTTAGAGAGACTGAAATTGCTTTAAAAGATTGCTTGGTGTCCAAGTGACAATTATACTCAAGCTAATTTCTTGTGCAGTCTGGTTCAATCTATATGTCTGCACTTTAAGGGCTCATTTAGCTCGAATTATCAGTGATCAGAAATAAAAATACCAAAAGAAATGTGTTGCGTATGTGTGTTTTTAACCAAAACTGGCACCACACAGTACATTAACTGCTGCCTGCCAGGCTGTTTGCCTTGGCTTTGCCTGTGCACAGATGGGAGAGGAGCTTAACGTTTCCCCTGTTATTACTTAGTAAGTTTTTTGTGCTTTCATATTGATTAAGCTTACTGCTCTTTCAAAAAACAAACAAATCCTACCTACACTAAACCACAAAACCCCTCCTACCAACCAAAACCAAAACTTTTCCAGTTGGTATCTAATGACTTTCGCACAGAACACCTCCAGCATCCTGACGATCTACAGGAGTCAAAACGCTCTGGGGGATTAGCACAGCATAAAGCTGTAGCTGCTAAAAGACATAACAGACACACGTACACAAATACCACTGTATATATATGCACATGCACACATACGTAGTCCTTAGAAATTATCTGGGAGGATATTTCATATTTATTTACTAGTTTACTGCCCATTTGCAACTCCGAGGAGAGCACTTCTGAATTCAGAAAGCAGTATGAAGCAACGGGAGTCAAATGAGCTCCGGGACCAATCTGGGCTTTTTTGTGTTGCCTTTCCCTGTGAACACTCTCTTCACTAAGCTGCTGCATAATTTTTCTGCACACGGCAAACTGGGAAGTTTCATCTCAGAGATAATTGCCATTGAAGTGGTGGGTGAAGTGATTCCTAGCAATGTATGTAACACCTCTCCTTCCCAGGGGACCAGATTCCTCCTTGCATACATTACTGTGTCAGCCATCGTGTGGCAGGGCTAACACTGGTGGTGGCACCGGAGCAAAAGGAAACCTGGGTGTGTTACTGCAGATGGAAGCTGCAAAGTACCGGCCTGAATAAGCAGCATAGCCCACACGCTGGAGCGTGCCACAGCGTTTAGCAGAAGGGACATGCAAAGATAGCAGGGGAGTGCTTTGAATACTTCCTTAGAGTCATGACAAAGAGAAAGAAGCTGTTAAAACAGGGAAGGAATTGCCCCTTTTCTGTAACATCTCTGCTTGCAAGCTCTGCTTGCGGAGACTTTGATGGATGCAGCACAGAGAAGTCACGTGGAGCTGAGCGCGTTTTACTCCAACCCTCCCCACAAGCCTCTGCTACCTACAATGAATCTTAGGCTTGGGAACAGAGTCCTCCGTCTGGAGTCATAGTCCCAGACAGCTGAATGCTTTGGGAAGCTGACACGTGCCTTGGCTTGGGAGACTGCCAGCTCTTTGATGCAGCAGCACTCACAGAGGCTGACTGCAAAGCACGTGGAGGAGGGAAGGGGTGGAGGAGCCCTTAATTTGGCTGCCAACTTCCAAAGTGCTCACTCGCTCGGGAGGTTATGTGACAGCTGTGATTGAAGCAAGCGTGGGAGGATGCAACTGCAGGAAAGGGAAGCTCTCGGGCTGGGCTGGGTTTTTCAAAATGAAAGCCAGAGCGGCATTTGCTGCAATGAGAACCCCGCTGTGGGTCAGGCACCTCTATTAAGGCAAGGCTTTCCACAAGGAGAGCCACAGGAATGGCCTAGTTTAATGCATGCAGAAGACAACTATTGAGCCATTCAGCAGACGCCATGCACGCTACATCAGAAAAGATGCCTGGATTCAAAGGAACCCAGTGATCAGTGCCAACACCCAGCCAGGCAGCAAAGAAATACCAGGAGGAGCTGGAAACCCAGCTGTGAAAGCTAGCGCTTGCCAAGGACTCTCCTCCCAGCCAAGGCAGGAGAGGAGGGGACAGAAGAGAAGCTGGTGACCGACCCCATGCCTGAAGCAGGCCCTGTTCCTTAGCAAAACTCAATGAGGGCTTAGGGCACCAATCCCACTAATGCCTAAGAGAAACAAGAAAAGGCTGCCAGCTGCAGAAAAACTGTTGAAAACAAGCATAGGACAAGAGGCTCCAGGCCGTTCTCTGCTCTTCCAACATCTCTATCTCCCGTGCAAAGGCTGTAGATACTCTGGGAATGCTGAGTCGAATTTCTCTCATCGTGCTTTGCTTCAGTGGTACAACAGATGATTTCAGCCTGCCTTCCTGAACTGGCCGTTCACTCACACATACATGCACATTCGTCTGTCCCTGTGCCTTAGCTGGGAAGCTGTTAAAACAGCTGCTAGTGCATGGACTTAGCTATGGCCTCCACCACTTGTGAGTGGTACCTGTCAGGAAAGCATCGGTTCATTCCTTCTCTCCACGTGTCCAGCCCTGACCCCACAGACAACATGGGGGTAGCGAGAAGGGACACGGAGCTGTGCAGCCGAGGCCAGCCCCAGGCTGTTGTGTCCCTGAGGTGGTCACTGACAGGTCCGAGATGGGGTCAGAAAGGCATACCTAGTTTGGGGATAGAAAAGTAGTGCTGTTTCCCAGCCAGAGAAAAAAAGAGGTCTCCTTGTTTCCAAAATCACGCTAGTACCTGTTAAGTACTAGGCTCATCACACCACATCTCTCCGTTATCAGGGGCCAGCTCATAAAAAGCAAAATGCCCTGGCACAAGGCTGTGGCACATTTCAGCAGTGTACAGCCAGCAGCAGGAGGGCAAAACTTCAACTCCATGACTTTCACTCAGGCTGTGATGAAGACGTATGGCATGAGGGCATCTCATCTAACTTTGGACACCTATGGTAGAGGTTTCTCTACCCCCAGTGACTAACTAGGATGTCTTTACAAATGAGAAAAAAACAGATTTAAGTCATCTTAGGGCAGACATATAAAGTACATCCACAGCTGTGCTGGTAGGACCCATTTCTCTCCTGTTACTATAAACAGTCTCAAAGTCTAAAATCAGGTGAGATAAATCCTGTCTCTACTGACTCTACACGGGACTGGAAACCCACTGAATGAGTTGGGAAAATCATCACAGAGATCCCCACATTACGGTCACTGCTGGCTTGGATTCCTTTTGAACTGCTGGCCGCTCGAGGGCTGCTTTCCTTTTCCATAACTTCTCATGTTGCTCGGCTTTTAAATTCATCCTTTAGCAACCCAAAGCTGAGAAACCCCTTTGGGATGATGTGCAAAGTTTATTATATGGGAAGGAAAGCAGATGAAATGCTAACAGTGCAGCCCAGCACCTTCCTGAAATGTTACAAACATTGTCCTTGCTTTCTGGTCTTGCAGCCCAAAACCCCCATCCAGGAAGCCCCAAATCTGCAGCTGCAAACTCCCCCTCCCCATACCCCACTGATGGAGGGAGCGAGCAGACTGCATACCTTCAATGGGTTTGGGTACAAAATGTGATGAGGGTTTGGTTTTTTTCACTCGGTTTCCCTTCATAATTTGACCTTCTTTATTGAGTCCCAGGAACCACGCTCGGCCGGATTCTTGCTGCCGGTACAGCGTGGAAGAATAAATAACGTAGTAGTTTTCAAAGACAGATTCCTTAAATTTGCACTCTGGTGTGAAAACATCCTGCAGTGAGAGAGAGAGAAGAAAAAACAATGGAAGGAATTAATCACTGATCTCCTAAATTAGGCATCGCTGAGTGATACACGATGGTCACGCACTGCAGTGAGTTTAACAATAGAAAACAACAGGCGTCAGCAATACCAGCTCCCAGCAATAACACACATCTAGAAAACTCCCCACTGAAAGGGACGTCTCTCCTTCCCTGGCAGAGCTGTGGTTTGCAAAACAGCCTACAGTGAATGGGCTTGAAAAATATGCAGGAAAAGTCAGGAATTTGTCAGGATTTAGGCTGAAATATTAAGCAAAAAGAAAAAAAGAGAGCTGAGAAGCAAAGAGACAGCCTTGCTGCTCATCTGCTGTTCCCAAAGCCTTCCCCTGGCTTTGCTCTTACCTTCCCTGTGATGGGCAAGAAATGTGCAATGGTCGTTGTCTAAAACATTGAGGTTTCTTCAAATTCTTATGGGCAAAAGGCAGTTTATCAGGGGCATTTAAGTGGATTTGGAGAAATGGGAGTACAAAAGCAAGTAAACAATTTATTTATTTTCAAAAGCGACGGGAGGAAATGCTGGCACAAAGCCTGGAAATCTTTCAATAAAGAGAAAGAGGTAATTTTAAAGATTTCTGACACAAGTATTTCTTCAGATACTGAGAACTAGTCCCATACCTGCCCAGGAACAGAGGACGCATGGGTCTGTCGAGACATCCCCTGAGCCTGTGCCGGCTGTGGGGGTGGCTGTGCCTTTGCCACTTGTGCTGGCTTTGCATAAAGTCTCAAGGAGGAAACTACACTCAGCTATGGACCAAAACCTACGTCCCAGTAACTTTTCAAGACTTTTAACAACAGGGAAATAGTAAACCTCTTTTAAAAGAGCTGGCTGGCCAGGGGACTCTGTGGCAGTGGGCTCCTAAACCTTCACTGAGGCAGATGTGGTTGTTGGTGGATTGGTTTTTTTCCCAGACTTTGATTTTGAGCAGAAAATTCATCCTGGGCAAACAAATTCTCCCACCGGGTTCCTTAAAACTATGACATTCTTGCAAAAAGAGCTCAAGCCACAATGAATATGCATTTTCTGAAGAAAAACTGTTTTAACAAAAAAATTTCCCTTTTTCTAGGACCCAGACGAGGTATCTCGGAGCCCCGTGAGTGAAGGCAGGTGCTGCTACAGGAGAGCGATGCTCTCTCCCAAGCCCTTGCCACTCAGAAGTCTTCAGGAGTTTCTCCAACCTTGCTAATGGAAAACCCATGACCAACACTTAAGCAAAGCATCTGGAGTAATGCCAGACATTTACTGCAGACCTCATTTAAGAGTCAGTATTTTGAACATTCAGCAACACTGAGGTATGTATTCCCAAGCACTTTGGGGGTTATATAAAGTGTTGCTGGTCTGACAATAAATCCAGCGTGCAACAGACCTACGGAGCCAGGCAGGCTTGAAGCCACAGAAGATAAAGCGCAGCAGAAAGTGCGGAGCTGTGCTGCACACACGAAGTTTGCATCAATCATTAGCGCCACACAGATAAAAACACCATCAGCCCAACGGGTCATTTTGCCCTATCTGAAGGAGTCTTCCTTGCTGGAGAAATAAATATTTTAGGAAGAGAGTGAAACAAGTTAAGAGAGATCTAGAAGACTTAGAGCACTATAAAAGAGTGTTTGAAGTAGCTTCCCAAAAGATCAGTGTTTAAGCGCTTCTTAAATCTGCCCTTTATCTCCAGGCTTTGTCTTGCCTCGGAAGACGCAGCTCACCAGGGCGCCGGGCAGTTTGCAGCGCCTGCCTGCGACCGGCTGGCCCGGGGGGCTCTCCTTGGCATCGGGCCCAGCCAGCAGCAGACCCCGCGATGGAGAGCATCTCTAAAACCACGCCGGACAACTCAATCCCCTTTCCCATGCCTTGGTTACTCCATCAATAACAACTTACCGAAAAAATTCCCCTTAGGAGGACTGAAAACTTGGTAGGCTGTGAGGGGTAGCTACCAACTTGACCCAAACATGGAATTTATTGTGCATGACGTGGATTTTCAACATCTGTTTTAATTTCAGCGTGGAACAAAGACTATTTTTTATTTTCAATGAAGCAGAAATATAAAAGGTAATGCATTTTGAAAATGTTGTTTCAGAAAGAAAAAAAAATCAGATTTTTTTAAAAACTTATTTAAATTCAAGTTTTCAGGTAAATATCTATTTTTAAATTACTGCAGTATAATATTTGATGACATACAGCAGTAGTTCATAAAAGCAGATGCCATATCGTATATCCACTTGTACCGATAAAGCAACAAAATTATGTTATATTAAAGCAGATGTATTTAAAGACATCAACTTAACAAAGATTTAAGAAAAATAAAGAAAAAATAGTGATTTCCTTTAAATGTTTAAGCTCCCCCACAAGCAAACAAAACTGTCCCATTGTTTTTGTGAGTTGGCTGGTTGATTCCTCATCCCCCACAATTCAGCTGAAATAGCACTTCAGGACACTAACCATGGCAACACCACCAAGAAACATCCCAACTCTGTCCATTCGGCAGTTTAGAAAACCCACAGATTTGACAGCTAAGTTCTAGTTAAATAATGCCATTTTTATTCATTCTTCTTCTTCTTATGTATATCACCTCATCAGCAACAGCTAGTGTCCCACTGTGCCACGTAGGGATGAACGCACACCAGGATGCAATTCACCCTACCACCAAATTGACACGCCGCAGGGTCTTCACAGGTTTGAGCACCAGAAATCTTTGGTGCGGGCACTACCACGTGCAGAGGTGACACAGAGAGCAAGCAGGTGGAGAACAAAAAACCAGTTGACCAGAAAGGAGATGGGACAGACAAGCAGGACACAGGCCACTCTCCCAAGCACTGCCTAGGGATATTTGGAGTGTCCTCTAAATCTATTTAACATGCAAACCATTATGTTTGTCTTCACTGACATCTTCTTGGTAGCCGACGTCAAGCCTTCAGCTACATCGTGTCACTTAGTTTCTGCACGTGCCTCTTGCAGATGGCTTTGGTGCTACCAGTAACAAAAGGCTACTGGGATATTAATGGCAGAACCTCTCTACAAGATCTACTGTCAAAATTAATTGCGGCAATTATGTCGAATCAGATGGGAACTGCTGTTTCAGTTGTCTTGGGCTGAGAAGAGCTGGGAAGAAAGAGAAAAGTGCAGGTGAGCTTAACAGGCTTCACACTAATAAAGCAGTTCTTAGCAGCCACTGCTGCACAGACTGAAATCAGAGATAACTGAAGGTATTTTTGGAAAATCACTGAGCTATTGGCCAGACCTCTGGGGCATGCAAGCTTTTTTGGTTTTTTGTTTTGTTTTATAGGATGAATGCGCAGTGTTGATGAAATGCGCTAGATGGGCAGACCTGCAGTCCAATACTTTCTCTTCATCCCCCAGATACAGAGTGGGTAAAAACAGCAAAGGGAGCCTCAGGCTGTGTCCCCCACATGCTTCTTACGGGAGGTAAGGACATCCTCCTCCAGAGGTAATGGTATGGTAAGCCCTGGGGTCAAGAGCAGCCACTTCACTCTCTCACTTTGTGCAGGGACCTTTTGAAACAGGCTTATAATGAACCCCACTCAATTATTTTCCCAACTCTCTCCTTGACGGAAATAGCATGACCAGGTACAAGACAGTGAGAGGACAGATGGCTTCATCTTTTAATCACCGGTCTTTTTTCAGTCTTTAAACAAAGAAATAAATCGTGACTCTATTTTCTGTACAAACTCCATAGAGCTCTCGGTCCCCTGTCAGCACCATCGTGAACTCAGCTCACTCAGAAAACCCACCAGTTCTCCTCATTAAAAAGCATGCTTGTGAATTGGAGAAAAAAAAGGAAATTTGTCTGTTTCTATCTTCATGTGAAATACGTGTCTTTGACTAAATTATTTTTGCAGACAAAGTAAATAAATACATTTATTTGTTTACTATTTGGAGATTTAGAGCCTGAGGTATTTTGTTAAATGTCTATAGATATTACTGAAAGCGGTTTGAAAAAGCAGATTTTTTTTTTAATTGTTAAACTAAAAACCTGCATGAAATATTTGTAAAAGAAATGTTAGTAATTTACATGCAAAATGATTGTCTGCCTGCAACTGTAGCTCAATCCAATCCTTTGAACAAAAAGCAATTCCAGTAAGAAGAGTAATTCGATTTGCTTTGAAAAACATAGGTCTGATTTGTGCTAACTCTAGTTTTATTGGAAATTGCACAGTCTAGAAAAAAATAAAATGGTAGCTATCACACAGAAAATTAGGGAGACCCCATTAAATGACACTTGGAATCAAAGAAGGGAGCTAAATGGATGCAACCACCATTTTCGGGGGATCAGTGTGGCAGACCTGCTCAGGGAGGGTATAAGGTACCATGGATTGCCCCAAAAGCTATTTCTGGTTTAGAAAAACAAGACGTTTCATTTATCCTTGATCCCAGTACTGTCTCCTGCCATCTGTAGATGGAAATGTGGATGGGACTTCCAGGCACAAGCCAATCTCTGTATGACCTGGGCCAGTCTGGTCCTTCAGGGAGGTGTTGGGAATGTCTGGCCCCATCTCCTCCCGGCCCCCGCAGCACAGGCTGGGGGTGATTTGTGAGAGGACATATTTCTTTTTCTAATCTACCTCAGCTTTCATCTGCCCTGGTTAGGTAAATATAACCCAGCCTCTTGGCCTTGAACATAGTAAGTTTGATTGGACTCTCCTTTGCACTTCTGTAAAGCTGGAGAAGCTCCACAGATGTCGGTGGAGAAGCATCACTGTCAAACCTGTGGACGTGAGGCTGCAGGGCACTCAGGGAACGCACTGCCACCCTCGGCTGTCTCAGCTCCTTCAAAAAATGCCGATCCAATGGAGTCACAGCCCCGGTGCGGGCATAGCGCTGCCAGGGCAGTGGACAGCCCTGGTGCTGCTCCGAGCAAAAGAGAGCAGTGCCAGCCCCTGCCCGTACCAGGCTGGGAGCATCACTGCCACTGGAGCATCACCAGCTGGGAGGTGCAAAGAAAGGGTCCCACCGTAAGCAACAGCATGGTGCTCCTGGGTACTGATCACAAGAGCGAGCAATTTGCTCCCTTGTTTGTTTAGACCAAGCTCTGACTGGCAGAGAAGCCCCTGATGTCCCCAGACCATGGCAGAAATGGTGACAGGTTTCCATGTGCAATGCTCAGGAACAGCCAGGAAGCCAGCAGAAGACTATCACTAGCTGTTGTATTCAAACCCAGCTGCTCACTCAGTGTCCCCCCGGACTGGGCCACTTCTTTGTATTGTTTGCCGTTTCCCTACAAACAGTCTCAAAATTGCCAAATAAATAAAGATCTCTTTTTTTTTTCCCCTCAAGATCTCCTTTTATTAAAACCCAAAGGAGAATAGCAAATATACGCATCCACATACAAATCTAATGACTTAATAAATTTAGTCACTGAAACTAGCAGCAATAAAAGAAAAAGCCCATTCTGCAAGTAGTTTGTGCCACGGTTTAGGAAAGGGATGTTAATTATGAGTGTTGAAATATCTAACTAACACACTCGCAGAGTAACAGTTTTCCTTTGTTTACAGCACTTACGGGTTTCTCTTTTATGTTCTGCACAATTACTGAGCCAGATCTTCAGATGGGATAAAAGCGCTAAACTGCACCAAATTCTATGGCACGGCAAGGCTTTCCTCCCAGAGAATCTGGCTCAAGGTACTTACTGATGTTAGTGTTAATACTTAGAGCTCATTTAAAACATATTAAGTAGGAATCATAAATATCATCACAGCTATCAGCAGTGGCATTTCATTGTGGTTGTGGAGGCAGACCATGGAACGACTGGATCGTGTTCACTATGTCTGCATAAGCGCTGCTCCAGCCCAGGGGAACGGATGGCACTGCAGAAGAGCATCTGCTTTATGGCACTCTTTACCCTATAAAGCCCATTCTACATTCCCCACTGACCTCAGCCAGATTCTCAAAGACTTCTGGGCTCCCAGATGAAATGCAAATGCCCAACTCCCATTCAAACCTGTGGAAGTTCAGAGACTAAACATGTCTTTGAATATCTAAGAATTTGTCACCACAAACCTCACACCATAGCACTTGATCCCGGCATAGTCTTATTCCCAGGACAGGTCTTGAACCACGTAGGTCCTGTTCACAGGATAAGCCCTACGCAGACCACAGCAGCACTCCCACAGGCAATGATGCCTTGGGTGCAGCCTGATCGAGTTCAGCGTCCTCCTGCCTCAGTGTAGCTTCTTCCATGACCTAGGGTTGCATCTGTCTGGAAATGCTTTAAAATAATTGTAGCTGAGCTCTCTCTTGGCATATGATCAAGAACCGCAAATGTGCATCCAAACTTTACATCTCATCACATCTTTGTCCAGATGGCAGGTGATATTCTACTGTTCACACTCCACTTTTCCTCCCCCTTCTAGCTCCATAAGAAATTGGTGACAAGTCTTCTTGGTGGCCTTTTAGAAGTAGGAGAGAGCAGATATGTTTTAAAATAACAAGCTGCTATATGGGAGTGTACAGCCCTGCTGCAGAGCAGAGATTCACTTGATGAGACAATATGGTATCTGCAAGTATTCTGACTCCGCCTGGACCATCTGTGGGTGGGAGGGAGCACATTTTCAAGTAATTCACCATCCATGCAGGTTTGTTCCCCAGCTCTGGGAGCTGAGAAGCAGCATTAGCAAGCAATCTAACTTACTGCCTCTGAAAAATATAACTAGAGGGCTATCTGCCCTCACTTTTGTGGGAACTCTCTGTGCTCAAGGTACATATTTGCTCAGTTGGCTTCATTTTAAAACATCCAAGCACGAGGTGGAGTGCAGGTCTGCTAAGTCTTGTGAGCTGACCCAATATTCCTGGACAGGCAAAAAAATCAAGTGCTGGACAAGCCTCTGTAATTAAGCTGCAGATCTTTATATGTGGACACAAGCTGTCCTAAAGCACCTTTCCGTGTTCAAGGACTGATTAAATTATCCATGTGACCACAGAGGAAGTTTGTGAATGCTGGAGACAAAGGTGTGATTGCAGCGTGGATGTGCCCAAGGTAACCCTGCAGCAGCAAGGACATCTGCCCGGGCACACAGCAGAGTATTGACAAAACCCATGGCAGGTTCCGCAAGACAGACTGAGCTCCATTCTGCCCTGGCTAACTGGTTACCTAGATCAAAACAATCTCATATAGATCCACACGAGCTACAGTCTCACGCTTGGCTACAAAGCAGATGAATCCAGTGAGTTTTGGGGATCCAAATTCAGACCAGTCCATCCCACCATACCTCAGCATTGTGTTCTGCTTTCAGCTCTTGGCCTGTCCACCGCGCAGGCACATTTTTACCAAGTACTTCATAAAGATAAAAATGCCCAAATTCACTGCATTGGCCTTTGGCAATCTGCTCATGCAATCCTGATAGGCACACAGCTTTCAACTTAATGAGTGCTGACAAGAACATAACTCGGGATGACTCTTCAAGCCGGGCTGCGCACTTCCATACCTCCCTGGAGAGCCTGGGTAGGCTGGATAAGAGAACAGGCTCCGGGAGTAAGATTTGGGTACCAACGACTGCGCAGCTCCGTGTGCAGTGTTATCTGGGGAAGGCTGCACATCGAGCAACTCACCCATGGGGCACAAAGAGCAAGTGACGTATTTTGTCTTTTGCTTCAGTTTTTCTTAATGATGGACCCCAACTTTGGATTCATGGTTGGATGGAATAAATTTTCATCCCTTCTTTTTAAAATAATCGATTTTATTTTAATTGATTGATTTGTTCTTTAATTTTGGATCTTATTTCAAGCTGGAATTCTAAAGCCTTTTAAAATTTGGAGCTGTTAAGAACTGGAGTAGTGATGGCAGCATAGCTCATTCACATGGCACTTGGCCCATCCAGTTCAGCATCACTCTTCTAGGAAAGCAACTGCTTCCTACGAAGGGGATTTTCTGACAGCATCGTCTCTGGTATTGCATTCCTGGCAGCCTGGGGATCTGGTGAAACCCCAGGATAATTTCTAACCTGGGAATCCCAACTCATCCATTGTCTTCTCTGCATTCTGTTTTTCTGACAGTGTCTGAAATTGGTAACGATGTTATCAACTCTGCTTACTCCAAAACATCCAGAAATACTTCTTTGCATTCAGAGATAATGATCATGAGACAAGATGGGACAAGATGAAGATATGTTAGTTGCACACAAGAAAAACAGATTTCCTAAATTAGCATTGTACTGCCTCATCTGCTAAAGCCTGAAATAACAATGAAGAAAAATAATAATGTGAGAACCCTAGAAACACAGCCAGATGGGATGCTTTGAACCTGTGATCTCTCTATGGGGCCAGAGAGAGTTTCCTGGCACCAATTTGAGCCTGAGCACAGGGCACAATAAACTGATTTGTGGCCTTTGGTTACTTTTGTGATATTGCTATTTTTATTACGGTTGATAATAATAACAACAATGTATAAAATAAAATAATGATTATGCATTTATAAACATGACACTATTTTCTTCTGATAGCCAAAAGAAACCTCCTAGTGGAAAATTAGCAGTGAATATTAGATTTATCATGCTATTATTTATATTAAAATTATCCTCAAAAGCTCAAACCAGAGTACGAATGCTTTGGGCATTTAATAAAAATGACCTCACCATCACAGGAGTACAGGGAAGACCTCTTACTTTCTACATTTTTGTGCTGAGAACCTGAGCACCGAAAGACCAACCGGCTTGCTGGGTGTTCTGTAAAACAAGAGGTGTCAGAGCTAGTAGAGAAACTTATTTCCCTCGGGTTCCAGTTCAGTTTCTTAGGCAAAAGCCCTCTCTTTCTGATATAAATGAAATAATGCAGTTATAACAATGTCAGGGAGAAGGGGACTGCAAGCGAGTCCCAGTCCTTGTAAGGCAGAGTCTCCGGTGGACGGTATTTTTGCACATGAACAAAACCGTGCTTGTTCTTACCCGACAGTACAGCCCTGCACAGAGTGCAGGTCCGAAGAAAGAAAATGGCCTTAGCCCAATTTTCTGTGTAGTTCATTTTTTGAAGTAACACGTCATGTGGGCAGAAGATAAGAGGACTTGCCAAGGAGCTCACCAGGCCTATTACAAGCATAAGCTGCTGATGTACTGAGATAGCCTCTCCGCTTTGACTCTTAAATTCAAACCGCGAGATTCGGTGGAAACACCATCTCCGACACTCTCCCTATCTTTCCTACTGCTGGAAAGATCTCTCCTGCATTAAACCAATTTCAGAGCTGTCATGACCAGGGCTGGAAATTCAATTTCTTTGCTGCTAAAACTTCCATCCTGAAAATGAGTGGTGCTAGATTATTAATATTTTGACAGCTTACTGACAGGTTGGCTACAGCTGGCCAATTAACAGCAAGCCCTGTGGTCTAAAGCATCAACTGAGGCTGAGGTGAGCTGGTGTTGGACAGGCAGGATCTTACAACCAAGACGAAATTTATGAAGTGTGACAATTTATGTGGCTTTTCCCTCCCCCTTGTACCAGCTGCTGCGGCGCCTACACAGAGAAAAGGAAAGGTTTATGGCATATTCTTGGGTGGAAGCCAGCTCTGCTGCCCACTGGGAGAGCCAAAGGGAACCCACCAAGATCTGTGCCTCAAAGACTGGGTCCCAGCAATGTTTCTGCTGACAAAGCCAGCAAAAAAGGTCAATGGTGCTTCCTTGAAATCTGCCAGGGTGACCCTGAGATGTCTGCCCCATCTCTGCTGGGGGCTGCTTTACCGCAGCCAAGCAAACCACATGCCCAACACTTCAAACCCCTCTGCTCATCATCCCAACTGCCAGTGAAGGTGAGTACATGCTATAAAGGAAGACTGTGAAGAGGGATTACAGGCACGTTTCTGTTGGTCATGAGCATCATTTACTGCCAGTGGAGAGAGCTTGTTGGTGAACACCTGTCACTTAACTGAGGCATTGGATTCTAATTCCTGAGAGCGGGCTCTTCTGCTGGTCCTGACTCCTCCAGGCTCCGTGCCCTTGAGCCAGACACTTTGGGCCAGCATTCCATCTAATATTCTTTAAATTGCTCATTGTGTACGAAGAGCCTGTCTTTGCTTGTATACAGTAGAAGGATATTCAGCCTGAGGAATGAATGAGCCTCCAGCTCCTCAGAGCTTTTTTGGGAGAGAAAGAGAGGAGAAAGAAAGTGTTTGGCATGAAGTGCAGACAGCCCTTTGTTCATTTATTTTCTGGGAATTCAGAAAATCAGTCAACTCTGCTGTGATAGAAGTCCCATCCACATATTGACCACAGTATCTCTGCATAGCCTGAAAGAGCTGACATATCTCACAGTCCAAAACAACTTCACAGGGAAGACTGGGCTTACTTATACCTTGAATGGATTTTCACAATACTGCTGACAACCTGACTTGTTCTTTTTCTGTTAGTTTCCTTTTGATGTGAAATAACGCGTGGACAATGCACAAACGTTTTGAATGGACCCGAACTATGGCACAGCTTAGATCTGACTGTTCCAGCATATGCGGCCAAGTGACCCAGCGTAGCTGACGCTTTGCTTCCCAGGAATCAGACAGATGGAAGTTTATAATCAGGGATTTTGGAGTAGTGGCTATAGTGAAATTTTTCACTCTGTTGCACACTTTGCTAGAGAACTCAGATTAGCTTTGGCATCTGATCCTGTTCAGAAGCCAACTAATGACTGCAACTTCCAATCTAAGATAATATAATCACTCTAGAGAGAGTAATATAATACACTAACTCTATTTGGCACAATGCACAGTAAAGCAGGAGACCATTTTATTGTGTCACTAGTATACAGAAGACTGTGCAACTGTCTTTAAATTATATGACCCAAAATACATCAAAAAAGCAATCCAGAGTTAAAAATTGCTGTTTCCTATTTGTAGCTACTTATTGCAGCATGCAGTCTCAGTGAGATCCAGGGTTTACAATCAGATCTGTAGACATTTGATTTTGTTTTACAGAGGCTGTGTCTACAATGCAGGACCGAATGCGTAGAGTGAAACTGTTGGTGGCAGGGGCTGGACGCTCGCACTGTACACATTTCAGGATGGGTTCAGCCTGGTCTCGCTGCCACCTGGTCCCATGGTCTGAACACCTGGCACTTTAGGGGCACTCCCAGAGGGCACCCTTCAGTTTAGCTTCATCCAAAAGGAGTCTAGTTTGCACAGCCTAAGATGACTCTGTGGTACAAACTGAAGAGCTGTGTGTGAGGGTGACTGGAGGGATTGCTCCAAAAGTGCAGTCCCGGTCTGAACTAAAAACTAATCCCAGAGATGGCTGGGATAGTTGGCTTACTGCAATGGAGTATAATAAAGTAGGCATGTGATAGATGTGAAATGTCAGCAACCTACTGCACATTGGTGATCCTTAAAAGGAGCCGAGGGCCCTGTGTGCACTCTGATCTAAACACACACTGGAAAATAGGGATGTGAGCAGCATGCTGCAACCTGGGTAGTGGCTGCACACAAGGTCGTCTTCTCCTGCCGTGCGGAGTTTGCACATCAGATTGTTCCTTTATAATCTGAAATGCCCCACAGCTGCACTGGATATAGGAACAAGAAGCCTTCCAAAAAGCACTCACCACCAACATCCACAAAGAGAAACAGCTACATTAGCAATAATAACAAAAAAGGTCAGTTGTTAAGCCTGCCTATTTGAATCTCAGTACCTTGCTTGCAGAAAGCCTGGAGTTTACTATGTGTCACAGCTGAATCCTTCAGAGGTTAGAAAATATTTTTCTTAGCATGATAAATTTTAAAGAAATCTTGTTCATCTGTTCTAGCATGATGAGAGGGGGAAGAAAACCTCAGGGCTGTCCTGACTATACCACTGAAGAGGGAATGTGTCATTACTGCTTTCTTTTGTGCTATTCTAGAACAGGGGGAGAAAAAAAAACCGAACCAAAAAACCACCACAAAAGAGAAACCATTTGCTGATGGGCGTAACAGTCCTTTCTTACTATCCACAATATTCCATAGTTTTCATATGTTTTCATCAATGCTAAGTCCTGAATCATTAGTGCAGCAACAGGAGCAGAATTGGATCCTCTAAGAATCACTAAAGCTGGACTACACATTCTGTTCAAGGAATAAACACTGATTCATGAATGTTTCAATTAAAATGGGTATGATCACTTTCATAAGGGAAACGAAGGAGAAGATTAGAAGTCCTGTGGGAACAAAACTTCTGGTGCTAGGAGAAGAAGACACAAAGATAACCTGTCCCAAAGCGTCTGATTTAACTCAACCAAAGGCAGGGACTTCATGCGAGCAGAATGATTTAGCAAAACTCCGTTATCTGATGATGTATTCATACTAATGGACCTGAACAGTGACTTCTGCCCCTATAGTCTATAGTGTTGGGGTCAGCAACAGGCACACAGTGTCCATCCCTGTCCAAATCTGTCACACAGGGCAACAAATAGTGCAGCCATGAACGACTGTCAGCATATTTTACAACACAAAACCATTTGGAAGGTGAAAACCTGTGAAGCAGAAATTCAATCAGGCAAGTGGCAGAATGCTTATAAAATCATTGGACTTTACTTACTAGTTTTACGCTACTGCATCTCTACTGACCTAACCAAAGCATATTAGCAAACTGCTAATACACGCAGAAATACACACAACAAGCCTGTGCACTTAGAGGAACACACAGAAAGTAAGAGCACCATGGGTATCATTTTACTTATAAGAGGACAGTAAAAAAATATGAGGCATGTGAGGCACAAAAGAAAAATAATGAGAGCTGTGAAATTTTGCTTTTTAAGCTGGTCATAAAAAAAATAAGCTTTCAACTGACAAGGATGCTTTAAAAAGTCCGCTTTCTAAATTTAACTTTGATATTGAAAAGTCTTGGGTTTTGTTCTTTTGTTTTTTTCGTTAGTGTAAATTTGATAAAAAACGAGGCGTGATAATCCTGGCGCTACACATTTTCAAAAGCCATTTTTTAGCTCTAGCCTCTTCAGAGGGTGCAGATAACATTTGCATGGATACAAAGCCCTTGCAGAAAGAATGTTCCTTAAGGGCAGAGCTGGCTGTAGGGTTTAATACAGTAGGAACTGAGATTCAAGATCAGCAGCATTCACATTAATAGCCATTAAATTATTTATTCATATCAGGCTCTGGAAGCCTGTAGAAAGACTAGGTTGTTCTGAAGGGCTCAACTCTCATAAACTTTGTTGCGTGACTTACTTTCAGTTACCGTTCTGAGGGATGTACATTCATTTTTACAAGTCTTGACGTACACTAAAGCCTTTTGTTCCTTCTTTCGCCAATTTTGTGAATGGGGGAAAAAAAGTCTGTGCACCCAGTAACGTCCACACCCAGGAAGCAGCTGCCGTGGTGCCGCACAGCCCATGCTCCAACGCAGCGGGACAGAGAGTGTGCAGCATGGAAGAGGTTCCCTGAATTATTTGATCCAGTCCTTGCTATGGCACAACACTAGTTCTCAACAAAGCTCCATTTATAATCCTCTGATTTCTTTCCCCCACAACTCATACTACAAAGCTCTTTCGGAAGCCAACTGCTCCAAGAGCTACAAATCTTCTGCTTTCCAGCCAAAATCTAGCCCAAAGTCCCCAGTGACACAGGCATCAGGTTCAGGGGTCTCGAGGGACTCCCGTGGAAAGGCTCTGCAAGGAAGGCAAGTGGGCTTTTCAAACAAACCGACTGCCTGCACCCCACCAGCCAGCCTAGCATGGTGCTGCTGCTGGCCACCTCACGACCATGGGAAAAGCCATGCATCACATCTTGCCTCTGAAGCCAGAGGAACAAGCAGCAGGGCCACAAAAACTAACCTGACCTGCAAAAGACACCAATAAGGTGGTATTCTGCACTAAAAAGTTCTCAGCCTTTTTTTCCCCCCACTTGTGTCCTGAGCCCAACCGCTGACCTTGATCCATTTAATTGCCTCCATAACCAAATTACATTGTAGCAGAATGTAATTATGCAATCAAGTAATGAGCTATGGTTTTGTTCTTGGTCTTGTATGCAAAGCCACCTTTGAAGAGGGCGATAAAAGAAGTGATTATTGGAAAAGGACAGTGCAGCCCCATGTACCAATTACTGGCCATGATGCAGAGGACAACGTCTGCTGGCAACACTGATCCATCAGCTGCTTTTCGCAGGCAGCTGGCAACCTTCTCCGTGCCGCAGCCTCGCAGCCAGTGCTGTGCGGGTTTCATCCCGACGCCAGACATAAGCTCACGACAGGCATGCTGTGTGACAGAGTGGCGTTCCTGAGGATACCAACTTCTCCAGCAAGCCATCTCTGCTTCAAACATGCTTATTAAAACTGACTTAAGAAGAGCTGTACTGAGCCAGACCAGCAGCCGGGCAGCGGACAGCAGCAGCGCTGAGGGAAAGGTGTAAAACCAGGCCAAACGTGTAGTGAAAGCTCCTCCTTGCCCCAGCAGCGGGGAGCTTGTGCCTGCTGGATCTGGCGATGGTGCCCCGGTGCTCAGGAAAAGTATCCGGCTTCCCATGGGAGTGCACAAGTGTGGCGGGCGTTGTGTGTTCAGAGCAGGGTGCAGGAGCTGACGTAGCTTCCCGAGGAGAGGAAAGAAGGGTTTAAGCCAGGAGAGGCTTCAGGAAAACGTGATAGGAGGGAGGTTTCCTGATGGGGCTCAGCTTGGGAGAGCAGCTCCAGGATTGCACTTCGCTGCCCAGCTCAGGGGAGGCTGTGCCCCTGTCAGGTCTCAGCCCGTGGAGAATTAGCCTGTGTTGCATTAGATTTTCGGGTGGGTGGAGGAAATGGCAAAAGAGAATGTGGTATTTTAGGGAGAGAAGAAATTGCCAAACGCAGTTTTGACCATTGTGATACTTGGCTGTGTTGTGCTAGACTCACACAGGCAGTTCAGAGGGACAGAAGCAGGATCAACCCCATAATACCACAAGTAAGGGTGAAGGTTTGTCCCTTTATTGCCTATCAGCAGAGCAACTGAGTATTCTCAGCTACCTCACTCGCACAAGGGTCCTGCAGGGGATGGAGAAAATCCCACCACGGTGAGGAGGTAAAGGACACAGAGAAACGAGGTCAGTTGCATAAGATCCTTGGAAAGGCTGTGTCAGAGTCAGAACCTGGATATTCTGAATCCCAGCCCAACGTTTTCAGTGTAAAAGCTTTTATCTGCCCCATTCAGGCCAGTATGAGAAGGCACTGGCACGCCAGACAGAGCAGGATTTGCTGCAGCCACAAAACGCTGCCCTTTACGTCCAGTCTGCAGGAAAGCTCCACTCTACACCACCTTCTGAGCCCAAGAGCCCCAGCACTGAGGAACAACATTGCTGTGGCTGGTCTCTTTTTTCTGACTCTAGCAGTAGTAGCATCAATGTTTGGGAAACATAAAGTCATTCAACAGCGATGCCAAGCACACACACATCAAAAAGCCCCGAAAGGTCCATGGAAATGAATTCCCTATCGTCAGGAGCAGCTTCACCCTTCGCAAAGATAAATAGCTTTTTATGTATGCAGTATATGTGCTAGCATGTACTCTACAGCTGACAATGTTCAGCCTCCAGTGTAACTTGTCAAAGCCTGATATGCCTTCCCTTAATCAACGTGGCAAGCTCCTGAACACCATGTGCTTCAAGCAGTGGGCTGTTGTCCCTGTAGGCAAAAGAACGAAGAGCACTGTCATTCTTGCTGCTGCACTTCGACACATGCAGCTCCCGTTAATCAAAAGGCAAAACAGAGCTGGATGCAGCTCACAGCTTCTCCAGCACGATCCCTCTAGCTGTGGCTCCTCAAAAGGCCCTGAGACAAGGTGCTGCCACATCCCTCAGCTCCGTGCGAAGACACAGGCAATGCAGGATGGCCCCAGTGCTTCAAGGGCCTCTTCTTGTCCCAGTTCTAATTGTGTCGTTTCTTGCTGTTCATTTTGAACAGAATAGGATGAGGATCACCCCAGCATGAATCATTCATAAAGCAAATTCCCGCTGTATTAGCTGCTCCACACCCCTATGCAACGCTGGGACAAAGGATGAATCTGCAGTCACTAGAATATTATAGAATCATAGAATCATAGAATCATTAAGGTTGGAAAAGACCTCTAAGATCATCGAGTCCAACCGTCAACCCAACACCACCATGCCCACTAAACCATGTCCCTAAGCGCCTCATCTACTCGTCTTTTAAATACTTCCAGGGATGGGGACTCCACCACTTCCCTGGGCAGCCTGGTCCAATGTTTAACCACTCTTTCAGTAAAGACATTTTCCCTCACATCCAATCTAAACCTCCCCTGGCGCAACTTGAGGCCATTTCCTCTCGTCCTATCACTTGTTACTTGGGAGAAGAGACCAACCCCCACGTCACTACAACCTCCTTTCAGGTAGTTGTAGAGAGCGATGAGGTCTCCCCTCAGCCTCCTTTTGTGGGGTTAGGAAAATTTGTGGCCAGATACTCAGGAGCGTTTATAAGGGGAATCGCTGAAACCAGACAACTTATGAAAATCTGATGACCACAGAGCAGCCAGGGATAGCTGAGGTGTGGCAGGCAATCCCACAGCTCCAGAAGCCACTTGAAAGCTAAAGGTGTGCACTGAGGGACAGGGCACGGGGAGATGTGTCGGCATTCACAGGCCATGCGGAACAACTGCACTGACTGCACTTTCAGGAGAAATGTGCTGGGAACAGCAGGGAAGCACAGTGATTTCATCTTCATCATAGCCAACAACAGCCCTTTCAGGGATGGCCCTGCAGGGTGTTTCTTCTTAAGGTTGTTTGGACTGGGAAAAGGATGTGCTCTCTCCCATGCTTTTCAGGATGCCAGTTTGCTCTAAAATCCCCAACTTGGCTCTTTTCAGTCTCACAATATGGGCAATGCCGCATCATACCAACTTCTTCCCCCTCCTTCCACTCATAACTTCCATTATCTTTTTTCCACTTCTGATTCCTCCTTCTCTATGCCCTGGCACTCCATTTCACCACAGCAAGCTTCTGTTCCTGAGCCACAGTTTTACACAAATGAAATCACCCAGAATTTCATCTGCTCTGCCGGGTCATTCAGACACAGGTCACGCTATGCCATACTCTAAAAACATTTAGACACAAATCCCTTCTGTTTCAACTTCAATTGACTGTAAGAAGCAACTTCTCTTCGGCCACTCCCATCATACAGAAATGCGAGACAGGCTTTTTAACTGTAACAAGAAAGGGACATACTGTTCTCCCATGGGAAACTTTGCTGACATGATGGAGCAAGAAAGTAACAGGACCAAGGTCACTGTCAACATCTCGTCCTAAGACAGAGAGCCTCAGCTCCAGCAGTCAGCAAGAAGTCTCCAAGTGCTGCACACGTGAAGTAAGTCTCATGCAACTGATTTCAGCACACCTATTACCCTCTCTCCTGCAATCCTGCATCACGGCGCGGGGCAGTGACAGACAGAAGCCCCTTGTCTGGCAGCCTAATCACATGGGACAACACTGGAGCTAGGAGCTGTGAACTGGTCCGGCCTGGGCTAAGAGGGCACCTCGTGCCCACCATGCGATGGCACAGGGGTTTCCCATCCCCCCCTTGCTCTCACACATGCAGTCCTTGGTACGTAAGCGGCCCTCATCACCTCCCCTTAGTTCTATTGGCAGGAATTTGGGAAAGAGCCTCTGAAGAAGCAGATATTCAGGCTCTGCACTTCTCGACCTACCCTGAGAGCCAGCAGGGATCCTCCTGGGGGACCTCCCGCAGCTCTGACCCACTCACAGGCGAGCAGGGCAGCCCCGCAGCTAGGCCATCCCTACTGCCTCGTGGGACGTGGGAGTGCTTGCCGCGCTGTGCTAAGGTTTATCCATTCCTGTCACTCCCCTGCGGGAAATACAGACATAGGCAGCAAACACACATCCAGTGTGTCCTAGTGCATCAGTACTGTACAGGTGCTGCATAAAAAGGCTGGATGAGTTCAACACATGCTGCATTTTAGATACACCAGGCTGACTCGTATATATTGTGCCACCTACACATGAGCAGGGGCTGCTTGCGTGGGATTTCTGGAGATTTGCTACTGTGGATGAAACCCCAGCAATGGCCAAACCTCTCTGCTTCTGCCTGGGGGAAATTCTGGTGTGGAAAAGGAGCGTCCTGTCCTGCTGTCACACATCTGCAGCCAGGAATCCTCAGGTCTACTCCCCAACTCCTCCACACTACACGCAACCCTCGCAACAGCTGGTAAGTGGTGCGGAGACGTGGCTCCTGCCCAAACACATGACAGTTTATTGCTGTTGCTGTCAACTCACTCTGTTGAAAATAATCCCAACGGCAACAGCAAGAATCTTTGGCCAAACAGGTTAATTTCCATGCAAAAGCTGTTTCCAAGGAAGGAAAGGGTTAGAGGCAGCGTGCAGTGATCGACAGTCAGGAGCAACCATACTCAAAGATTCAGACCCTGAGTGCATCGCTGGGACTGAATGGGGTTTGCACATAGCAGCCCCAGTGCAAGGAGGCTGTCAGTGTCCTTAGGAGAAAAGGAAAGAGCAGGAGAGCAGAGCTCACTTGCTATGGCCTGGCTTCTCTCCTCTGCAGCATGCACTGATGGCAATCCCAGAGCTGGGAGGGCACTGTGTGCAGCCCCATGCTCACATGGAAAAGATAAGCGGAAACTGAAACACAAATCAACCTCAAAAACATTGCCCCCCCCGCCCCCCCAAAAAAGATAATCCCATTGATTTGGCAGTGTGGACTTATATCCACTATCCCACAGCACCGGCACACATGGAGTAGCAAAAGCATTTTTTTCTCTTAGTAGGAAATTGTTTTCATATAATCACACACACCCCCCCCAGCTACTGGGTCCATCACATCTTTAGCATAAAAATACAACAACAGATACGCAAAACATGCCTGGACCACTGCGAGCAGACAGAGGCATCTCCTCTCTTCTGTTTATCCCTGTATTTAAGAGCAGGTCACTAGAGAGAATTTCAGTTACTCTTGCTTATCAGTTCCTACTTTATCCAAACAACAGTCTTCCCAGGGCGACCATGCTGAGACTAGACCTTGGCCTCAGCAAAGGCAACATAGCCACTGGTGAAAAAAAGCAAGAGAAAGCAAACTCCTAACCCAGCTCAGGGTCCAGCAGATGCATTCAGGTCCTTGCTTCCCATCTGTCCTCTCTTTATTAAAACTGATACAGCCATGTGCCACAAAGACAAAAAAAAAAAAAAGAAATCTTAAAAAATAATCTGGGCAGGGCCTGGTATGGATGGAAAAGGCGGCAGAAGAAGGAGTGTGGCTGGCAGAGTCACAGCCTCCATGTCCCGTCACACCAGGGTGGGTCTGTGACAAAGCAGGGGACCTGACAGCTCCAGGAGAAAGGCACATTTTTAATAGAGGCTCTCTGCACAGACAGCAAGTTTGATGCCAGTGGGTTACCTGGTTTGTGCTTTTTAGGTTTGATTTTGTCCAAATTCATATACTCGTTGAGAGAACGAAAGCGGTGTTGCAGTTTAGTCTGTCTGCGAGGATTTCATTGCTGTATGTGTGTGTCTTCATTGCTTGGGGGCACAGAAAACAGGGACCAGACTCTCCAGGGAATTTACGATGTCAGAGTCATGCCTCTTGCAAGTAAGGGAGTATTTAGGGCAATGATTCCCAAAGTCTGAATATTTTATTGATGTGGAGACTGGAAATAACATTGACATGCATTGTCTCCATCTTGGAAGGAAGCATCAAGGACCTCATCAGATTCTGAACGTTCACCTTGGTCTGATGGCACCTATGCGAAGCTGCGACCATTTTGGTGTTAGGTGAAGACACTGGAGATTGTTCTGGGAAGGTTTCTACTTCTGCCAAGGAGGGGATAGGTTGTGGCTGGCTGTGGCTGACAGCAGGATTTCCCTGCTGTTCTGTCAATACAGGTATAATATTAATTGCAATTTTCTATGCCTTCAAAGAAGACAAATACACTACCCATGGATGGATAAAACTTTTCTGATCTCTCCCGACCTTGAAGATCCCTTGACAAAACTTTCCTCTGTATTTTAAATGCTGTTTCTATATTATTGATGAACCCTTCAGTCACGCCTAGTGAAAATCCTTTAGACATTCAGAATATCAGAGATTGGCTATTTGGACAGGTGACAAACCCATTTCTGCTAAGCCAATATTTTTCAAATCAGAAGTCACCAAGCAGTAGCAGTAAGAGTGAAACAAGATGAGAGCTGGAGATATCACCCCGGCTCCCAGCTGATTTCCTGAGTGTCCTGCCAGCCAGAGTGTGCTTCTGCGCTTGATTAATTTAAATTGGGAGTTTCTGAAAACAAGAAGTGTCACAATCAGCTTCTAATCAGAGCATAAAGGTCCCGCAACTGATCAGCAGGCAGTGAACGCTCAACTGCACTGCAAGATACTCATTCTTCTGAGATCTTTTGCCAATAACGATATTTTCACTGTGCAGCTCTTTAAACCGAGACAAATAACCTCAAGAGCAGGGCAAATAATTTCTCCCAACTGTGGCTCCCAAGTAATTACTCCGGGGACCTCTGTGCCGTGACAGCCCCACTCCAGGCACAGTCCCTGCAGCTGGCTTTTCCTGCAGGACGGAGCTGTAACGGAGCCCGGTGCTGCCTGTCCGAGCATCCCGCTGGCCCTTCCAGCTGCTTTCCACGGTCCCTCTACCTGTTCGAGTTTCCATCTGAATTTGGGAAGATGGAGGTTTCTTTATCCTGCATATTCCTGGCCCCAGGCTATCCAGCTAGCATGAAAATACAAACCAGTGGCTAACAGAAACGGCTATAACTAAAACATTTCTTGCTACATTGCTTTTTATACAGTCTCTTATTTTACATTGAAACAGCCACCTTTTTCCAACGCATGCATGCACACTCAGTAAGCTGTGAAAGTACAACTTTATTACCACGGATTTACCTCAAAGGGCAAAACTGAGCCAAAAATCAATTCGGGTTTGCTGACAAAAAGCAAAATGCTAATACTGGTGTTAGGGAATCAAAATGTCACTCCTTAGCACCTGCATGAATATTAATCACCTCATTTTTTACATAATATTTTCCTTTCCTTTGCTCCACAGCTACTTTGCAGAGCAGCTCCTACCTTTCTAAGTTTGGCCTGGAACCAATCCATACCATTTTCTGTGCTAGATGTGGATTCAGGTTTGAGGGTCAGAGGCCCCTGGCATCAAAATTAATTGATTTTGAGTGGTTCCTTGAATTTTGTCATCAGTTCAGTAACAAGCCCCAGGTTTAATGGCTTCAGATCTGTATATGTAATATCACAGTGGATGGCCACAAGTGGAAATCTGGCCCTGGATTTTTAGACCTAAAAGCATCAGTCTTTCCTACTTTAATTACTGTCATAGACAGACTGTACCAGAGTACAGTACATGCTTGGATGCCCATCTCCCAAGGCAGATATTTAGTAGTTTTGACATGTAGTTTGTTTACTTAGGAAGGTTATGAAACAGCTTTGGTACCTAGCTCCACCGAGCGTCAAAGGGAATTAGGCACCTAAGTCATTTAAGCACATCTGTAAATCCCACAAAGCTTCTGTAAGCATCTTTCCACATCCAAATACTACTGGAAATCTGTGTTGTAATGTAGGTGATGTAGAAGACGCATAAAGATCTGTAAGTAATCTAACTGTTAGTGCTATTAAAGACTTATAAGTGGCTATGATATGTCATATACACAGGGCTCTAATAATAACAGGATGTGGGACAAGGCTTGAATTCTAATGCAACAAAAAATACACAGTAAACAAATTTCTGTGTGCAAAACTGGTTCATAATTATTATCCTCGTCCAAAACCATATGAAAACCTTCAGCCTCATCTGAACAACCAGGCAGCCTACAGAAGAGTCGTCTCGTAGAGGCACTAAGCATTTGCAGCTCTTTTTCACGTAGTCCTGACGGCCCTGCAGCAAAGCCCAGCAGCCAGGGCTGGGAGCACATCATCTCTGCAGTGGAGGCATTAAACTTGGCTGTGCTCGCTCTCACCGTTTGAACTCTTGCAAGGGGATATGTGCTTCTGTGATTAACTGAGGTTATTAACAGTGCTCAATGACTTGTAATGCCATTGGTAATCAAACAGGTCTCTAAAAGTGGAAGAAGAGGAATTGAATAGACTTAAAATACACAGACTGTCTACAGCCCGTCATCCCAGGTCAGCGATGTGCCTCTGCCTACAGCCTGCTATGCATATACAGAAATTAATTCAGTGACTGCAGATGTACAAATGAGGACAGAATATGATTCCAAATGTCTTTGCTTAGAAGACGCTTGAGCAGTCAAGCATCATTTTCATGTGAAAATACTGCTGTCTTATAAATCACTGACTTCAAGGCCAGGAATTATCTCTAGAGACCTCAAATCTGTCTATCTGCTCTGAAGCAGGAGCAAATATACCAAAACCAATCCTTACGGATATTTGTCTAACGTGGTCTTAAACGTGCACAATATCCCTAACTACTTGGTCCAGTGCTCCCCTAGCCAGTGAAGTTCCTCCTTCCTTTGTTGCTGAGAGTTAAACCTGTTGTTTTTTGCCATTCCCACAACGGTCACGCAGAACAGCTGGTTACAACCATCCTAAGAACAACCTCTGTGTCTGTGAATGCCGCTCTCACGCCTGTCTGTCATCCTTCATGCCTCTGTGCCATATTTGACCTTCTCTCTTCTAGGAAAAAACAAAATAAATGCACTCCATCCTCCCAATATTTCATATTTTTCCCTCTAAACCTCACTATTTTCCTCTGGACCTCTTTTTTCCTCCTTGTCTTCTTTTCTTCCAGTTTTCCTGCGGTTTTCTTAAGCACAGTGCCCAGAACTGGCTCCAGTCCTCCACCTGAGGAGCAGAATAACAACCCCTTCCCAATGGCATCCATTCAGAGCCAGAATGAAAGGTGCCTTTTTTATAAGCTTCCCATGCAATCTTGACTTATGTTCAATTTGTGGTCTGCTCTAAGTTCCTGTTTCTTTCCTGCAGCGTTGCTGCCTTCGATATTTTTCATTCTCTATCTGTGCACTTAAGTTTTCTTTCTAGAGCATAACTCATGAGAAGCTCATCTTTACTGAATTCTACTCTACTGATTTTGGACTACTTCTTCAATGTATCAATACTTGAATGCTGACTATATCCTTCAAAATGAATCCCAATTTGGCACAATCCACACATTTTTCTAGGAGTACGGTCTCCTATCACATGCACCATTAATGAAAACATTGGCCTGAACGACAAACTGCTCAGGACTCCTCAAAGTCTGTTCCCCATGTAACTGCAACACACTGCTATGCACTAAGGGTGATTTTTGCAAGTATGTGTCCTCCCACCTTACACTAATTTAATCCAGCCCACCTTTTGCCCAGATAGGAGTTCCTCGTGGAGAGGTCTCAAAAGGCTTACTAACATCATAGTGCATCACATCCCCATTCCTTCCCTTTTGTCTGTTACGTCAGTCAGCTGCTCTGCCAAAGAAGGCAGCTGCATTGGTTTGAAAAGACCTGCTGTAGCATCCCATGTGCTTTATACTAATGCAAGATCACAGTCCTGGAAGAAGAGCTCATCACCCTGCGTCCTGACTGCAGTCACTGGGTAGATGCAATGGGACTGAGAGCAGAGTAAGGCCTGGGTTTATCAAACGTATATGCTTTTTAGATACATAAATCTTTTCTGTTCAGAAATATGGGTTTAGGCAGTTAATAATGGTACTGGAGTGTGAAAAAAATCAAGGTAAGTATATAAAAAGTAGATGGACTTTCATGCAGCTAATTCTTTACACAGAGTTTTCTTTGCTGTATTCTCCAGCCGCTTAATAACTATTTCCCCTTGGAACAGCCCCTCTGTGTCCTTGCTTTCTCTGTTTTTTTTCTAACCCATCTTCAGTTAAATCTTCCCAACCCAGCTCTCCTTTGAGAGAGGGTTTGAAAGCTGCCTAGCTAAGTGATTTGCCCAAAAAGTACTCTGTTTGACAGAGGTGGGCTGTAAGAGCTGGGAGGAAGGGCAAGCCCCAAGGGGAAGCAGCAAGCAGGTCCCTGGAACTGGTTCAGATTTTGTTAATGAGCTTGGCAGGTGAAGGGAAGAAGCCAAGTGTCTATTTGGCTTATCAGCGAGGACCCTTTCTAACCTCTACTTAATTGGCTTTTATTGATTTTCAGGATAAGAAAAATTTCTGTGAGATCCTGAGCAACTTTAGGGGACATTCTGGACTGCTGATCAGTTTGGATTCTCCCCTACCCAGCACCTAAGATTTCCTCTATTTGCATTTTTCTCTCTCCTGGACTCAAGTTTCACCTTTTTTCAGGGCTGAAGACACACTTATGGTGAGGAGAAGGACTGGAGACAGGAGAGAGATGCCATGTTCTTGAGAGCTGTGCAAGAGAAATCTGGGTGAGCATTCAAGTCCAGGCAACAGGCAGGATGCTACACGTACCCAGTCCACCCAGATCTGTAGAGATGGGCTCGTGTCCAAATTGCTGTGGCAATCCCCTGCAAAGGCACGCTGCTGTGTCTGCATAGCACCTGGCCCACATGTCTGGGCTGTACAAGGTTCTCCTGTGGCTCTGTCACACCATCATTATTTGCTGCGTGTTTCTTCAGTTCAAAGTCCTTGAAATAATGAGGGGGTCGTGCTGAAGCCCAGTGGTGATGGTTTTAGAGCATGGGACTGAGCGTTGCCTGCCCTGGGTTACAGCTTGTGGGGATGTAAGAGGCTACAAGACCTGCCAGGATAATTTTGGAGGACTGCACAAGGATTGGAAGAAACCAAACCTGGCCTGCTCTCTCCTCCGTACTGCCTCCTGGGAACGGTCGCTACCCCCACAGCCCTCTGGGAATGAGGTGGTTCACTCCAAAAAAGAGCTTGGGAGCAAGCTGCCATCCATTCAGTGTGAATAACTGGGGAAACTGGGCCAGGGTGCGTGATGGAGAGCTAAATTACCTGACGGCACACAAATGGGCTAGGGTTGGCAGATTATCTCAACCCTATCTGCTGGAGAAATTTTTTTTGTCTACTCTGAATGGGCAAGCTACAGGATGAGATGGGAATACAGAGTTGACCTAGTCTGGCAGTTGCTGTGCTTTGGTTTTTTATTATCACAAGAAAGCTGATTCTTGCTGTGTTTGCCATACTAATGATGTGAGAGGCACCACAAATGACTGAGTTTTGCAAACTCCAAAGCAAGGGTTGACATAGAATAACAAAAAATAAAAAGGCAAAGGAGGAAGCTGACAAGACATGCTCTGTTCATTTACTTGACATGAGTAGTTTGGTTTTTAATTATGCATGCCACTACTTCACAGGGTGCTGGGGACCGTTCCACCCCAGCTTATTCTGAAAAGTAATTTAATTCTCAGTAACAGGAATCCTCACTGCTGCTCTGCCATGGCTGCTAAATCCTTGTTTGAGATCGAAATAGCAACTATCACTGGCATACGAGTGGACAGGCTCCGTGTGAGCCAGGGAAACATATATAGATACATACATGTGCTACACAGGCACTCACACAGTGACATGAGGGCTGTAAATCCAATGAAATGATTATACCAACTTCAACCACTAAAAGTTTAACCTGTAAGTGCATGAAAATGTGTATTTGCACAGGCAAATATATACTACAATGCCTCTGTTCAGCATAAGTCTTGCAGACTTAAATAGTAGATAAATTATAGTATTAACCATAAGACCGCAGAGCTGCAATCTGCGGGCTCTGCAATCAGAGAGGAGAGCAGGGATCCTGTTTCTCATCCCCCAGCAGTCTCAGCCTTCGGCTGGGACAACAGTGCCTAATGCCAGACACCAACTGTCAGAGCAGAACAGAGGGAAAAGCCTGCCCTTTGAGCTTTTGATGATTTTTACCATTATCTGCAACTAATATTTGGGCTCTGCTGAGACCGAGAGGATATTGGTTACTGAACCAAGGGCAGGGGAGGAAGGAAAAAATATTTGCAAAAATCTAGTGACATGGTAATTTCAAATCACTGCCTCTGAGTGCTGTGCTAATGAACGACAGTGCGACCAGTTGTGCAGAGCTCAGCTCAATATTGATCCTGACAGACTAGAAAATCTTTTTCATGTCGAAAAGGGCACAAACTATCAAAACCATCAAGAACGCCTTCAGGCTGTATTTCCCCATTTTTATTTGCCATCAGCGAGTCCCAGTTAATATCTGTATTGGACGCAGACAACTCTAGCCACAGATTTTATTTTTTCCATGCAAGTTCTCTTACTATATGTAGGAGTTGCCACATCAGATAAGACCAGGGGTGTCCAATAAAACATCCCCTCTCTGAGCAGCATAAGCTGCTTCAGAGAGCGTGCAAGTGCTCTCACCATGGCAGTAATGGCATAACTTGCCTTAAGGAAAATTTCCTCTGTAGCCTCAAAATTTAAAGGTTGGCTTAAATAAAAATTCATTGCACCAGTTCAGCTCCTGGGGAAGCCAAATCCACAGCCGCAGCATTTTTGAACCTCCATGTCCTACCACAAAGCAATTCATTGCAGAAAAGCAGATTGAACTGATGCATAAAAAGGTAATAGATTTTTAAGTAATAGAAGGGAAGATAATGTGGCCTATAAAGGGCCATCATAAAAAATGTCACACACTGACCAAGGACGGAAAATGACACTGGCAGGTCTGCCCTGACACATCGCAGCTGCAAGGATAAAAAAAAAAAAATAAGCAAAGAAATGTTACCACCCCATCAGACCTGCCATTTGTGTCCATGGGATCGTGACTTCCGCGGCTCCATGTGGACATCCCCACTGCAGGGTGGCCCCGATCCCACAAAACACGAGGCTCTACCTGAGGAGTTTCTCCTGTCCCTCCCGAGCGGGAGCGGGACAGCTGTATTAACCTCGAGCAGCACGTTTGATGTGCATGGAAACCCTGCCAAGGCAGCCTGTCATTTATTAAGAACATTTGTCAAGGTTGTTAAACAACCTTGACAACAAACCCACAGGCGGCAGCAGCAGCAGAAGGGGGCCTGCGACGCTCCTTGGATTTGCTTTATTAAATGTAGCCTCATTTAATTCAAACATCAAATGAACTGGCTGTGATCTCTCCCGTCTGAGGGCTGATACGAAGGGTTTGAGAACCACAGCCTGCACAGGTGGCTGGTTGTCACTTAAGGAAAACCTTCCCAAATCCTCCCAGGAGAACACCCACACGTGCTGGCAGGGCACCTTGTTCCTTCCCAGTGCCTTAAACCCTCTCTTCTGCCCCACCCCGGAGTTGCACTGGGGCTTTGCAAGGAGGATCCTCCCTCCCTTTTCAGTCTTTCCATCTGCTGGTGAGGACAGGCCAAGGGGCAGCTCCCTAGATGTGCTCTCCAGGTTGGAGACAGCAAGGCTGGATTAACTTGGCAAGGAGGGAGGTCGCACGCGGCAAGCTCCTGTGCACCCACCATCCCTTCCCCATCCCCACCACGGCTACAGCCAGCCTTGCCTGCCCAAGAAAGGGGGTTGTATGACTGACTTTGGGATCTCCAGAGTACGTACACATCTCATTTTCTCAGGCTCTTGTTCGGTGGAGCTAATGAATGACAAATAAGCAAAGCATAGCATTGCCTAAAAAAAGCCCAAAGCTTAAAAGAAACTTTTTCCATTGAAAAGTGCTTCATCAAAATCAAAATATCTGTGCCTTGCACAGAGTTCCAGTGGGAGGTCTAAGGTGTGGGTCTGTGCCTCCGTGCCCTCCTGGGCTTTGGGTGCTCCAGCGGAGAGCAGGCACCCCGATCTCACCCGCTCTCCCCAAACTGTTCCTAAGCTCTCATGCTTGTGTGGCACCACGAGTTCCGCAGAACAGAATGGTTTTCCAGCCGCCCCTTATCACTTTGCTCATTGAAGTCTGGAAAGCGACTCGATAACAGGCAGGAAGAGCCCACATAAGGAGATTTTGGATAGCAGAGATGCTCTAGGCAAAGACTTAACCTGACCTACTGCCTGGAAGACGAGGCAAGAAAAACAGAGATGAAAACAGTCCCGACCACGAGAGTAACTGCTGGACATCAGTTAGTCCCAAAGGATTGTCCCCATGTACCACACAGCTCCTCTTCAACACAAACTGTTAGTTAAGAAGGTATTTTTGGTTACTTTTCCTTATTCTTTTTTCCACCTAGTAAATAGCTGCTGGGAATACCTATTAAGAGGTTTTCCCAGTACAAAACATACCAGTTTTACTTATGCTTTCATGTTCTATTCATAAACCTGTCGGCAACAGGTAATGGATGGTGTCCTGTCCACTGACAGTGCAGAGGACCAGGACTCAGAACATGGGTGATATAGAATAGATGAAGCGATAATTTCTCTCTAGCTATATAGGGTGGGTTGAGGGTTAATTAATTCACAATTCATAAAGTTGTTTGCAGTGTCTGGGTACCTTCAGCTATTTTAGTATTAGGGATTAATAGGTATTATAACAACAGGAGGCTGGCAATGGTTTAATTAAACTATTAGCATCATTTTGGTCCACATATACGTAGTTTAGCTATATTGCTAGAAAATTCTGGGCATTAATGTGGTTTATGGCTCACTATATGAGTTCAGTTCTGTTCCCCCTCACATGCCTATCCTTGTTCCTCCACTCAAATTTAGCCTGAATGGAACCATTTTCACCAAATACAGGCAAGGAAATCAATGTAATAGTACGTGTGAATGATGACTGAGGAATTACATATTTTATGAACAGAAGAGGTGGGCAAGTGGATTCTCTGATGGATATATTCTTCTAGATAAAGGATCTGTCTGTGTTTGGAACATCCTGTTTGGGAGAGAACAAGAGCCACTAAATAATATTCGGTCAAAATGTTCTGAGCTTTGGTTTGCATTTATATAAAAATATTGTTTCTTTATGCAAAGTTTGAACGTGATGTCTCATTTCTATCCTCTGTAGACATAAAATTAACACTGCTACTGTGGCCTTTGGCACTTCATATTATGTCCTTTAAGTCTGATCTTTTTAGAGCATTTTGTCAGACTCAGAGTGGATACTCTGTGAATTTGTAGCTAGTAAAAGTCAATGACATAGTTACCTGTAACTGTAGAAGAGCAGACATGAGGAACATGGTGTATACTCTTCCCCACCATTTGTTTCTAGGACACTTTGATGAAGGCGCCTCATCAGAGGTGATACTGAAGTGCCTTATGTCCATATTCCCAAGTTTGAGATAAGCCACGCTCCTGTTCCTAGATGTTCCAGATGTCTTACTCATTTCTGCCTGGCTAAACCACTATGGTGGTTAGTGGGTAATCCATAGTCACCATCAACCACAGGAGTTGTAGGCCAGGTCAGGAGATCACAAGGGGAACCAGCTAACTCTTCTTAGATTTGTGGTTATCATTCTTGAAGAATTTACATATGCCAATTTCCATCCTGACATGGAACACTAACACCCATGTGTGCCTATGTGTAGATCCACCACAGAGTAGGAAGACCTCTAGAAGGGGGACAAAAATCAAAACCTTCGACCAAGCTTAACAGGCAGTTTGATATAGATAAACCTGCAGGACCCTTCTTTCAATGCAGATAAGGCTGAAAAAAAGAGAGATTATGGACTTCTGAGGGCTTTTCCATCCCCAGTCACTCTGCAGATCAAAGACTGATCCATCTTCTCCCTTGGCAGGAAGGAGAACAATGTTCGTGTCAGTGATGAATCAGCCTTAGCGCACATGAAAAGAGATACTGTTTTGTTTTGCTGAGCTTTATTATGTATGTATCGGGAGAAATCTTAAGACAGGATGAAAAACTATTCTTGATGTGCAACTAAATAAATATCTTTGGGTTTAAAACACCTTTTCTTTTCTTTATGTCTTTAAGCTTGGGTAATTTAAAACCAACCTAGAGTGTATCAGGATTGGAAAACATTCTTGAAATGCACGATGAATCTAAATCAACATTGTCCATCTCAAATCTATAGAACTTCATCGGTGACTGCAAGAGGGACCTGCAAAAACAGGCACTGCACAGCTGGGCCAAAGTGCTGCAGAAATCTGGGGGTTCAGCATCTGAGTCCATGTTCACATTCTACAAATGAGGGCAATACAAGCTCTGTATAGTGACAGCTCTGCAGAACCACAAGATCTCTCTCAGTTTAGACCAGCTCAATATCACTGTAATGGAATGGCAACTCTTTAAACGGCCTTTCCATTCTCCAAAACCTCAGCTTTCACTTCCCCCCCCCCCCCCCCGGACATTTCAAATCCAGGAGCATGAACTGAGTACAAATGGATGCATGCAAGACAGCTGCTTGAGTTCTGAAAGGTGTGGAAGGGTGGCCCAGTGAAATGTGAATTCCCATCTCTCAGAAGTGCAGGTGAAGCTCACATTGTAGAGAGAGGCTGGAGGGCTCTTCCCGCCCGGAGCACTGTACCAAAAACACAGTAGTCCCATGGGAGGCCACCACACCACCATGCCGGGGGACAGAGGCGGTGTGAAGGGCAAGCGGAGTAGAAGAGAGACAGCACGAAGACAGGTATTGTGGGTCCTTAGTAAGTCCATCTGGGGTACTTGGTAAGATTTTTTTTCCACATATCACCTAAATGAAACAAGCTCCTTGCACCCCTTCATCCGGAAGTCTGTAACAGTCTGATCCTCTCCCTCTGCTCTGAACGGCTCCCCAAACAAGGAGACTCTAAATCCAGGGGCTATATCAAGCCTCGGGAAGAAAATCAAATCACTGATCATCTAAAGTGACTTCTGTTACCCATTCAAGGTCACCGAGGCTTTTTCCCCTTCCATTTTGTCCATTCACTTTAATGTTTTACACAAAATAACTTCTATTTCCCCTGTATCTGACCAAGTGGGAGTTCTAGGCTCTTTATGACTCCTTTTTAATCTTGTATTTTAAATAGGAAAGTAGTTTTAATGGAGAACTGGGATTCTCAGCTAGCAGTGGATGAGAAGGAATGGAGCAACCAGAGGGGCTGCTAAGGTGGCAAAGCAGGGAGCAAACGCACGTCCCATCCCAGAAGCTCAATCACTGGCACTAAGTACGGGGACTGCAGCGGCCCCTTCCAGAGCACTAAAAAGTCTCCTGAGACCTCTATGGAAATTACAGGAATATATTGTTATTTAGGCAGTGGCATTAGCACGTATGGCATTTTACACAGGGTACAAAGAGACACCAGACCCGAACTGTGGTTTGCCCTGCGCTGAGGCAGGGAGAGGAGCTGGCTGCCCTCCAGGCTCAGCAAGATGAACCGATGGGGTGGTGTAGGCCTTCTCCGACGCTTGTTGCGCACAAAAGGCATGGCCAGCCCACCCCGTCAGGACGTGGCAAGTGTCCTGCAGCTGGGACAGCACTTCACTCTGCCACTTGGTTTTACCCTGGAGGGGGACGGAGCCCCATGATGATGAGAGACAAGTCCATTGCAACAGCTTTTGCAATAAAGAAAGATAATTTAAAATAATGTGTAACTTTTGCAAACCGGTGGGTCACTCCACTGGTGCTCACAGGGTGATGAAAGAATAACTGCAACAGTTTTATTGAGGCCAGTCTTCAGGATGTGTCTATCTGCCTCTCTAGGCACTAGCAATGGCCACATCTAGGGAAGACAACCTTGTTCCTCCAGAACAGTCAACATGTTTTTCAGTGTTTCCTTCTCAGCCTTGACTTTACTTTAAGCTCTCAGCACACAAGCATTATACCTTCCTGACACCATCTGACAACTGGATCTGCAGATAAAACTGGCCAGCTTTTTGACACAAATACAAAGAAAACATTAAAAGTTCCCTTTATACTTGAATTTGATGGGAAAAAAAGAGGCTTGAAATGAATAAGGATGAGCTGCTAGGGAAGGAAGAGGAAAGTAATTCCAAAGAGTATTCCAAACTGCATTGTTTGAACTTACATTTCCTTGACATGAAAACCCAGAAAAAACATTCAGCTAATTCTCCTGACAGCCTAATATTGATTTTAGACTAATTCTCTATATGTAAATGAAGTCATTAAAATCCCCCATTCTTTGCAATTAGTCTTTTATTGTATTTTTCTAATAAGCCAAGCCTTTGAGATGGGCAAGAGTAAGAGGAGATGGATAGGAAAGATGAAGGGGTTTTATGCACCTCCTCGATGCTTCACTGAAGTATCTCAAACAAACTGAGATACAATGAGATCCAGCTATAAATCCTCAGCCATGTCTCAAAGGAATCTGATCCGAATTAGTTTAACAGCTCTTTTTCCATCCAGCAATTTTGCTTTTACCTTTCTTTCACTTTACTCTTTAGCCTTAAGAAATATAAAATGCTGCACAAGATTTAGACGCAATAAAACTTTGGTTCCAAGGATGCGGTGGGGCCAAATTTTGCCACTGTTTTGCTCTGCAAAAGAAACAAAATGGTAAGATATGCAACCACCAGAATATAACACAGCACAGGGTTGCAGGGCCTCACATCTCAGGCTGAACAACCACGTACACAACAGTGGGAGTGAACCACCAGCCTTGCTAGGAAAAGTTTATTTTTCTGGGAATGTCTGGAATGTTCTTCGTTCAAAGCAGGACAAGATATTGGTGTATCAACCAGTCAAAAAAAAAATCAGGAAAGGGAGAAATGAAAGTGGAATCAGTCACAGCAGAAAGGACATTTTCAATCAAATCATAATGTTAAGACATAGCAATGCCAAAATGAATTTTTTGTTTCAATTCATCTAATTGAAAAATTATAACATCTCATCAATTTGTCATTCTCCCTTTGAAAAAGTCTAGTTCTATGAAACTCAGATTTGCCAACTAGAAAATGTGTTAGATGGAAGAGTGGAAGTAGCTGCCTGCATCACCTGCTCTGACCTGTGGATTACGCTGAGCACGGCTTCACATGGCATCGGTGCCTGCAGCCTTCAGATAGTTCCAGATCTCACGGGCTTGCTTAAGCTGGGTGTTTAAAACAGGGTTTTGCACTTTTGCAGCATCTTTCGTCCCAACACGCCTCATAAATTATACACCTTTTAATGAAATGCATCCCTGCTGGCTGAAACATGACAGTAACATGTACTATCATCTATGGTCTGGTTCCTCGTACCTTCTCAGGTCATCTATATTTGAAGGCAAAGTCCCAGCTTATCCAAAACATGCTGAACATTTATACAAGCTGGGACAAGAGGGCCCCTCTGTTTTAATCATACCCAGGATAATATGACTATATTCTGTGAATATCCTATATTCTATTTGTGTCCCTTACTAAACCCAAGGCTGCCTGAAAAACAAATGGAGCCTGTGTTAATATTGTATGACACACTACATTAATGACAGAGAACAATTTCAGTGTATCCTATACAGACTGATTTGGAGATGAAGTTCTCTAAAGCCAGCCTGGCAAATACAACATCCTTTTAGTGTGTATTGTAAAAGGGCAATAAATTACAAATGTCAATATGGATAGCAGAAATCGGAGCCTGTGGGGCAATCTGCAATTGCTGAATTAAAACAAATATCTCCTCGACTACAACTGAGGGAAGTGGCAGTGGCATCATATTTCATTTTAATAGACTGCAGAGAGGTTTGCCTGGGGAGAAATCAAAGTGACTTGATTATCCCATCATGTTAACTAACATCTTATCACATTCAGGCTCTGTCCCTAAACCAATTTAAAACCCCACTATAAGAGGCTTTCAAAAGGGAGAACTGGGTTAAAAAGCATTCAGCATAACCCCTCTGCTTTTATCCTTTATCCTGTGGCGTTACAAGCAAATGTCCAGGTAGTTTTAGGCTTTGTAGCAGAAAGAAGACAGAGGAAAAGTACTGGAGTAAGGCATGATACAGCAGGACCTGATGCCAGCAGCCTGAATTCAACCAAAATTCTTGTCGTTTGGGATCCTGTGAGGACCTAGGTGCGGGCTTCAACCAAGGCTCTGTCCAAAACCCCGCACCACCCTTGACTAAAGCTCTCCACCACCTCCTCCCAGTGCCTTTGCTTTCCATCTTGACTTCCCTTGCCCGCCAGGTGCAATTGCAAACCTGGAGGACAAGGTGGACTCATGCAACCTCTCGGCTGCTTCCCTATCTGCCTGCTGCAAAGATGAACCACTCTGCCCAGTAGTTCTCAGGAGCTTGTGACTGCGATTCACGGCCCGCAGTGGTTTACGCATGATTCACGAAGTGGTGCAGCTGCACAGGTTAGGCTGGCTTCTCTGGGGGCTTGACGGACCTTTGCAGCAGGAGCCAAGGAGTTGCTCTTCTTCCCCTCTGTGCTCAGCTGGCCACCTGAAGCAGCCACCTACTGAGGAGCAGCTCTCTGTGTCTTCAGTGAAGCTCCCCAAGCCTTTGAGTTTTGATGCAAAGTGTTTTGTGATTATGAGAAACAGTAAAAAAGATATTGCTAAAAACAAATAGCATTTGGCAACCAGTTTGAGAGGAGGAAAGGCAGTGTTCTGTCTTGATACTTCCCTCCAAGAGGGAGAAGAGAAATAACTGAAGGAAAGAGACAGTTTGACACTCTCAGACACTGGTATTTTTCATTCCCTGCAATCTAAAACTCAAGAAATGTGTTTTTTCTAACAAATTAACATCTTCGCTTGTCTATTTTCTCCCCAAAAATTTTCACTTAGATGACTTCTCCTTTTTCAGACAGCTCGATTTCTTTTGCCGTCTGCAGCAGTCAGGGCCAACCACACGGCTAGTCCTGTCTTTGAGGGAGCAGGAGGGATCCAGGACACAGGTGGTTCCTCCGTGTTACATCCTGTCAGCTCATGTACAGAAAAGACAGGATCTGCGCCAACTTCCATCACCGTCTTTCTATACATCTATTTTGGTTCTTATGCAGCATCCATAACCATGACAACTGCCTGCCTGCCCAAACTATCAGACATATGCAGATGCTGTCTGGTTGTCTAGGTAGCAATGTTTGCAATGTTTCTAAAGAGGAGACCGGCTGAAGGAGAGCCTGGGCTGAACTCCCCAAACCGCGCTGCACAATTCAGCCCATTTAATGAGGAGAGCGAGTGGAAACAACCCTGCGTTTCCCACTAACATTATCCCACTGCAGCTCTGGTTCCCTGCGGCAAGAAGAAAGTCATAAGCTAATGTCACAGCAAAGCACTTCCAACACTTTCATGCGGGCTCGGCTCATCACCATGGCCAGGATGACTCATGGAATCTCCTCCTTGCAAAACATTTTGTAAAATATGGGAGCTGGCCAGGTCCAAGTCTCTGACAGCAATTGGAAAGGGAAGCACCCTGTATTTGGTCTCATCCTGATCTCTAGCAGTTAGAGAACGCCTTAAAGCTCAAAGCACTTTCATAGTATCTTGCTACATGACACTGAGTAGTCCACAGAGCAAGTCGTTCTTAGTTCAGCTCATAAGCAGAAACTGGACTTGACAAATCTGCAGAAGAGTCCCAAACATCCTCCTACAGCCCCGGGCAGCTCCCCAGCTGGTGAAAACTCACAAAGTCCTTTTTCTTTGCTAGAGTCACCCTCACTTTTCTACTTTCATGTTTTTAGACGCACCCTGTTGGAACACAGAAACCGAACTCATATTAAGTCAATGTTATCTGTAACAGGACAGACCAAGAGCAACAAAATAAACTGTCAAGAAACTGAGCAAGAGAGGGTGAACACAACTAGGAGGCATATACTCCATTTGTCCCACACTTTTTCTCTTCCGTCTATTCAGCAAAGACAGGCTAAACTGACACACGGGCTCCAGGATTAATCTGTTCATTACACTTGAGCAGAGGAGAGAGGCACACACGGAGGAAACCTGCCAGGGATGGATATCTTGTACTCCTGGTACTGACACTGGGAGAAGTTAGAAATTCTACCTTGTAAGCCTCAAAACTGAATTGATAAATGGCCCAGAGTTGCTATCCTGGACTTTCTCGGTTAGATTTGTTGGCACAGCCCATGCTGTCAGGGAGGGCACTTTAGAAAATGGGATGGCGATCCATCAGTTTGGCACGGCCACAAATCTCCCTCAAACCTGAGCTGTGAGATGGAAACGTGGGACAGGCGACGAGGCTAAGGTGTGACACAGTGCTGGGCACTACCCGCAGCATGGGTTTTGCTACACTCACATTTTAGGAGTAACAAGCTGTTTTCCACTATGTTATTATGCTCATAACCCTTACAAATATAAAAGTAGAACCACAGCCTTAAGTGCCAGGGTACTAGTGTTTTGCACTCTCTTAGGTCCCATTTATCTAACGGTGTTCATCCGTGCAGTGCTGATGCCTCAGAATTACATTGCATTACTGAATTTTGCTATTGTAGGTAAAACTATTATTAAGGTCGTCTGACAAATCCCATGATAACCCCTTGTTTTCAGATGCTTATAACTTTGCCAAGTTTTAACTGTTTGACTGATAATTTCAGCTATTTCAAGATGCATTCACCTGGAAACTTTCAGCCATGACAGCTCATACATTTTCAGGAAAAAAATTAAGAAAAAATATGTTAATTCTGGTGAAGTTTTCTTGCAGAAACATCCCTTATCCTCATCCGTCGGAGTAAAGAATATTCACCCAAGCTTTAGCTAAGCTGATGATCTGTGAAAATGAGCAGTTCACACATGAGTACAGGGGAGATGTGCTATAGTTCAAGAGCTGTTACTTCCTACTGATTCTGTCCAAACTGAATGCATTCCAGTGAACAAATTCCTGGCAATTTCAACTCTGGATGGTTACAGGCTGTGCCAGGACTGCTCTGAATTGACAGCAGAGAGATTTCTTTTCACCTATCTTCTCTGCTGGATCCTGACAAAATGGAGGAGTTGGCCAATTTGAATACAAATGAGAGAAAGTTGGGCCAGCAACCGGAGAGAGAGACAAAGGGAAATGTGGGAAAATGAGGAAGGCAAGAGGTAAACTGGGACTGACTGGGCAGGGATCAATGAAGGGAGCTACTGAGATTATCCAATTTCAGAGGGTAAGACGAAAGAAGAATTAGTACAGAGACTGCTGGGAAGAAAGAAACCAGACCAGGAAGAAAGTGGGGCTGGGTTGGAAGGCAGGACCACTGTCTCTCCTAGTCCAACCACTGATGCTTTCTATGAACTGGACACTTCCCCCAGGAGACACCAGAACAGCCCAGCCTCAATACACCATACTGCCTGGTGGTTACACCACTCCTCCGCAAGTCCCGAGGCCTTTGTTCAAAACCCTGATCCACTGGGTATTTACTTACACAAAGTGGAATTGTGCAACCAGAGTACTGGGTCCAGCCCTCCCAATAGCTGCTGTTTCACATGATCTGCTTGGAGACGCAAGTCTCAATGCTCTCAGTAGATGAGGGTCTCCCTTACTCCGAGTTGCCCAATAAGAAGTGAACACTGCCACATGCTTCTCCTCCAGCATTTTTCTTTTAAACTAGTTTTGTAAAATCTTCTTCCATCTCAGGTAAACCAGGGAACACAGCCTGAATTCCCATCTATTCTCAGAACGGCAAATAGATATTGAAGAAGAGGGGGACAAACTTTTAAAATTAATATTCGTATCTATTCACCTTCAAAAATGACACCCAGCCCTTATACAAGCTTCTGGGGAGGAGGAGCACAATCCACGAATGGCTTGCCCTTCCCTGCAGTCAAACCAGGACAGCTCAGGACAGAGTCCACCACTCCTGCTCAGGACCGTACCAAGGGAACATCACCATAAACAGCTTCCTCTGGCACAGCAAACTTTGCCATGCAGCCTCTTACACACTCTCTTCTGTAACACACATAGGTCTGAACTGCAGAATACTCCTAGCTGAGCTGGATGTCATGTTTTCTGCATTTTCTGTCTTCACTGGCTGCTTTCCTACACAATTAACTCACCAGGTAGATATTAGCAAGAGGAAGAAAAACAAACCAGGCTGACTTAAGTACCTTAAGTAGAGCAGGAAATCGCTGGTATCCATAAGCTCAGCAACTTGCAGAATATTAATCACCGAGCCACAAGTGAGATGAAAACATCATAAACATCTGTATCTCTCGGCAAAGAGCAAGGGAACCACGGAATATGCAGAGATGAGCAGCTGATTAACTGCATTTAGCTATGGGAAAAATTAGTAGTTTTCTAAAAGAACATTCAGGTGGAATTTCCAGTGCAGCTCCCAGCTGAGAGCATCTCCCCTTCTAAGCCCCTGTTGCTATACGGATAAAAGGTCTGGTGCATTTAAGAGGTCCTGCAGGTTTCTTGCTGAGGAGCTCTAACAAACGGGTTGAGTTCAGGTACAGAGAGCAGACTGGCAGGCCACAGGACTCCACTTTGCCTTCGCCTAACAAGAAGAAAACTCTCCCACATGGCAGACCAAGGCAGGATTTACAACCCCTTTCCCACAGCTGCGGACATGGCTGATGGACTGAGAATGCCGGCCACCGCTCTTGGCAAAGGCTGTGCCGTGGGCACGACGGGCACTTGCTGGGCACCCAGGCGTGTCCTGCACACCGGAGACAGCCGGGGCATGGCTGGGAAAAGTCCTTCAGGGGTACATATGTTTAACAACAGGGAAACAACTTTGGCCATTTACACAGGCTTACATTGCAACGTCCTTTGGTAGCACCGTGACCCATGTTTTATAATTTCCTTCCTTTTGCGTGTTCCAATTCACAGGCAGCGTCCTGCAAAGGTGCATCTACAAGCACTTTTGCAATTTTCCAAGGCAATACTTATAGGGCTTTCGCCACTTATAATTTGCTCCTCAATGTCGTTTATAAATTACTTCCATTTAAAAAAACAACCTCACCATAATTGGACTTTTAGCTACAAAAAATGGCTGTTCCAAGACAGAGGAAAATTACTAGAGAGAAAGCGCCCTCCTGGTTCACACTGTCCAGTTCCTGGCAATATCTCATAATCTCTTTCATAAATCCATCAAGTTTCAGTTTTAAATGAGTTATGGGTTGGATTCACTGCCAGGCAGTGACCATTTGTTCTTGTGCCAGCTTTGGCTTTCAGCATAAACATTACTGGTATTTACCCCCTGGTGTTAATTTATACAGTAATTATAATGCATTTTCATCTTCCATTTTGCTGGGGACTAAACAAATCAGTTGAATGCAGATCATATGAAAAGACCTTCTCTGAACTTGCTGTGCTCAATCTTTTTTAATATAATTAATCAGAAATGCATGCACAAGTTAGACTGGGTCTCCGTGATGATGTCTTTAGCATTCCAGTATGCCCTTCGCTCTCTACGGCTAATCTGTGCCTATGACAGCTTGCACAGTCATTTGGCATTTTCTGAGTTGCATTTCACTAATGGTTCACAGTTGCCTGATGTACATAATACACCCAAGGTTTAAGCTGTTGTTTCCAGAAAACTTAGCTCAGAGCGCAAATTCTTATTATTAGGCCAAATTTTCTAATATCCACTTAATATGACAACTTTTTGTATAACTGATGTTTCTATAACTCCAGTCCCCCAGAATTACCCTATTCTTCCTACGCACTATTCCAGCTGCCCATTGCAGTGACAGCATCTCCCAGATCCGGCTTCACCACGCGCTTCCCTCACCCAAACTTCAGCAGCTTTGCAGCCAGGCAAGACCCACCCTTGCAGCACAACCTGTTGTCATCTCCACTGCAGGGATCCTCACTCCCTTTGCAATCCCCTCTTCTGCTAATCCTGCCCCTCCCAACTGGACTAGTAACACGTGTGACATGATAGCAAACGCTCTACTGAAATCCAGATAAATCAGATTTACTGCATTCCCTCTATCTAGAAAGTCAGTCATTTTGTAAAGACCAGTAACAGAGTAATCTGCACAATCTACCTTTATTAAACTCAGGGTACATTTTATCTCATTATCTCCATTGTTTTAAATGATTCTTCCCTTTTTGGATAACACTGAAGTCAAAAAGATGAGCCTGTATATTCCCATAATGCTTATTTTGCTGAGTCTTAAATGAAATTCCTGCACTCCCCAGTATGAAGTACATTTCCACATAGCCTTCATAAAACTGTATGTCAACAGACTTGCCATTTGGTATGTTAGATCATTCAGCAGTCTGGAGCACCGTTTCCTCCTTAGATGCAGTTGCTTCATTCTTCTTCCTAGATACTCGTTTTCTCCATCCTCTCTGGCAACACCCTCGCTGCTACGCAATGAAGAGCACTATTCCTTCTGTTCACATATCTGCGGATCCCTTTATACCACCTTCTCAGCTGGCTCCTCACCACAAATCAGGTCCACTTCTCCTTTCTTGCTTTGGGTTTAATGGCTAAACAGTGTTTTACTATTTGTTTTCTCTTTTTTTTTCTTTTTCCTCCCACACTTTTTTTTTTCCTTTTTTTTTTTTTTCCAGTGGTCTAACTCCTCTTCATATTTGTAATTCTCATTTCTCCCCTATGCTTTCTGACCAGAAAGCAATAGCTTTCTTCGCTGAATCACTTTTTGCTTTTTTGTGGACTTCCTGCCTGCATCAAATATCTCTTTTTTAACTTTCTTGGTGTTTTTGGTTTTTTTTAATCTGTTAGACTAAGTGTCTTTCCCTACCAGATTTTTCCTTTGTCTGGTATGTTAATTATACAGGTTTTGTCCTCTCTCACAGAGAAAAAAAAAATCCAAGCCACTTTTGCATTCAAGTCCTGAGCTCTACAGCCTGGTTTGCCTCTATAACTAGTTTCCTTCACTTCTATGAAATAATAAATCTTAGTTACAGTTGAATGTTTAGCCTTCCATTTAATTTAAATTGAAACATCTCATGATCTCTCAGCTGAAGGTCGTCTTCAATGTCTAAGTCTTCTATAATAATCTCAATATTTTGCAAATCTGCATTGCTTTTTCTTAGTTTAATAACTATTTGGAGAAGAAATCCATGAATTATCACATCCTGGAATATTTGGGCCCGGCATTAGGAGCAGTATTTGTTCTCCAGCATCTATTTGGAGAATGAAAGTCTCCCAAAATGACATAATTTCTAATAGTTTTTATCTCACCAATAACATGAATGAGATTTTTGAGTCTCAAATATGCCTTAATACAATGAAACACATTTTTTTGTGATTGAGTTTAACCTAGAATAATTTCATCACAAAATTACAGCCAAATCTCATTAAAGCAGGCTGACTACGTATCCCTGCACCTCTGCCTTCAGCAGAGCTCATTTGAAGAAATTCTTACAGTCCATATCCTGCTCATTCCTGTTGAAAGAGGGAATTATTTTCCCTCTTAATTCCAGCTAAAATAATTAAATTGTGCAAGCCATTGTGCCCTAGCAAAGTTCTGTATGCAGTAGTATTATTGGCGCCTTCGGCTGGTAACACTGGGAACCAAACAGTCCTGCTAGGAGCAGAGGGATGCTAGGAGCATGCCCACCCCGTGCCATGTGCCAGAAATCCCTGTCTGCTCCTGCTGCTGATGGAAATCCGCTCTGAGGCTCAGGGCAAGGACGCCTGCTCCACGGCACGGCCACCCTACGCTGGAAGCAAAGAAATTCGGACTCCCCTTCTCCCCTAATGTTATTATGAGCCCACTTCAGTCACGCCAATGTAAATCCAGACTGACTCGTGCAGCGCTGCGGTGAGTAATTCTCGCTTTCCCCTGGTGAAAACAGAGCTTCCCAGGGAGATGAAGAAAGGATGTGCTGAGGCATCAGACTGAAACACGCTGCTCGCATCTGTTCTGATGGGTAGCTGACAAGCTGGAACAAATTCTTGACTGCATCCCTGCTGCCTTTTTCAGGTTTCCCATGTGCCCTAAACAGAGAAGCCATGTTCCCCAAAGGGAAGCAGGGGGTGTTCGCAGAGCAGTCCCCACTGCCTCAGTCACCACGATGCTTTCACAAGAAAAGAAGTGGCACAGGAGGTAAGTAGCAGGCAGTAACTGAGGAGAAGAGTAAAAAATCCTAATGTAAAGTTATAAATGGAGGCCACAAAGCCAGCACCCAGAGCAGGCGCAAGGGAATGCTCGCAACCTTCAGCCACAAATAGAGCAAAAGGAAAACAGCCGCATTCCCCTCCCTGCCACACTGGAGCCCAATAGTCAAAAGTCAGGATGATGGCACGTGCTGTTCCCCTAATGAGCTGGGAAAACAGCATCACCTCAGAGCCAGAAGGCTAGAAACTCCTTCAGTAGTTTTTAAGATCAGATGCACCCATACTAGACACGCACAATGAATCCAAAATCCAGCAGCCTAGAACACATATACGCAGTACAAACCAGAGAAGGTGCTTCCAGGAAAACCCAACAGGTATAAAAAGGTGGGTGAAAAGAATACTGTCATCACTGAAATGAAAAGCTGCCAAGAGATCTAACAGAGCTAGGATGGAAATGCTGCCAGCATCCTTCTTGCAGGAGGATTGCTGCAGGCTCTCCTCAGTTCTGTGACTGGGCTTCACAGCAGATCCCAACATCTTTTTCCAGAGAAGATGGTTAAGAAGCAAAGTGGCAGCTTCAGGGCATTTTACTTAAGAACCTTCTACTAATAGTTCATTTAGGAGACAGGCAGTTAATTAACACACACTCATTGGAAAAGAAAAGCTTTCTTCAGCTCCCAAATTACTTGTTATCCTTTGCAAATGAGAGGGATTTTTCTTCTGTTGGAACAAAAATGTCCCTTGCACACAGGTATCAAAAGGGAAGCGTACTAGTAACCCCTTCCTTTCCCACCCTTGGTTATGGGCCAAGTCAAAGAACACATCCCTAGCAGTGCAAAGACAGTGATTTAAATCACATACCTGTATCTATATTCACTACACACCTGGAAACCTCCATCTTGCAGAGCTAAAATCACTGAACTAGTGTACTCCTATCACAAGGTTGGAACTTAGAATCATAGAATCACAGAATAGTTTGGGTTAGAAGGGACCTTTAAAGGTCATCTAGTCCAACCCTGCTGCAATGAGCAGGGACATCTTCAACCAGATCAGGTTGCTCAGAGTCCCGTCCAACCTGACCTTGAACATTTCCAAGGATGGGACATCCACCACCTCTCTGGGCAACCTGTTCCAGTGCTTCACCACTCTCAGCATAAAAGATTTCTTCCTTATATCTAGTCTAAGTCTACCCTCTTTTCGTTTAAAACCATTCCCCCTTGTCCTGTCGCAACTGGCCCTGCTAAAAAGTTTGCCACCATCTTTCTTACAAGCCCCTTTAAGTATTGAAAGGCTGCTATAAGGTCTCCCCAAAGCCGCCTCCTCTCCAGGTTGAACAACCCCAACTCTCTCAGCCTTTCTTCATAGGAGAGGTGTTCCATCCCCCTGGTCATTTTTGTGGCCTCCTCTGGACCCGCTCCAACAGGTCTGTATCTTTCTTATGCTGAGGGCTCCAGAGCTGGACGCAGTACTCCAGGTGGGGTCTCACCAGAGCAGAGCAGAGGGGCAGAATCCCCTCCCTCGACCTGCTGGCCACGCTGCTTTGGATGCAGCCCAGGATACGATTGGCCTTCTGGGCTGCGAGCGCACATTGCTGGCTCATGTCCAGCTTTTCATCCACCAGTACCCCCAAGTCCTTCTCAGCAGGGCTGCTCTCAATCCCTTCATCCCCCAGCCTGTATTGATACCGGGGGTTGCCCCGACCCAGGTGCAGGACCTTGCACTTGGCCTTGTTGAACCTCATGAGGTTCACACGGGCCCACTTCTCCAGCTTGTCCCTCTGGATGGCATCCCGTCCCTCAGACGGGATGTCAGGCGTGTCAACCGCACCACTCAGCTTGGTGTCATCTGCAAACTTTCTGAGGGTGCACTCCATCCCACTGTCTATGGCATTGATGAAGATATTAAACAGTACCGGTCCCAAGACGGACCCCTGCGGGATACCACTCATCACCAATCTCCACCTGGACATTGAGCCATTGACCACTACCCTCTGGATGTGACCATCCAACCAATTCCTCATCCACTGGACTGTCCACCCATCAAATGCATACCTCTCCAGTTTAGAGAGAAGGATGTTGTGGGGGACCGTATCAAAGGCCTTACAGAAGTCCAGATAGACGACATCTGTAGCCCTTCCCGTCTCCACTGATGTAGTCACTCCATCAGAGAAGGCCACTAGGTTAGTCAGGCAGGACTTGCCCTTGGTGAAGCCATGCTGGCTGTCTCGAATCACCTCCCTGTCCTCCATGTGCCTTAGCATAGCTTCCAGGAGGATCTGCTCCATGATCTTCCCAGGCACAGACGTGAGACTGACTGGCCTGTAGTTCCCCGGGGCTTCCTTTTTTCCCTTTTTAAAAATGGCAGTTGTGTTTCCCCTTTTCCAGTCAGTGGGAACTTCACCAGACTGCCACGACTTCTCAAATATGATGGATAGTGGCTTAGCAACTTCATCTGCCAGTTCCCTCAGGACCCGCAGATGGGTCTCATCAGGTCCCATGGACTTGTGCACCTTCAGGTTCCTTAGATGGTCTTGAACCTGATCTTCTCCTACAGTGGGCGGCTCTTCATTCTCCCAGTCCCTGCCTTTGCCTTCTGCAGCTTGTGTGGTGTGGCTTGAGCACTTGCCAGTGAAGACTGAGGCAAAAAAGTTATTGAGTACCTCAGCCTTCTCCATATCCCGGGTAACCAGGTCTCCCATTTCATTCTGGAGAGGGCCCACATTTTCCCTAGTCTTCCTTTTATCCTCGACATACCTATAGAAGCTCTTCTTGTCACCCTTGACGTCCCTGGCCAGATTTAATTCTATCAGGGCTTTAGCTTTCCTAACCTGATCCCTGGCTGCTCGGGCAATTTCTCTGTATTCCTCCCAGGCTACCTGTCCTTGCTTCCACCCTCTGTAGGCTTCCTTTTTGTGTTTGAGTTTGTCCAGGAGCTCCCTGTTCATCCATGCAGGCCTCCAGGCGTTTTTGCCTGACTTCCTCTTTGTTGGGATGCATCGCTCCTGAGCTTGAAGGAGGTGATCCTTGAATATTACCCAGCTTTCTTGGGGCCCTCTTCCCTCCAGGGCTTTAGCCCATGGTACTCTGCCAAGCAGATACCTGAAGAGGCCAAAGTCTGCTCTCCTGAAGTCCAGGGAGCAAGTCCAGCTTGCTGTGGACCCTCCTTGGTGCCCTAAGGATCTTGAACTCCACCATTTTATGGGCGCTGCAGCCAAGGCAGCCCTTGAGCTTCACATTCCCCACCAGCCCCTCCTTGTTGGTGAGAACAAGGTCCAGCATAGCACCACTCCTCATTGGCTCCTCTACCACTTGGAGAAGGAAGTTATCGTCGACGCATTCGAGGAACCTCCTGGATTGCTTATGCCCTGCCGTGTTGTCCCTCCAACAGATGTCGGGGTGGTTGAAGTCCCCCATGAGGACCAGGGCTTGTGAACATGAGGCTGCTCCTGTCTGTCTATAGAGGGTCTCATCCGCTCGGTCTTCCTGGTCAGGTGGCCTGTAGCAGACCCCCACCGTAACGTCCCCTGTCCCTGCCCTCCCTTTGATCCTGACCCATAAGCTCTCATTCGGCTCCTCATCCACCCCCAGGCAGAGCTCCATGCACTCCAGCTGGTCATTGACATAGAGGGCGACACCCCCTCCTCGTCTCCCCTGCCTGTCCTTCCTAAAGAGCCTGTATCCTTCCATTCCAACACTCTAGTCATAGGAGCCATCCCACCATGACTCCGTGATGCCAGTAAGATCATAGCCCTGCAGGCGTGCACATGTCTCTAACTCCTCTTGTTTATTCCACGTGCTACGTGTGTTTGCATAGAGGCATTTAAGTTGGGCCCCTGAGGAAGCTGTCTTACTGGCTGGAGTTCCTTTGTGCTGCTCTTCAGGCGCTCTCCTGCTGACCTGTGATCCTTCTCCAGGCTCTGGGCATCTATTCCTGGCCCTGGCGTCAAACTGGTAGGAGTGGGATGGATTGAGGTTTCCCTCCCCTGGCAACTTTAGTTTAAAGCCCTCTTCACCAGCTTGGCAAGCCTATGACCGAAGATGCTCTTCCCCTTCTCTGACAGATGGACCCCGTCAGCCTGCAGTAGACCAGGTTTCTCAAAGCGAGTCCCATGGTCTAAGTAGCCGAACGCCTGGCTGTGGCAGCAGTCCCGTAACCATTTGTTGATTCGCCAGATCCGACTGGCCCTTTTAAACCCCTTCCCTTTGACCAGCAGGATTGATGAAAAAACTGCCTGTGCTCCTGAGTCCCTTACCGCCGCTCCCAGGGCTCTGTAGTCCTTCTTGATAGTCCTCAGACTGCTCCTGGCTGTGTCACTGGTGCCCACGTGAAACAGCAGCAGCGGATAATAGTCAGTGGACTGTACGAGGCTTGGTAGCTGCTCGGTGACATCCCTGATGTGAGCCCCCGGTAAGCAGCACACCCCTCTAGAGAGTGCATCAGGTCGGCAAACGGGTGCCTCCGTACCTCTCAGAAGAGAGTCGCCTACTACTATCACCCGTCGCCTTTTCTTAGTTGCGCTGATTGTTATAGGGGGGGCAGATCAGGCTGCATTACTCAGCTCCAGCATCTCTCCTGGTGTGACAGGACTTTCCTCTTCGGTCTGCAGAGCGGTGAAGCGGTTCTGCAAGGGCACCTCAGGCTTCGGGGGGAGTCTCTTCCTCCTGCCGGTCCTTGCCTTCGCAACCATCCATTCTTCTGCATTATTGGCCCCCCCGCTCCCTTCTGCGTGTGCCGGTGGGGGAGTTTTTGGCTGTTTGGCCATGGGCTGCGGGTCCACTGCAGGCTGCGCTTGGAACTCTCAGCCTCCCTGATGTTACGCAGCCTTCTCACCACCTCCCGCAGCTCAGCCGCTGGCTGCAGGAGCTCCTCCACCTGGGCACACCTTTTGCAGGCAGGTCTGCCGCCTGTCCCTGCCCCAGGAGAGAGGTCTGGGCACTCCCTGCAGCCTGAGGTCTGCGCTGTGGCCTCTCCCTTCAGCAGTCCCGTCTGCGTGGAGGCATCGGCCGCCGCTGGGGTAGATGGTGCAGACCCCCCAGCTGGAGCCGCGGCCTTTGTTCTCACACGAGTGCCCACCATTCTGCCTTGAGGGTCAGGGAGGATGAGTGCCCTTGACCTTTGCCGATGGTCACAGAACGGTGCCCGGTTGCTGGGTTGTGTGTACTCCAAGTCTCCCACTCGGCCCGTGGAATGCCCCTCCTTCGAAGAGGCGCCGCGCCACGCCCTAGCCGCCACGCCACGCTCTGGCCACTAGCGCTCCCTGGGGCTGCCTTTAGTGGGAGTGGGGGGTGGCCGCCGTTACTCCTGGCCCTGCCCACGCCTCGTCAGCCGCCCTCCGGCTGACCCAGCCGGCCCCCGGCGGGTCCCTGTGCTCCCCTGGGGTTTCCCCGGCTCAGGGGGAACTTCCTGCGTAACTCTTGCACTGTTTTAGGTTCGTTGCTGGTTTCCTGAAAACATTCCCATTCTTAGTACAGCACGTTACATGCTCAGTTTTCTCCCTTATCAAATGCTGATAGCTTTCCCTCTCTTAACACATCCCCTCTAACCCAACCCTCAGCCCTGTAACTGTTTCTGTTGCCCTTCTCTGAATTCCTTCCAATCTCTGACTCATAAAGGAGGATTTATTGGTCTAAAGATCCACTTTTAATAATGCCTTCTGCTGTATAATTTCACTGCTGAAGTTAACTCAGGCACCTTCTGTCCTCTTGGATTGTGGCTTGGAACAATCCATGACAGCACGTCTGGAGGAATTTTGCTGAAGAAACTCTCAGTCGCAGAAATGTCAGATACATAACAGCAGGGAACATCCTTACGGGGAGAACTTGGGTGACTGGGGGAAAATGCCATAGAGGGAAAACAGCGATGGCACTACTGACCTTAGTAACTTCTGCTGTGAATGGGCCCACAGTGATCAATACACAAATGTGGAAGCAATTACAAGCCATCAGCGTGTAACCCCTGCTCTCCCCCCACTACAGGAATCAGTGGGAACAAATCTCAAATTGTAATAAAAACTCACAGATGGTTTCTGGAGACCTTTTAATTAACACTGCAGTTTCCAAACCGAACAAGATAATCTCCCTGGATTCTCGCTGAGTAACAACAACAAATGAGCTCCCTTTAGAGGAAGATCATTGGGAACATTATCTCCTCATTCTGAAATGAGAGTGCAAATTAAGTGGCAACATTTTTATTACCGATGATTGCAGGATCATCTCAGAGCTTCTGGAGTGTCTGGGAGGAGGGCTGGTGCACACTAAGGGAAGCGACACACATATACCAACACACTATTCATTAAAACTTGGTAACACAAGAACAGCAAGTATTGTCCAAGAAATGGAAATGCAGTGTGGATAGCGTTGGGCAACAGTCAGCTGTACCAGCTCCTAGACCACACATCACTGCCAGCGAACATTTCTTAGCACAGGCAGAAAGACTGGTTTCTCTCCAGTCCCAGCCAATCTGTTCAGACTGAATTTCTATACTGGCAATAATGACTAATAGTAATTGTCACCAGTGACTAATGATACGGCCTGGATGCAGACACTAGCCAAGAGGTGGAGATTTATTAGGGTGGTATTGAGTTGGACAGAGAGGAATCTGGACACAGGGATGATAGGTTTTGCATCACACAACGAATCTCCTCGACCACCCACTTTCCCTTACCCAAGTCTTCTCTACCATTCCTGTCAGTGTCCTTCTGTCATTTTTTCTTACCTCTTGGAAAAAAGGCATGTTATGGAGCAGAAAAAGGAAACTATTAACACAAATGCAATCATGCAAAATTTTTGGGGAAGTTTTTTTATTGTTGCTTTTTTAATGGTAACCAGATTGCTCCTTCAAAACAACCAGGACTTTCAGCAAGTTAATAGCTTCAGTCTATATCTGAGCTCTCTATTAAAACTGCTGTGCCTCCCTCTTTTTTTATCACCTAAAGGCTGATACAGCAATACAAAAGACATTCATGTAGCATAATGCAGAAAGAGGCCCGTATGCTTCTGAGACACTGAAGACTGATTATTACCTCTCTCTTTGATTTCTGGCTTCCCCAGGAAGTTTTAGTGGTCTTTGCAGATGGCTCTGAACTTTTCTGCTGGGATATTTATGCAGTAGCTTATTGCAGCAGGTTGCTCTGCTGCTGCGTTTGTTTCACTGGGTCTAATCTTGGCAACATACCTGCATTTGCACTTTAAAGCCATCTAAAGACATTCCATAGCTTTATTCTACTCTGTGGTCCTTGGTTTGCTTCCATAGCCAGGAAGCCACTTCAACTGAATCTTACAAACCATCTCCAGAGCCATCTGCAAAGACCACTAAGGCTTACCAGGGAAGCCAGAAATCAAAAATGGAGGTAATCCCTCCAAGGAAGGAAACTCCACAACCTCCCTGGGCGACCTGTTCCTGTGCTCACTCACCCTCACAGTAAAAAAGTGTTTCCTGATGTTCAGACAGAACCTCCTGTGTTTCAGTTTGTGCCCATTGCCTCCACCCCTGGAGCCAGCTGAAAAATCCAGCTCTGCCAAAAAAGTCTACCCCATCATTTCCCAGGCCTGCGGGCTAATGCCCTCAGCATACATGACATGGAGAGAAAAGACTGTATGAAACATGATGAGCTGGAGAGGAAGGAGTTAAGGCAGGAGACTGACGAATTTTCATCATGATTCTAAATAAATGCTCAGGTCTTCCACAGACATCCCATGTGCCATTGGTGGACTTGCATGAACTTCTCTAACTCTGAAATGGGCCTAGTCATCAGCCTTTTTGTCAGAGACAGCTTTGCTGATACCCCATTGCTGTTTTTGAGGGGTACTTGGAGGTTATAGAAAGGTAAATGTTCATTCAGGGCATCCTTTTCTACCCCTTTGCTCCGACACCCTCTTGGACACAGGTTCCCTTCTGCCAGAGGTCCATCTAGATGAGTATTTTGTTGCTGGCAGGGACTGGTACTGGATGTACTAGTGAAGAGCGTAGGAACACGGCCTACAGCCCTGAATCTCCAGCGATCTGTGGTATCCTTGTCTTTAACAGCCATCACATATTATGTGAAGAATATTCTTTTTCTGTTTTAAACTTGCTAATGTTCTCCTGGAAAATGTTGGCAGGGATGGTCAGAGAACGAGTCTCACCCTCCTCTGAAACTCTCAGTGGGGCTGTGTTTCCAAGGACTCACCTCTAGGCTTGAACCTTTCTCCTTCCTCTATTTCTCTTTTCTGCGCACAAACATACATGCCACTTCCACTGACTCCAGGACCTGCTTTGCCCCACTGTGTGCCTACATCTAATTAGTCTCCTATTTGCTCTGCTCTGAAGCTTTCCAGACACCTTCCAAACTGCTGTGAGAGTACAAGCAGTCACTCAGCATACACCATCCTCCTTAAAGGATAGATGAAAACCCTCCAGTCCTGGCCCAGTTGCTTCATTAAAATATTGCTCCAGGTAAATATGATTCAACCAAGTTTAACAGAGGCCTCACAGCTTGATTTCCACAGAAAGCCAAACTGGCCGGTTCAATCACATTTTCTATCTTGCAACTACTTTCTCAAAGAAATCTGCAGGTATTCCAACACCAAAGGTGATGGGATGTCCTCAGCAGAAAAGGGACAGACTGACATACTGAGATGTCGTTGTTCTAGGCATCTTCTAGAAGATCTTCTAGAAGATATTCCTCTAAAAAAAAAACCCAAACATAAAAACAACTTAATGGCAGAACTTTCTTAGGACTGTGTATTTCAGTCAGTTGAGGTTGAAAAGGGCACAGTTATTGAATTGTTGAAGGCTGAAAACATCCAGGAACACATTTCTCCTTCTCATTTATTCACCGTAATCTAAAGATCAGGTTAAATCAGTCTGGACAGTTATTTTCTGCTGACTCCACAGTCACACACTAAAGAACTATTCAATGGCTTTTTTTACCTAGAAGCCAGAAAAGACTCAAAAATAAAAAAAAAAAAAGGAAAACGGCTGATAGGGAATTCTAAAAAGGTATCTAATCAGGAAATAGCATCATTTCAAATGCTTTCAAGCCAGAAAATACTGTAACAGGGGAAATAAAAACTGCAGATTTTTATTGGATTTGTGGATAATCCCATTTACTGAAAGAATTGTTTCTAAATCTTTATTTTTCTCTGAATATATGTATTTGAGCAGTCAGACTATTGTCTCTGCCATGTATTAAGCTAATACATTAGCTGATTTATCTAAAAGAACAAGAATCATATGTAAGCCGTCTTTATGTAAATCTGGTTTGTCCCCTCAACATTATCATTACGACAGCGTCAGAGTATTATAATTTACCTACCTAGCATGCACACTGTGTTCTTTGCTATGCAATTACCCATTCTGAGTATGTAAATTCATCTTTGTCCTAGTGAATGTGGATTAAGCTTTGTATAGTTGACAATGTAGTTCCACTGAGGCATTCCTCCTTCCTTCCTCCACAAATTTTTCAAAGGAAAAGTGGTCAATATTTGCATTATAATCACGAGATTAGGGGCAAATGGGATGTTCATTTTAAAAATTACGCTGCAGATTTGAGCGGTGCAAGCAAGCAAGGAAGCAGCTGTAGGAAGGCTGCACAGAGCTCACCATGCACTAGCAATCATTGCATCATTGGCTTCATAATTAGAGGACTCTATTTGGATGGTCAAACTCTTAAGCACAGCCATCCATTAGTGCTTGGGAAGATTAGACAGACAGATGGCTCCTACAGAGAGATGAGTTAGAAAGATGCAGGGAGGGATATTTTCACCAGATGGATGCTGCCAAGTTTTGCAGGGGACAAGAAGTGCCCTGAGGTCTAGATCAAAAGCTAGTCCCCCAGGGCTATTTTCTGGAGGAAAATAGTTCCTCAGTTCAGCCAAGTACTTGAGCAGAGAAGTAACTGGAAACACAAGGGTCTTCCTATTGAATTAAGGATGTGCTCATGTCCTTGATGACTTAGTTACTGTATAAGGCCACTGAACCAGCCAGAGAAATATTCAGCAAGAATTGGGTGGACATGAAGGGCTCCTGACTCCAAGTGCTAGCAATGCATGGGAAGAATTGCAGCAATGGCCACCGCAGCCTTCTCTTAAGAGTGCTTTCAGTAAAAACCCAAAGGATGAAAGTGAACAGAGAATCTATGCAACACCAGTGACTTACAGATACACTCAGAAGGCCTCTGTTGGTTTTTGCTCACTTTCTGGAGGTTTCAATGACTCGAGATTCAAGAGTTGCGGGAAGGGAGGTACGCTGTTGATAATTACATCAACGTATTGTTCACAGAAACTGAGAAACTGTTAACCGCAAAGAATTTTACTATTTGAAGTGACACTACTGAGAGCAGATTATACCCAAGTGTTTGAACATATGATTGATGACTACAGGCACAGAGAAAGGGGACACTGTGAAAGTGAAGATAAATAAAAGGACATAATGACCTAAAAAGTGCATGCTGCAGACTCTCTCACAGCGTCTTTGGAAGAAATGTACGTGGTTATCCAGTTTCTTCTCTGACAGTTGTGTGGCTAAAGCTTGTGCTGCAGAGCGCAGAGGTCTTCACAGCTTCCACTTGCTGCCCTCAATGCACCCACCTCTCCCACTGTGCATGGGAGTCTTCTCCTGCAGAGAACAATGGTTTGATTTTTTCAGGGGAGACCTGAAGAAGGAGATGATCTAACACCCTGCCCTAGATTTCAATGGGGTCTATAGCTGTGACTATCTAAAATGCCTATGTTAGTTTGGTCTCTTATGTCCCAGAGAATTCCAGTATTCGCTTCCCTTAGAAGAAACTTTGAAAAGATCTCTTGGCTACAGAAAATTTCTTTCAGACAGTCTCCAAATGGATGTCATGAAACCGAGTCCTAAATTATGACAATAAAGCTGAGCTTTTGAAGTCTGTAAATAAAAGGGGAAAGAACTGCAGGGATGGTGATTACTTTGAAATCTCACTGAAACCACAGGGAGCTGCAAGTATTTACAGCACCACTGGCAATGAAGTAACTAGGTGCCAGAACAGTGATTTAGCAGAAAAATAAGATAGCTAGATTCTGGGTTTATTCTCTCAGGTGGTGCCAGGTCAATTTATTCCGTTCTGAAGTCAAACAGTGATTTCCCTACTTCCCTGCACCATTCCAACTTGGCAGAGCCGAAAACCAAGAGCCTCCTTTTGCCTTTTCATTTTTTTAATGAGTAATAGAGATATCCCAAATGGAAGCTGTCTCCAAATGCTGCCGAGGCATACACACACTTCTGTGGTTGAGTAATGTGGGGCAAATAGGTCAAACAGGGCCAGGATGGCTGGACTCAGAGAGGAACGCAGCTAGATCTGGAGCAATGTCAACCCAGGAAGGCTTCAGGTGTGAGAGGCTCATGTGAGCTCATCTCTCTTTCACAGCACTAACATCCTGATAGGAAAAGGACGCGTGAAGGAGAAAATCTTTTGAGGTAAAAAACAAAGCAAAAACCCCTCATGCCGTCATGTAGTCACTCTCTTATCTATTCAAGCTCTTACACAGTGCCCTCAACATAGCATCCGAGTGCCTGTCAATCACCAATGCGCTTATCTCCACACCATCTCTGTGGGAGTAGGAAAGAAATCTTACCTCCACCGTACAGGTGAGCAGCTGAGGCAGAGAAATTAAGGGCTTGATCTAGTTACCTAAATATAAGTTTCGAGTGCCATCTAAGATGTCCTGGGGCATGCAAGACATACACAGGGCTGGCAGGTGGGACACAGGACCTAAGGGAGATCCGTGGTCTTCTGGAGGCCAGACAGGATATGCTGGCACATTGCAGAGGGAGATGAATGTCTAGGTTTAGGCAACTGAATTGAATCCCGCAGTCAAGGCAAGGCATTTGTGGCAGAGCAGGGAGCTGAACCCTACAAACTGCTGTGCTAGCACCCTAAACACAAGAATTGCCTTCCATCTGCAAAGAGGGATACAACCTTTTATTCACGTTTTGACTGCAGGCCTGTATTATTACTAAAGCCAAGTTTCATGTGCCTGGGACCTCCAAAATAACTACTGCTGTCAGGAGCCTGTGTATTGTCTTTTTCCTGGCTGAGTATGAACACAAATCCGTATCATCTTTCAGCCACTATCAAGAAGATCCCACCTATGGAAGCCAGTATCAAGAAGATCCCACCTATGGAATACAGAGTTATTTTCTGTCAAACTCAATAGAAACACTTAAGACTGTAATACAAGGAACCAGAATCAGTATCAAAGTGGCCTTCCTCCACCATGTCCACAAGCCCAGACCTCACACCAAAAGGTGAATCTTCCTCCTTGTGGTAGTATTTACAGAAAGACACTTTCATTTTAGCTCATGGCAAAACCCTGATGACGATTTAGAAGCTTGTAATGAGCTTACTGAGGAAGAATGAAAAGATGGTCAAGGTCATAGCCCCCATAGGAGCGCTATCAGTCTTGACATGTACAGCAAATAAGGTTCTCAAACAGCTGCCAAATCAGAAATAAGCTGTATGCAGAGAAGCTGTGCTGGCCTTGCCGCAGGCTGTTATTTTGGTGCATTAGGCTGAGGACAGATCTGCAAAACCACTCGAGCAATTCGGACATTTGGTTCCCCTTTGAAACAGCTCAGTGAAAGAGGTGGTGGCGAAGCACCAGCCTGGCAGGCCTGGTTGCTAGAGCAGCTTCCTGCAGTGCTACCTGCAGCCACGCAAGCATCTCTTCTCTGCCATTTGCCCCCCTTGGTTTGGGCTGCATCCACAGGCCTTGCAGGTCTACATCCCAGCTGCTACCCAGAAACACAGGTTTAACCAAGCAACCCCCAGGGACAAGGCTGGTTTCAATCCTCCCTTCTGGCCTCTGTCCAAAGATAAGAGACACACATCAGACACAATGCTTTCCCCAGCCACACCAGGTACCCTCCATTGTATTCACAGCTGCAACAGTAAGCAGAATCTGATCAATGTCTTAATCTACTTAAGCCTCCCAAATACTTGAAAGAGGACAATTATTTTTATGTTATTATTTTTTATATGTGAAATCTGATATAGAATAATCCTGGCAAGGCAGAGAGCGACAAGCAAATAGAGTAGGTGAAAAAAGGTAGTTTTGAAGGAGGAAATTGATTTCCTTCCATCCCTCCAAATTTGAATAATAAATTTTCACAAAGAACTTCTTTGCAAGAAACTCCTGGAGATGGAAGAAACTGTAATTAAAAAACTTTAATAAATCATCTCTCAGAGCTCCTTACAAAAATAGAAGTTGTTGCAGAGTAAAAAGTTTGAGACATTCACACTTGGAATCCAGTGGCCAACTCTTTCATGGGGGTGCAGAAAAATTTGAAAAAACACTTGAAATTAGCCAGTGTCATACAAGAAACCGAGGCTATGGGAATCTGGGTGCTTTGCCTGCTTTTGCAACTAAGGAGTTACAAACCAAAGAGAAGTGTTACCAACAGGCACCTTTCCTTTTTCTACACCTCTGTTTTCTTGTGTAAGAAAGTGGATAATTCTCTCCTTTTTCTGGAAACCACTTTGAGCTTTCTGGTAGAAAAGCAGGTCTTGCTACAACTTCACAGAATGACATGATGATTTCCAATTTCCAAAACAGGCACTATTTCTAAGAGATTACCATTTATTCACTAAAATCCTAAAACACTATTAACACAGAAAATTCATTGAAAATTCATATTCCGATGCCCTCAGAAAGGAATCGGTTTCCTATATATGTAGCAGTATGAGCATGGACTCATTCACTGGACATTACCCAAATGACTGAGCAGACCACGGTCTCGGGTATGCTGGGGTAAACACACTCATCTCAGTCTTCTGACTACATGAACATCAATTGGTTTGCTCTAGATATAACGCAGTGCCGGAGACATCAGAAACTGAAATATCCCTCAATACCACAGAAATTGTACTGTTCCTTCCACCGCTGCCTTGCTATGTGATGCTTTACGGCCATGCTTCCATCATTAAAAAAAGCTATGAAACAACATTTTCTGTTGAGTCACTCCCAGTCCACCTCCAAGCAAAACTGCCAGCACAGAGTTTGGCCCACAGTGCTCATTAAGTCATGCGCTTGGTCATGCCTGGATGGCACAAGATGCCCTGGAGAGAGGAAGACACAGTGCATGGCACCATACCAGGGCTATAAAGCACTACTGAAGCACCGTGAATGCTGGACAGACTGCCCAGCAATCCACCCGGATGGTTTCTGGTACCTAACCTAGCTCTAAAAAACCAGGTATTTCTGCACAGCCTAAGGAGATGTTTTCTCAGTGGTCAGATAGCTCACTAAGCTGCTGTCTCTGTCACTGGTTTCTCCTAGCTGTCACTATGAGTAGCACCTACTGGAGCTGGACACTGAGTTAAACGGACCCACGAGGGCCATCCTTACGTTCATCTCAGCGAGAGCAAGGGGATGTACTGGGTGCCCAACACCTCTGAAAGCAGGGCTTTAAACTGTCTGAAAATCCATGCCTGATTTTGTTACTGCAACTGGTTTTCTTGCAAGACCTGGCTGTTCAGCTCCTGGGGACATCAGCACATTACAAGTGCTTCTTTCCAGAGCACTGCTGCAATCCCGAGCTTCTCAGGAGCTGTTTCCAATTCTCCACCTGCCATCTTGTGAAGACGATGCTGTAAACAGCCCCAGCTCCTTGGGTGGCTGAAAAAGAGATATCTGTGGAGCCCTGAGCAACTGCATTTGACATACGGTATTAAGATGTGCAAGGGAAGATGGCTGGCAGAGTACAACTCTCCTGTGGTTCTTTTGCCTGCTCCCATTATCCTCAATGAAAACTGCTAGGGACAGAAGTGCTGAGGAGCCAGAAAAGAAGTGAAATGGGAAGACAGAGAGGGAGAAGCAAGCCCTGCCTACACACCACACAGCTTTCAAAGCAAACTGATTTGCTCAGACACAAGATACTACACAAACAAGTTGTGCTGCTGCTGATGCACCAGTTCCCTGAGTAATCACAGTGATACACAAGAAAGCTTGTGATTCAGGCAAAGAATTAGGATCAGGAAGGACAGAAGGCCTAATCCAGCCTCCACGTGTGATCTTGAGCATCTCACAACACTCCTCTATGCTCGGTTTCCTTACCTATGTGATGAAGCTTCCCAGCATGAGTGGAAAATTATCTGAGAACATGGGAGAGCCCAGGAGCAACTCACAGGCAAGTGATAACAGATTCTTTTTGGGACCCACACCACTGGCCTCTGCAGCCCCAGCTAAGTTAATTCCTCCCACTGCCAATGATCCAGATGTCCCAGACACCCTCAGACCAGCACATCCCTGAAGGCCAATCATGGGATGTAGCTTTAGGCAAAAGAATTGCATTTTAACAGCTCTATATCTACCAGACATGTGAGAGCCACAGGCTGGGTCCTGCATTATGCTGACAGTATTTGTATGGTGTTCCCATCAGAGACTGAAGTGACACAGCACCTCTCTGACCTGGCGTCCCATCAAAAGCTGGTGTTCAGCATAAGCTCTCGCTCCTCCTCCTCGTCCAACACTGGCAGTTATTCACCTCAAGTGAATATTTCACCTCAAGTACTTCTAGAGTCCTTCCCTTTGCTTCGTTCCCTTCCTGCTCACCACGATGTACGGTGGGATTCCCTGGCATCCACGGGGAAATTCTGCTACAGGCAGTAAATGTGAATCATAAATCAGGTGACAGGTTTAAACTGGAAACAGTCTCGAGTGCAAAAGGACCATGAGCATCATGACAGGGTTGGCCAAGCTGCGGTCTGCTCTTACGAGGCGCTTTGTATTTTTTTTCTCCCTAAACAAAAGCTCATAGATGTGACTCCTGCGGAGATCCTCACCTTTCTCCAGCTGGAGAGACCATGTCTGCATTTAGGTTCAATGCCTCCAGACTGCTTGCTACGGCAGAGCACTGCATTGCACTCGAGGACTGGGAAAATGGGGAGGAAGGGAAGTCCCTACACAATGTCTCCAGGTTTTTTCCATGCAAACCCAGAAAAAGGGCATGTCAGTTCCCAGACAGGTCTACAAGTTGAGAAGCATTGAACGGCAGTGGCATTTTAGATGCCTTCCTGTCACACCAGGTGTCTACAGGTCACCCATAGACATCCCCTGTGGATAAGATCACGCTGAGCCTCTGTGCAGATGCAGATCAGCAGGCAGGAGCTAAGAAAGACACAGAGCATCACTCAAGATAGCGCAGCCAGTGCTGTTCAGCTACAGCTCCCAGAGCATGCCAAGAGAGGCAGGGAGGAAAAGCAAGGGTTTTGCCCAGCCAAAATGGGTAAGCAGCAGTAAGAGGTGCAAGAAAATGGAATTTGCTTTGGACAAGCCAGCGCAACAGCTGTGAGCCTTTTTCCTCTAAGAACTAGAAAGGCAACAACCAACATTATGGATCCCAGCTGGAGTGGGCTGGTTGCACACCTGCACAGCACCCTTCTGAGCTGGCTGGATCCCTGTCAAAGGTCCTTCCTCCAGCCAGTCTGCTCTGCCCTACTGGAAAGCAAGGGCCTCTGCAGCCATCTACCTGACAGGCACAGTGCAGAGGAGAGGGGGCTGCAGGAAATAGTATCCCCCAATTGCAGATGGTGGCGGTTCTCCTTGGCACTGAGTACAGCCCCAAAGTCAAAACCCATTAGCTGCCCCAGCTCTGCCAACAGTAGTTACCCAGTGTCAGAAGGAAGGGGGGAAACCTCTTTCCAGTGCACATGAACCAACTTAGAGCGATATGGGACAATGTGGTGACTCCTCAACCCACTAAGAGCGGGAAACAGTCACTTTAAAAGGCACATGATGTCTGGCACGAGCGCACAGGCTTTGAACATTGCAGCAGGGATACCAAGAACTGCTCTTCTTGACTCCTGCTTGCTTTGGAGAGATTCCTGCTGGGGGAAGCAATAGCCCAGCACAGCCACTGCGCTTGTGGGAACGTCAGAATCTTGCTCCTCATCTCACTTTGCACGAGCCTAGAAAGTTGGACATTATCTTCCTCAGTGCCTCCTCACCTAACAGCCTTGTTCAAAATCCCTGAGGTTCTATTTTCCTCTCTTCTATTTCATGCTTAAAATGATTTAATGGTGGAAAAGGCTATGCAGGAGATTCGTGCTGGTTTCTATCTCAGAGGCTTTAGAGAGAAGCAGACAATCTTTGTCAAGCTGCAGTTAATTCCTCTGCAGTGCTCCAGACAGCATCTGGGGGTCTGTAACGTGCATGTGTGCATGCAACTCCCAAGTGCTGTTATCAATAATGCATTTGATGTGCAGCCTTCAGAGGAGCTGACCAAGGAAGCTTCTTATAAAGAGAAGTCAATCCTTTGGTCTTCTCAGGAGGATAGCGGTGAGGAGATAGGAAGACTTACCATCTTCATACCATACCTTATTTATGTCAAGAGGGTGTACACATTTCAGAAAGCTTTTAGCGTGGGGCTGGTACCTAGGTATGTATTTGGGGGATTTGAGAGCACATTGTGAATATTAAAATACTTTCAACTTTCTGGGATTCAGCTAACTTATAAAAAAGAGCTGCTACCATTGCTCCCAAAGCACAGCTCCTCTGCACCTCAGATGCCATTGGTATGTCAGAGGTGGCAGGACACTCTCATAGTCTCTTTACTGCCTTCTTGATGGCCGAGATGTCAAACCACCAAATTAACCTGTGACTCATGTGTGCGTGCAAGGGATTTACTGATTTCAGAGAGGAACAATTAATTTCATTTAAAAGTTTCAGGGCTTGTCAGGCTTTTCCACAGAAGAGTAGCCACCTCCATGCAACAAAGGATGCAATCTGTAGTGCATCAGCAGGGAAGAAGGTCCCCTTTTTAATCAAGCAAAAGCTGTAGGGGAGGCCACAGGTGTAAGTCTACATAGCGACCACCCACTGAGATGAATCTTTTGGTCTGGGTACATTGTCTGAAACACACTGATGTTAAGATTAATAAAAAGTGGTTAAAGAAAAGGAAAAAGAATGACAGCAACAAGGCAAGTAGCAGAAGCTGTTGGAAGGTGTAACTAAAGAACAGCAAAACTGCAAGCAAGTGAAATTAGTCACAAAAGATCAAGCGTGTAACCTAATTGTGGCCAGAAAGACGATGATACACCATAAAGGGACTAATGGGTACCACTCCAACCATGATTACTTGGTCTTCTAGTCCTATGAGAAGTCTACAGACAACTGCTGGTGCAGCAGAGGAACTTTCATTTAAGCTTGGAAAATACGGGCCAGGCCATGAGTCCAAACTCTGCTCTGAACCATCCCGCCTGGGCTCAGCCTCCAGCAAAACAAGGATTTCCTTCTCCTATTCACAGCACAGAAGAGGCCATGACTTTACTAACGGAATTTCCAGAATTTCCCACTTTCTCATAATCCTGCACCTGTGACTGTGCCCCCTACTCTCACCCCCGCTGCGCCGTCTTGTGGGGCAGGCGGCCATTAGCCATGGGCGAGCTGGTCACGTAGCCACTTCTCCTTTAAAGGGGCCCCAGGCACAAGGGCCAGTCGGAGTCACCGACGTCGCGGAACAGGGACGCCTAAGCCCACACGGCACCCTGCTTGTAACACCGAGTTCCGGGCCGGGACGCGGTGGCTGCTGTGAGGCAGGGCGATGAGCCCCCGGGCCAGGGACCACCCCACCCCCCTCCCCCCCACCGCGGACCCCAAGCACCGAGTGGGCTTTGTGCGCGCATTTGAGCTCAAATTATGGTTAATGTGTAAAGAGGGTCTAGGCCATCGGTTAAACTGACTCGCTCTGCAGAGGGTTTTAGATGTTCGTTAAACCGACCTGCTCTGTCTGCAGAGGGTCTAGGTTAAAATGAAGTTTTGATTGTAACAATGACTGCTGAGGATCCCTAAAGAACCTGCCTGTCCCCATGGTGTTGGGTGGCAGCACGTCAAAACTGCGAGCCTCCTGTACCATTCCAGAGAAACAACTAACAAGGTGGTGGTGGGGGGAAGGTCTTAGAGCAGAATGTGTTTAAAGAGCTATTTTAAGTCCAGATTCTACCCAGTTTATTCATTCATTCAAAATTTACAAGTTGGATATAATATAATTAAATACCCCAGTAATAAACAACCGTCAGATCTAAAAAAACTCAGCCATTTCTCCTCGGGGCTGACGTTTTCAGCCTTCCATGAGGGCCAGGCATATTTTTAAAACAAACTCAGCCCCTGTGTCAGCGGACACAGTGGTGGGGAAGGATGGGCTCTGCCTTTGATGCACACTGCTTTTCGGCTGCCCCCTAACCCACTGTCACAAGGCCAGAATCGGGCTCAGCCTGTGCCAGCACGTACAGAAAACAGACCTTGCAGGGCCTCTTAGGTGCACCCCGTACCACGAGGCCAGACCCAAGGACCAGGCATGGTTCAGGAGGGCCTGGAGCGGGTCCAGAGCCGTGTCCTGCCTGCCTGCTCTGCTGCCAGGATGCCTTCGGGCAGTGCTGCTGGCAAGGTGCCCCTCCGCTCCTCCCTGCTCGCGCGCAGATTGCAGGCTCCTTGGCAGAAGCACGTCGGCCATCCCACACGCTCTGCAGAGCTGAGTGCACTGTCAGCATGCAACACATCACAGCAGTGACTGGCTGCCAGTAGTACGAACAGATCCCTTCCACCCTGCTCGCGGCTTCACAGATGAATTCATGGCGAGAGAAGTTGCGTAGATGTGGAGCTTTCCTTCCAGTAAGGAGTGGCTCTTCCAGAAGAGATGCCAGAAGAGGCAACTGAAAGTGGCTGATAATCCCCATGGCCCGCATCCCTGTGGCAGGGGAGACGGGGGAGCACGGATGCAGCAAAGCATCAAGGTGCGATTTCACTGCTTTGCTGAACTGGATCTTGTATAAGGACATTTCAGCTCCTCAGCCAGGTTCATAACTCCTGATGAGCATGTTGACCCCACCAATTTCAGGAGGCTTCTGTGAGGCACCATACCATGTAACTATAGGTGCCAGAAGCCAGCCCTGTATCTTGGGACTCATGGGAACTAAAAAAATACGGGACCTGAACTCAGCTCCCGTGATTCAGAGACTTCAAGAAAATTATTTTTGCTTTGCAAGTGCTTAGGCAGGATAGTACCCTTTCACAGCAAAAGCAGGGCAGGGATGGTTCAGGCTTCCATCCAGGCCTTTCCACTACAGTACACTACATTCCCCACTGATCCAGCCAGTCTGGCTTGAAATAGCCCAGGTGTTTTGAACCTCTCTCCCTTTCCCCTGGAAAACTGCATTATAGTCCAACAATGTTCCTCATTTTAAAAGTTTTCTATCACTTGGCTCCCAGTTATAATTACATGCACACCATAAGTAAGGTTTCTTCTTGGGTTTTTCAGCCTATGACTGTTGTACCTCCTGCTTTAGCCTCCAGAGCCATTAGTCACTGTTTGGCAAAGGCACGCCATTCACTAGTTTTATCCATTCTATATTTGACTTCAGTGTTATCAGAAAGGAGATCTGAATCACTTCATTAACACATACCTGATCTCAGCCAGACATAGAATCATAAACGTAGAATCACAGAATGGTTTGGGTTGGAGGGGACCTTAAAGATCATCTAGTTCCAACCCCCCTGCCATGGGCAGGGACACCTTCCACTAGACCAGGCTGCTCAAAGCCCCATCCAACCTGGCCTTGAACACTTCCAATGATGGGGCACCCACAACTTCTCTGGGCAACCTGTTCCAGTGCCTTCACCACCCTTATAGTGAAGAATTTCTTCCTTATATCTAATCTAAATCCATCCTCTTTCAGTTTAAAGCCATTACCCCTTGTCCTATCACTACATGCCCTTGTAAAAAGTCCCTCTCCAGCTTTCTTGTAGATCCTCTTCAGGTACTGCAAGGCTGCTATAAGGTCCCCCCGGAGCCTTCTCTTCTCCAGGCTGAACAACCCAAACACGTCCTCACTCAAAACTTTCCTCCTTTCTTTTCATACCAAACAGTCCTGGACCCAGGAAGGACAATATTTGTCCTCCCTCCACCACAAAATAAAGTGTTAATAATCCCACTCTCACCCCTGATGTACTGGAGTTCTGTCTAGATTTCAGTTGTGGAAAACAGACAATAACACTATTTATGGACAAGACACTGGATAAACTGCATTAAAACCAAGCAAAGCAGGCTGGAGAGTTTGAGGAAAAGCAAAATGTTAGCCCAGGGAGAGGAGCTCAGTTACTGGCCCCTCCTGCATCCCCCCCAGCCAGAAGGATGCAAAGGGATGAAAGGGAAAAAGCAATGAAAGGGACTTCTGCTGCAACTGCCTCTCCAGAGTGACATCACGACAGCCACCTTCTAGTTCTTGTTTGCTGGGATGAGTGCTCCACTTGCACGTCATCTCTGTAACTAGGGGCTTCCCTGCACACTGTCCCATCCTCAGTCTAGACATTTCGTAGAATTTCCTTCCAAAACCCAACTCAAACATTGTATCGCCATCAACCATTCTGCTTCAACCTCATCATTTCCCCTACAGTGGTTAATTGATCACACACAATGCACAGGAGAAAAACGGGCAAGCTCTATGCAATGCTACTGCTGCTTAGTACCTGCTCCAAAGACTTCATCTACCTGCTTATCTAAGGTTAGACCTGTACATTTGGCCTCAAGGAAATCAGCAGAAGGAACGCTGTGCAGGAGATGGCAGCTACGACTGATTCATCTCTGCAATTTCTACTCTTGCCTTCTTTACAGTGTAGAGCAACCTCTCCCTGCCGGTGTTTTACCTTCCTCCCTCTTCCACACTTCAAGGAAATCATGTGGGATCAAAATGCTCAACCAAAATCTAAACATTTTGTTCTGATTTTATTAGGAACGATAAAGCAATATAAAACACTCTGAAGTTCTTTCAAAATGGGAATCTGTAATGTTTCTTTGGGGACGTGTCAAAATGAGATGAGTCAGCACCACTGGAGCGTTTTTCCCCAATTTTCTTCCAAAACGAAATTTCAACAAAAGATCATAACGCATCCCAATACTTACAGACCGCTGCTCACAAAGGGCAGTGTCCCATCCCTGCTCCTCCAGCTGGCATTAGGTGGAACGCCATTCCTAAATATCCTGCGCAACCAAGGCTAAGAGAAGGCACTTCTTATTGAAGCATGCTTATTCTTCATAATTTGCACTGCTATCATGTAAGACAAGGAACAGCTAGCTAGGAAAACAGGATTAGGCTCTGCTGTTACTGATTTTGTCCTCTGAACAGTCTCTTGCTTGAATAGGCAAAAGCTAAGTCTGACCTAACTCATCCCAGACGTTGATACAAGGTGCAGAGGAGCACCCTCCCTGCGGGAGCCCCAACGTGGTGCTGTGCTAGGAAAGTTCAGGGAATACAGGTCCCTCAACAGGATGCCTAGGTGGGAAACCTGCCCCAAAAAAAGCCACAGTATTGCACTGTCTCAGCTGTCCTCATCTGACGAGCAGTCCAGGCAGTCCTGCCAAGTGAGGTTGTACCCATTCCTACCTCTTGCAACATCCTGAATAACCCCTGAGCCTGTGTGGGCCAGCACTGGTCCTGCCTGACTTGTACCAGTCACACACGGGACGGGGGAGCTTGCTCTGCTGGGGTGAAAGGAAAGCTGGACCGTTGAAGAGCTCCTGAGAGCCAAGCAGAGCAACGTGGGTGGCAGCACTTCACCGAGGGAAAAGGAACCACTTTGCTATTGATAGCTGTGTTTACAAGTTTCCATGCTACAAGGGTGGCATGCCAGGGTGCCCGCCAGGAGCTGTATTTTAGGAACATTCGATGCAAGGCAGGAATCTGCTCCCAGGGGCTGACTCTCCTCAGCACAGCTGCTTCCCTGAGCATCCATTTTGTTCCCTCCATATTTATGAATAAGCCAGGGGACAGGAGGAGTTTTACATCTCCCAGTTAATGCCTTCTCATTCAGCGAGCCCCTTTAAACAGCCAGTGAAGAAGAGTAGATACTCTGGAGGGAAATTAAAAGCACATTACATTGGGCTCCTGCTGTGCTTTGCCTTTGGAGACATTTCTCTCTCTCCGCTGACCTGGCTCCCTAATGAGGCATGTAAACTAGGGAATCCCCCCAGCAAGTGTGCTTGCTTGCAAAGTTTGCAAAAGGGGAACATCCAGGATACCTGCCTGGCCTATCTGTACTTCTGACCAAATCAACTAGTACCACCGGAGGTCGAACAGGAATTAAAGAAATGGCATTGGCAGGAACAGGTTTAACACCCCAAGCCTATTAGGGGAGAGAATGCAGCATTATTGATTCCAGCCCCTGACCTTGAAATGATGTACATAAGAGTGCAGCAACCCCAGAAGAGTTGTAGCAAAATAGCTATAGCATTGCAAGCAGATTAAAAAATACAGTTAATATATATACTTCCCCAGATGCTTGTTTATTATTATGCAAGACATGTTTATTATGCAAAATGATAGAGCAGAAAGAAAAAGCAGAGAAAAAGAAAATGCAAAGACACACTGAGCTCTTAACGTGACTTGGGTTTTTTCAATGCTGTTTAGATTTTTTTTTTTTTATTGTGCATAATCATTCCCTTATTAGCAGGACTCTTTGAAGCGATTTAAGCTCTAATTTCAGCATTTCAAACTCACAGGTTTATAGTGTAAAACCATACTGAGCTCTTGTAAGCGACCCATTTTTTTTTCCTCTGTATTCTGTATCTCTGCTAGGGTTTTCTCAGTCTTTCCAATAAATTATGTATCACGATTTGCCATTTCAAAAATAATTAGAACTCTGAGTTAAACAACAAGGAAAATCTGAGAGCAGTACATTTTAGAAGAGAAGTGTTATGCACTTGGGGCAAAACCAATCCCAGCTGTAACGCCACTGAATTATACATATCATATTGAGAGCTGCAATTTCAGCATACTTGGAGTGATTGGGTGGGCCTGTGGAGGCTCTACAGCCCCATGATGAGCAGCTGCTCCAGGAGAACCAGGTTTGCCTCTCAGGCAAAACACTTCACAGGCACTCCCTTCCCCATGCCTCTGAGAGTTGTTGCAGCAGGGATAGTGGAGAGAAAGCTGGGCACCGAAGAGAGAAACTTCACAGAGAAAGGTTATACAGGAGTAGAAATTAATTTGGTGGTGGAACTATTAACTCCAGACAGAGATGGGAGAGCATGTTCTGTGTCTTCTCCCGTTATGATTAGGCTGTAAACTCACTGGAGCAGGACATACCTCTTTATTCTGTGTTTCCCTCTCCTCTGCAACAACCAGCCTTTGGTCTCAGCTTCCCAAGCACCGAGACAGTGTAATATCCACTGCCCTTCATTCATTCTGTATATTTTTTGGCATAAAATGCTAACAGTGAATCCCCAGGAGAGTCATGTCACTCCCCAGAACAGGTGCTGATAAAAACCTTTGTGTACCATCAGGGAACTTACAGCTGCTCTACATTACAAGAAATCAAATGGGAACACACCAATGACTCGGCAAGCTTGCTATGAAGACAGTGTTTTGCATCCTGCTGTCTGCAAAGCCAGGTGCCTCAGACCAAGACCTGATTTTCTTGCCTACTAAGCACCTAATTCCCCAGCAGACCTCTGAAGTAGCGATAACCTAGTCTGGAAAAAAAATCGGTATCTAGTGTAAGTAAACAAAGTACAAAAGTCATAAACAGCTGCTTCCCAAGCAAAGAGGCTTTGGCATCTAATGCATTCAGGCCTCTGAAGCTGGCTAGGGATCTATGGCTGGCTTCAACCCAGCAACTCAACCCCACACTGTCCCTACCCACCCCTAACTGAACAGAAGAGATGAGAAAACTCATTGCTAAAGGTATCAATGTGGCTGAGCACATAGGAGGGTCTTGCATGTTTCTGCAAAGAGCCTTCTCACCAAGTTTGACTTTAGAGGACCCTGCTCAGCCCTGCTTTTGTGCTGATTGGCACCAGGAGGACTTTTTCCAAGGGCTGGTTATTCTAAACCCATTCATTGAAGAGCCCATTGGCCCAAACTCAGAAGGAGCTGGCACAAACCATCTCTGAGACCAGGCTGATAATAGCCTCTGGTTTGATCCAGGGTAGAGGATGTCAGCCAAGGTCTCAGCTGACGCACACAGATTGAATATCACTAAAAAAAAACAAACAAAAACAAAACAAACCCACTGTGATGATGTGTTCAGTCACAGCCACAATCTGGACTCAAGAGGAGAAAAAAAAACCCACCAAAAAAACCATTTCCCTGGACAGTTGCATTTTATCTGAAAGCAGTCCTGGGCTTGAGGGTGTTATAAGAAGTCCAGCAGGGCTAGGCCTGGGACAGACAGCAGGGGAGGCAGCCAAGCAGCAGAAAAAGTTCATTTATCAATGGATCTGCATGAGTGAACAATACCTATGGGGCATACTGATCTCTCAGAAAAGGCTAGTGAAAAAAATAGGTACATGCACACCACCAAAGGAAACTGGCCTGAGACAGACCAGAGCTGTACTTTAGGGTCTGCTAAGCAAAGGAACAGGGACGATGTGTCCTCTGGTGTGGGCAGCCATCGGGTCCAGTTGGCACAGCCGGGTGCCTTGCTCGCCCCAGAGAGGAACAGACTGTCAAGTACTGCCAAAGCAATTCTCCAGCAGAGTCTTCAAGACTGACACAGCCATGCCAAATGTTGGCTTGGAGTAGGATCCCGGCCCCACAAAGAAAACTGCAGCATCCAAAACAGACTGCTTGAACAGGCTGAGCTCTTCTCAGCCATATCCAGTTCTCTTATAGGACCCGGGTCTCATCCCTTATCTTTGATGCTATGAGTGGCTTGACCTACACTCCCTGTTCCTAACAGGCTTTATCCACAAATTTGCTTTTTTCTTGTCTTGGGGTCTGCTCCAAAGCACAGTGAATTCATTGATTTACTGCTGTAAGACAGAGACAGAGCCACCAGTCAATACAAGAAGAAAATTGGGTCCAGCGAGCTCCATCTCCCTGGATTAGAGATGGGCCAATAGCATCCCTTTACTGCAAGTAGAAACCTTGCATCATGTTAATGAAATGAACAGTTTAACTCTCTGATTAGTTCAGACAGAGCTGGATGCCATCAAGCCATGGCATGTAATGAGGTCCACTTCGTTAACCACTGGCCACCATGGTGCACCCTTAGCCTTCCCTGATTAACCTTCCTATTTAAGATAGGCACACTTGCTGGGAATAAGCAGACCCCATTAAACCACCCTCATTTGAATACATGTATGACCTGGTGCCTTTTAGGAAACTTTATATGACTAGCAGATATGTTTCCTGGACATGTAATCTTCCTGCTGCCCACCATCTCTTGGTACGTCCCTCCCACCCTTTGCATCATCTCACTACTGCTAGCAAGAGATCCTTTTTCTCTGCATCATCTCTAATCTCTCAGCTGTCAAACATTATGTTTCCAACTCTCCATTTCTTTTGCCTGAGCCCCACACCTTTCCCTCCCTTGCACTATTTGTTCAGAAAATGCTACCCCTCATTGCTCCAAAAAGATCCACCCTGGCTGGATATGGCTCCGACACACTCCGCTTTCCTGCAGTCCTCATTTACGGGGCACTGGTGGTACGAGGAGCCTCAGCACCAGGTCAGGACCCCTTTATGCCCAGCGCCGCACAAACACAGGGCAAAACATTAGTCCTGACCCCGCTGTGTGCCTAAAGGGAAGCACACACGATAATGCAGTACCACACCATGCTTGGTATTACCTTTAGGACTCCGACAGCTTTACAGAAAGAGGAGGTTTTCATTGTTAGTAAACCAATGTAATTTATTTAGAAGCAGTCATTTGTGTTCACTGGGCTATGAAAGAACAGGAAGCGTCTGGCATTCACAGAGATCCAGATTGATCTGTCTTTTCTTGACAAGCAGCCAGTTTTGAGACCTATCTCACCAGGTCACATGCATTCGCTGTTTTCTACCCTGAGCCACTGGGGAGACAGAGCTTTGTTACCTCCCAAAGGAAAGGGGGAAATCCTGACCACGTGAGTGCTTTAAAACTGACCAGAAATGAAGACGGATGGTAAGAGTTAGGAAACACTGCGTAGGAGCAACTTGGACTGTTGTCCTTTCAGTGGTCATATCTCCAATCTCACGTATGCTTTTAAAGCAAAGTGAATGCCTAGACAAGAGCAGAATCGCTGCGCTGTAAATTTACACAAAGGCAGATGAGATTAGAATCTCAGCTCTACGCTTTAAAGATATCATAACTACAGAAATGAGAAGTGTATTATTAACTATCACTTTTTACTATGTAGAACTAGAACAAAGTTATTTGAAGCATAAAAAATTCTGGCAAAGGGCTGCCATATTTAATAAATCACTGAATCAATTATTCACTGTGAAAATCAATTACTTACTTTAAATGAGAATCTTATGAATAACCTCATGCCCTTTCATGCCATCTAAGAAAGCTATAGGGGAATTAGTCAGTAAAAAAATGCCTCACTTATCTTTTATGTGCATTAAAAAGACCACACAAATACAGGGAAATCCTGCTCCGCTGAAGCACTCTGCCAACAGAATAGTCCAGAACCATTTTAATGAAGTCAGTGTACTGCTGTGGATTTACACTGTAGTCAAAAGTAGAGTATGACCCGTTGGGGCACCACCTATGATCAGTTATCCGGGCACAATTCAGAAGCAATTCCATTCAGTCCATGCCATTTCACAAATGTGAAACCAGAATATAACCAGCCAACCACACAACCTCCTCTACAACATGACCTACATTAAGTAACTACTCAAAGGAACACAAAGTGTATCTTCACAGGTCAGGAAATATTGCCACAGATCTCCACAGAGACACTTTAAAGTGAATATTGCATGGCCTTGCAGCAGCTCCCCCTGTTCCTGCTTTTAAAGGTTTGCTGATACGTGACCATTTTCAGAAAAAGCTGCAAGTCCCAATGCAGTCTCCTCCCCCCCGCCTACAAAACCAAACCACTCCAGGACCCCAACAGTGTGAAGTACTTACTGAGCTGTAGAGATATCCCTCAGCATTCATGGCAACGTACAGACCTGCCTTCACCCCTTGAATTGCCACCACGCGAAGACCCACAGGAATTAGATTGAAAAGGGCTGCAGAAGGAAAAGAAAAGCAAAGGTTATGGAGACATCACCCTGCGTGGCCGCAGCTGCTTTTTTGCCCCAGGGCCAGCCCTCCCCACACCTGACTCTTAACCGAAGATACTGAACTAGAATCAAAAGTCCTGCTTCCAGCTACAGGAAAGGTCTGCAGCTGTGGGGCCAATGTTGAAAGCAAATTTTTAAAAGTACTGAATTTAGCTGCCTCCCAGAAGCCTTAACACACCCATCAGTCTGATCACCGCCTTCGCAATGCCAAGGGCTCATATGGGCACTCAAGCTAGTGCATCTCAACAGCATTCCGTGGGCCAGCTGAGCTGTGATAACTGCACACGTACACGTTTTTGCCCATGGCAAACGCAACAACACAACTTAGTTTAGTTCCCCCTGAAACAGATTTGAGCCTAGTCACACTTTCTTGCATTTGCCATATGCTAAGAGTATACAGACAGCGACCACGGCCAGAAGGATGCAAATTGACTTGACTGTGTGTCTGCCCCCGTGATCCCTGCTGTCAAGGGAAAGAAGAAACTCAGGAAAAGATACTGCTCCACTCCAGGACCAGAGTACTGCTTCTCATTTAGAAGCAGCACTAGGTGGGATGGAAGAGGACAAGACCTTTCAATACTCAGTTTTACTGCAATCTTATTGATTAAAGCATTGCAACCACTTCCTCCCAATTACTTACTCTATTGCTTGATTCCAAGTACACCCTGTATCTCATTGAAAGACCTTTCCTGTGAGAACACACATTAATGTACAGTCAGGCTTTTGCTACATTTCTAACAGAATGGGCCCAAAGAGGAGAGGACTGTCACCATTGATAGACTGAGCACTGAGGCATTAGCATGGCTTTGTTTCCACTGAGATTTATAGGACAAGAGTATCCAGATGTTGTAGGACCCCCCCCTTGTGCTTCAGCTTACAAAGAGCTAACTAGACCCTGTCCCAGGGTGCTCAGGCTATGGAAAGATGGGCAAAGGGTTGGGCAGAAGTGTTGAGCACAAACACAATGGAAATACTTCATTCAAGGTATCTTCCCACACAACCGCCCTGAAACAAGAATATTTTTCCTGGTCATGAGGTCAGACTGCCCCTTCCACATTCATGAAGCATTTCTTACGGTTTTAACACACATACTTGCAAAAGCCTGCTTAAAACTTCTCAAGAGCTTTGGGGTGTTCAAATTAGCCCAGGGGAGACCTGTTAATGGGCAGAGTGTGGAGGAAAGACTGAGTGACAGAGCACACAGTGAAGCATTCCTATTTTCCAGCTGACCGTTAAGGACATCATCCTCTAGCTGATTCATTTTATAGATCATTTACAAAGTTTTATGCCTGACACATCACATTGGAGCAAGCACAGCACAAAGGGGTCTTCACATAATGGTTGTAGGAGAAACAGTCCTCCTTCTCACTGTGTCATCTCCCAGCCTCTCCTTCCCTGGGAGAGGGACCACTGCTGATTTAACAGTAGCCCTGAAGGATAAAGCAGGTTTTGCTGAAATGGCCTATTCAAAATGCTATAGCTCCTCAGGCCAGGCTAGTGTTAATCCTGGTATGACGGGAGAGAATAGAGTCCAGCTCAACATCAACCCCCTGCCCCTGAGGAGGCTGGTTAGATGCACACGTGCCAGGTAATGCATGGATTTAACTCAACCACAAGATGCTTCCCAAGAACCTCCCTCATGTACAGCCTGTGAGCTATTGCAGAGAGGAGACAGAAGCATGTTTCGATTTCTTTCCAAAGAAAAAAAAAAATTTCTAGCCATCATGGAGAGAAAAGGGGTGGCGGGGAGGAAAGAACTGAAACTGTGGCTTGATTCTTTCCTTGCCAGTGGTTCAGACTACAAAATCTGAACTGAAGTCCCAGGAGTCGCACAATTTCTAAGAGAAAAAGCAGAGCCTAAAGGGTGTGCGAAAGGTCATGGAAAACTGGTTACATTTGACCTGAACTCTTGGTTGATTTGATTAAAGGTCAGAGGTGGATACCTTTTCAGAAGTAAAGTTTGACAAAAGCACAGGAGACATAAAGCCACTTTGCTCAAGATACCTAACAGGTGCCCTGGCTGAGCTGGTTTCAGGGTTGTCCCCAAAAAGGGATTCATAAATGCCATTTGCATACGAATGCCCTTCTTTCTCACTCAATTCCGAAGGAAGACTGGATGACTCCCCTCCATGAGCTGCCTAAAAGGGAGGCACCCTGAGTCTGGTGAAAAGAAACCTACCCCCAGCCCCTTTTCCTGCCTTTAAGCACCATATTCAGTAAAACATCAAAGCGCGTGCTGAAGTCTCACCAAAGCCAGTGCCTATATTTATGTGATCTCGTGGGAGGACGTCACCAGATGTATATGGCAAACGAAGTCCAGCCTGGGTATTGGTCTGTGAACAACTGAGTCAAGGACGGTGCTACTCTGATACTGTCTCCAGATGAGACAAACACACCCCAGTACAGCTACTCAGCATTAAAGAGCTGTGTTATAGCGCAGTTCTACTGTTGAAAAGCTCACTAACCAAGGCAAGCTTGTATTTCTATCACTTTCTCACTACCATGAAGGTCTAAATCCCTCTGCAATTAACAAGTCCATTTATAAGCAATTCCCCTTCCCTGATTTTTCCCTCCACTGAAAAATGGAGCGTATTACTGCTAATAATGAAACAAAATGGGCATCATCATTCATTCCCTACAGCCAATTTGTCTTGCATAGAAAACTTGTGACTGACCATTCAAAGCATTCATTAGGCAGCAAGGTGATAATACCCAGAGTTAGCAGATGAGAAGTTCCACCTGGAAGCACCCACGTGTCTCCAAATCTCTCTCTTTCCACCTCTACATGCTAAGGGAGCACAGGAACAATCCTGTTGTGCTCTGTGTTACAGTAGCAAGACTGCCATGAGCTCCCAAACTCCCTGGGACGCTGCTGCAGACCATGGTAGCAACACCCACAATCACGGCTTTTAGGCATGGCAGAGCATCTCCTGCAACATACTGCAAAGCAGGGGAGCAAGTGGGCAGGCAAGCAGGAGGACATGCATCTGACAGCCAAAGAAGTTTTAGGAAGCAAATGTCTTCCTCTGTTAAAAAAGTGGTTTGGGTCAACCAAAACTTTGTAAATTCTCAGAGCTGTTTCTGCACTCAAATCTAGAAATATCTTTGAAGAAGTTCAAGCCTTTTGTTATCATGCTTCCAAATGAATATTTCATCTTGTTTTGGAACAGATTTCAAAGCTTATAAGCTTTATTGTAAGAACGTAAAAATGTGAGGGGGAAAACCCTCAACCAACCTCAAAAGCAAGATGTCTCATTTTTTTGTCAGGAAAAAAATTCTGGTTAACATGAAACAGCAGATTTAGAGATGGGGAAGAGGACTAGCTGTGGTAAAGTAGGACTGGCCACAGGGTATGCTGATGTGAAAAAGAAAATTTAACAAATGCTTTTAAAACTCTTTCTCCACTGCAAGTGGTAAATTTTCTATGCCACCTGCAACTGCCTGGACGGGGCATGCTCTTTTACTTCGTGGGCAGAAGAGAAAAAAAATTAAGACATTGAATATTTCTGTATATTTTCTTCCATTACATTTTACCATTTTCAACCATCAGTAGATTTACACCTGACCCTGCTTATTGATAATACTACTTTTAGCACGTTCCAGTCCTACACCCTTTAACTATGAGTATGTTGGTCACTGTTACGTTATGGCAGTTTATCAGCTGCATAACATGTTTTTGAAATCTGAACACATACTTGGCTATGAGTCTGGGCTAACTTATTTACAGAAATGGAAGAGTAAAGCGAGACATGCCATATAGAAGATATGGTCCATATGCTCAGCTGACTTAAACAGTAGTAAGTCAGAGGAGCTAAATTAATTTATACCAGGTGATGTGTTGTGGAGCAGGACATTTGTGCTGCACATAAGGAAGAACGAACGGAGGATGCAATAGATAACAGCAGCCTCGGTGCACCATGAAATGGGGAGGTTTAAGATCCTGAGGGGAGTGAGGAAGGCTGCTAAGATAATCAAGAGGCTGTGATGCAACATATATGAGAGAAGAAACTGAGGGAACTGGGTTTGCTTAGCAAAGAAGGGAAAGCCAGAGACAGACTCTTCTCAGGGGAACACAATGAAAGGACAAGAGGCACTAGACAAAAGCCTCAGAAAGAAGTTATGACTGATATAAAGAAAATTCTCCACAATGAGAACAGTGCAGCACTGAAACCAGAGAGGTTATGAAGATATGGAATAGCTCATTCCTGGAGACATTTGAAACAACTAGAAAAGGTTCTGTGCAGCTGAAGATAACCCAGCTGCAAGTAGGATGTTGTACTGGAGACCTCCAGAGGTTTCCCCAGTCTTAATCTTTTTGTGTTTCTGGCTGGAAGGCCCCAAACAATATCCTAGATGTGCTGGGCTGTTTCCGCCTGGTCAGTACAGTTGACCTATCCTTGATGTACTGTCCATTTGCTGAGGCTTTTCAGATGGTCAGCAGGATTATGCTGGCAAACAAAGAAGTCCAGTTGCTCTCACGAAGAAGGGGCATTACCCTGCTCAGCCCAAGAAAGAGCAGTAATGGTGCAAGCACTGACAGCAACAGTCAGCATTTGAGATCACCAGAGTTGGAAGGAAAAGATACTGCCCCAAATTCAGATTCATATATAACATTACTAAGAACACAAACAAGGGCCTCGTACACCATGAAACTTTGCTCCGATTAAAAGACAATTCTTCATATATCCCAATGCAAGTAAGCAGAGAGTCTGTCTTCTTGCTTACATTAACATGGCGTGCCTTTAACTGCATGGTATAAGGAACAGATGTCCCAAGCGCTGTTTCGCAGGAAGCTGGCTGGATGCCCATTCAAATGCCATTAGAACTTGGCTTCTGGGTTTGTTTTTTTTTTTTCTTTAAGTGAGAGGAGGTGGAAATAAATGCCATCAGCCTCTCAAGAACACACATAAAATGGGCACCAGTTAATTAATTTAAAAATTGTTTAAATATTAGCAGTTCCTCTTATATAAATAAATGGATTTTTATTAGAACTTTTAATTGCAACAGACATATCTGAGGGTCGTCTTGTCTCATTTTAAACATTTATTTTGCCAGAGTAAACCAGCCTAATGTATTCCATGAAAATTAAGCTCCCTTTCATAATGCTAATTTGAATAATCAGTGTGCGGCTACAGAACGCAGAGCCAATGTATGGAACACAGCGTTCACCATGTATTTCACTGTGCTAAGATGGCTTCTGTATGGAGAACAGACGGTCATCCAGGGTGGGAAGGATCCTGCTTGGCCATCAGCATTGCCCTTCTCCACCAGTGGATGTCAGTTAACCAACCCTTCTCCAGGGACAGGGAAATATTATTTATCTAGTCTTTGATGAGTTTTGCCCTTGCACAGAAATATTGCACATACTGCTGACTGGCTGGTCAGGAATCTTCTGGAGAAATATTTTAAAATGGAAAATATCAGTGAAGTAAATCCATAAGCTGTTCACCTAGACAAGCAAGTTTTGACTTTTCTGGTCAAAAATTGAGATGTTTGAAGGAATAGAAAAGGAGAAAATAGTGTGCTTTATTTTGGCATTTCCAAAGTGAAAAATGTGATTTTGTTTTGAAGCTATAACTGGAAGCTTCATATAATATAAAATGTCGACTCAATCTGAAGATTTATAAAGGACAGTCTGTGATAAAAAGTTAAACAAAACTGAATAATGCACATTCTTCATTTCATTTTCAGGACCCAAATATCAGGTTGGATTTTTTCCTCTTTTGATATCCCCTGAGATCAGGGGATGGGGAATTCTTTGGCTTCAGTCTTCTCTCAAAAACTTCACTCAACTTTCCAACATAGCCCATGACTTTGAGCAAGTGGCTTGGCACACTTCAGCTAGATGCCTCCTGTCCCACCAAGCTGCCAAGGTAGGGCTGCCATCTCACCAGATAAATTTATGCTCTAGAAGTGCCCCTCAGCCCATCTGTTTCCAATTGAGAAGACTAGGTGGAAGTGGCTCATGAGTACTCAGCACCTTGCCAAACCGATCTCTAACACTTCTAACGGGATACATAAATAAGAGCTGTTCGGGAGATTGGGGGCCAACCTCAGTCATGGGGACTCAGGAGGTTCCCCTGCACCCACCGAGGTGCAGACAGTGGCAGCTTCCCTCATCTCCCCTGCCAGCCTGAAATATTGCAGAACTGCTCTTACATTTTATTCTCCTCTGCTGTTTACCTAAATTCATCTCTCCTTCCATTTAAGCCCATTACTTTGTTGTTCAGTCCCCACTGATAGATGAGTGTAATGAATCCCTGGCATCTCTAGCAGCTCTTCCCATGTCGTTGACAAATAGGCCTCCAATGGGATTTTTCTGCAGATTGAGAACACCTTATGTCTTCTTTCTTTAAGAAAAAGCAGCTAATAGAACCCAACACTGGGTCATGACTCACCCACTAAAGCCCACTGAACTCATCACATATGTTGGTGTCTGCCTGAGAAAATCACAAGGCCAGACTCTTCTTGTAGGAAGAGACCTGCTCAGTCTCTCATGGAGTAAAAGGGGGGGGGAGGGCCACAGGTTCTCCTGCTCCAATGTAAATTAGAAGTTGTGTCATTGCAATTTGTGGTATTTCATTTGTTCAACACCAGCATATGAAAAAGGGGACTAAAACCTGACACTTGCATCTGCTACAGGCCAAGCTTCTGGTGAATGCAGCCTCTCGGGTCATTTCACAAGGGCTTTGCCAGCCTCCCGCAATTTTAGTTGCCATCTTCTCAAAGCTCCTCTCTCGTGCACTGCTCCACACACAGACCCCAGCCCTGAGCTGGCTGCAGCAGAGCAGCCCCACCACACACAACGCTCCCGCCACAGCACCCTGCCAGCTTCTTGGAGATGGGGCAAGCACCATGGATGTGGGGCTGCAGCCACCTTGCACCCTTGTCCAAGCACACCTTCACAGGACAATGTCCATGCCCTGCTACGTGGGCTGCACCACTGCAGACACCTCCCACCTGCAGCCCAGGCCCTGCCTTCCTGCAGAAACAATACCTTCAACCCAGCTAGGAGCTTCTTTGAGTTAGAACAAGTTTTGTCCCCAAATTAAGTAGGTTTCCCCTTTCACAAAGTACATGAAGTTTGCTTCCATCAGTCCTACCACACAGATCAACTTCTGTTATAATTTAGTAACCACCAACTAGTAATGACTGGGAAGACACCTTCCATGCTGGACAGGCTAGATAAAATGCCCCTTCAGCAGCAGTACAGGGAGCTTCAAACCAACATCAGATGACCCAAATCAAGACTTGAGTCCTACTCTGTTGATGCAGTTTGTGGCACCAAGGATCTGAGCTTATTACTGCCCTCACAGAAGCATGAATCTGAGGCCTATGAAATGAAAATATCCTGCACCTTTTTTAACCTTTTGAGGAGCTTTAGTATTGACAAAACTACTTCTTTTGCAAAAGAAATATTGGCTACTGCTTTGCATTTGTTTAAACCAATATGGCTCCTGCACATGAGCATCATTTTTAAACCTACGTGGCTATGCTACACTTTGCTGTCCTTTGTTGGACAGCATGAACCCAACCCCTTTGAACAGGGTTTTGGAAGACAACCTCCTTTGGAAAGGTCATTTGATACCCTCAGCCTTGACACTAGCCTCAAAGCACTAGGCTTTAGTGAACAGCTGTTTTTCTCCAGCCTGGAAATTCCTGATGATTGCTGGATTTTTCAGGATAAAATAGTGAAAACAATTTTCTCCTCTTCTCCTTGGAGAGAGAATTCCCTGTATCCTTTACCCACGTGGCATGTGTATAAATAATCTCCTTTCTCTTCTGGCAGCAATTCAAATCATGGGTTTTATTCTCCACCCCACCCAGATGGCAGTTACAGAATCGGGGCGGGAGGGAAGATCGGAGAGGAAACATATGAAATTGTACAGGCAAGATTTAAAGGGGAAGGATAGATAGAAAAAATGTGTAGAAAACAGCTGGCTTCTTCCTAATTTGATCTTTTTAAAAATAAAGCTGCACAAGTGAGACCCACTAGGTGATGTATTTGATTGTAATTGGGTTGCAAAACAGGCTAATTTTTTCTTACTGTAGTCGCTGTTTTCGTCCTTGGTCCCATCAATTGTACCATCTGGGTGCATCTGCAGGAAGTATTCCTGCTGGCTGAATAACCTTGTCACAATTCCTTTCAGCTGGGGTTCTGCAAAAAATAATAATTATTATTAGATATACCAAACATGCAGCAAGTAGCAAGACACCCAATTTTCTTGGCCTGCATGAAGCCCTGAGTAAATGTAGAAGTGCTTGGCAGATAAGACAGCTTTCCGTGATTCCTCTCAAGCATGGTTGTAAAATATTCATATACACATAGACGTACAGGCAAATAAAAAGGAGATCAGATGAGCAGGTAAAATGCAATGCATAGTTGGTGCAGCAGAAAGTAACATTTATGGAACATCGCTTCGCTGCAAGTTACCTACCCAATGCAGGTCTTCAGATAGCTTATGTATTCTAAATATGCCACTCCTTCAGAAGAATATTTGCTAGCAGTGTTGCAAAGAATTTGCTTATTGTTTCTTATTCTGCCTGTGAAGCCAACTACCTTGCTTTCCGTATGGTTGATTCACTATCGTGCAGTTCCAGTTTTAGGCCAATGAAAATCTATTTAAATCAATGGTATTATACTGGTGTAAACCCAAAGTAACCAAGTGCTGAATCAGGTTGCATGAGTCCAACTGTGTGGGACTCAGGGAGCAAAATCCTGAAAGGAACAGATGCAAGACACCTCCAAAAATGACCTCCGAAGCATTTATGGGCACCTTAAAACGCCTCTGTTTTAAAATCCCACATGTTCCTCCCTCCCAAAACACGTGCCACATACTCTAGTAGATGAGAATCACTCTTTGCCTCTAGCAGGGTCCTTTCCCAGCCACTGTACATCATGAGCCAGCCATGGACTGACTAGGGGCTTCCCTATTGCCTCTGCAACATTTTATGCCTGTGCTGAAGAAGAAAAGGAAAACACGAAAAAAGCAGAAACAATGTGAACTCACATGACAGAGGTCTGCAGCATTACTGCCTGTCTCCCTGCCATCCAACCAATCAAACACAAATTAAGCGGTCAAAAATAAATTCAATTTTAATCATGCAAGTCTTAAAATTTGTCACAGGCATTGCTTCTGGAAAGGAAGCTAGCTGGCTACACGTGAACAGACACACTAGCTGGATGGCAGAGATCGTTGTGTGACAGGAGTTTGTAGTTTTATGTGACCACCCACCAAAAATAAATAAGACCTAGTTATTGCTGGCTCAATAGACAGGAAAAAATCCAGTGTAGCATACCAAAATTTCATCAGCCTCCCATCTCTCATGCCTCTAGTGAGGCTGTTTAATAAGCCATAGTCGTTATATAACTCCGGTCACGTTGTGCGTTAAGTGTTTCCATTAGGAGCCCCCGTCTCTAACGATTTTGCACCGCGCTGTACAACTTCCATTTGAGGATGGCGCTCTCAGCCTGCACTTCTGCACAGGCAAACCCACCCCCCCACCGCAGCAAGCGGGGGCCTTGGATGCCGACAGGCTGCAGGTGCAAAGGATTTCAGCTTCAGCAACCCCTCCACAAGCCAGGGCAGAGTCAGGTACTATTTCGTAGCTACAAAAGCTGCTGAATAAATCAGTATCAGCTGGTTTCTACGCTGCCTTAAAAAAGTGAT